>NC_138202.1:2168032-2848032 GCF_964194415.1 Vipera berus
TGTAAACATCTCATCTTCTGTACATCGGAAGAAGCAACCTGCTGTTTCTCCACCACCAGAGGCAAAGTCAACTTGTGAGGCTCCATCCCCCCCACGAAGTTTGCAGACGAAGGGAGTCCTTCCAGGAAAGGCATTGAGCGCTTGAGTTTCCAGAGAGATTCTGCATCTAGTCGAGAAAACTGGAAATCTGGATGTTTTACACGGCAAGGCTTTTCCTGCAGTTGCTGCAAGTCAGAAACCAGCATTGCAACGCCAACGTGGAAAGCACCTTTTTCGTGCCAGATAATTGTAAAAACAGATGTTTGCCTCATGCACCGCTGTGTCCCAAAGAGCTTAAGCTTTCTTCTGCTTTCAGAGGTGGTTTGCGTAGGCCTGTTCCAACAGACGTGGAAAGTCGATCCCTCCTTAACCCTCGAATGGGGTGGGTGGGGCTCGTGTTGAGATCCCCCTCCGGCAAATAATGTGAAATAGAACATTGATCCAAGCTTTCCTTTTGAAAGATTCTCTCTCTACATCCTACGGTTCCCCAGAAGTAAAGAATGTCCTTCAACCATCAGCATCAAAATGCAATTAGGACTTTGATCGTTTTTTTACGACACTGGACAATCACCCTGTCCTTTTGTATCCGGATGGGATGGAAGTTGCAAACACACCAAGATTTCCTAGAACGAGCAAAAAAAAAACCAGGAAAGGAAGCCGACTTTAACCAGCCGAGTCACAACATGCAAACATTAAAACAAGATGCACGTTTTTCCTTGAGCAAGAAATCACATTTCGGTACTGCCTTTCTTTCCAGCACAATAAACGTGAGGACTATCCAGTGGGAATAAAAACATTGACAGTGATTTAGTGGGAGAGGCCTGGAAAGATTTAGGAGCTTAGTGATCAAGTCTGGAATCAATTTGGGGACGTACAGTTCCTTCCCTCCCTTAAAATAGGATCCGAAAATCTTTTTTTCTTTCCTACATCTCTTTGAATGTTAACAATATCGGTCCAGCCTCCACCTGTTGTTCAACACTGCAGGAAATTGCATTAAGATTCTTGTGCAGCTTCTCACTGAAATGTTATTCCAATCCAGGAAGTATAGGGTTTCCTGCCTGAGCAGGGGGTTGGACTAGATGACCTCCAAGATCCCTTCCAACCTATTATTATTATTATTATTATAAAAAGGGACTTACTGTAGGGAAAGGAAAGTTAACAGCAGACGCCAAACGAAGGAGAATTCATTCGCAGTTGTGTTGCAGACAGAAAAGTATCACCTTTTTTATTATTAGGAGAGCATCCTGTGTGTGCTGGTCCATTCACGTGCAACTGTTGAACATTACAAAGAGAGAGAGAGAGAGAGAGAGAGAGAGAGAGAGAGAGAGAGAGAGAGAGAGAGAGAGAGAGAGAGAGAGAGAGAGAGAGAAAGACTTTACAATCCAGTGTACACATTTCCAAAATTGCTTTATCTTTTAACGCATTGTAAATAAGCAGCAAAAGAACTGTGGGGGGGGCAAATTGGAACTGTTAAAAGGTTGCCTGGATCAGTGGCAAAAGAGCCCAGACCATTTGTGAAGCTGCGGTTTTAGGTCGCTGCTCTGGTTAGCCAGGACTGCATCATCCATCTGAAAAGGACCGTTTTTTTGAGGGGAATGGCGGGTACAGAGAAAGGGATTGTCCTCACTGAAACCCACCTGGTGGGAAATGCCAGGGATTATAAGTTAGGACATTGTCCCAAAGGCGCTTTTTTCAGGAGGCAACTGGACTCTCTTGTTTTGCCTGTGAAGACGTTTCGCTTCTCAATCAAGAAGCTTCTTTGGCTCTGACTGGATGGTGGGGAATGGAAGGATTTATACTCCTTGCAGACAGCTGGTCATTTGCATCCTTTTACAGAGTCATTGAGGCCCCTTGGAGGTTTATCTGTTTCCTCAGACTCACCTGAGTGGTGCGAATGGGTGTGGAGTATTCTTGGCTGCAGGCTCAAGGCTTCATACCCATTTGCACTCCAGGTGGCCTCAATGACTCTCAGAGAGAGTACTAATGACCAGCTGTCTGCAAGGAGTATAAATCCTTCCCTTCCCCACCGTCCAGTCAGAGCTGAAGAAGCTTCTGGGATGAGAAGCGAAACGTCTTCAAGGAAAAACAAGAAAGTCCAGTGGCCTCCTGAAAAAAAGCACCTTTGGGACAATCGTGACCTGGATGACTGAGAATCTCCACTGATAATTTAGCTGTGCACTTGGGGATGAACCTCCTTCAAATGCTGCGGGAGGATGGACGGATTTCCAGAAAACATGGCAGACTGCGAGAACCATTTGTGCTTCAGCTGAAGAAGCTTCTGGGATGAGAAGCGAAACGTCTTCAAAGGGAAAAAAAAAGGAAGTCCAGTTGCCTTTTGCAGAAGCACCTCTGGGACAGCCATGATCTGGATGACTCAGAATCTCCATAGACAAAGTTAGGACTGTGTACGCGCAAAGCCAGTGTTGTGTTCACAAGAGACACCTAGAACATATCAAGGTATGTTTGGGGTGCCCTGCAGAAGCCTCTTAAGGGAACCTGCGATTTCCCCATTTTTAAAATCATTTTACAGGATATTTCGCCTGTCTTCTGTGCATGCGACTTGTTGTCCGTTTAGTTTTTGAAGGTAGGGAAGGGCCTTGGGATTGTAGGGATTAGAATGGGAGAAGAATTGGAAAGCGTTAGGCATCGGCAGCCTTCCAGGTGTTGAGTTGCATCTCTCTCAATCAACCCTGTTATTAGCCATCCTGTCTGGAGTTGCTGGGAGTTGCTGGTCCCCTTTTTCTGTCTGAACGGAGACGAAAATAAAAACTGATCCAGTAGCTGTTTTCTACTTACTTCTCCGGGAATTAAGTCACAGATAAGCCAACATCTGAAGTCAAACAATAATCTAAATGAGTGTTAAAAGTTTTTATTTCTCCATTGGCCTAGGATTGAGGAGGGCTGTCTCAAATGTTACGATGCTGAGCAGGGATTGCCCAGTTTCAACACAAAAAATATAACGTCCAATTAATGGAGCTTCCTTGAAGAAATAAACATGGAGGAAGAATTTTTCTGGTCCATTTTTTTCCAAGGCAAATATAGAAGCCCCTGGTTTAAAATTGCCCTGAAGGGTGATTTAGGTAAGGAAATGCCCACATGGTTGTGCTTAGGGTGTGTGTGTGTGTGTGTGTGTGTGTGTGTGCAAATTCAGATTGCAACTCAATCCAGTTTGAGTTGGATTCAAATTCCTGAGCGATTTGGGACTGTCTACAATTCCCAGGATCTTGTCTTCTCCAATTAAAGCGCAAATGGAGTTGCATTAACAGAGAGATTCAGTCCAGATCACGTCAGGTACTAATACCACTCTATAAAAGCCTTAGTAAGGCTACACCTAGAATACGGCATCCAGTTTTGGTCACCACACTGTAAAAAAGCTGTTGAGACTCTAGAAAGGGTACAGAGAAGAGCAACAAAGATGATTGGGGGACCCGAGGCTAATACATATAGGGAACGGTTGCTGGAATTGGGTATGTGTAGTTTAACGAAGAGAAGGGTGAGGGGTGACATGATAGCAGTCTTCCAATATCCAAGGGGCTGCCCCAAAGAAGAGGGAGTCAAGCCATTCCCCAAAGCACCTGAAAGCAGGACAAGAAGCAAAGGATGGAAACTAATCAAGGAGAGAAGCAACCCAGAATTAAGGAGAAACTTCCTAACAATGAGGACAATTAACCAGTGGAACTCCTTGCCTCCAGAAGTTGTGAATGCTCCAACAGTGCAAGTTTTTAAGAAGAGACTGGACAGCCATTTGTCTAAAATGGTATAGGGCAGATATGTCAAACTCGCGAAGTCACGTGACATCGCGCAACGTATCGGGATGGTTTTGCCATTGCCGGCAATGGGCTGGGTGCGGCTTCCGGATGATGCATCCGGCCTGTGGGCCGGCAGTTTGACACCCCTGGTATAGGGTTTCCTGCCTGAGCAGGGGGTTGGACTAGTAGACCTCCAAGGTCCCTTCCAACTCTTATTCTATTCTATTCTATTCTATTCTATTCTATTCTATTCTATTCTATTCTTCTTCCTATTCTATTCTATTCTATTCTGTAATTCTGTTCAATTCTATTCTATTCTATTCTATTCTATTCTATTCTATTCTATTCTATTCTATTCTATTCTATTCTATTCTATTCTATTCTATTCTATTCTATTCCATTCCATTCCATTCCATTCCATTCCATTCCATTCCATTGCTTCTCAGTCTAATTTTACAGCCCTGGGATTTTTGAGCAATATGCATGCATCTACCAGGTACTTACAACATCAGGCAAAGGTGATGGAGGGCCACCAGGTGATAGATCGGAGATTGGGACGGTATCTTTTATCCCTTGTGAAGGCTTGTGCAAAGAGTGGCTTGAGCTTTAGGTATGTCTTGCTCTGCACTGAAATTTGGGAGCTGTCAGTCATGATACAAGAAGGAAGGGAAAGAGAAGAAACAGTAGACTTTTGGCTCTGATCAGCTGAGGTCAGGCTGTCTTTTCCAGCTGTTTTGGTACCTGGCTTTTGGGAGATATCTGGATGGCCTGATCAAGCAGATCTCCACACCGGTTGGTCAAAAAGTCAAGAAGGCAGCTATGAAAGTTCATAGAATTTTAGAACGGAATGTGATGTTGCAGGTCATTTAGTCCAACCCCCTGCTCAAACAAGAGACATACCATTTCAGACAAATGGCTGTCCAGTCTCTTAAAAAATCTCCATTGTTGGAGTACCTATAACCTCTGGAGGCAAGCAGTTCCACTGATTAATTGCTCTCGCTGTCAGGAAATTTCTCCTTATTTTTCCAGTGTGGCTCTCCCACTGGAGCTTCTTCTGGTTTTATATCGGTTGCGCTGCCAAGATTATCTTGATTTTTCTGACAAGCACCTGTGGACATCCCAGCTCATGGTTTTCAATATTTACACAGCCGCCTCTCTTAAATCCCAATCCAGGTTCACAAAAACCCAACCTTCAAAAGTTTTAACAATTTGCAAAGGTATGTTTTTGTAGAAAACATACATAGAACATGCATGGAACAATTAACCAGTAGAGCAACCAGCCGCCAGAAGTTGTGAATGCTCCAACGCTGGAAGTTTTTAAGAAGAGAGTGGACAGCCATTTGTCTGAAATGGTGTAGGGGTTCCTGTCTGAGCAGGGGGTTGGACTAGAAGACCTCCAAGGTCCCTTCCAATTGTGTTATTCTGTTCTTTTGTGTGACTTCCTTGGTAGAATTCCTGTTTGCTGTTCTCTCTTTGAAAGAAAGTTAATTAATTCAAAGTGCAGTTATGGCCTCTACCTTGTGTCAGTTTGATTGTTGTGATGTGGGTGCACAGAAGGAACAAAAGTAAAAAGGACCAGTTATCCCAAATTCACCACTTACTTTTTTTTTTTAGATGGGATTCTAAAAAAAAGGTAGTCCTTGACTTAACAATTGTTCGTTTAGCGACTGAAATTGCAACAACTCTGGAAGAAAAATGACTTAGGACCACTTATCCTATTTACAGCATCCACACAAGTTAACATGATCAAAATTTGGGTGCTTGTCAGCCTGCTTGTATTTACGATGGTTGTAGCACCCTGGAATCACGTGATCCTCTTCCCAGCCAGCTTCCGACAAGCCAAATGACCGGAGAAAGCAGGATTCACTTAACAACTGTGGCAAAAAAAAAATTGTAAAATCAGCTGCGATTCACTGCTCAGCTGCCTTGCTCAGCAACAATTATTCGGGTTCCAATTGTGATCGTAAAAGTTGAGGGGTATCTGTGGTACGATCAGATAGGAGAGAGAATATCCAGATTTTTGCCTTGAAGCAGCCACACTTTTTTTTTTGGCAGAAACAAGCTGGAATTGGTCTATGGAGATGCTCAATCATCCAGCTCATGGTTGTCCCAAAAGTGCTTTTTTTCTTTCTTCAGGAGGCAACTGGACCTCCTTGTTTTTCTTTGAAGACATTTCTCTTCTCATCCCAGAAGCTTCTTCAGCTCTGGCTGGATGGCGGGGAAGGGGAGGATTTATACTCCTTGCAGACAGCTGGTCATTTGCATCCTTTTGGAGGGTCGTTGAGGCCCCTTGTAGGTTTCTCTGTGTCCTCAGGGTCACCTGAGTGCTGCAAGTGGGTGTGTAGACTTCAGCCTGCAGCCAAGAAGGCTCCACAACCATTTGCACCCCTCAGGTGACCCTGAGGACACAGACAAAACTTCAAGTAGCCTCAACAACCCTCTGAAAGGATGCAAATGACCAGCTGTCTGCAAGGAGTATAAATCCTTCCACCCTTCACCATCCAGTCAGAGCTGAAGAAGCTTCTGGGATGAGAAGCGAAATGTCGTCAAAGAAAATCAGTTTCCCATCATCCTGTGCGCGCCCACAGGGAGGGCCTCCTTAGGGTTCCGCTGGTTAGAGATTGCCGGCGGGTGATTCCCAGGGGGAGGGCGTTCTCTGTGGGCGCGCCCGCCCTTTGGAACGAACTGCCGATGGAACTTCGGACTGCCCCCGACCTTCGCTCGTTTCGCCGGGACTTAAAAACCTGGTTGTTTGAATTGTCTGGCCTGGACTGAGGGATTTTAAATTAAATTAATTTTAAATTTCAATTTTAACGTTATCTTAATTTTGTGGGCTTGTATTAATTTAATTCTATTTTATTCTCTCTTTTTGTATTGTTTTTAACTTGCCCTGTGAACCGCCCTGAGTCCTTCGGGAATAGGGCGGTATATAAATTCAATTAATAATAATAATAATAATAATAATAATAATAATAATAATAATAATAATAATAATAATAATAATAATAATAATAATAATAATAATAATAATAATAATAATAAAAAAGAAAATCATCTCTGGGCCCTAGCTGGAACTGGAACACAGTAGGAACATATAAGACGAACAACAACAACTAAAATGGAGAACACTTGACAGTTGCGATTGTGCTGTTGTGCAAGGAATAGAAGAGACCCGTTGTTTTGCCTTGTTTTTGTCAGAAATAATTATTTTACATTGCCCCGTGATAAAGACAGTCTGGAGCATTCGGATACTCAAAAGAGGAGTTTCAGGCACTTAAGAGACGGGTGCTTGTGACCAACAATATGGCTTACTATGCGGTGCATTTTGTACAGTGGAGACTGTGTGTTGCTTGTGGGTTTGAAGTTTGTATACAAAGCTGTCCTTGACACAAGCAGTTGGGTGTTCAGGTAGTCCTCAGACTTACGACCAGCCACTTAATGGCCGTGTGTTGCTTGTGGGTTTGAAGTTCATATGCAAGGCTTTCCTTAGAACAAGCAGTTGGGTATTCAGGTAGTCCTCAGACTTATGACCAGCCACTTAATGGCTGTGTGTAGCTTGTGGGTTTGAACTCTGTATACAAAACTCCTTGGCACAAGCAGTTGAGTGTTCAGGTAGTCCTCAGACTTACGACCAGCCACTTAATGGCCGTCTGTTGCTTGTAGGTTTGAAGTTCGTATACAAAGCTCTCCTTGACACAGATTTGAGCTTTATATACACAGCTCTCCTTCGTACAAGCAGTTGTGTGTATAGGTAGTCCCTGACTTACGATCTTAATGACCAACGGACTTCCTCAGAGCTACTTATGACTCAGTTTCAGGGTTCTGATATAAAAAGAAAATCTTAACAGATTCCACTGATTTCAAACTTATCCAAATTAAGTCTTATATTCTTTTCATTTCAATATATTTCTGTTCCCCTGAAAGGTTTAATTCGCTGCTTCCGTCTGCAGGAGGGTGGGGCAAAGGTCCCCCTCCTCACTTTTGGAGGCTTTTTGCTTCTTGTTTTTTTCCCCCAGGAAATCAATTTCCAAATAGAAGAGAAAAAATCGCTGTTCTTACCCAGTTCCAAACATGTTGTTTACAGTCAGCTTCAAGTAGTACTTTCGGACTTCGGTTGCTTGTCGCTTGGGCTAGACTCGGAAGTTAAGCTAGCCTTTCTCCTGCCGGTTTCTGGAGGGCTTTTTCAAACCGATTGGATCGACCACCATCTCTGCGCAATTGGCGGGACTTCCCCCCTTCTATGTTGCCTCTATGGGGCAACTTCAGGCCCATTTAGGGCAGGCAGAAATCAGCCATAGGGTGCGGAGCCCCGCAATCCCCTCAGCTGCTGTGCTACTGCGCAAAACTGGAAATCTCAGTTACTGGGTTCTGATAGCCGCCTCCATCCCTGCCCCCCAGTGGCCACGTGTTCACATTGAAGTGCACCCGGAGGCTTCAGCTGGTGCAAAATGCAGCTGCGTGGGTGCTTATGGGAGGATCTCGATACTCCCATGTTACACCTCTCCTGCGCGAGCTGCATTGGCTTCCGGTTGCCCTCCGGGTGCGATTCAAGGTGCTGGTAATTACCTTTAAAGCCCTACATGGCTTAGGCCCAGGGTACTTGTGAGACCACCTGCTGCCAATGTCAACCTCCCATCGCCCAGTTCGCTCCCACAGAGTCGGCCTTCTCAGGGTTCCGTCGGCCAGGCAATGCCGGCTGGCAACCCACAGGGGGAGAGCCTTCTCTGTGGGCGCGCCAACCCTCTGGAATGAACTGCCTCCAGAGCTGCGGACGGCCCCTGACCTTCGGTCCTTCCGCCGTGACCTGAAAACATGGATGTTCCAACAAGCGGGCCTGGACTGACTATGGTTTTAAATTTGGCTTTTATTGGGTTAAATTGTCATTTATTTATTACATCCATTGTTTAATTCTTTTTTAAATTTTGTACTTTATGTTTTTTTAATTTTTTATTGTTGTGAGCCGCCCTGAGTCCTTGGGGAGAAGGGCGGCATATAAATTTAATAAATCTATAATCTAATCTATCTATTTTGGGCCTTTGGCAACCGGCCCACATTTACCTCTGTTTGCAGCATCTCATGATAGGTGACCACAACTTTGAGCATTAAGTCAAGGGTCAGCAGTGTCACCTCCTTCAATGAGCTATTGATTTTATTTCTTCAAGTTTATACCCCGCCCATCTAGTGGTTCCAAAGCGGCTCTGAGCGGCTAATTAAGTTATTAATTCCGGAATGTTTCTAGAAAACACATCAGCTTCTGTCCCTTTCACACCAGTGATTTAGGAGAGGCAACGATTGGGGGTTGCTTCAAGGTCACTCGAGATGTTTCATGAGCTCTCCAAGTCCTACTTTTTCTCTAGCTGCTGAAGAAAAACTGGAGGGAGAGGGAGAGGGAGGGAGACGGAAAGAAAGGGAGAGAGAGGGAGAGAGGCAAAGAAAGGAAGAAAGAGAAAGCAAGAGAATGAGGGAGAAAGGAAGGGAAAGAGAAAGACAGGGAGAAAGCTTGCAAAACATTCCCGTGTTCCTTTTGGCTTTGGAGACTTGCTCGCTGGTTTCACCTCTGTGTCAATGGAGAAATATGTACACATGTAAAATCCACATGTAAATACCCATGGGTTTTGGTACGCTTCCCTGTAATTATCAACGGAGCATGTCAAAATATCAAACTCTTGATACCAAGACAGGGTACAACACCCATGCATTTCCCTCTCCCTCCTACTCCGTTAAAGTGGATGTCTTCTGTTGGAAATACAACAGCTTGTATCGTTCGTTAAGGCTACGTTAAACATGTCTGTACTTAGTGGGCTTAACCTCTACGAGAGACTGATTCCTATCAAGTACGTTACGTTATTGTCATTATGATTCTTCTTCTTCTTTTTTGCTGTTTGAAGCCTAAGGAAATTCAAATGTTTCATTAAAACTTCCGAGCCTTCCGTGAGATGCTTCTTTTCCTGTCGTAAGTTTAAAAAGCGCCGTTTTGGTCGTCTCTGTTTCCTTTCGCAGATTTTAGCAGACATGGCTAATTCAAGGCAGTGAGGACAATCTTCCAACTCATGCTCCTTAATGCTTCAAGGGTGGGAGAGTGCCTCGGAGAAAGAGTATTCCATGGGGTTTCAAAGGGGTTTCCTCTGTAGGGTTTCCTGCTTGAGTAGGGGGTTGGACTAGAAGACCTCCAAGGTCCCTTCCAACTTCTATTCTATTCTATTCTATTCTATTCTATTCTATTCTATTCTATTCTATTCTATTCTATTCTATTCTATTCTATTCTATTCTACTCTACTCTACTCTACTCTACTCTACTCTACTCCATTCCATTCCATTCTATTCCATTCCACATTTTCTCTATTCCATTCCATTCCCTTCTATTCATCTAATTATCTATTCTATTTTATTCTGCATTCTATTCTGTTCTGTTCTGTTCTCTTCTAGTTCAGAGAAATTGTGCTGATGGTTGAGTTGTCCCTTGAATGGCAGGCTCAGGAGTTGGGACTATGGAGTTCTCCAGAACATTCATAATTCACCATTGGAATTTGCTACTGTAGGAAGAAAAGTCTCCATCATGGTTCCTCCAAGCGGGGAATAAACATGGCAACTGCTTTGGGAAGAAGGTTGTAGTTTATTGCAGAGGAAAGGCAGACAGAAAGAGGGATCCAACAGGAAAAGAAGGGCTGAGCACATGTGGGTAGTGGGTTTTTAATACCCCTTGGACTCTATTGTCTGGAGTTATTTCCTGTTTCAAGCTTTGTATTTCCTTTGTCATGTATTCTGTCCTGACCTAGGTGTACCCCTCTAGGATTCTTGCTGATTGTCTGTCCAAGCCCACCTCCCTGGGGCAGGGGTATGTAGATTTTAGAAGTCTTAGCTTCAACCTTCCTGAATGGTTTACATCTGCATTTCTATAGAGTTGGTTTCTGCTTGGGGGAGGGAGACTTGGGGCTATTAAGAAAACCTGGGCATGCTTTTCTGCCTTTTAACTTCTTTTTAGGAAATGTATTTTCCTGCCCTTTTAATATTTCCTTCTCTGGGGAGATGACTTGCCACAATCCCCCCACCCCCTTTGTGCCCTAAGTGTGTGAATGACACACTTACTGGCACAAGATTAAAATTGGTCTGATCAGGGATACTTGGTAAGCAAACTTTAAACTGTTAATGCAAAAAAAAAAAAGGATTCCTGCCCATAAAGTTCTAAAAGTCAGGGCAAAAATTAGGTGGAAAAGAAATTTATAGTTACCAATATTCTGTGCCAATTATTTTTCAAATGTTGGATGTCACCTTTAGCTTCCAGTCAGGTTTGTACATTGCTCCCAAAAAATCTTCACAGCCATGGTTTGCCTCAGCACCTAACCACTGGCTGCCCATTTTCAAGAGTTGTTTTTTCTGCCTTAGCTCTTAATTCACTGCATCCAGGCTTGTAATTTGTAATGTCCAACTGATAAGGCTATTCCATCCTTTAAATTGCACATAGTGAGCCCAATCTGAGTCCACCAGAGCAAGATATTCAGGGCTTAGATCTCTTTCCGGATACCTCCTCATGGCATATGAATTGCAAATCACCTGAGGGGTCCTGGTTCCCTCCCCCTTGGAATTTTGCTGAAGGTTGGAGCTTTACTGAAGGTAAGTAGAAGGGAGACTCAGTGTGATTCTAAATGGTGTGTGTGTGTTTGTGTGTGTGTGTGTGTGTGTGTGTGTGTGTCTGTGTCTGTGTAGCTACTAATACAAACAGGCAATACAAACATTCTGGATAAATTTTTCCTCCCACCAGACAGAAGTCCCAAGGTGTTCAGGACTTGCTGTGCCAACTGTTCCCAAATGCCATCTCTCCATAAATACATTCAACTGGCTTATTACAATACAGATGAAGCAAGAAAGAAAACTTTACAATGAGTTTCCACCCTCCCCCCCCCCAACAGTCCAATTTTTCTTCTAAGGCTTCACGTGGGGTCCCATGGCACCTTCCTTCAGCTGTTCACAGGTATCTGGGGGACTGGTAGGACTTGGGGCATCCTCAGGTTGTATGGTGGCTTTTTTGTAGATGGCTGGATTCAAAACTCAATTCCATGGCTCCATGGCATGTGTCAGCGTGTGCTCTTCTTCCAAAGGTTTAGGGGGGGGGATGTCATCTGTGCAGAGCTGAAAGACATGAGAACAAGAACTCCTCCCCCCCTGGGCTTTAAAGTTAAAATTTAGAGGTACTCACCTTCACCTTCTTTCCAAAGCAGCCCTTAAGCTCAAACCCAAAACTCCCTTTACTACCCTGACTCCACATGGGCAGGGCCTGGGAAATCCATCCACAGACACAAAGGGGTCTGCTGCCGGCAGGATGGGCTTACCAGTCTCAGTCCATTGGAGAGGTTAGCTTGGAGTCCCATCCTGGGGTGCCAAAACAATAATAATAATAATAATAATAATAATAATAATAATAATAATAATAATAATAATAATAATAATAATAATAATAATAATAATAAATAATAATAATAATAATAATAATAATAATAATAATAATAATAATAATAATAATAATAAGAAGAAGAAGAAGAAGAAGAAGAAGAAGAAGAAGTAGTAGTAGTTGGAAGGGACCTTGGAGGTCATCTAGTCCAACCCCCTGCTCAGGCAGGAAACCCTATACCATTTCAGGCAAATGGCTGTCCAGTCGCTTCTTAAAAACCTCCAGTGTTGGAGCATTCACCACTTCTGGAGGAAGGTTGTTCCACTGGTTAATTGTCCTCGCCGTCAGGAAAGTTTCTCCTTAGTTCTAGGCTGCTTCTCTCCTTGACTAGTTTCCATCCGTTGCTTCTTGTCCTGCTTTCAGGTGCTTTGGAGAATAGCTTGACTCCCTCTTCTTTGGGGCAGCCCCTGAGATATTGGAACACTGCTATCATGTTACCCCTCACCCTTCTCTTTGTTAAACTACACATACCCAATTCCAGCAACTGTTCCCGATATGTTTTAGCCTCCAGTCCCCCAATCATCTTTGTTGCCCTTCTCAACATCTTTTTTACATTGTGGTAAAGTGGTATTAGTACTTCACGTAATCTTGATTCTATCCCTCTGTTAATGCAGCCTAGCACTGTGTTGGCTTTTTTGGCAGCTGCAGCACACGGCTGGCTCATATTTAAGTGATTGTCCACTAGGACTCCGAGATCCCTCTCACAGTTGCTACTATTGAGCTAGGTACCACCTATACTATACCTGTGCATTTGATTTTTCCTGCCTAAATGCAGAACCTTACTTTTTTCACCATTGAATTTCATTTTGTTAGATAGTGCCCAGTGTTCGGGTTTGTCCAGATCCTCCTGTATTTTAAGCCTATCTTCTGGAGTATTGGCTATTCCTGCCAGCTTGGTGTCGTCTGCAAATTTGATGAGTTCCCCATCTATCCCCTCATCCAAATCGTTGATGAAGATGTTGAAGAGCACTGGGCCCAGAACAGAGCCCTGGGGCACCCCACTACACACTTCCTTCCATGTAGATGCGGTTCCATTGAGGACCACACGCTGAGTACGGCCTGTCAGCCAGCTACGAATCCATCTGGTGGTGATGCTATCTAACCCACATTTTTCTATCTTATCAAGTAGTAGGTTGTGATCTACTTTATCAAATGCCTTACTGACGTCCAAGTAAATTATATCTACCGCATTCCTCTGGTCCACTAATTTTGTCACTTGGTCAAAGAATGTAATAAGATTTGTCTGGCATGATCTGTTTTTGACAAACCCATGTTGGCTAATGACTTTGTTTGCCTCTAGGTGCTCGCTGATTCATTGTTTGATTATCTTTTCCAGAATCTTCCCAGGTATTGAGGTCAGGCTGATAGGTCTGTAGTTTCCTGGATCTATTTTTTCCCCTTTTTTGAAGATGGGAACTACATCAGCTCTCTTCCAGTCCTCTGGTAGTTCCCCAGTGCTCCAGGATCTTTGAAAAATATAGTTCAGTGGTTCTGAGATCACGTCTGCCAGTTCCTTGAGAACCTTTCGGGTGTAATCCATCTGGTCCTGGTGATTTGAACTCGTCTAGGCTGGACAGGTGCTCACTTACCAGTTTTTTGCCTATCTTAACTTTGTCATGTATTCTGTCCTGAGCCTAGGTGTGCCCCTCTAGGATTCTTGCTGGTTGTCTGTCCAAGCCCACCTCCCTGGGGCAGGGGTATGTAGATTTTAGAAGTCTTCTTAGCTTCAGCCTTCCTGAATGGTTTACATCTGCATTTCTATAGAGTTGGTTTCTGCTTGGGGGGAGGGAGACTTGGGGCTATTAAGAAAACCTGGGCATGCTTTTCTGCCTTTTAACTTCTTTTTAGGAAATGTATTTTCCTGCCCTTTTAATATTTCCTTCTCTGGGGAGATGACTTCCCACACTACCATGAGTGGTGGAGCTGACTACCAGTTTAGCTAATTTCAAAACTACAGTAGGGGGAAAAAAAGACATTTCCTGTCAGTGAGGACAATTAACCAGTGGAACGGACGTTGCCTTCAAAAGTTGTGGGTGCTCCATCACTGGAGGCTTTTAAGAAGAGACCGGACACTCACTGGTCTGAAGTATTACAGGGTCTCTTGCTTGAGCAGGGGGTTGGACTAGAAGACCTTCAAGGTGCCTTCCAACTCTGTTATCCTGTTTCCTGAAAAGGACTGGGGGTGACATGATAGCGGTCTTCCAGTATTTGAGGGGCTGCCCCAAATAAGAGGGGGGGGGTCAGCCTATTCTCCAAAGCACCTGAAGGCAGGACAAGAAGCAGCGGATGGAAACTGATGGAGGAGAGAAGCAACCTGGAATTAAGGAGAAACCTCTTAACAGTGAGGACAATTAACCAGTGGAACAGCTTGCCACCAGAAGTTGTAGGTGCTCCATCACTGGAGGCTTTTAAGAAGAGGCTAGACCAGGGGTGTCAAACTCAATTTCATTGAGGGCCACATCAGCATTGTGGTTGCCCTCAAGGGGCCGGGTGGGTATGGCCAGGGTGGGCGTGGCCAGAGTGCGTATGGCCTACTGGGTGGGCATGGCCAGTTCTACAACGTTCGCATCAAGGGTGCCTATGGGGGCCTGGGCAGGAGTGGGACAGGTCTGAGGGTCTCTGGGCCAAGGCCAAGGCAGTGGGGGCCGTTCCCTCACTGTTTCCAGGATGGTTTTGCGGGCCGGATCTGGCCCCCGGGCCTTGTGTTTGACATGTCTGGACTAGACGGTCACTTGTCTGAGATGGTATAGGTTCTCCTGCTTGAGCAGGGGGCTGGACTAGAAGACCTCCAAGGTCCCTTCCCTCTCTGTTATTCTGTTGTTTGCCATTGGCGCCTGCACCCCCAGCTGGCTGTTTCGAGTCCTTCACGGTCTTCGGTTCATCGCAGAAGATGAGTCCTTGAGAGGGGGCGATTCTCGGGAGGGTGTGATGGCCTCTCGGCACTCTTTGGCTGACCCATCCCTCCTGGCTCTCAGGAACGTGACCAGCGAATACAAACGTTGAAGCACATAATAAGTATGACTTATGACTTATGGTCAGTCATAATAAGTATGACTGACCGAGCGAGAGAAGAGGATTAACTGATACTTTAGGGGAAATATAAAACGTGCAACCAGAAGACCTGTGCCTTTTGCGACACCCACGTGGGCTTCTGAAGGGCTGCTGTGATTTTCCACAAGGACTTTGGTAGTTATTCTGGATTCCCCCCCCCCCCCCTGTTCAAGCTTCTTGGTGTTTCTTCATTTGTTAAGATGCACCCACTTTTGGGGAAGGAAAGGAAGGAAGGAAGGAAAGAAGGAGGGAAGGAAGGAAAGAAAGAGGAGAAAAGGGAAAGAACAAAGGAAGGGGAAGGAAGGGAGGCAGGGAGGAAGGGAGGGAAAAAAGAGAAAAAAATGTGGGGAGGGAGGGAGAAGAAAAAAAAGAAAAAAGTAAATGAAAGAAGGAAAGGGAAAAAAGGAAGCGGAAGGAAGGAAAGAGGAAGGGGAAAGAAAAAGGGAGTGGAGGAAAAAGAAGGGAAGGAAAGAAGGAAGAAAAAGGGAGTGGAGAAAAATGAAAGGGAGGGAGGGAGGGAGGAAAAGAGAAAAGGTGAAAGAAGGAAAAGGAAGGGGAAAAGAAAAGGGGAGGGGAGGAGAGAGGAAAGAGGAAAAAAGGAAGGAAGTGTCAAGGTAAAAATCACCTTTGTAGAGGGCGACGGACCGTGCTTCAGAGAATGCATGATACACTTGCAGGAAGGCAATAAAAACACGACGCATAATCTTACTAAATATCTTTTACTTACAAAAATATAAAAACTAAATATATATTATACAGAGCTAGCTCACTACATCCTAACGTAATAGTCAGTAACAGCAAAGAACTTTCTCTAGACATGCGCAATAAACGGACTGAAACCATAACATAGCTAGTCATATGGGATTCACTATGGTTACCAGATAAGTTATCACAACAGGTGCAGAGAGCAGGGGAAAATGTACAGTTAGAAATGAACTTTCTGACGAACAATGAAAAAAACGTGCAGTGACATTCCCCTTCTTTCGTCAGCAAAGTGAAGACTCAAGTAAGGCACATCTTCTCACGCAGATACTCATGCTGAGCTGTAGGAAGTGGTTTGTTCAGCATGTCAGCAATTTGATCACGTGTAGGCACATACTGTAATGACACAAAACCTTGTTTAACCAGTTGCCTTATGTTTTGATATCGGATGTCAATGTGTCTGGACCTTGAACCTGTAAAACGTGTTTCAGAAATATAAACCACAGATTCATTATCTTCCATCACTGTGATCGGTCGAATCGGATGTGTCCAGATATCTGTGACTAAAGCATCAAACCAGGTTAAAGAATTGCATGCATCAGACACACAAGCATACTCAGCTTCTGTAGAGGAACAAGAAACAAAATTCTGTTTACGCACATGCCAGTAAACAGGACATCCATTCAAAAACATCATATAACCTGATGTACTTTTCCGTGACTTCTTATCACTCGCCCAATCTGAATCTGCAAAACAACATAACTCTGCATAGTCAGTATGTGTGGGTTCCAACAACAACTTCATGTCTTTGGTGTGTTTTAGATACCTCAATAACTTTTTAACACATGTCCAATGAAACTGTTTTGCCTTGCCTACGTGTCGTGATAAAAGATTAACACTAAGTGCAATGTCGGGTCTAGTCCAACTACTAATATACAGCAGCGACCCAATGACTGAGCGATATAGTGTTTGATCTTCGAACTCAGGACTTGGTTCATGTGCCAAAATGTGAAAATCAGTTTGCATGGGTATACTCACAGGCTTAGCGTCCTCCATGTTACAGTGATGTAACAGTTGTTCAATCTTCTCTTCCTGTGTAAGACTGAACCCCTTCTGAGTTTTGGCAATTTGAACACCTAAATAAGTGTTAATACACCCTAAAGACTTCAACGTGAAAAACTTTTGTAAAGCTTTAGCAAAAACCTCACTCATCTGCTTATTTGGACCAATATAAACAATATCATCGACATAAACAAGAATTATCTCATACCTATTACCGGATCTTTTAGTAAACACGCATTCATCTGTTTCGGACTTAATAAAGCCCATTGAATTTAGTTTGTCAGAAAGACATAAGTACCACATTAAACCAGACTGTTTCAGACCATAAAGACTTTTGTGTAGAAACCAGGTATCCCCTTCTTGCTGTCGGAAACCTGGAGGACCTTTGACGTAGATGTCCTCATCAAGATCAGCGTGAAGATAAGCCGTTTCAACGTCGAACTGGAAAACTTCCAGGCCAAGGATAGTTGCAGTGGCTAAAGCAATTTTCACACTTTCAGTTCGCACCGTGGGTGAGTATGTATTTGTATAGTCCTCAGGATAACATTGAGCGAAAACCTGGGCTACGAGTCTGGCCTTGTACAACGACTCACCATTCGGCTTCTTTTTGATCCTGTAGACCCATCGAGTACCAATAACTTTCTTGTTTGCTGGAGGGCTTGCAGGCGTAAACACTTGAAGTTTCTTTAGACTGTCCATTTCAGCCTGCATTGCCTCAAACCATTTATCTTGTTCTGATTCAGGAAGATGTTTGATCTGTGTGAACTTCTCAGGTGGAAGTGTAACATTACAAATCAAAGGTACAGGTGTTTTTGTTACTTGCCACGAATACCGTTTTGGAGGGATTCCCTTTGTGGTCCTCTTGGAACGTCTCGGGCCAACCGTCCATTCTTCTTCCGTGTCGTCCTCGTCTTCATCATCGTCGCCAGCAGCAACATCAGCGGCTTGCGAAGACGGAACAGTAGGTTGAGAAGAACTCGTGGAAGGAACATTATCCTGTGAATCTTGATCATCAGGTTGTGTGGCATCAGCAACATCGTCTCTAGGAAAATAAACTCCAGGATCGTTAGAATGAATCCTGGACCAGTCAGCATCTTCCTCAAAAGTAGCAGATTGTGAAACCACAATAACATGATGAGAGTCAATGTATTTGCTCCATTTTGAATTATCATCAATGCCCATAAATCTCATCCTTTTTGCTGCAGGACCCCCTTTCTTTCTTTGGGCTAAAGGAATATTCACCATAGCATAGGAACCAAAAATTTGGAGATGTGAGAGATCAGGCTTGTGTCCATACAACATGAAATAAGGGGTCTGATTTATCACACTACTCCAAGTACGGTTGATGATATGGTTAGCATATTTGATAGCTTCACCCCAGTATGGAAGACTGAGGTTAGCATCTTCAAGGAGGCAACGCATCATGGTTTGCAGAACTCCATTTCTGCGTTCTGCCACTCCATTTTCAGCTGGAGTATAAGGAGCGGATGTCTGATGTACTATCCCATTCTCACGCATCCAGTCCTGGAAACGCTGAGACATGAATTCAGCACCACGATCACTCTGGATTCTGGCAATGTTGACGTCGAATTGGGTATAGACAAGACTAGCAAAGTCTTTAAAGATCTGAAAGGTCTCAGATTTTTCTTTCATAGGATATACATATCCATATCTAGTATAATTATCAACGATTGTCAAGAAATATCTTTTACCACCAAGTGTTGGTGCAAAAGGACCAACTATGTCAGTGTGTACCAAATCAAAAATGCGTGTTGACAGGCGTGTAGCGTGTTTTGGAATTGCTGCTGCTTTGGATTTGGCTTTCTTGCAGACAGCACAGTCCAAGAACACCTTACACCCCTTAAGATCCAAACCTCTTGCGAACTCTGGCATCTTCTTCAGAACACGGAAACTGGCATGACCCAATCTTCTGTGCCACTTATGGATACACCTGGAATGCAAAGGTTTACCTGTTAGTGCATTCTCAACATTAGCATTTTTGTTAGGAACCCCAGGCTTGCTGTGAGCAACCTGTGTCTTTTTTGTCTTTTTATCATTATTAGGAACCTTTGGAGTAGCAACAGGATCTCTCTCTGGGACGTCTCTCTCTGGGCCTGTGCTTTTTGGAACGTGTATACTTGCCTGCTCTTGCTGCTTAGACTTTGGTTTTAAGTAATAAACACCACCAATCAACATGGTTTCAGCAACAATATCTCCGTCTTTGACTATATAACTTGCTTTTTCAAGATGGTGGACCTGAAAATGAGAAAACCTAGACAAATGACTCTGACTAAGCAAATTACTACTGGCAGACGGAACGTAGTAAACATTTGGAATGAGAGCATCAAGCTCTTCAATATAAACAGTTCCTTTTCCCATGACCTGAACAGGATGATTGGAAAAAGAGTAAAGTTCACGAAGTTCAGGTTCAGGCTCGTGCATCTCTGTGTAAAGCTCTTTTCTGTAGGTAACATGTAATGCTGCTCCACTGTCCAAAGTCCAAAGAAGTCGTCTGTCATACTCTGGTTGAGGCTGTGGATCGTTGGTCACAACCAATGTGACAAGTGGAGCTTGTGGATCACGCCTGGAACCACGACCACGACCTTGTCGTCCGCCTCTACCTCTGCCTCCTCTGGAATCTGTTCCTCTGGGCTGGTATGTGACGGGCGCTGGAACTCGCTGGGGACAATCCCGGGTGGCATGTCCCACACAATTGCAGATGTAGCATCTTGGCATTCTTGGAACGTAGGTCCTTCCACGGAAGGCACGCCTCGCTGAAGCTCTTGATGCAGGTGGTTCCCTTAAATGTGGCGCAGCTTGCATAAGTGCCTCTTCTTCGGCTAAAATTCTGCATACATGATCCACTGTGCGTTGAGCAATAGGCACTTGATTGATCTTGGAAATAGCATCTTTCCACTCATGATTCAAAGAATTGATGATAATGCTGATCATTTGAAAATCATCAATAGGATAGCCTTTTTCACCCAGTTCTTTTCTAATACCTTTCATTTTAGTCAAATGTGCTCCAATATGTTCACCAGGTTTTAATCTGGAACCATGGAACTCAGACAAAAGTAAACATGTAGACTCAATTGATGTAGGCCGATAACATGCCTCTAACTGAGTCCAAATTTGTTGGGCAGTTGCATCTTGTAAAAACGTGAGCTGCAATTCAGTGTCCATTGACATCAATAATGTTGTGCATGCTCTATTATCCAAGTCCCATATGTCAGGAGTCCATGGCTGGGCAGGAGGATTAAACACCATCATGTGAGTACCTTCTCTGCGTAGCAAAAGTCCAATCTCACTGACCCATGCCCTGTAATTCTGTCCTGACTTCTTTAATTTTGAATCACCAGCCAGTGGTACAATGGAAGGTGTTTGATGAGGAATATGCAATTGAGGTACTGGCTGTGCAGGTTGTGCAATCCGACCATAACCTGCAGGGGGCACCAGTGGCGTCCGTGCCTGGACATGCGGCAGTTGCATTGAAGCTGCCGGTAGTCTTGGTGCTGGCTGTGACTGTCTTTGAGCTGCTATTCCACCCTGGCCAGCAGGAGACGCTGGCGCTGGGGCTGGTGCATTAGCATAATCTGCAGATGACACTGGCCTTCGCATATAAGAACCCGGTGGCAATTGCATGTGGGTTAAATATGGCTGTGCTCTGCCAGGTAGAGGGGCTTGCATAGAAGCAATATTAACAGGAGAAGCAATAGTAACAGGAATCCTAGCACCATCAGGGACTGGAGCCTCAGATAACGGCAGAAATCCTGTATCTCTGAGCAAAGACTCCTCCATAGACAATTGCGAGAGTGAGAGCTCCAATTTATGTCTTAATGCAGCTTCACCAGTAGATGGTGCTATAACATTTGCTTCAGGCATCACTGTGGCTCTGTATGTCCTTTGAGACAGCCCATGATCATGTGACATAGGAGCCTCCGGTTCCCATTCGTCTTGCATGACACTCAATGATGGGCGTGACTTTGGCTTTGGGAAAGAAGGAGGCAATATGGCTTCTCCTTGTGGGTGTGGCAATATGGCCGGTTCATGCTCATAATTCCTCTCATATTGCTGAACCATTGACACATATTCCTTTGCCTGTTGCAAACGCCTTTCAAAAACCCCAATTAGTTCACAGTAGCCTTGCATAGCCCTATCTCGCATAGTTTGCTTGAGGCTTGAAGGAGCAGAAGGAATTTTCTTCGGCTGAACTTTAGGTTTCACTCCAAGCCTTTGAAATTCATCTTGAGCCCCTGGAGTGTGAACATTTTCAAAAACAGCTGCCAGGGAGCTTGGAAAAGTAGAAAAAGGAGTGACTGACCTTGCATCGTAGACAGGAGCAGGTGCGTCTTCTCCAAGGCATGTGGCCGAAGCTATCGGAGTTCTTAAGGTCGAAGGGAGATGCCCAACAGAAAGACTCCTTTTCAGCCGTGGCTTCCTTCCTGACATGTTTCAGCAGTTAATCACCACTGCCTCACTAGCACTAACTAACTGATAACAGCCGCAGAAACATGCATCTCCAAAAACATAAATCAAACCATCCTCTGCTACCAAAATGTCAAGGTAAAAATCACCTTTGTAGAGGGCGACGGACCGTGCTTCAGAGAATGCATGATACACTTGCAGGAAGGCAATAAAAACACGACGCATAATCTTACTAAATATCTTTTACTTACAAAAATATAAAAACTAAATATATATTATACAGAGCTAGCTCACTACATCCTAACGTAATAGTCAGTAACAGCAAAGAACTTTCTCTAGACATGCGCAATAAACGGACTGAAACCATAACATAGCTAGTCATATGGGATTCACTATGGTTACCAGATAAGTTATCACAACAGGTGCAGAGAGCAGGGGAAAATGTACAGTTAGAAATGAACTTTCTGACGAACAATGAAAAAAACGTGCAGTGACAGGAAGGAAGAAAAGCAGAAAAAGGAAAGAAGGGAGGAAGGAAAGAAGGAAGGAAGGAAGGAAGGAAGGAAGGAAGGAAGGAAGGAGAAGGAAATAGAATGAGGAAGGAAGGAAGGAAGGAAGGAAGGAAGGAGAAGGAAATAGAATGAGGAAGGAAGGAAGGAAGGAAGGAAGGAAGGAAGGAAGGAGAAGGAAATAGAATGAGGAAGGAAGGAAGGAAGGAAGGAGAAGGAAATAGAATGAGGAAGGAAGGAAGGAAGGGAAAGAAGCAGGGAGGGAGGAAAGCAGAAGGGTGAAAGGAGGAAGGAAGGAAAGGAAATAAGGAAGAGAAGGAAGTATGGAGGAGAAGGAAAGAGGAGGGGAAAAAAGGAAGGGGAAGGAAGGAAAAGCAAGGGGAGGAAAGGGAGGGAGGAAAGAATGAAAGAAAGGGGAAGGAAGGGAGAATGGAAAGGAAGCAGAGAAAGAAAGGGAGGGAGAAAATGAAGGAAAGAAAAAGTAAAAGAAGGAGGGAGGGAGGGAGGAAAGAAAGGGAAGGAAAGAAAAGAAAGGAAGCAGAGAAAGAAAGAAAAAAGCAATCAATACATGACTTGGCTTCCGGAAGAGAGGAGAAGGCCCCATATAGACTCTCCTCTTTTTCCAGGCCTCCTTTATCTGGGGAAGCCGGCCAGCTTTGGGCCATTCCCAGCTTTGTGCCTTCAAAACACAACTTCAGAGGGAGGCGATGAAGATCTGGATCAAAAAGGTGGACACAACTGGACAATGAAAGCCATCTTTTCTCTCTCTCTCTCTCTCTCTCTCTCTCACACACACACACACACACACACACACACACTCTTTCTCTCCTGCTCCCTCCATCTCTTCTCTTTCTTTCTTTCTTTCTTTCTTTCTTTCTTTCTTTCTTTCTTTCTTTCTCTCTCTCTCTCTCTCTCTCTCTCTCTCACACACACACACACACACTCACTCTTTCTCTCCTGCTCCCTCCATCTCTTCTTTCTTTCTTTCTTTCTTTCTTTCTTTCTTTCTTTCTTTCTTTCTTTCTTTCTTTCTTTCTTTCTTTCTTTCTTTCTTTCTTTCTTTCTTTCTTTCTCTTTCTCTCTCTCTCTCTCTCTCTCTCTCTCTCTCACACACACACACACACACTCACTCACTCACTCACTCACTCACTCACAGAGTTGTATAATTTAAAAAGGCCCACCAAGATAAGAGAGATAAAACCCAGGCAAAGTTCTAGGATGCTTTGCACCTTCAGCTTTTCTTGGAGGGCAAACAACATCCGTTGTTGCTCAGTCTCTTAGTTGTGTCTAACTTCGCGAACCCGTGGACCATTCTATGCCAGCCCCCCACCCCACCCCCACTCCGGTCTTCCCCTGTCACCTGAGTTTCCCCAAATTCATGTTTTGTTTTGTTTTTTGTGTCGACACCATCCATCTCATAATGCCCAAAATATTTTTGCTGGGTTATTTTTTAAGCCTTTTGCTCCTTAGGATTGAAGGGCTGTTTGTGAATTTGGGATGTGAGGTTTAAGCAGAAATTCCTTATTCCGGATTAGAATTCATTTCCAATGAAGGTTTAGGTTTGACACCCCAAGAGGGATACAGAAATCAGCAAGAGACCCAAAGATTTTCAGCTAGGTAGACATTGTATATAGAAGAGCTCTGGTGGCTTAGTGGTCAGGATGCAGCATTGCAGGCTAACTCACTGCCCACTGCCAGGAGTTCGATCCTGACCGGCTCAAGGTTGACTCAGCCTTCCATCCTTCCGAAGTCAGTAAGTTGAGGACCCAGATTGTTGGGGGCAAAGAGGCTGATTTTGTAAACTGCTCAGAGAAGACTAGCAGGTCTTAAGTGTTAGTGCTAAGAAGGAAGGAAGGAAGGAAGGAAGGAAGGAAGGAAGGAAGGAAGGAAGGAAGGAAGGAAGGAAGGAAGGAAGGAAGGAAGGGCCACGATGGCGTAGTGGTTAGAGTGCAGTATTCCAGGCTAACTCTGCCCACTGCCAGGAGTTTGATCCTGACTGGCTCAAGTTTGACTCAGCCTTCTGTCCTTCCAAGGTCAGTAAATTGAGGACCCAGATTGTTGGGGGCAAATAGGCTGACTGTATAAATTGCTTAACCTGTAAAGCACTATGAAGTGGTATATAAGTCTAAGTGCTATTGCTATTCTCTCCCTCTCTCTTTCCTGTGCACCCTTTTCTTTCTACCTTTCTTTTCTTTCCTTCCCTCTACTCTCTCCTTCCTTCCCTTCTTTTTCTCCATTTTTGTCTTTCTCTCTTGCTCCTTCCATCTCCTCTCTCTCTCTCTCTCTCTCTCTCTCTCTCTCTCTCTCTCTCTCTCTCTCTCTCTCTCTCTCTCTCTCTCTCTCTCTCTCTCTCTCTCTCTCTCTCTCTCTCTCTCTCTCTCTCTCTCTCTCTCTCTCTCTCTCTCTCTCTCTCTCTCTCTCTTGTAAGAGCCCTGGTAGCACAATGGTCAGAATGCAGCATTGCAGGGTGACTCTGCCCACTGCCGGGAGTTCGATCCTGACCGGCTCAAGGTTGACTCAGCCCCCCATCTTTCCAAGGTTGGTAAAAGAAGGACCCAGATGGTTGGGGGCAAACAGGCTGACTTTGTAAACCGCTTAGAGGGGGCTGTAAAGCACCTGTGAGGTGGGGTGTTTCTACTATAAACTGCTGTAAGGTACTATAACAACTCAGAAAATCAACAAGTCCAACATCACAAATAGTGAAGGAAAGAGGAATAAAAAAGAGAGAGAGAAAAAAAATCCAGGGTTGGGAGCATGCATGGAGAGTGAAGAAATGTTGCCGATAAACGCAAAAAGTGTGTGTGAGGGAAAGGTATTTAATAGATAATCTTCTAGGAAAATTTGTCTGGAATGGTATAAGGGAGACCTGGACATTTCATGGACCCTGGACTCTATCTGCCCCTTTGGCTGTCCTTGTCCAGCCTGCGTGAAGTCAATCGGAAATTAGAAATCAAATGTAAATAAGACGTAACGTGCATTCTTCCCAGCAGCAGCTAATCAAATTCAGGTAATTGGCTGCTGTTTTGTATAAAGCAATAAGATTAATTTTGAGCAGAATTAAGTGCAGCCTGTAGCTTCGGTCCTCCACACGTGGGAAAATTAATGGCCCACCCCTGGCATAAGATCTGCTTGAATGGGGGAGAGGATTGGGCTAAAAGAGAGCAGTTTGGTCTAGCGGTTAAAGCACCAGGCTAGAAAGCAGGAGACCATGAGTTCAAGTCCTGCCATAGCCATAAAAGCCAGCTGGGTAACTTTGGGCCAATCACTAGGAGATGGTGAATTCTAGTGCCATCAGAGTCATGAAGGTCGACTGGGCGACCTTGGGCCAACCACTGGGAGATGGTGAATTTTAGTGCCATATGAGCCAGGAAAGTCGACCGGGCGACCTTGGGCCAACCACCGGGAGATGGTGAATTCTAGCTCCGTCAGAGCCATGAAAATCGACTGGGCGACCTTGGGCCAATCACTGGGAGATGGTGAATTCTAGCGCCGTCTGAGCCATGAAAAGTCGACTGGCTGACTTTGGGCCAACCCCCGGGAGTTGGGAAGTTCTAGCCCTGCCTTAGCCATGAAAGCCAGTGAAGTGACACTGAGCCCATCAGCAGATAGGAAGTTCTAATCCCGCCTTCCTCAAGAAAACTAACCGGGTGACTTTGGGCAAGTTACTCTCTGCCAGCCCAGCCTACCTCACAGGGTTGTTGTGGGGGGAAAATAGGAGGACGTAAGGTGCGTTGGATCTGTTTGCCACCTTGAGTGATGTGTAAAGCATAAGAAAGGAAAGGATACAAATAAACAAGGTTTAAAAGGTAAAGGTCAAAGTTCCCCCGCACATGCGTGCTAGTCGTTTCCGACTCTAGGGGCCGGTGCTCATCTCCATTTCAAAGTCGAAGAGCCAGCGCTTGTCCGAGGACATCTCCGTGGTCATGTGGCCACATCTCCGTGGTCATGTGGCCAGCATGGCTAGACGCCAAAGGCGCACGGAACGCTGTTACCTTCCCACCGGAGTGGTCCCTATTTTTCTCCTTGCATTTTTACGTCCTTTCGAACTGCTAGGTTGGCAGAAGCTGGGACGAGTAACAGGCGCTCATCACTCTGTTACGCGGCACTCGGGAACCCACTGAGCCACCGCGTCCCTGTTAAACAAGGTTTAATGAGGCCCTTTAATGAGTGAAAAGCGGGTGACACTCACATACTTCCCCAGGACTAATTTAGGCAAAGGGCATCCAGTCCAGGGGCTATTTATAACCAAGCCAAGCTCCTCTCTTTGTGTGTGTGTGTGTGTGTGTGTCTGTGTGTGTCTGTGTGTGAGTGTGACTGAAAAAGAAGCTGACAGGTGTAGCTGTTGGGCAAATGACCACTGATGACAGGAGACTCTTGGTAGGGCCGGTCAGGCTGAGGCCCACCCCCCACCCTCGTGCTGGAGGGGTTTTTTTCCATCCATAGCCAGGGGGTGGGGAGGGGGGGAGAAGGAGCAGGCAGGCTGGGCTGGGGGAGGGGGGAGTTGCCTGGCTGCAAGGGTAGATAAGGGGCAGGCAGTGCCTCCTTCCTCTTCAGTTGCGGAAAGGGTGAGTGAGACAGAGACACAGAGAGGAGAGAGAGAGAGAGAGAGAGACAGAGACACACAGAGAGACAGAGAGAACGAGAGAGAAAAAAAGAGAGAGAGAGAGAAAAAGAGAGAGCGAGGAAGAGAGAAACAAGAGACTGGAAAAGAGAGAGGGTCTGCCCTCTTTTCATTGATTTGTAACAAGGCGTCTTGCCCACCCCCAACCCCTCCGGAGAAGATGAAATACATCATAGGAATCGGAGGGTAAGTGGCTTCTTCCTTCAACCCTTGCTTTTTTTCCCCCCTTTTCGTGGGAAAGGTAGAAAAACGGACCGGATTGGGGAAAAGACGCAGAGGTCCACCCGGGTCTGCCTTTTGCGGCGTGCCTTGCCTTGCCGTTTTGTGTGTGTGTGTTTTTTTTTCTTCCCTTCTCCTTCGTTTCTGTTTTCTTTGGAATTCGTTTAACCGGATCGTTCCCGCTCTCCATGCTTTGTGTATTTATTTATTCGTGATTTGTTGTTGTTGTTGTTGGTTTTACTGCGCAATTTCTGTTTACGCGCGGCTTTAAAACGCGTGGCCTTTTATGTTCGATTTTTTTTTAATTCGATCGTTTTGGGCGTGTTTTTTTAAAAAAAATAAAATAAAAAATATTGCGGGAAGGAAAGACGCGTGTTCGTGTCCCCCCCGCGTGCTTGTGAATTCATTTTTACGGAGGATGGATATCGAAGGTTTGTCGGTGAAGAAGGCAGGAGAGACAAAAGCGGGTTTAGAAGAAGGCCGGGCAGAGTTGAGGTCAAAATTCAGATGCTGAAATCTCTCCAGATGTTTCTTTCTTTCTTTCTTTATTTATACGCTCATTCATTCATTCAATTTCTATCGCCGCGCCCATTGCAACGACTGCGAGTCTGAGCGGTGTAAGAATTACTGCTAAGCTTGTAAGCCGCCCTGAGTCTTCGGAGAAGGGCGGGGGATATAAATGGAATTAAAATAAAATAAAATAAAATTCAATGTTTGCTGCTTTATAGCCTAGCCTCGTGGAGGATCGAAGGCTGGAATTAATGCGCGGGTCTATATTTCCAAGGAGGTTGAGATATTTTAGAAGCTTTTCAGTTTCCAGGGAATTGTGAACGGGATTGGATGAAAAAATACGAAAAAACCCCCCTTCCACCTTTATACCACGCACGGAAGTAACTGTGGTGGGAGGCTACCAGAATAAAATACAGAATAACTAGAGTTGGAAGGGACCTTGGAGGTCTTCTAGTCCAACCCCTCCTCCCCCTCAGGAATTAAATATTTTTTTTTAAAAAAAAAGGAAATTTGAAAACTACAAAGAGAGTTCCTCTTTCATCAGATGGGAAAATGTCCTTCGTGGCTGTTCATATATATATTATATATTTTAAATGTTTGTTAAGTATTTAGATTACCTTGCTAGGCCCCAAACATGGGACAAATCTTATTTCCTGTTTCAGCCTAACCCAAGGCCATCAACAGGTAGTAGTCACAGCAGTGACAGCTCATATTTGTGTAATTTTTTTTGTTTTGTTAGCAAAACCAAAAAAAAATTACATTATATAACTTCTGGAGTCCATTTAGGCTCACGCCTATTGCTTCAGTGACTCCATCCAGCCACCTCCTTCTCTGTCGTCCCCTTCTTCTCTCGCCCTCAACCTTTCCCAGCATTAGGCTCTTCTCCAGTGAGTCCTTCCTTCTCATTAGGTGGCCAAAGTATTTGAGTTTTAGCTTCAGGATCTGGCCTTCTAAAGATCTGGCCTTCTATATATACTGCTAAGCTTGTAAGCCGCCCTGAGTCTTCGGAGAAGGGCGGGATATAAATGGAATTAAAATAAAATAAAATAAAATAAAATACACACACACACACACACACACACACAGCTAAAAAAAATAAAGGGAACACAAGTTAAGACATCCTACTATTAAATACAGTACATTGTGTTGTTTTAAGTGTTCCCTTTATTTTTTTGATATATATATATATATATATATATATATATATATATATATATATATATATATATATATATATATATATATATATATATATATATATATAGGCTGGGTCTCTTCCAAAACAAGCCATTATTCCCTTTTTGGTCGCTGACGGCCAGGAGAGAAACCAGGGCGCGCGCGGGGGTGGGGGTGGAAGGCGGTGGCTTTGCGGTCTGCCTCGGATCTCATTGACCAGAATGATGGATTTATTGAATTAATTAATACGCCGCCGGCCTCCCCCCCCCCCGCCTTCCCACGGTCAAGCGACTCTGCGCCGCAACAAGATTCTCAAAAGTTACAAGCAGTTCAGACAATAAATATAACTGTTAACTAAGAAACAGATCTTCTGAAGGCCGTTTAAGGACTTGCACGGGGGGGGGGGAAACAAACCAGGTGTTGGAGGTGGGGGGGAAAGGGAGGTGTCCTATGCAAGCTTTTATACTAGCAACGACCCCGGAAGGAGGAAATCCCGTGAGGGTTTTTGCAGAACGAACAGGCTAAAAAATGTTAAGCTCTCAGCAATGGCCTCGTGCCTTGATGGTTAACCTAAAAGGGGAAGCCATTTGTCCTTTAGAAGAGTTGCCAGCGGCTACTGTTAAAACTGGGTCTTGGCTTTTAAGTGGCGCTGCCTGTTGTGTAACCCCAGCCCGAGGGTGTGTGTGAGTGTGTGTGTGTGTCTTGTGTATTGGGTGGAACACTCCCCCCCCCATGAGTCAAGCTCCTGGACAGAACAGGAAGGCCGTGTAGTTTCTCTGTGTCATATAATACGTGTGGGTATAAGGATAATTCTGTATTTTTTTTATTTATTTATTTTATTATGGGACCTAAAAAACCTGGCTATTTGAGTTATCCGGCCTGGACTTGAGGGGTTTTAAGGTTTTTTTTTTTAAATTTTAAACTCTTTTGGGGCTATTAATTTAATTTTATTTTAATCTGTACATTGCACTGCTTTAATTTGCCCTGTAAACCACAGGGCAATATTTAAAAGACAATATAAATTAAGATTAAAAATAGAATTAAAAAGAATTAAATTAATAATAGCCCAACAATAAAACAATGTTAAAAACTTGAAACTAAAAACCCCCTCAGTCCAGGCCAGATAGATCGAAAAGCCAGGTTTTCAGGTCCCGGCGAAACGAGCGCAGGTCGGGGACAGTCCGGAGTTCCACAGGTAAATCATTCCAAAGGGCAGGCGCGCCCACAGAGAATGCCCTCCCTCTGGGGATCACCCGCCCGCATTCCCTGACCGGTGGCACCCTAAGGAGGGCCTCTCTCTCTCTTTTGGGGCTATTAATTTCATTTTATTTTAATCTGTACATTGCACTGCTTTAATTTGCCCTGTAAACCACCGTGAGTCCCTCCAGGGGGAAAAGGGCGGTATATAAATCGAAACAAATAAATAAAAATAAATATATGCCGCCCTTATCTCCTGAAGGACTCAGGGCGGCTAACAACAATACAAAATGCAAATATTAAAAAAAAAGAAACTATCACAAAGCTCCACTCAAACCAAGAAAAGCATAATATTTATTTTGGGCATGTTTATTTTAATGCATACCGATTAGCGTACATTCAAAGTGACAATAAAGTTTATTCTAGTCTAGTCTAGTCAGGGCTACTGGTTAGATGGGGGTTTTTTTGGGGGGGGCTGCCTCCCTCATTTGGCCTGGCAGGAGAGCTAGGGCTCTGATCCGGGGGTTCCCCCAAATAAAAAGCAGCCCCTTTTCCCTAAAAAGACAGAATAGGGGGGGGGACCCCCAACAGGCTTAAACAATGAAAAGCAGGGAAGATTAGATGGGGTTTGTGTGTGTGTGTGTGTGTGTGTGTTTTACTCTCTTTTTCAATTCTCTACTAAGGCAAATTTTAAGAAATTTGAAGTGGTTTTCCCCAGACATAGGACAGAAGACTCTCCTTCCCCCCCCCCAGACAAAATACCAAGCTGAATAAAGAAATGAATAAAGACCCGTCCAGCATTCACTCCCCACCCCCCCAAGAGAAAAATCTCCCTCTCCGGGATTCAGAAATGGGAGGATGAGGGTTATTGTTATCCTCCCAAGTCGACGGACAGTTTCCCCCCCCCACCCCCGACCCCGCCAACCCAGAAAAAAAAAGGCCGGGTTCACATGGTGTGGTAGGATGGAGGGTTTGTTGTCACTGTGTGTTGGGGGGGGGAGAGAGCAGGGGGGGGGAAGGCTCAGCTAATCTCAATGTACACATGTTGTACTTTGAGAATAAAGGTTTATTATTATTTAAATATGATCAACACGGACCCAAGAAAAGGTCCCGTTGCAAAGTTAGGAGAGCCAGCTGGGGGAGGGACGTGTGTGTGTGTGTGTGTGTGTGTTTGGTTTTAATGTTGATTGTATCTGCCGTAGACTTTTTTTATTTTTATTTTTTCAAAAGGCCCAGATTGTAATATTTTTCCTATTTTTTTTATTTTTTTAAAAAAAGCCCAGAGTCACACCTCTTACGCTATGGGCGGCATAGAAATTTAATAAATAGAATAGAGTAGAGCTGAGAGGGACCTTGGAGGTCTTCTAGTCCAGCCCCCCCCCCTCAAGCAGGAGAACCTATACGAATAAGAATAGAGGGGGCAAAGTTAGGAGAGCCAGCTGGGGGAGGGACGTGTGTGTGTGTGTGTGTGTGTTTGGTTTTAATGTTGATTGTATCTGACATAGACTTTTTTATTTTTATTTTTTTCAAAAGGCCCAGATTGTAATATTTTTTCCTAATTTTTTTTTTAAAAAAAGCCCAGAGTCACACCTCTTACGCTATGGGCGGCATAGAAATTTAATAAATAGAATAGAGTAGAGCTGAGAGGGACCTTGGAGGTCTTCTAGTCCAGCCCTCCACCCCCCCCCCCCGCTCAAGCAGGAGAACCTATACCAGGGGTAGGCAACCTCGGCTCTTTTATGACTCATGGACTTCAACTCCCAGAATTCCTGAGCCAGCCAAGCTGGCTCAGGAATTCTGGGAGTTGAAGTCCATGAGTCATAAAAGAGCCGAGGTTGCCTACCCCTGACCTATACGAATAAGAATAGAGGAAAAAAATGACCATACGCCTCTCCCCCTTCTCCCGCCAAACGGATGTAAGAGATCGTACGAGGGCTCATCCCCCCCAACCCACATTTTTTTCCTGCCTTCCCCCCCCTAAAAAAACCCCAAACCCGGTCACTCTTTGAGTTAAAAGGCGTTGAAGCCCTTAACGGGGCGCAAAAAAACCCCAAGGAGAACCCCCCCTCCCCCACAGATCTAGATAGAAGGAGGGGGGGGCTTTTCTCTCTTTCCCTGCCCCCCCCGCTCCCTTCTTCCCGCCTTCCTTTCCCGCGCCCGCCAAACCCATTCAAAAGTTCGAGGTTAAAAAAAAAGGGGGGGGAAGGAACGCAAAACAGAAAGTTTTTAACCGTCAGGGCGGGAAACTCCGTCCATCCATTCATTCATTCATTTCTTCTTTCCTTGCTTGCGTCATGCCTTCATTCATTGCCGGCGCCAATCCGGCCGAGCGCCCCGCCCGCCGGCCAGCCAATCAGGAACCCGCTTAGGAAAGGCGCGCTTTTTTTTTCCTTTTTGAATAGGCGCTTTTTTTTTTTTGGAATAAGCGCTCTTTCCTTCCCCCTCCCCTCTCCTCCCGCTTTGCTCTGAGTGCAAAGTAGAAAGCCGAGGCGAACTCAAGTAGTGGGACTATTGCTCCCATCATTCCCAGCCGAGAGCATCCAACCCATTGGGTGGGCTCTAGATTTTTTTGGGGGGAGGGCAGCCTGATTAAACGCAGCCAGATTCTTCTCTTGTTGCTCACTCAGAAGAAGTGGATGGTGAAATTTGGGGGGGGGGTGTCTGTATGTGTCTGTGTCTTTTTTAAAAAAAACTTAGGAGCCCAAATGGGGGAAAAACCAACTAGTGCCACGGAGCATAAAACTTTTATTCTTAAAAAACGGAAAGTTTAAACGCAAAGGATCACGTATTTGGGGCCCAAATCAGTAGCTTTCTGGTAACACCGCTTCGTGACATCAATCAGTAAATGAATAATACTGTAATAACATGTAATCAAGTTAAATAAGAAAAAATAAGCCTTAAAAGGTTTCATTTAACATTACCTATTTAAATGTATTCATTTAATTTTATTTAATGCTCAGGGCTAATTCTTTTACAACTACAGTATTTATTGAAAAGTATTATTTTATAGGGTTATTTATTTACTTATTAGAACAGTACTTCTGCCCTGGAACGAAATACAGCATGGCTGGGTGAAAGGGTCCCTTTCCAGATCTGCTCCCCCAGTGGGTCTGGGTGACCCCCCCTTCCTCCCCCTCCTGGCCTGGTTTCGCTCCTCTTCGAACCTACAACAAAGGCAGGGAGAAGGTTAGGGGGTTCTCCCCTGGGTGTGGGAAAAATCAGTTTTCCGATGAATGAGACTGTTCAATAGACAAGTGGAATAGAATAGAATAGAATAGAATAGAATAGAATAGAATAGAGCAGAATAGAATAGAGTAGAGTAGAGTAGAGTAGAATAGAATGGAATGGAATGGAATAGAATAGAATAGAATAGAATAGAATAGAATAGAATAGAATAGAATAGAATAGAATAGAATAGAATAGAATAGAATATGGAATGGAATGGAATAGAATCTGGAAGGGACCCTGGAGGTCTTCTAGTCCATCCCCCTGCTCGAGCAGGAGGACCTATACCATCTCAGACAAGTGACTGTCTAGCCTCTTCTTAAAAACCTCCAGTGATGGAGCACCTGCGATTTCTGGAGGCAACTTCTGTTCCACAGGTTAATTGTCCTCACTGTCAGGAAGTTTCTCCTTAATTCCAAGCTGCTTCTCTCTTTGGTCAGTTTCCAACCATTGTTTCTTGTCCTTCCCTTTGGTGCTTTGGAGAATAGTTTGACCCCCTCCTCTTCCTTGTGGCAGCCCCTCAGATACCGGAACGCTGCTATCCTGTCTCGCCCATTTCTTCTTTTCTTTAGACTAGCCAAACCCAAGTCCTGCAGCCGTTCTTTGTATGTTCTGGTCTCCAGTCTCCTTTGATCGTCTTAGTTGCTCTTCTCTGAACTTTTTCCAAACTCTCAACATCTTTTTTGTGATACAGTGACCAAAATTGGCTGCAGTATTCCAGGTGTGGCCTCACTAGGGCTTGGTAAAGCGGTACTAATACTTTGCGTGATCTTGATTCTTTGCCTCTGTTTATGCAACCCAGGATTGCGTTGGCTTTTTTGGCCGCTGCTGCACACGGCTGGCTCATAATCAAGTGATCGTCTACTAGGACTCCAAGGTCCCTCTCACAGTTACAGTTTTTGAGCCAAGTCTCCCCTAATCTGTACTTGTACTTTTGATTTTTCCTGCCTAAATGTAAAACTTTGCTTTTCTCCACATTAAAATGCATTTTGTTGGATAGGGCCCATTGTTCACGTGACCAGGGGAGGCTGCAAACATCCGTCAATGACGCCATATTGCCAAGTGGCCAAAGGGTGGTCATGTGACTATGGGACACCCCCCTCCCCCCCAAGAATAGAATTTTGGATCTGGGTCCCACATCTCCTTTTTGAGGAGCTTACAACTTCAAACATTAAGTCAAGGGCTCCGTATAACACAGTTCCTCTAGGTCAGGGGTGGGGAACCGTGGTCCCTTTATGATTTGGACTTCAACTCCCAGAATTCCTAAGCCAGCATGGCATTTTAGGACAGAGGTGAGGAACAATGGCCTCTTTATGACTTGTGGACTTCAACTCCCAGATTTCCTGAGCCAGCAATGGTTCAGAATTCCTGAGCTGGGCTGGCTCAGGAATTCTGGGAGTTGAAGTCCACAAGTCATAAAAGGACCATGATTTTTTATTTATTTTTTATTTATTTTAATTCCATTTATATCCCGCCCTTCTCCGAAGACTCAGGGCGGCTTACAAGCTTAGCAGTAGCCTTCATTCTATGTATATGCCTGCTTATTAGGGCTTTCACACACACCCCAAGCGGCATTATTACAAAGTCATGATGCCCCACTCCTGACCTAGGGAGTCACTTGTGCAGGGCCGACTCTTAATTCTTCAAAATAGGAAGCAGGTGACACTGGACAGTACAATAAACGCTGAAAAACAGCAAACGCATTTGCCTTTCTCCTCCTGGGTGGGCAAAAAACCATTTATGCAGCTCCATCCCAAAGCTTAGGAAAATGTACACACAAAGGTCCTCGACTTACAGCCACAACTGAGTCCGAAATTGCCATTGCTAAGTGAGCTGCGCCCCATTTTACGTTTTTTCCTGCCACGATTGTTAAAAGGATCACTGCAGTTGTTAAAGTAGTAACACGGTTGTTAAGCGAATCTGGCTCCTCCATTGACTTTGCTGGTTGGAAGGTTGCAAAAGGTGGATCACATGATCCTGGGACGCTGCAACCGTCACAAACAAGAACCAGTTGCCATGTTTCTGAATTTTCAACATGTAACCTTGGGGGGGTGCTGCAACGGTCATATGTGTGAAAAACGGTCATAAGTCCCTTTTGTCGGTGACGTGGTCACTAAACGAACGGTTGTAAGTCAAGGCTGGATGAATTTACACCTCTTTTCAGGTAAGGCACCCTGAGTCTTTCAGCCAAAGGTTGAAATTCCTCTGGATTGGAATCTTGGCACAGCCAGATGTACAGTACCTGGAGAATTATGGGATGGAGCAGAAGATGGTGGCAGAACGTGGGTTGAGTTAATAACTGAATTAAGGAGTGAGCACAATGGTGAAGGTTTTCTTGCAAGCAGCGTTTCTCAACCTTAGCATATCTAAGATGCATGGACTTCAACTCCCAGAATTCCCCAGCCAGCATGCTAGACTGGGGAATTCTGGGAGTTGAAGTCCATTCAGATGTTGGTCCATTCAGATGTTGGTCCATTCAGATCGTGGTCCATTCAGATGTTGATCCATTTAGATGTTGGTCTATACAGATGTTGAAGTCCATTCAGATGTTGATCCATTCAGCCGGTGGTCCATTCAGATGTTGATCCATTTAGATGTTGGTCTATTCAGATGTTGGTCCATTCAGATGTTGATCCATTCAAATGGTGGTCTATTCAGATGTTGGTCCATTCAGATGTTGATCCATTCAGATGTTGCTCCATTCAGATGTTGAAGTCCATTCAGATGTTAGCCTATTCAGATGTTGGTCTGTTCAGATGTTGAAGTCTGTTAAGTCCACTAAATTGTTGAGGTTGAGAAACCTTACTTGAAAGTCCTGTCTTTCTGAAGTAGGTCCTCTTTCAGGCCACAGAGTTGTGGGGCACGCAGAGGTCTGGGGTGGATGCCTGGGGACATTTGGGGGGCCTTTGAGAAGGAGAAGGAGGTCCCGCTTCTTCTCAGAGAAGGCCACTCTGGTCCTCATCTCACCACTCGGCTTCTTCCCACGGTCCATGTCCTAACCTTGTCTTCGCTCTTCTGCCTCACCTTCCTTCCTCTAGTGTGACCAATGGGGGCAAGACCACTCTGACCAATAGACTTATCCAAGTTCTCCCCAACTGTTGCGTGGTCCACCAGGATGATTTTTTCAAGGTAGGTTGAACTTTCTACCCTGGGTTGATCGAGCGGTTGATTGAATTGAGAAAGCTTGGCCAGGGGTGCCCAAGGTGAGTCTCGTGGCACCTTAGGAAGCCAAGCGTGGTTAGCAGAGGTGGGACTTAGGGGGTCTTTGTAGAAAAATGGGGGGATCGGGATGGAAACTGCCTTCTTAACTCCAGCTTGGACTCAGGGTGCAAGCTCCCACTCCCCATTTGGGGGACCATGGTTAATGTGAGTAGGGGCAGGAGGACAGATGTGTTTGGAGACCCGGGCCCAATCTGTCTTACCTTCTCACTAGTGAAACATAACTACATCTGGCCTTTATTGGCGCTGTCCATTGTATAAAGCAGTGTTTTTCAAACTTGGCTATTTTAAGATACTTGGACTACAACTCCCAGAATTCCCCAGCCAGCCATGCTGGCTGGGGAATTCTGGGAATTGAAGTCCATGCATCTTGTAAGTTGCCCAAGTTGAAAAACAGTGATATAAAGTAACCTCCCTTTTATCCACAGGTCATAAGAAATATATATATGTGTGTGTTTTCATTTGGGAAATATAGATTGGCATCTCTACATATTTGGCTCAAATAGTGGGGGTGTCCCCCCGCTTCCCAAAAAACCTGCCTCACTCCCCTTCCTCTCTTTAGCTCTTCTCATAGGGATTTCCTGCATCGAATGGACATAATAACAGAATAAATAACAGAGTTGGAAGGGACCTTGGAGGTCTTCTAGTCCAACCCCTTGCTCAGGCAGGAAACCCTATAATGTTTCAGACAAATGGTTGTCCAATCTCTTCTTAAAAAACTCCAGTGTTTCAAAACCAAATGTTCTGCCGTCCCCCTTTAAAAAAAATCAAATCAAATCAAATCAACCTTTATTGTCATAGTACAGGGGTAGGCAACCTTGGCTCTTTTATGACTCGTGGACTTCAACTCCCAGAATTCCTGGAATTCAGGGAGTTGAAGTCCACGAGTCATAAAAGAGCCAAGGTTGCCTACCCCTGTCATAGTGCAACATGTGTACAATGAGATTGGCTGAGCCAATGACAAGTGAATGTATTAACTCTCTGGAATTGTTCTCTGAATATAACACGATGTGTGTGTGTGTGTGTGTGTGTGTACACACACACACACATATCATGTTATACACACACACACACACACACACACACACACATTTTAAATCTGTGCATATCTGAAAGATGTTTATCCGAACTTTATTTTTTGCATTGACGTGCATGCTTGCTTTTCTTTAAAAAAAAAGCAAAGCAAGGAAATTATACAAAGGATTGCAGATATTTCCCCTCTCAATTCTCAATTGTCCCCTTCGGGCAGTGTTCACTTGTCTAAAAGCCTTCTCCCTTAATCTAACGTCTTCTCTGTGCAGCCCACCGTCTGTACTATGGATAAATCGGAGCTCAATTAACATACTTGGCGTGGCGGATAATATGTGCCTGTGTAGATAAGATATTGTTTGCCAGTGTGTGGCTGCCTCTCACAACTCTCTCACTTCAAAAATAGGATGTCGAGAGGCCTCCGTAGAGATTGGCACGGCATGTGATATTTGCCCAATGAAGGAAACACAAGTTTAATTTGGCCCAATGCAACAGGGATTAATTAAATCAGGGTTGCCCAAGCTTGGCAACTTTTAAGACGTGTGGACTTCCAGAATTCCCCAGCTAGCCATTTCCTTTCTATGCCTTTTCTTCCCTTTTTCCCTCTCCTATTTTTCCTATTATTTAGTTTTGTCTTTTATATTGTAAACTAATAAAAAGATATATAAATAAATAGAAACAGGGATTAGACCAGTGTTTCTCAAGCCTGGCAACTTCAAGACCTGTGGACTTCAACTCCCAGAATTCCATAGCCAGCCACAGGGGAGTTGAAGTCCACACGTGGTCAAGTTTGGGAAACCCAGGATTAGGGACTACCTAATCTGAGCTGTGGATTTTGGAGCCAGCAGACAAGGACATAGGCTTCCAGGACTGCCACCAAATGTCCATCCAGAGAACTGCAACTCAAATATCTTAGCATCTCTGGAGATTCTCCGTCATCCAGGGCATAGTTGTCCCAAAGATGCTTTTCCACGAGGCAACTGGACTTTCTTGTTTTTCTTGGAAGACGTTTCGCTTCTCATCCACACAGGAGAACAAGCACATCCGGAACACATTCAGAAATCCCTTTGCATTTGAAAGACAAAAGCCACTCTTTCGAAGACAGCGAAGTCCACTGGGCGCTATCTAACAAAATGAAATTCAGTGGTGAGAAAAAAAAAGTTCTATATTTAGGCAGGAAAAACCAGATGCACGGGTATAGTATAGGTGGTACCTTGCTCAATAGTAGCAACTGTGAGAGGGATCTCAGAGTCCTAGTAGACAATCACTTCAATATGAGCCAGCAGTGTGCTGCAGCTGCCAAAAAAGCCAACACAGTGCTAGGCTGCATGAACAGAGGGATAGAATCAAGATCACGTGAAGTACTAATATCACTTTACAATGCCTTGGTAAGGCCACACCTGGAATACTGCATCCAGTTTTGGTCACCACGATGTAAAAAAGATGTCGAGATTCTAGAAAGGGTACAGAGAAGAGCAACAAAGATGATTGGGGGACTGGAGGCTAAAACATATAGGGAACGGTTGCTGGAATTGGGTATGTGTAGTTTAACGAAGAGAAGAGTGAGGGGTGACATGATAGCAGTGTTCCAATATTTGAGGGGCTGCCACAAAGAAGAGGGAGTCAAGCTATTCTCCAAAGCCCCTGAAGGCAGGACAAGAAGCGACGGATGGAAATTAACCAAAGAGAGAAGCAACCTAGAACTAAGGAGAAACTTCCTGACAGTCGGAACAATTGATCAGTGGAACCACCTGCCTCCAGAAGCGGTGAATGCTCCAACACTGGAAGCTTTTAAGAAGAGACTGGACAGCCATTTGTCTGAAATGATATAGGATTTCCTGTCTGAGCAGGGGGTTGGACTAGAAGACCTCCAAGGTCCCTTCCAAATCTATTACTACTCCTCCTCCTCCTCCTCCTACTACTACTACTACTACAACATTCTGGACAGAGGACTGCTGGTTTGAAAGGGGTCAAAGAGGCCATCTATGTCAAAATTGACCAGCCCTCTCTCAACAGAGGAGGAGGGATACTACATCATCTATCTCCAGTCTACAACACAGTCCTTTCAGCAATTCCAAGAAGGCTCCAGATCCATTTGCATCACTCAGGTGACTCTGAGGACATAGAAAAACCTCCAAGTGGCCTCAGTGACTCTCAGAGAGAGTACTAATAAGCAGATGACTGCAAGCAGTATAAATCCTTCCCTTGCCCACCATCCAGTCAGAGCTGAAGAAGCTTCTTGGATGAGAAGCGAAACGTCTTCAAAGAAAAAAATAAGAAACTCCAGTTGCCTCCTGAAAAAAAGCACCTTTGGGACAAACATATCTTACCTCTACAAAAAAAAAAATGGACAGCTGGTCCTTTGATACAGTGAAGGGAACTTAAGCAGGGCGAACCCACCATGGTTCCTCAATCCCTTTGCATCAGATAGGTAGCATATTCCCAGTCTGCCGATTTTGGAGGAGTAAAAATCTTTCCAGTTGATTTTGGAATTCTGATTTTTAGACCAGGATTTCATTGGCACTCAAAGGAATCCGGGCAGAATGGAAGCAAAAGCAAGGATTATGGACACATTATTCCTTCAGTTTCTAGGAAACAGGGTTTGAGAGCGGCTGCAGGACTTGGGTTTGGCTAGTCTAAAGAAAAGAAGATACAGGGGAGACATGATAGTAGCGTTCCCAGTATTTGAGGGGCTGCCACAAGGAAGAGGGGGGTCACGTTGTTCACCAAAGCACCAGAGAGCAGGACAAGAAACAATGGTTGGAAACTGATCAAGGAGAGAAGCAACCTGGAATTAAGGAGAAACTTCCTGACAGTGAGGACAATTAACCAGTGGAACAGCTTGCCACTAGAAATCGTGGGCGCTCCATCACTGGAGATTTTTAAGAAGAGGCCGCTAGACCAGGGGTGTCAAACTGCTAGCCCGCGGGCCGGATGCGTCATCAGGAAACTGCGCCCACCCCATTGCCGGCAATGGAGAAAAGGCTCCGATACGTCGCGCGACGTCACATGACGTCGCAAGTTTGACGTGTCTGGGCTAGACAGTCACTTGTCTGAGATGGCATAGGTTCGTCTGCTTGAGCAGAGGGCTGGACTAGAAGACCTCCAAGGTCCCTTCCAGCTCTAATCGATTCTATTTTGTTGCCTGGTTGGGCTGAGATGATGAAAAAGCCCTTTCTCTCCTGGGCAGAATATAAATCCAGGTAATTAAACTCAAGAACGGGACCAGCCTAGGATCCCTACATAGCCGCGAGTGAAATGAATCCAATCTTCCTTGAATTCCATTGACCTGTATCTAAATCCTTCCAGGTGCTAGCTGTGTGTAAGCTTTTAGCAGTAGATCAGTTTCGTTGCACCTTCGTGCGTGGACCTGCTCATTCACGCCGGACAATTTACTTGTCTGCAGGGTCACCAGACATAGGAGCCCAGCTGTTGGGTTTTACTGACCTTGTTGCTGCATTGTTGCACTGATCCAACCTCTGGGTCTCTTAACTCACTGACCCAACTGTTGATAGCCTTATTGACCAAGAGTAAGATTAAGGAAATGGGAGATATTAATAGGTTTGGAGCACCTAGAATTCTGTGGCAGTCTTAACATTTAGGGAAAAAAAGTATATTGTACTTATTAGAAGAGAATATTTGTAGCTTCAGGGTTGAAATGAGGGGTCCTGGGTGGTCTCTGAGCTGGGTGGTTTCCTTGCAGACGTTTCGTGACCCAACTAGATAACAATATCGGTGCTTGGGTAACGAAACGTCTGCAAGAAAACCACCCAGCTCAGAGAGCACTTCAGACCCGAGATTGTTTACAGATCAAGAAGAAGAAGAAAGTCAGAAATCTCCAACTATTATTCTAACTACGGTTTGTATAATAGTTACAGTTCATAGAAACAGTCCTGAAGGCAACTTGTGAAATATAGGTGTATATAATAACAAAGACAACTCCCCACTTCTAGCAGGGATAATGTTACCTTGTTAGGTCATGAAACGTCTGCAAGAAAACCATCAAGCTCAGAGAGCACCAAGGACCCCACAGTCTTTTTCTTCTCCCTCTTCCTTCCTCCTCCTCTTCCTCCTCCTCCTCCACCACCACGTCCTCCTCCTTGTAAACCCCACTCCCTTCTAGTACTGATAATGTTCCCTAGTTATGTCATGAAACGTCTGCAAGAAAACCACCAAGCTCAGAGAGCACCAAGGACCCCACAGTTCTCCTCCTCCTCCCCCATCCTCTCCCCTCCTCCCTGCAAATCTCCCTCCCTTCTAGCACTGATGATGTTCCCTACTTGGGTCATGAAACATCTGCAAGAAAACCGCCAAGGTCAGAGAGCACCAAAGTCTCCCCAAGTAAAACAACACCACTCCATTTAGGCAACACGACTTAGTGTGTATTATTTTTTTTTTCCTTTCTGGTTCCTGGTTGTCAGCGCAATAGCATCGTTCCATCAGATCCTTTCCGATTGCCACGGGGGCAAAAATCTAACCCATAGAGCAGTGACTTCAAAGGAAACATCTTACTAAAATGCAGAGTTGTGAGACCATGTCCAATGCACTCATTTCAGGCAGCCTTTGAAATCGGGAGAAGCAATTTGATCAGTACTCCAGAGCAAAAATAAAAATAAAAAATAAAATGTGCATTTTAAGGTTCTTGGGACAAGGGGGATGGGTGGGTGTATCGGTGTGCACCAGTGCAGTTTTGCTAAGAAAAGAACCTGCCTTGTGTGTGTCTGTGAGTGCGTGTGTTTTGCAGTAGCGTCCAGGCTGTGATCGGATCTTAAGTAACTGATCAGCCTGCCTTTGCAGCATTGTTTTATTGATCACTATGTTTCAGCCACAAGATCAAATACAAGTCGGGGACGACGGCTTTAAGCAATGGGATGGTAAGAACAGTGTTCGCTGTAGGATGCAGTAATGTATATTTTCCTAAGTATATTTTTTATCACTCTTCTATTATTATTAAAAACAAATCTTAACCGTAACATTTAAATAACTTTATTATAAATTCACTTCTTTAATTCACATACATTCACACTGAGTTTCACGTTTTTCTAAACGGGCCTGTGCATTGTGTGTCTACATAAAGTTGGTTTCTTCTAACTAGTTATGGCTTCCCTGGATATGGAGGCGATGGTGAACACCGTGAAGGCCTGGATAGAGAACCCCGTCAAGTTTGCCCGATCACACGGGGTGAACGTGTCACACGAGTTGAAGGTGCCTGACCCTGAGGACATCCACATCCTGGTGGTGGAGGGATTTCTGCTTTATAATTACAGGTAGACACCCCAATGTTGCTATTGTTTATTTTAAACAGCTATAGTGTTGAATATTTTTAAAGTAGTTCTTGGACACTTTTACTTTCAACATGATCCTGCTTCTGAAGTTTGGACAACAGCTTCCTGTAATTATTAACACTCCACTCTCCCTGTTTTTTTGGTAAAGCAGAGTAGCCCAAACCACCTCCTCCTCCTCCTCCTCCTCCTCCTCCTCCTCCTCCTCCTCCTCCTCCTCTTGCTCCTCCTGACCATCTGTCATGGTTCCGACAGACGAAACTCTTCAGGCATTGTTTACCTTAAAGAATCTTTATTTGAGTGGCATAGCATCGGCACGTACATGGTTGAAGCCAAAATCTGAATTCCCCTCCCCTGAACACATAGTAGCAAAGCACAATTCCCTCCTCTAATTAACAGTCATAAATCACATTCTCCAATTAGCTTGAAATGCAGGCTTTCCCTCCAGTTCGCCAACCTGCCATTTCTTATCATCTCTTATTTCAAAAAACCTTGAAAAACACTCCTCTACTACCATGCTGTTATGTCTAACTAATTGCCATATGCATTCTTCCTCCCCCCCCTCAGCATCATCTAATTCTAATTCTAAAAGTAACACACAAGTTAAGGGGAAAATGGCTTCATCTTCATATATCGTCAAAGCAAGAGCATCTGATGTTAAGCAGCGTTGACACTCCTCCTCCCCTCCTCCTCCATTTTTTTCCTTTCTTTTTTTCTATCTTCCATCCTCTTCTCCTTCGCCATTTCCTCCTCCTCTTCTCTACAAACCATTTGCCCTTCTAGCCCTGATGATGTTACCGAGCTGGGTCCTGAAACGTTGCAAGAAAACCACCAAGCTCAGAGAGCACTAAGGACCCCACAGTTCTTCCCCCCCCCTTCCTCCTCTTCCTCCTCCTGAATTCTGAAGCTTTACAAAGTATCTTAACAGAAAGTATCCCTCTTTTTAAGTCACTTAATATCAAAGACTCTCTTCTTACCAACTTATTGTGATTCCAATTCTGGGCATGTTGCATTCTTTACCTTTAAAATTTGTCTTTCTAGAGATGGGCATGGCTTCATTTCCAAGGCTCTGAAAAATGTTTATATTTTATTGTGTAATGGATCATTTGTGCAGGGGGCCTTTTTTCATGTAATTCGGGGGGGGGAATGACCCTTTCAAATTGTACCGCAACACTGCAAATATAGATGTCAAATGTTAACCATCATTCAGCTCTGGCTGCTATCACAACTGGGGGCTTGGCAGCTGGCATCAATTAACTTTATTGACCATAATCTCTGCTGGGTGACAGAGCCAATTAATGTCCAGTTCTTGCAATGCAAGAGACACTTTTATCTTCTGGCTTGTTGGTTATTTGGCTCTTCTTTTCACCAAAACTGATCAATCACCGCAATATCCCAGCATCCCAATGTCCGTGTTCTTAAATCGAACATAGTGACTCTTTTACACCTTTGATCCAGACCAAAATTTGTTAACCTGAGACTCACCCAAGCAACTTCATCACTCAAAATAAAAAATTAGATAGGTAGAGAGTCAGAGAGTCGTTGGGACCCTTGCCATACCAACTTCAGAATAACAGGGCTGGAAGGGACCCTGGAGGTCTTCTAATTTTTATTTTTTTAAAATTTTTTAATTCCATTTATATCCCGCTCTTCTCCGAAGACTCAGGGCGGCTTACAAGCTTAGCAGTAGCCTTCATTCTATGTATATGCCTGCTTATTAGGGCTTTCTAGTCCAACCCCCCTGCTCAGGCAGGAAACCTTACATCATTTCAGACTTCAGGAATGAAACATCTGAGCTTAATATCTGATGGAATTAATCTGATGAATTAATATCTGATGGAAACTAATCAAAGAGAAAAGCAGCCTAGAACTAAGGAGAAATTTCGTGACAGTGAGAGTAATTAACCAGTGGAACTACTTGCCTCCAGAAGTGGTGAATGCTCCAACACTGGAGGTTTTTAAGAAGGGGTTGGACAACCATTTGAAATGGTAGAGGGCTTCCTGCCTGAGCCGGGGTGGGGTTGGACTAGATGACCTCCAAGTCCCTTCCAAATATTATGATTGTGATTATGATTATTTCGGTTGCCATGATTTAATGTTTTTAAGATGCTTTTGCCCTGGATGATTGGGTCTTCATAGTGACACATTGCAATGCATTTTGGGGAGAAACCCCTGAAGTGGGTATGACGAGTGTTGTTACATTCCAATGACTCTCTGCTGATCTTGTTTTGCCTTTACTGCAGTTTTGTGTTTTGTTTCAATTCCCCACCACAAAAATCCAGATGAGTTTCTCCCTCTGACTGGTTCATAACAGTATATAAAAAAATCACCTCTAAAGACAGTGTGTCCTCCCTGATTTGCTCAAAAGCCAGCTTGAGGTCTTTAAAAAGATTGTGATGAGGACAGTTGTGAGCTAATTTGAGGCTGGGCGGGGGGGGGGAAGGGAGGGGGGGACAAATCCTAGTTGTAGGTGGTCCCTGAATTACAACTGTCATGGAGATGGGCATAAGTTATAATCGTCATAAAACGAGTGGGACGCAAAACCGATCCAATTTTATCACAAGTTTTTCGACAGTTGTTATGGGAACACAGCAGTCGTAGGCACAAAGCCGTTCTTCGTTACGGTCTTGGGTTTGCCAAAACTAGAAATAAACGCAGGTTTGGGCAGAACCGTCAGGAGAGGATGTTCCAAATGACCACAAATGCCCCCAGTGTGGTGGGGGACCATCTGGGTCGTGAGTCCCCTTTTTCAGATCGGTCATAATTTTGAACCATCGCTAAGGAACCGGTCATAAGCTGAGGACTACCTAAAGCACGTGAAGGCCAGACAAGGAATAATGGATGGAAAGTGATTAAGGAGAGATTTAGCCTAGAAATAAGGAGGAATTTTTTGAGAGTGAGGACAATTAACTAACGGAACAGACGTTGCCTTCAGAAGTTTGTGGGAGCTTCATCAGTGGAGGCTTTCAGGAAGAGGCTAGACTGCCATCGGTTGGAAATGGTGTGGGGTCTCCTGCTTAAGCAGGGGCTTGGACTAGATGATGTACAAGATTCCTTCCAACTCTTTTATTCCATTCCATTCCATTCTATTAATTCCCATTCCATTTCCTATTCCTATTCCCATTCTTATTCTTCTGTTCTATTCTGTTCTGCTCTGTTCTGTTCCATATTCTATTCTGTTCTGTTCTGTTCTGTTCCGTTCCGTTCCATTCCATTCCATCCCATCTCTTTATTCTATCCTATCCTATTCCATTCCATCTCTTCATTCTATTCTATTCTATTCTATTCTATTCTATTCTATTCTATTCTATTCTATTCTATTCTATTCTATTCTATTCTATTCTATTCTATTCTATTCTATTCTATTCTATTCTATTCTATTCTATTCTATTCTATTCTATTCTATTCTATTCCTCCATTCCATTATTCTATTCTATTCTATTCTATTCTATTCTATTCTATTCTATTCTATTCTATTCTATTCTATTCTATTCTATTCTATTCTATTCTATTCTATTCCTGTTCTTCTCTTCTCTTCTCTTCTCTTCTCTTCTCTTCTCTTCTCTTCTCTTCTCTTCTCTTCTCTTCTCTTCTCTTCTCTTCTCTTCTCTTCTTATTCCATCTTCTATTATGTTCCATCTTCTCTTCTCTTCTCTTCTCTTCTCTTCTCTTCTCTTCTCTTCTCTTCTCTTCTCTTCTCTTCTCTTCTCTTCTCTTCTTCTCCTTCTCCTTCTCCTTCTCCTTCTCCATATCCTTCTCTTCCTTCTCCTTCTCCTCCAACTTTTCCTTCTCCTTATATTGAGGATATATCCTCAATATATCCATTCCATTCCATTCCATTCTATTCTATTCTATTCTATTCTATTCTATTCTATTCTATTCTATTCTATTCTATTCTATTCTATTCTATTCTATTCTATTCTATTCTATTCTATTCTATTCTATTCTAGTATCCCAAGGGAAGATGTAAACACAAGATGCTGAACAGCAGTGCTAGAAAGATGGGGGTTTAGTGGAATTGTACCCCTCATGATCGGACAACAATTAGTCTGAGATGGTATGAAGCTCCTAGCTTGTGAACTGGGATGGACTAGAGGACCTCTAAGGTCCCTTCCAATCCTAGGATTCTATGAAGTGCCGTGCCAAATGTGAAATGCGCTGGTCCTGTTTTCTTTCCCGTAGGCCTTTGGTGGATTTGTTTGATAAGCGCTACTACTTGGCCGTTCCTTATGATGAGAGCAAACGGAGGAGGAGGTAAGGACCCTTTTGTGACCTGATGCGTGGAGGGCTAAAATGTCCCCCCCTCCCACCCCTGTTCCTTGACGGTAACAGAGTTTGTAGAACGAGAAAGCTTTTGCTAAGATGACGTTCCCAAACACCCCTTTTCAGAGAGTTGGGCAGCAGGTAAATTAATTGATGACGGTGATGATGGTGATGTAGATTTATTAGATCCCGGGACTTCATTTAACTTCTCACCTGCAGCCCTCTTGCAACACCTGTCCGGGTGCCCACCTGGCAGGGTGGCAGTTCATGGTGGGACAGGGCTGACCAAGGCTGCTGCACAAAGCAAGCTGGGGAAGATCGGAAGAGGAGAAGGTCTACGTCAATCTATCCTCTCCAGAAGCTCCACTCCAACCTTAGGGACTAGATTCATGGGCTCAACCTCACTAGAAGAGTAGCTTTGCTGCGGCCAGAACGAAGAAGACGACAGCTGGACTTTGAGGATCTGCCTCCTGCAGAGTAGAGGACTCTGTAGTGTATCTCTGCTCCTGGGCTGATGTGTAGGCCGTTGGCTCTGCCTGCGTCAAGCCAGTTGACTTGAAGCCATTCTTCTCCCCAGCTTGACCTTGGCAGAACTTGGCTCCATGTTTAGGCTGCAATTCCAGGGAGAGGGTTACCGACCTTGCTGGTGAAAGCTCTTAAAATTTTGAATTCGATTGATTGTTTTGATTGGAGTTGTTTGTTGATTATTCTCTTGTGTACAAGCTGTGCAGCTCAACTTCTCCTCTCCTCTCCTCTCCCCTCCTCTTCTTCCCTTCCCTTCCCTCCACACCCATTCCTTTTCCCTCTCCTTCCTCTTTCTCCTTTCTCCCTCCTCTCCTCTCCTCTCTCCTCTCCTCTCCTCTCCCCTCTCCTCCCCTCTCCTCTCCTTTCCTCTCCCCTCCCCTCTCCCCTCTCTCTTCTCCTCCCCTCCCCTCTCCCCTCCCCTCCCCTCCCCTCTCCTCCCCTCCCCTCCCCTCCTCTCCTCCTCTCCTCTCTTCTTCTTCCCTTGCCTCCACACCCATTCCTTTTTCCTCTCCTTCCTCTTTCTCCTTCCTCCCTTCTCCTCTCCTCTCCTCTCTCTTTTTCCCTTCAGTACACGTAAATACACCGTTCCTGACCCTCCCGGTCTATTTGACGGTCACGTCTGGCCAATGTATCTTAAACACAGGAAGGAAATGAAGGCCAATGAAGTCAACGTTGGTAAGAAACTCTTGGCATAACCTGACTGCAATTAAGAAGGGGTTGGGTCAAATAAATGTGAACGAGGCAAGTGCTAGGGGCTGAAAAATGTCTTAGTGAACAATTTTGGGTGAGAAAAGTTTACCTCTGGCTAAGAGGCGCAGTCCATAAATTTGAAAAATAAATCAAAGTTTTTAGAAAGCGTTAGAGTTGGGGCCATTCTAATCTCCAAGGGGAGGATATTCCCACAGACCAGGGGCCGCTACGGAAAAGGCCCCTCTTTTAATCCAGGGGTCCCCAACCCCTGGGTTACGGCCCAACCTGGGCCGTGAGCCATTCACAACCGGGCTGCCCAAAGAGGGAAGCAAAAACGCATATCCCCACTTGTCCGAGCAGCGAGCGAGCGTGCTCACACTCCATTTGTGTAAAGGCTAGGTGCGCGTGCCCGCTGCTTGTGCAGAACCATCCCCTGTCCCCCCCATCTCCCTCCTCCATCCTCAAAGCTGGAAAGGTTGGGGAACTCTGTTCTAATCCCCACCAGCCAACATTCTTTGATTGATGGCACCGGCAGCACGCCCAATCTTCTAGATCGAATTGGATGGGCAGAAACTCTTCCTGTTTCTAAACTCTCAAATCACAATCCCTACTTGTCCCAAAGGTGGTTTTTTTCAAGAGGCAACTGGATTTTCTTGTTCTTCCTTGAAGACGTTTCGCTTCTCATCCAAGAGGCCTCTTCAACTCTGACTGGATGGTGGGGAATGGAAGGATTTATGTTCCTTGCAGACCGCTGGTCATTTGCCTTCTTCTAGAGGGTCACTGAGGGCACTTTGAGGTTTACTTGTGAGCTCAAGGTCACCTTAGTGGTGCAAATGGGTCTGGAGCCTTGTTTGGAACTGCTGACAGCACCATCTATCTCCAGTGTACAACACAGTCCTTTCAGCATTTCCAAGAAGGCTCCACACCCATTTGCACCACTCAGGTGACCCTGAAGACACAGATAAACCTCCAAGTGGCCTCAACAACTCTCAAAGAATGCAAATGACCAGCTGTCTGCAAGGAGTATAAATCCTTCCATTCCCCACCATCCAGTCAGAGCTGAAGAAGCTTCTTGGAGGAGAAGCGAAACATCTTCAAAGAAAAAACAAGAATGTCCAGTTGCCTCCTGAAAAAAGCACCTTTGGGACAACCATGACCTGGATGATGGAGAATCTCCGTGGACATTCACCTAAGGAATGTTAAGGACATTTCATTGAAGCTTTCCCCAGAAATGTCATTAGAATTGTGGCATTACGTCTTGACTAATTCCTGGGATAAATCTCTACATGCCTGCTGAAAGTTGGAGTTCACTCTCAATGTAACGACATGCAAATTTGGTAATTATCCATTCTTATTTTCAGTTTATTTGGATGGATTGAAGTCCCGAGATGACCTTTATTTGCAGGTCTTTGAAGATATTCAGAACACGCTCTTGAACCGTTCATAGGTGAATATATTCCTGATTGGACTCGGGGGCGAGGGAGGAAATACTACTGCTTTGCAATAAAATAATTACCAATTTTCATAGTTTAGATGTCAACGTCTTGCTTTTTGTTTTTTTTTCCAGGATCTGTCGGAAACAGAAAGATCTATGTACAGATTTGATGTAAATACTTTTTTTTCTTTGGCAGAAACATGGAGAATTGAGTTTAAAAACACCTGCTGGACACTGTCCTTTAGGAAACAACTTTATGTATATAATTGCACGCTAAGACAACTTATTGACCACACATCTGTGGGCAGTTTTTTATCTTCTTATTTTATATTCCACTGATATTACGTTTTTCAGCTGCATTTTTATACTTGGATGAACTTTGTAAAATACTACCGCTTATGTCCTTTAACAATAATATCTTCTGTAACTATTTGTGTAATAAATACCACAGTGTATATTCAATAAAGATTGAGACATTTTGTATATCGTACTCGGGAACTGTCACAGCTCTTTGCATCTGCAACACCTCTGGGGTGGGTCATCATACTTTTCTCTCCAAAACCCTCACATACCTCCTCATGGCCCACCTACCCACCATAGAGGCAATGTGAAGTGAGTTTTAGCCATTCCAAGATTATACATTTCATCTCCCAGCAGAATATGACTGGTGGGTATGATGAAAGAAACTCGATGATGCAGCCCCAGTGTTTATGGCTTGTGTGCCATCTAGTTGGTCTTCCAGGATGGTCTGTTTCCATCCTTCAGATCAGAGGTCTCCAACCTCGGCCACTTTAAGACTTGTGGACTTCAACTCCCAGAATTCCTCAGCCGGTTTGGGGAACTATGGCCATTTTATAATTTGTGGACTTCAACTTCCAGAATTCCTGAGTCAGTGTGGGGAACTATGGCCCGTTTATGACTTGTGGACTTCAACTCCCCAAATTCCTCGGCCAGCATGAGGAATTCTGGGAGTTTGTTTATTTATTTATTTATTTATTTAATTCAATTTATATACCGCCCTTTTCCCAAAGGACAGGGCGGTTTACAGGGCAAAATTAAAACAATACAATATAAAAATTAAAATAAAATTAAATCAATAGCCCCCAAATTTAAAATTAGAATTTAAAAACCTTAAAACCCCTCAGTCCAGGCCAGCTAACTCAAAAAGCCATGTTTTTGACTTGAAGTCTACAAGTCTTTAAAAGTGGCCAAGTTTGGAAAACCTGGCTTCAGATCTTCCATTGGAACAGTAAGCAAGTCCATCCACCTTCTTACTGGTTACACTTATTTCCACATTTCCCAACATTGTAGACTTCTCAAGGGAGCTTCCTCAATATCCTCAATATCTCCAAAATATAATTTGAGCCTGGTCACTTATGCCTTAAGTGTGAACTCAAGAACAAATATACATCCATTTTTATTCTGGGCTGTCCAATGGTATACTCAAAAGCTTTCTCCAACATCAAAATTCAATGATGTCAATTCTTTCTTTTCTGTCCCAAAGGTGCTTTTTCACAAGGCAACTAGACTTTGTTGGGTTTTTTTTAAGACGTTTCACTTCTCATCCAAGCAGCTTCTTCAACTCTGACTGGATGGTGGGGAATGGAAGGATTTATACTCCTTGAAGACAGCTGGTCATTCGTATTCTTTTAGAGAGTCATTGAGGCCACTTGGAGGTTTATCTGTCTCATCAAGGTCACCTGAGTGGTGCAAATGGGTGTGAAGCCTTGGAAATGCTAGAAGGACTGTTGTGGATTGGGGATAGATGGTGTTGTATCCCTCCCCCTCCCACCTCCAAGTGGCCTCAATGCAAATAACCAGCTATCTACAAATTATAAATCCTTCCCTTCCCCACCATCCAGTCAGAGTGGAAGAAGCTGCTTCAATGAGAAGTGAAATGTCTTCAAAGCAAAACAAGGAAATCCAGGTGCCTCTTGGAAAAAGCACCCTTGGGGCAACCATGACTTGGAGGACTGAGAATCTCCATAGACATCTGTCTTTCCTGCTTTTTCAAAGACCAACTTTTGCTTCCAGACTGTCACAAGGAATCCTAACCCTAATCCTTGGACAATTTTGATCTTGGGAATGTATAAACGCGTCACCACAACCTATATATTTTCCAAGCCTTCATTGTTGCTCAACTTTCAGTATCGTCACTTAATTCTGAAGGCTGGTTTCTGTTCGTTGTCCAGGTTCCCACTAGTCCACTCTTTTTATTTAATCACAATTCATCCCCCCCACCCCCCGTGCTTCTTGACTTTCCTTACTAGAGTTTGCAAATCTTTTGCAGATTCGGCTATCAGAATGGTGATCAGCAGCATAGTGTAAGTTATTGATGGCTCTTTCTCTAGTTTTAATACTTTGCTTATCCTAGCAATCCCGGTTCCCTCAACAGACGCTTAGAATACAGATGAATAAATGAGAAGATGCTCCTTGATTCACTCCTTTGCCAAACTGGAGCCAGTCTGAATGGCTCCCTGACCTGTATCTGAGTTCACACGAGGAAACGAGACATCTGTTCTGGGGGGGGGGGTCTGATTTTCCGAAGAACATTTAAAAGCTTGATGTGGGTCAACACCTTCAAAGGATCTTCTATAATTGCTTTTAATTGTTTATTTTATATATATGTATATGTATATATATATATATATATATATATATATATATATATATATATATATATATATATATATATATATATATATATATATATATATATATATATATATATATATATATATATATATATATATATATATATAGTAAAAGGTAAAGGTTCCCCCGCACATGTGTGCTAGTCGTTTCCGACTCTAGGGGCCGGTGCTCATCTCCGTTTCATAGCCGAAGAGCCAGCGCTTGTCCGAGGACATCTCCGTGGTCATGTGGCCGGCATGACTAGACGCCAAAGGCGCACGGAACGCTGTTACCTTCCCACCGTAGTGGTCCCTATTTTTCTACTTGCATTTTTACGTGCTTTCGAACTGCTAGGTGGGCAGAAGCTGGGACGAGTAACAGGCGCTCACTCTGCTACGCGGCACTCGGGATTCGACCCGCCAAACTGCCGACCTTCCGATCGACAAGCTCAGCGTCCTAACCCACTGAGCCACCGTGTCCCTTATATATATATATATATATATATATATATATATATATATATATATATATACATACATACATATATATATACATATATATATATATACATATATATATATATATATATATATATATATATATATATATATATATATATATATATATATATATATATATATATATATATATATATATATATATATATAAATAAATACATACATATATATATACATACATATATATATATACATATATATATATACACACACACACACACACACACACACAAAGCATATATGGCTTGTAAGAGGACCATCTTGAGAGCGTTTACCCAGAAGGTCAGTTTCAATCCAGGCCTGCAATCCGTCAGCTGGGCTATTTTAGGACCTTGGTGCTCTCTTTCCAGTCCTAGACTGGTGTTCAGAAATAGCTCTACTAACTGGTAACAGGTGCATAGAATCTCTGAGCCTGCCATCTGTTAGTCACCTGTAAGACAGGTGTCCTCGGGTAGGGACTCCGTTCTCCCAGCTCTGCCCTCCACCTGTTCAGAGGAGCAATTGGTACCGGCAGGTGATGTCTAGCTTGTCCTTCCTTAAAACGGTAATGACAGTGTCCGCTTGGTGCCTGGTGCTCAGGGGTCAAAGCAGCAACCCAATTTGCCTGGCAATCTTTTGGGCGACTTGAGGACCAGACGTGGCATGAGAGCGTGGCTTTGAGGAAGGATGCAGGGACCTGCAGGGACGGTGCTTCTTGGAAAGGCCACAGCCACGTTTCCCTGAGCAACTGATTTGTTAAGACAGCCGTTGGTAGAAACAGGTGTTCAGCTGGGAGAGCTGAATGTGGCCATAGTCAAAGAGTAGCCTGCTTGGGGAGATCTAATGGCTTCCCAGGCATTGTTTCAACATCTGGCATATAGGATAGGATAGAATGGAATGGAACGGAACAGAACGGAACAGAATAGAATAGAATAGAATAATAAGAGAAATGAAGAATGGAAGAATAGAATAGAAATAGAACAGAGAAAAGAATACAGAATAGAATAGAGCAGAAATAATAATAATAATAATAATAATAATAATATAATAATAATAATAATAATAATAATAATAATAATAATAATAATAATAATAATAATAATAATAATAATAATAATAATAATAATAATACTGACTACAAGCAGCGGCATGACAAAGTAGCAACAATGGTGCATTGGAAGATCTGCAAGAAATATTATTTGTAAGCAATAACTGCTGGGATCATAAAATAGAGAAAGTCATAGAAAATGATAGAGTTAAACTGCTCTGGGACTTCAGAATTTAAACAGACAAGCACCTGCAACATAACACCCCGGACTTAACAATTGTGGATGAGAAAGACAAAAAAGTCTGGATAGTGGACGTGGCAGTGCCTGGAGACAGCAGAATAGACGAGAAAGAACTGGAGAAGATAACAAAATACAAAGACCTACAAATAGAAATAGGAAGACTGTGGAAAAGGCAAGCAAGGGTGACACCAATAGTCATAGGCCCCTTGGGTGCCATCCCAAAACAACTGGAGCACCACTAGAACACCATCATCGGCACTGACAAATTCGCCGTTAGTCAATTGCAAAAGGCGGCCTTACTAGGAACTGCTTCCATCCTGCGACGAGATCTGTAATACCATGAAACATCCACATCTGCCTATCTCAGGTCCTTGGTAAGGACTCGACAGGTAGACAAAAATGCCAAATCCAGTCCGAACATCTGGCTGACTGTGCGATGATTAATAATAATAATAATAATAATAATAATAATAATAATAATAATAATAATAATAATAATAATAATAATAATAATAATAATAATAATAATAATAATAATAATAATAATTATTATTTGGCTAGCTCCTGTCCCAAGCACGGTTTTAAGGCACCCGGCAAACCCCTTGCCCTTTTTCTTCCCGAAGGAAGCCCACCCTTGGCCGATCTCCATGAGGACTAGAATCTTGATTGTGTTTTTAAGGGAAGGGCCCTAGCTCAACTGCTAGAGTACAAGAGGAGTCTCGGCTTGCAACCTGTGAGTGTTTGAGGTTACAATGGCATGGGGGAGGGGAGAAAAAAAACGTGAATGAAGTCTAGTCCTCGCACGTACGACCGTGGCATCATCCCCCACAGTCATGGGATCCAAACGCAGGTGCTCGGCAACTGGCAGGTCTTTATGACGGATCCAAACATCCCCTGGGTCACATGATCGCTCTTTTTACGACCTTCCGACAAGCAAAGTCAATGGGGGAGGCTCGATTCGTTTAACGACCCGTGTCAGAGCATGCAGAGTCTTATTGCGCTGAGGTAACCCAGGAATAAATGCAGTAAACAGTGGTTTGTAATTAAATGTGGTTTATATTACACTAGATCTACAAATGTACACTAGAAATAAGATACATACATGTGGTAAAACAGCAAACTCAAACACACAGCAGTTACAGGAGTCAAATGGATGAGAGAGAGAGAGAGAGAGAGAGAGAGAGAGAGAGGGAGAGAGGGAGAGAGAGAGAGAGAGAGAGAGAGAGAGAGAGAGAGAGAGAGAGAGAGAGAGACTCCCTCCCACAAAACATGTAATATGGAGTTTCATTCGATAGCCAGTTATCAAATTAACCATGATTCAGTCTTCTGTGTGAAGACAGTCCTACTGGGGAAAACCTTCCTGCCCTGAACCCCAATCTTTGTCTAAGTCACCACGGGAGACATGGATAATGTCACTCTGTCGGCAGTGAATTTGATGAGTTGTAGGGACGTGGTGGCTCAGTGGGTTAGGACGCTGAGCTTGTCGATCAGATGGTCGGCAGTTTGGCGGGTTGAATCCCGAGTGCCGCGTAACAGAGTGAGTGCCTGTTACTCGTCCCAGCTTCTGCCGACCTAGCAGTTCGAAAGGACGTAAAAATGCAAGTAGAAAAATAGGGACCACTACGGTGGGAAGGTAACAGCGTTCCGTGCGCCTTTGGCGTCTAGTCATGCCGGCCACATGACCGCGGAGACGTCCTCGGACAAGCGCTGGCTCTTCGGCTTTGAAACGGAGATGAGCACCGGCCCCTAGAGTCGGAAACGACTAGCACGCATGTGCGGGGGAACCTTTACCTTTACCTAGATAGAATCTTAGGATTGACTTTGGCTTCCTGTCTCCCAATTGCCTGTCGTTTTGTCTGCTCTTTGCCAAAAGAATTTCTGATTTCAGGTCACTTCTGCAAAGAAGGAGCTAACTTTCGTCTGCCACTCATCCCCACCCGATGGATTTCCTTGCATGAACCTTTCTATTAAACTTACAAGTTTGTCAGGAGAAAGCAAGCAAAATCACTCATGAAGAGTCTCAGTGGAAATTTATTGCTAGTCAACTATGTTACAAGAATCTCCTCCTCCTCCTCCTCCTCCTCCTCCTCCTCCTCCTCCTCCTCCTCCTCCCAGAGTTGGAAGGGACAGCTTAGAGCAAGCATCCCCAACCCTTGGGCCATGTTGAGGTGTGCCCCCTTGGGAATGAGGCTGTAAAAGTGCACGGAGCTGCATTTGTAGGTGAAACCATCCCTTTTGTCCCCCAACCTCGGCCACAACCGCCACCAGTCCACTGAGCCAGAAAGTTTGGGGACCTCTGGCTTAGAGGATTTAGGGGGATATAAGATCTTTGCCACTTGCTGCTGTGCATCGACTCCAAACTTGGTTCCCTCTTAACCCTTCCCTCCATCCTAGATGGGAATTTCATCAAAAGAACAGTGTTGGAAAGGACCTTGGTGATCTTCTAGTCCAGCCCCCTGCTCAAGCTGGAGACTCTTCTCTCCTCCTCCTCCTCCTCCACCTCCTCCTCCTCCTCCTCCTCCTCCTCCTCCTCCTCCTCCTCCTCCTCCTCTGTTGTGCTTGTCAGCCTGTGGTCCCAGCAGCTGAGTCCGATGAATCTGAGGAGGAGGAGGAGGGGTTTGGAGACCCTTTGGTGTCAGAGGGAGGCTCTGATGCACTGCAGGACTCTCAGCCTGGCCCCTCCAGTCATGTTCCTCATGAGGCTCAGCTGTGTGAGTACGAGGTGTCGGACTCAGAAGAGTCACAGCTGAATTTGTTCAGAGACGCTAGAAGCAGAAGGCAATCCGGCAGAGCAGAGCAGAGAAAATCAATGAGGCAACTCAGTGAGAGGAGGAGAAGGCAGTGAGAAGCCACGCCTTGGGACTGATAATAAAAGGGGAAGGTGTGGGCGGGGCTGGTTGCTGAAGGCAACCGTTCATAGACATTCTAAGGGAATCCTGATCTGTTCTTGATACTTCTGTTTAACTTTTGTTTGTTGACTCTTGTTTGATATTTTGATTTATTTATTGAAGGAAATACTCTGTTGCTTTTTTGTTTGAAGTGTAAATAAATTTGGGTTGGGTTTTTCCAGCCTATTGACTGTAAAATGGAAAAAGGGGTTGTCCCTGACACACAAACATGGCCGGTCATAGGCTGGAACCGAACATCCTCCTCTTCCTAACAGAGTTGGAAGGGGTCTTGGAGGTCTTCTAGTCCAGCCCCCTGTTCAAGCAGGAGACCCTTCTCTTCTCCTCCTCCTCCTCCTCCTCCTCCTCCTCCTCCTCCTCCTCCTCCTCCTCCTCCTCCTCCTCCTCCTCCTTCTCCTAACAGAGTTGGAAGGGGCCTTGGGGGGGTGTCTTCTAGTACCCCTTGCTCAAGCAGGAGATGCTATGCCATTTCACCACAAAGTTGTCATTTTGCTATGCCTTGTTCAGGGTGGATTCCTCCAGTCCAGAAACGCTCCAATGGTTCACTTCCCCTGACAGAACGAAGGCTGTAAGGGTGTGTGTCTACTTCTCACACTTTTTCTGTCTGTCAGAGCAGCTGCTGTGAAGGAGCAGTGGGTCTCGCACAGTATCAGGAGAGACTGACTCACATCGCAGAAAGGACTTGAGTGCTGGGGAATTTGATCCCCATCTCCTTCCCCACAGAGCTGCTGACCTTTCTACTTACGGATCTGAAGCGAGGCTGGCGCTGTCACCAGAGATCTGAGGAATGTGGACAGAGAAGTCACCTGGTCAATCCGGGTCATCGGAGAAGGGGGTCTGCTTCTGCGTCTCCCTCGATCTAGGGAGATGGAGAAGACCCCCTTTCTCTTCACCTCTCAAGAGAAGCACAGCTACTCAAATCACAGTTTTTGCAGATCTTTCAGGAGCTTTCCCCATATTTTTGATCCGACAGGGAATATTCGATGGAAGACATAGAATTTTTACTAAGCTCGTTGCAATTGTGATCAGCTTAGTCACTTGCTGGCTTAATATCAGCCGCGCTGGCCTTGCAAAAATGCTGCTACAGCTTCTGACAATGCCGTCAGCCAAAGACTTGATGAAGATCCTGATGAAAGGAAGAATTTTGCTGGGATCTGTTCCCTAGGATTTGCTCAAGATCCCCACTCTGCAGGGAGCCTGTGGCCTTCCCAGCGGCAGGAATCCAGACAGGAAGTGATGGCATGCAGTTATGATGAGCACTGTGTCATTGTTGTTCAGTCGCCAAGTTGTGCCCGATTCTTCGCAACCCCATGGACCAGAGCACACCAGGCCTCCCTGTCCTCCACTGTCTCCCAGAGTTTGCCCAAATTCATGTTCTTTCCATTGATGAGCTTATACAACCCTAACCCTCCTCCCCTCTCCCGTCCTCTTCTCCTTTTGCCTTCCATCTTTCCCAACCTCAGGATCTTCTCCAATGATTCTTCTCTTCTCTTTAGGTGGCCAGAGTATTTGAGCTTCAGCTTCAGTCTCTGTCCTCCCAAAGGACAGTCAAGGTTGATTTCCTTTAGGACTGATTGGATCTCCTTGCAGTCTGAGGGACTCTCAGAGTCTTCTCCAACACCATGATTCAAATGTCAAAGCAAGAACGTTCGATGTTAGCAAGGATCGCTGAGGTTATAGGGCTAATAGAAGACTTTTAAGGTAAACAATGCCTCAGCGTCCTTTGAAAAGCTCATTCCGTCGGAAACTTGACACCAAAAGCATCAATTCTTTGGTGCTCAGCTTTTCTTCTGGTCCAACTCTCACAGCCACACATTATTACTGTGAAAACCATAGCTTTGTCGGAAAGGTGACCCTATCTATCTATCTATCTATCTATCTATCTATCTATCTATCTATCTATCTATCTATCTATCTATCTATCTATCTATCTATCTATCTATCTATCTATCTATCTATCCATCCATCCATCCATCCATCCATCCATCCATCCATCCATCCATCCATCTATCTATCTATCTATCTATCTATCTATCTATCTATCTATCTATCTATCTATCTATCTATCTATCTATCTATCTATCTATCATCTATCTAGTGCTTTTTTTGTAAAAGGAAAAGGTGCCGGAACTCACACATATCATACAACCCGTCTTGCCTAGCCTACAAAGTTCTATCCGAAAAAGGTGCCGGAACTCCGTTCTGAGCATTCTATGACAAAAAAAGCTGTCTGTCTGTCTGTCTGTCTGTCTGTCTGTCTGTCTGTCTATCTATCTATCTATCTATCTATCTATCTATCTATCTATCTATCTATCTATCTATCTATCTATCTGTAATGTATTGGGCCTGTTTTACTTGAACTGTACCACCTGTCTTGATTGCTGTTGGAGATTGCTTAATCAGGGAGTTGAGTAACGGTCGCTGGCTCCTCAGACACTCTCCAGGACCACCATTGGTTGGCTCCAGGGTGGCAATAGGCTCCTTCAAACCTATTGGCCACCGCCTAGTGGCCAGCGGTATAAATAGCTGCATAGAAGCCTTGGTTAACAGTTCAGTTCCTGCATCGAATAAAGCATGTTCCTGCCTGGACTCTCTCGCCTCGTCTCCTGCTTGCTGCAAAGAACCCAGTACACAACACTATCTATCTATCTATCTATCTATCTATCTATCTATCTATCTATCTATCTATCTATCTATCTATCTATCATGTATCTTCATCATCATTATCATCATCTATCATCATCATCGTCTATCATCTATCTCCTCCTCCTCCTCCTCCTCCTCCTCCTCCTCCTCCTCCTCCTCCTCCTCCCCCAACCCATATGGTTCCTGAGTTTCTTTTGCCATTCTTGCTGATGTCGTTGCTGCATCTATCTATCTATCTTCTAGGTCTTTTTCGTGGATGGCTTTGTGATCTGTTCTAGGACTGCCTTGGCCCACCTGCCCTCAGTTCTTCTTGCTACGGCATGTGACCAGCCCATTTTCCATTTCAATTTTCATTTGAAATTTCTTTTTCCTTCAGCATTTATTTATTTATTTATTTAGAGGATTTGTATGACCTGTCCATTCCCTCTCGGTGACTCCGGGCAGCTTACTGAAAAGTAATATCGTTGCATTGGGAGGGACATGACTTGCAACTTGGTTGGCATGCTTCTTTATGGTATGGGAAAAATAAAATTCATAAATATTTTCAAAACCACCATATTAAAAAATGCATTATTATTAATATGGGAAATAAATAAAATGTAAAATATATTTGAAAATTCCAGGATGGCTTTCAACATAGCTGTAATGTCATTAGGGTTTTGATTGGATGCCGGGGTTTCTCGCATTTGGTTGTTCTCCACCAGCCAATCATTGCTGTCTGAAGAACAGCCCCCCCCAATCCATGTCATCAGCATATAGGACACAGGATTTCATGTCCTACTGGGCCCTATCACAGCAGATGTCTCACTGGGACTCATTTTCTGTTTAAACATCCCTTCTCCTGGCTTGCAGTTTCTTTTGTAAGTTTTTGCTGCCCTCCATTTTTCCCCCTTCACAAATCACCCTCGGGTTATTTGTCCGCATGAATGAAAATTACCCCCTGTTCACTTTCTCGACCTGAAGCGGGATATGAAACCAGTGTTGGAAGAAAAACCAGGCCCAGTTCCTAGCTGGGAATAAAATGGAGGCTGCTTTTGAAAGAATGTTCCAGTTTATTAATGAGCAGAACCAGCAACAGCCTGCAGTTCTGGGACAACTGACCACTTGGTTTGATGAGTATATGGATTTTATACAGTTTTTCACAGCGTTTCGTAATCTAGAGGCTTGCTTGGTGAGTTTTGTTATTTGGTTGGTTTTACTTGTTTTGCAAATGCTTGTGATGGGTCTTAATTATCGGCTTCTTTGGTCCTAATCCTGTCAAACAAACGGCATTAATTTTACCCCCTCATCTTTAGTCTGTCTATTGCCTCCAGTGAGCGATCTTTGTAATCTACAGACTTGTTTTAATGTTTCTGCTTTTCACAATAGCCAGGGGCTTCATGAGCCAAACATTGTTGCTGTATTTCTTTTTCTCAGCTTTATTCTTATGATTTTTTTTGGGGGGGGGCATAGTAAAAAGGATGAGGGGGGTTGCATTCTTACCACATCAGTAGCAACTTGCTGGCTGCAAAAAAAAAAAGGTCCCTAGGCTGCTTTTGATCCAAATATGGGCCTTCTCTTCCAAGTCCAGATTATCTGAAGTCATGAGGCCCCTTCTCCTGTGAGCGTTGTGAGGGGCTGGTCATATGGCACTCAGTAAGAGTGTGTTTGTTGCATTATCACACCCTTAGCTGTCTCTTTGTCAGCAATTTGGCAGAGCCAGCTGAGACCTCTGACTGACTGCCAGCTTCCTAAATTTTTAACCAAAGTTGGGAGAAAGATACGAGGGACAGGTCTCTGCTAATAATAGCTTGTGGGCTGTGTTTGTCCCTCCTCAAAATACACCCCCCCATTGCCCAGCTGATTGGAAAACTAATCCCTGCCAAGAGGCAGAGGGAATGTTTGGTGGGTGCAGAAATAACACTCAAATCTATTCCTTCTTCTCTTTTGCTCAACTTGGTGTTCGGTCGCTAAGTTGTGTCCTGTTCTTTTTTTTTATTGAAAAGTTTTACAATACATTTTTGAATACAACCCCCCCTCCTCCCCCTCCCCTCTCCCCAACCCCTCCCTCCCCTCTCCCCCCCTCCCCGACTTCCCAGAGCTGAATACAGGGTATAAAAATACAAACAAACATAATCTAAAATATGCTAACAACAGTAAAACATTAAATTCTGTCACACTTTAACTCTCCATCGTCAAAATATTAATGAAATAACTACTAACTAGTTATGCATCATCGAGATCCACTACTTATTCAAATGCTAAATGAAACTTTTATTAGTCCCATATTTATTCTGAATATAATCAATCCATCTCCTCCATTCCACAATATATCTCTGTTGCGATTGGTCTTTCAAATACGCTGAGATCTTTGCCATTTCCGCCAAGTTAGAAACTTTTAAAGTCCACTCTTCTATAGTCGGCAGTTCTTCCTTCTTCCAATATTGCGCTACTAAAAGTCTCGCTGGTTGTGTCCTGTTCTTCACAACCCCAGGGATCAGAGCAAGCCAGTTCCCCACCTCCCCTTCCAGGTTCCTATGCAATACTGTACTTTACAGCATCGGATTTTACTTTTGCCATCGGACACATGCACAACTGACTCTCCTTTCAGCTTTGGCCTGGCTGCTTCATTCTTTCTAGAGCTACTTGTAATTCCTTCTGCTCTTCTCCAGTGGCATTTTGGACACCTTCCGACTTGAGGGGTTCATCTTCCAGCATCATATCTTTTAGCCTACTGTCCATGGGTTTTTCATGGCAAAGGTTTCTCACTCTCAGTTTTATTGGATCTTTATATATTAAGTGCATTAATGTATGCCAGTGAAACATGGACACTTAACCTCACAATTGACCCGAAAACTAGGAGTGGCGCAAAGAGACGTGATCAGCATCACAAGACAAGATAAAAAGATCCACATTAGAGAACAAATAAAAATATATGGTATCATTAGGAGAGTAAAAGAATTGAAATGGAAATGGGCTGGTCACAGAATAAGAAGAACTGATGGCAGGTGGAGCAAGGCAGTCATAGAATGGATCCTACTTGAGACTTAAAACAAGATGGAGCAAGTATTGTGAGCCCAATTGGAACATATTGTTTGGAAACATGCAGCCTTCATCCTGCAGCGGATAGACAATGGAATGGAATGGAATGGAATGGAATGGAATAGAATAGAATAGAATAGAATAGAATAGAATAGAATAGAATAAGGAATAGAACAGAACAGAACAAGGAATAGAATAGAATAGAATAGAATAGAATAGAATAGAATAGAATAGAATAGAATAAGGAATAGAATAGAATAGAATAGAATAGAATAGAATAGAATAGAATAGAATAGAATAGAATAGAATAGAGATGGAAGGAACCTTGGAGGTCTTCTAGTCCAGCCCCCTGCTTAGGCAGGAAACCTATACCATTTCACACAAATGCTTGTCCAATCACTTCTTAAAAACATCTGGTGTTGGAGCATTCACAACTTCTAGAGGCAAGTTGTTCCACCGATTCCAATTGTTCTAACTTCTTAGTTCTAGGTTGCCTTTCTCCTTGATTAGTTTTCATCTATTGCTTCTTCACCTGCCTTCAAGTGCTTTGGAGAATAGGTTGACCTCCTCTTCTTTGTGGCAACCCTTGAGATATTGGAATACTGCTATCATGTCACCCCTAGTCTTTCTTTTTGTTAAACTAGACATCCCCAATTCCAGCAACCGTTCCTTATATGTTTTAGCCTCCGGTCCCCTGATCATCTTTGCTGCTCTTCTCTGCACTCTTTCCAGAGTCTCAACATCTTTTTTATATCATGGTGACCAAAACTGGACGCAAGATTCCAAGTGTGGCCTTACCAAGGCCTTGTAAAGTGGTATCAACACTTCATGTGATCTTGATTCTATCCCTCTGTTAATGCAGCCTAATCATGATGATGATGATGATGATGATTAATGGTTTTGTATTGCAAGTGAACAAAGGAAAGAAATATAGCTAAAACTCATTATAGCTCTCCATTGCTTCCACCTAACCCATTCATCACAAAATAATTGTCCCATCTTCTTTGCGAGATGGTCATCAGCTCCTTTCCCAGTCCCCCTTGAACCACGTTTGATTTTTCATCAAGATTTACAACAGATTATGCACCATATTTTTACATCCATTTGCACACCTTATATTTGTTCAACCCTTTCCCCCATCCCTACCATGATACACACATTCTTATTATACCTGTTGTTAAGGAGTGAATTGTTAAAGATGGTCACTTGGAAACCCAGGTTCTGGGGTTCTCTGATAAGAACCTTTTAATTTCTTCACTCTATTTCTGTGCCAATATATAGCATCTGCTATATAGCCTTTGCTGTGAGTTCATTTAACAAGAGAACATCGACTTCCTACTCAATAATGAAAAGATCGTGATGTTTCCATTTATTTTCACTCATCCTTTCTTCCTTTCTCCCACCCTCTATCTATCTTTCCTTCTTCATAATAGTTGGAAGGAATAAAAAAATTACTAAGATCAGGCGTGGTAGACAAATATGCATTAACATCTATTTGACATGATCGTATTTATTAATAAGAAATGTTTCTCTACAAGTTAATAGAGAACATTTAAATGTTTCTAACAAACTAGTAGAGAATAAAACAATATGGATCATTGAAACTTTACAATTGTTTTTAAAACTCAGTCTAATGCTGTACCTGTGGTGGTGCAGTGATTATAATGCAGTATTGTGGGGTGCCTCAGGGGTCGGTACTCTCGCCCCTCCTCTTCAACATCTATATGAAGCCGCTGGGTGAGATCATCCATGGTTTTGGGGTGAGGTATCATCAATATGCCGATGATACCCAGCTCTTTATCTCCACCCCGAACCAATCTTTGCCAAAAAGCAAATGTTGGAGACCAGACAATAGTTATTTAAACAGCTGGGTCCAGGGCAGGCTTCTTGAGGAGGGGTCTCACCACCGCCTCCTTCAAAGTGACGGGGAAGATACCCTCCTTCAAGGAAGCAGTTATTACTGCCTGGAACCAGCCTCATGTCTCCTCCCGGGCCTTTCAGAAAAAGAGAACTTTATATTTATTTGATAGATATTCCAGAGGATTTTATTCTATCAGGATAAATTGGAGGGAGTATGTATGTTAAGAGGAAGTTTATAAAAGATGTACCAGAACTGAGTGATGTTAGAAATATTTGTTAAAGAAAAGGTTACAGTTTTAAAATGGATGTAAAAAAAAGTGTTTTCCCCCCTTTAAGGTTATAGAATCTGAAAGAATTTTGTTAAAATGAATGTCAAAACTCTACAAAATTAATATGTGTAAATAGAAATATATATTATTTCCCACAGTAAGGACAAAAAGCAGAGATGGATAAATTGATTCCTCTATCCAAAAAAGAGAATATATATAATTTTGTTTTTATTTGTAAATAGCTTTGAGATTTTGTCCTTGTGGTGGAAAAAGAAAATGAAATTTTGATTTTGGTTTTGCTGATTAGAATGGTTTGTTGTTATAGAAATGGCTAATATTTATTACTGTGCTTAAAAAAAAGTCGGAAGTCAATGCTTTTTTTTAACCTCTCTACCTCACATTTTTCTTTTCCCCTTTTTCCCTCCTCCAGTTTCCACTACTTTTATTTTCCTTTGTGTTTTATATTCTGATCACTTAATTACCAAGTAAAACATTTATATTGCCAAGAATCTTGGCAATGAGCCTTGGTGGAGCAGTGGGCTAATGCCTCCTTAAGTAACACCAGCTGCCTGCAATTAGTGCAGGTTCGCGTCCCACCAGGCTCAAGGTTGACTCAGCCTTCCATCCTTCCGAGGTAGGTAAAATGAGGACCCAGATTGTTGGGGGCAATAAGCTGAGTTTGTAATAATGCCGCTTGGGTGTGTGTGTGTGAAAGCCCTAATAAGCAGGCATATACATAGAATGAAGGCTATTGCTAAGCACATTGATTTGTGCTTCTTAGATTGTAAGCCGCCCTAAGTCTTTGGAGAAGGGCGGGATATAAATGGGATTAAAAAAAATCTTATAACCGACTCTGGACAACCGCTAATCAAACATCAAAACAACATAAATTAAACTGTAAAACTAAATACATTAAAAACATTCCAGCAGGCATTCCTTTTCTCTCTTTGTCCCATCAAGCTGGTACCTGTCTGGGGCACCCTTTAAAATTCCTTGCCAACTCTTCCCCTTGCATTTGACCCACATGCAGCCCACAACCAGGGTTAGAAAAAGTTAGGGGAAAAATCATCTGGCTACAAAATTGCTGATGTGAGGTCATGTCAACTTCCCAACTTTTAATCTGATATTCAGAACAGAAGAATAATAAAGCTCTCAAATCAGCTGATATTAGAAATGTAAAATCTACATATCTTTCAAGGTCATTGTTTTAACCTTAGAAACCTTATCATTAATATCCAAATCTTTGTTATCAAGGTGTATTTTTAAGTTGGGTCTCACTGGGGACAAGAGTAAATGAAAAATAAAATAAAAAAATAAAAATAAAAGAATGGGTTATTGATGACGATTAAGTGATCAAGTGGTAATGACCTATAAAGCTCTAAATGGCTTGGGTCCGGATTATCTAAGGGAACACATCAACTTCCCATCGTCCTGTGCGCTCCCACAGGGAGGGCCTTCTTAATGCTGGTTAAGGAATGCCGGCGGGTTATTCCCAGGGGAAGAGCATTCTCTGTGGGCACGCCGGCCCTTTGGAACCAGCTTCCCACGGAGCTTAGGACCGCCCCCGACCTTCGCTCATTTCGCCGGGACCTGAAAACATCGCTCTTTGAGCTGTCTGGCCCAGACTGAGGGGTTTAAATTATTTAATTAATGGGGATTTAGTTAAGTTCAGGGATTAATTTAATCTTAGTTTTAATCATTTTTAATTGTATATGATGTATTTTAACTTTTAATTTTCCCTGTAAACCGCCCTGAGTCCTACGGGAATAGGGCGGTATATAAATTTAAAAATAAATAAATAAATAAATAAATAAATAAATAAATAAATAAATAAATAAATAAATACTTTGTAATCAGGCAAATAATTTGATTACCAATTATTTAATATGCATCATTTTAAAGAAATCAGATTAAATACAAAATAATTTTTGCCCCAAAGTGAAAATAAAAGTTTCTAATCCCCATATACAGTAAATCAGAGATTCTTGTGCCTCACAATGTTTTCCCTACAATTCAGACTGGGCCTAAATAGGATAATGTAACATTTTGGGGGAAAAATACAGACCAAGAGACCAGCTCCAGAGGCCAAAATGGAGAAGATCTCCACGGCCACCATAGACTTCCCTTTGGTGCTCAGGTAGGTGGGAAAGAAGGTGATCCACACACTGCAAAAGACCAACATGCTAAAAGTAATGAACTTAGCTTCGTTAAAGCTGTCAGGCAATTTCCTAGCCAGAAAGGCCACTGTGAAACTGATTAGAGCCAGAAACCCTAGATAGGCAAGGACAACATAAAACATTGAAGGTGACCCTTCATTACACTCCAAGATGGTCTCTCCCACTAGTGAGCGGAAATCCATGTTGGGAAATGGAGGAGAGGTTACTAGCCAGGTGGCACAAAGAACTGCTTGGATGAGGGGACAGGCTACAACAATGGAGTTAGTCAGTGGTTTTCCTAAGAGTTTCCTTTTCCTGTTCCCTGGCTTAGTGGCCCTGAAGGCCAGAACAACCATGACGGTTTTTGCCAGCACAGAGGAAACCGCAAGGGAAAAAAGAATGGCAAAGGCAGTTTGTCGGAAGAGACAGGTGAGCTTCCCTGGTCGACCAATGAAGAGGAAGGAGCAGAGGAAGCAGAGCAGGAGGGAGATCAGGAGGATATAGGTGAGATCTCGGTTGTTAGCCTTGACAATCGGTGTGTCACGATGTTGAAAGAATATTACCAGAATTGCAGATGTGATCACCGAGAGAGAAAGGGCAAGAGAGACCGACATGTATCCCAGGGTGTCTTGATAGGAAAGGAAATGGATCTTCTTGGCAATGCATTGGTTCTTGTCCTTGTTGGGATATTGGTCTTCTGGGCAGGGATCACAGTGAGCTGCATCTGAAATCAAGAGTCGTTGTGTAAGGATTTCATTGCATCTGCTATGAGCATTACCCCTCCCTTAAGGGAAACATGACTGTCTCCTTTCTGCTGTGGCTAACCCATAGTTAGTGACGGAATGTCCCTATGTGCATCCTACGGTGGGTCAAAAAGGCAACTCATCCTTCATGATGACCCTGATGATGGGTTACTCAGAGACAAGAATCTGTTCATCCCCAGCTGGCTTGGTCAGTTTCCTCTGGGAAAAAAGCCCCTCTTAAGTCAATGAGCACTTCAATGCCTTCTGCACATTTCAGAGTGAGAGAAATTGTGACCTGTGTTATTTGCAATTTATACCGAAACCCACAGAACTCAGATATGTCTGTTTGCCAGAAATCTTGTTACATTCATTATGTGTACATTGTACATTGTTCTAGGCTGAGAGGATCACAAAATGAGAGAGTAAAGGACATGCAACTGTATATTGTTCAAAACTGATTCGCAGGGAAATTTATTACAGGTGGGAAAAAAGGAAAGAAAGGTCCAAAGAAAAATGTCTATGGGGATTCTCAGTCATCCAGGTCATAGTTGTCGCAAAGATGCTTTTTAAAGAGGCAAATGGACTTTCTTGATTTTCCTTGAAGACGTTTCACTTCTCATCCAAGAAACCTCTTCAGCTCTGACTGGATGGTGGGCAATGGAAGGATTCATATTCCTTGCAAGCAGCTGGTCATTTGCATTCTTTTAGAGAGCCATTGAGGCCACTTGGAGGTTTATCTGTGTCCTCAGGGTCACTTGAGTAGTGCAAATGGGTGTGGAGCCTTCTTGGAACTGCTGAAAGGACTGTGTTGTGGACTGGAGATAGATGATGCTGTATCCATCCCCCTGCTCCCTCCAAGTATCCTCAATGACTTTCTAAAAGAATGCAAATAACCAGCTGTCTTCAAGGAATATAAATCCTTCCGTTCCTCACCATCCAATTAGAGCTGAAAAAGCTTCTTGGATGAGAAGTGAAACATCTTCAAAGAAAAACAAAGTCCAGTTGTCTCATGAAAAAGCACCTTTGGGACATCCAAAGACAAAGTAGCACTGGGTGTTCTCTAGGTCAACTTCTGTGCTTCGTACTTTAAATCTTCTCATTTAGACATTCCCCCCCCCAGGGAAAGTTTAGCAGAGATGGGTAGATGGATCTCCTATTTTCCCAATAGGTCTATCAATTTCCTAGGTGACTGATAGGGCTGAAAGAGATTGGACAATCACTTGTCTGTAATGGTATAGGGTCTCCAGCTTGAGCAGGGGGCTGTACTAGAAGGCCTCCAAGGTCCCCTCCAGCTCTATTCTGATTGACTGATTGATATTTAAATGATTGTCCACTAGGACTCTATGATCCCTCTCACAATTACTGCTGTTGAGCCTCCCCTCTTTTATGAAAAGTTTAGTAGCTGGTTTTCCCAATGAGATGCAAAAGTAGGGGAGGAACGTTTAGTAAGGAACCCATAGGTTGTGCAATGCAACTACCATGCATTAAATAGGTGAGGAGCAGGAAAATTGGCCTGTGAGGGAAGCTGAGTTTGATCTATAAACTGAGACATTCTGCTGAGAACTATGAATACTTTGAACGGATGGAAACTAGTCAAGGAGAGAAGCAACCTAGAACTAAGGAGAAACTTCCTGACAGTTAGAACAACTAACCAGTGGAACAACCTGCCTCCAGAGGTGGTGAATGCTCCAACACTGGAAGTTTTTAAGAAGAGACTGGACAGCCATTTGTCTGAAATGGTATAGGGTTTCCTGCCTTAGAAGGGGGTTGGACTAGATGACCTCCAAGGTCCCTTCCAACTTCTTCTTCTTCTTCTTCTTCTTCTTCTTCTTCTTCTTCTTCTTCTTCTTCTTCTTCTTCTTCTTCTTCTTCTTCTTCTTCTTCTTCTTCTTATTATTATTATTATTATTATTATTATTATTATTATTATTATTATTATTTATTCTTGTATTCTTAATATTATCTTTGGGGTTTTATAATTGTAATATATTAATTGTTAATTGTTTTAAAATCGGGCAATTATTTAATTTCCTTTTAATATTTGTAACTCTGTATTTTATTCTTGCCCTGTGAACCGCCCTGAGTCCTCACGGAGAAGGGCGGTATAGAAATATTATTAAATTAAATTAAAAATTAAATTCTTATTCTTATTCTTATTCTTATTCTTATTCTTATTCTTATTCTTATTCTTATTCTTATTCTTATTCTTATTCTTATTCTTATTCTTATTCTTATTCTTATTCTTATTCTTCTTATTATTATTATTGAAGCATGTCATTCCTATCAAAAATTAATTAATATTAAAACGTATTGTCAACATCCAGCTCAAGAATCCAAATCAATCACCAGAGATCATTCCGGTTCCGGAATTCTTATTGTTTTTTGAATACATGGCCTAGTACAGTCGAAGCAAAATTCACTTAGAGGTGAAAGATCAAAGAATTAAACAACAGTCTCTTTGCCCAAGCCCCACCCCCACCCGCTCACCTAGTCCCTGTGAACAATTTCTCTTTCTTATGGGAACCATCTGCTTTTCTCCCACACCTGCTTCAGTGTCCTTGAAAAATGGCTCAGGTGCTCACGGTCTGCAGCAGAATCAGAAAGGTTTCATTTCTCCATCTAAACACTTTTAAAGCCACAACTGTTGACACATATTAAGATCTACTGAAGGTCTTCCTTGATCCTGGAGGACCTCAATTTGAAGTTTGATCTACCTGTCTGATCAGAAATGGTCCCTTCTGGACAAGGGTCACATTGGTAGCAGCAAACCTGCTCGCCCTCTGGAACTCTTCTCCTCTCTCCTGCATGGCACCTCTTCATGCCACACCTGGCAAAGGGCACCTTCTGAAAGATGGAAAGGAGATACCTGAGATGGCTTAAGCCATGAACATATTTCATTGATTTGTTTCCACATTCTTCCTACAAGAAACCAGGAACATCTCTTGAGGGATTCAGGCCAGTAGCATTCCTAACCCTCCTGTAAGAAGCTGCCTCAATTAATTCTCCCAAGAAAGCAGAACTCTTGAAACTTGCATTGTTTCAACAAGAACTTTTATTGGAAGTTATTGATAGCAGGAGAGTAAGGCAGGATCTAAGGATTTCCCTTGCGAAACGTTACATTAAAAGAATGCTTTCAAACCCCTCCCCAAATGTCCAACCGGCCAGTTTGATTTGACCCAATCCATAGCTATTAAGTTTTTGTGGGAAACAAATGACAAGGCACCATTTTCAAGGCTGTCAGTTTTCTTCGCGGCTCCTTCCCATCCAACTGGAAATAAGGCAGATGGCCGGAGGCACATTCCTCCCTCTTTCCACACCGAAAATAAGGTACTTCAAAGAGGACAGAACAAAGCAAAGGACATACATTGTTGAAGATACATAGGTCACTTCCCTCCCTTCTAAGCACAAGCCTCCCTGCTCACAACACAATGGCAGAACCGGAAAATGAATGGCACAGGAAAAGAAATATGTTGAGGATCTGATGCCTCCAATGGATGCTGGAGGTTGGAACTGGGACCTCAGTCCTGAAAAAAAAAATAGACTTGTGGCATTCAGCTTCTCTAAAAGTAAGCTTCACGAGGATCCTTTTGAACAGGAATGGTCCATGGACATCATTGTTGTCTGCTCCAATTTCATCCTGGGTTTCAAGCAGAAGTTCTTTCCAATCCCAAACCTTTGCGGACCTGTCAGGAATCAGACCTTAATTTGGTTACATGCAAAGCAGGATTTTCACCGACGGCTGCCTTATTTTCTGATTCAATAGATATGTTTTCCAGTTAGAAGGATATTCTCCAGGAGAGAATAAATCTTTACCTGAAGTTACAACTTTTCCTCCCAGCTCACCTTTGTGTCCCAGATGATTTCATCCGACTTAATCATAAAATCCTGTCCTGGGGAAGTTCCAGATTTTACTTGCCCAACTTTCACAGGAACAAAAGATTCATTGGGGAAGAGAACCCAATTGAGAAGGTCATATCGAGCGGATCCCAGTCCATTTTCTGAGAAGGTGACTTCATCTCCAGCCATGTTGTTGAAGTGGGCATTCCTCAAATAGGGAAGTATCTGAAATAAATCAGAAATCAGCTGAGAGCACAAATGAGACAGCTTCATTAAAGCTGTCAGGCAATTTCCTAGCCAGAAAGGCTACTGTGAAACTGATTAGAGCCAGAAACCCTAGATAGGCAAGGACAACATAAAACATTGAAGGTGACCCTTCATTACACTCCAAGATGGTCTCTCCCACTAGTGAGCGGAAATCCATGTTGGGAAATCCAACATGGAAATTTCCCTCCCCCGCTACCACTTTTCAAGGATGGTTGCGTACCACCTGCCAGGTGCCAATGTACCACAGGTGGTACCTGTACCACTGGTTGAAAAGCCCTGTTTTAGACAGTTGACTGTCCATTCTGTTCTTCAAAACCTCCAGTGATGGAGTGTCTACAACTTCTAAAGGAAGTGGTTCCAATAACTAATTGTCCTCACTGTTAGGAAGTTTCTCCTTAACTCCAGTTTGCTTCTCTCCATGATGAGGTTCCATCCATTGTTTCTTGTCTTGCTTTTGGAAAATATATGGCAGTTCTTCAAATACTGGAATACTGCTATCATATCACTCCCACTGTGTCCAATCACAACAAGCACATCCTAGCTAACATTGAATCGTTTTAAAATTAAAATTGAATCATTTTGCTGACTCAGATTCATAATTAGAGTCTGACTTAACTATGAGACTTACTTAGAAGGGTCTGCAAGAATCCTTTCAATTTTATTCAAGCGTGCAAATACTTTAACCAGAAAGAACTCTGTTTAGCCTTATACCTCCCTCCCTTTTATCCTAAAAACTCAACCTTTAATTATTGTGCTTTGCAGTGTTACGTTAACATTTTCATCATTTGCAGATCTTCTGACCTTGAGCAACTGAGCTGATACTCTTACCACTTAATGTAAGATGGTGCTAATTATTCCCATCACAAACTGTGAGGATTCCTCTTCCAATAAGGACAATGCCTTTGACTTCTACCATTGCAAAACATATGTTTTCCCCAGAGTCCCAGATTGGACTCTCTGGCTGATTTACAACATCAGCGTATGGCCCCCAATAATCTGGGTCCTAATTTTACCGGCCATGGAAGGATAGAAGGCTGAGTCAACGTTGAGCCCATCAGGATCAAACTCCTGGCAGTGAGCAGAGTTTGCCTGCAATGCTGCCTTCTAACTACTGTGTCACCAGGACTCTATACTGGATTAGATTAGATTCAAAATCACTGGACCTTGGACAGGTGGACATTTATATCCCCCTATAAGGGTTGGGGAGATGTTTCATTTTGGGGGACAAAACCCAAGATACAAAAGTGAAAGATTAAGTGAAAGATTAACCAGTGGAACAGCTTGCCTCCAGAAGTTGTGGGTGCTTCATCACTGGAGGTTTTCAAGAAGAGACTGAACAGCCACCTGTCTGAAAAAGGGGAAGTCTAAAATGTCTACAATGGTACAGGGTCTCCTGCTTGAGCAGGCAGTTGGACTAGAAGACCTCCAAGGTCCCTTCAAGCTCTATTCTGAATGAAGAGACAGACGTTTTTATGCTCTATCCATCCTTTAACCATCTTCCCATTTACCAAGCAAGGTACCCCCCCCCCAACTAGTCGCTTTCCAGTCTGATAGATCTCATTGAAAAATTGGTAATTCTAGAACACAGAGGAAATAAAATTTCACTACAGGAATAAGTAATTTTAAAATCAGCTCCAATTGAGGATTAATATATGGAGATTTAATAGGAAAAAAATATATCACAAACAGGCCCTACTCTAAAATTAGTCAGGGTTCAAGGGTATTGCTTCCTTCCTTGCCATTAGAAAACAGACAGTACTGGAGTTAAGGGTCATCAAACCCACAGCGGTGCCACAATCGATAGCTATGGTAACCTTTCCCAGTGATCTCTGGAGACAAGGTGCCAAGTTGAAGGACAGCAGAAGTCAATTTCCTTCGTCCAGCATCATTTTCTGGGCATATCCACAGGGAGGGCCTTCTCAGGATACTGCCGGTTAGGGAATGCCGGCAGGTTATTCCCAGGGGAAGAGCGTTCTCTGTGGGCGCGCCGGCCCTATGGAACCAGCTCCCCATGGAACTTAGGACTGCCCCTGACCTTCGCTCATTCCGCAAGGACCTGAAAACTTGGCTCTTTGAGCTGTCTGGCCCAGGCTGGGGGGTTTTAATTTTTATTAGGCTTTTGTTTTAAATTTCGGGGACTTTATTTAATTAATTGTTTTAATCTGATTTTAATTTTTGTATGTTTGTTTTAATCTTCCCTGTACACCGCCCTGAGTTCTCCAGGAATAGGGCGGTATATAAATTTAATAAAATAAAATAAAAAAATAAAAACAAAATATCCTGACAGGAAAGACCACAACCACTACAGAATAGTGTCCCCAGGAGTATATCAGTGATTTTGCACTGACATTCTTTTCTCCAGCTATCTCTCCTCACATGGAGCCCTGGAAGAACTTCAGGGTTCCCAGAGGAGAAGTTGCTTCACAGTGTAATTATCACCATCCTATACCTTGAGACCTCTTCTGTCGCTTCTCCACCCACTGCCTTGATGCAAACATCAGACTGAAGCTGCATGGAAGGGATCTTGCATCAGAAAAGGATAAATGCCTCAGGTCAGGTTCTTTGTGGCACAGGTTTTAGGACAGGCAGAAGCTGTGCTCTGGAATGTACTTTCTCTTCTTTCAGGATGAAGTTCGGCTTATCTCTGTCTGAATCAGAAGAACCACTTGAAGGAGTGCTTTGAGTTCTCCTGTGTCTTCTGGGTGTCCTTCTTTAGAAAGGGATTGATTCAGCCCAATGAATTATGGACCTCCTGATTCTGCTGCTGGTGCTTCTGATGCTGCCAGTCTCTGGAAAGCTTAGAATGAAGTGCCCGATGAATTTGGAGCATCAGGATGGAAAAAACCCACCGAGCTATTACAGGCCAGGAGACCATCTCATCAGTGTGGTCACCACTGCGACCTTAAGGTTAAATATAATATTGCCTTTCAACATGGCTCCTTCTAGTCAGCCTCAGTCGTAAGTCATTCAGGGTGAAGGAGTTGCATTCCTTCCATTTGCACTTGTAATACTCTCCTTTTTTCCTTCTTACTCCTGTGTTGCAGGACCTGCCTAATTTCCTGGAAGAGACTCAGATCCAAAGATCCAAAGAACTCCGGATTATTTCTTCCTCTTCATCCAATCCTGAGTTCATCAGTTGAAAACTGACTTTTGTTTAAAGTAACTGTTGAAAAAGTTGCAGTGTCCTTTGTCAAGCCCATTTCCATAATTTTATAAATGCTCATTGTATGGTTTAATTTTTACGTAAAGTTTTGGATCAGTATTGGCTTAAGATCCAACAGAGTTGTGGTGACAAAGAGTAAACACATTAAACGATATTCTGTTATTGCATTTGATGGTGATGGTGATAATCTGAATATTTTTCTACAGGTGGGAACCTTCTGGTAGGTTATCTTCTGATAAGTTTAGAATTGTCCAATTCATTTTTGCCATTCACATGGCTAACAAGAATCCAGAGCTCCTGCACAATCTCACACTTGGCTACAACATCCATGACAACTCACTGAACACACTGAGCACTTCAGATGCCTTGTTGGACATGCTCTCTACTGGAGAAGCCAATGTTCCCAACTACAGCTGTGGAAAGAAGGACAGTCTTTTGACTCTTCTCGATGCAGCTAGAAGGGACATTTCTATCCAGATGTCAACTTTAGTAGGCACCTACAAAGTCCCACAGGTTTGTGTGTGTGCATCCATGTGTGTGTTTCTATATCTGGTAAAGTGAGTGCAGAGGTGGTGGGTGACCAATATATCCACCTATACCTTCTCTGTGGAATTCAGGAGCTGCTTTTCACCGTGCCCATTGTGGGTGTCATGGGTGGTGATTGGGATCCATACTGAGAAGGGGGCAACCATCAAAACAGCCACATCCTCTCACGACACCCTCCTCATTGCTTTGGTGGATTCTGCTAAACACTTGAATCAAATTGGATCAAAACTCATGAAAGGGCGTATTTGCACCATTATGATTCAGTCTAGACTTGAATGACTTACCAGGACTAATAAAAACCAAGGCGCTAGGTACATATGTTATCACCTTGTTATACACTGAGAAGGGTATTATTAGTTGAGTTGTAATAAAGGAGAATTGTAGGAAACCTGTCATATTTCCACCTTAGGCTCACATAAAATGGCGCAGGTCTGGCTCAGGGCAGAGACAAGTTTTGTTTCTGCGCATAAGTTGCAGTTTTCCAATTTTCAAATGACCTTGCTACGTGCAGATGGACACCCGTTGGAACACGTACAAGAAAGTAACACATACAAGATAGTTACAAGAACAAAGACATTCCATACAGATATGTAGCTGATTTATAACCTTAACATAATTGCTTAGTGCATGACTGAGATGTAACCATTCGTAACTTTAAGATAACTACTTGATGGATAGCTAAAATGTAAACATTTAGATAATTGCTTGTTGCTGATTGCTTGTTGCTGATGCGTTGCTGGTATCTCAATAAAAGAGAGCTTGGGACTTCGGTCTTGGCCCTCATCCTGAGAAAGCTCAGACACGTGTCCTCATTCATCGGCAAGTTCATGAGGAGCCCGCCGGGTGCGAAAAAACCCACAACTGGTGACCCCGACGTGATTCTGCGGAATACGTCTTCAGCCGTCCATCCTCATTCACCCGATGGTGGCCGTGCTCAACCTGGCTGTTCACAAGCAGCAGGTTCCCAGCAACCCGGCTGCTTCAAGCTGCTTCAAGCAACAGGTTCCCAGCATCCCGACGTGATCTGCTGTGAGTGGATACGTCTCTGACGGTCTCCATACTCATCGCCTGGAATAGGCTGTGCACACGATCTCGCCTCGTGAAGACGACGATCCATTCGTGAGTATGGGGAACAAATTTTCTAAGCAACAGGCAGCGCACCTGAAAGAGCTTGAGGAAATAGTCAGAACTTCTAATATTTTACTTAAAAGTAGTGGCAAACAATTACCAGCAGTTTCAAAAAAGGAGTTGATTGCTTTAATGGAATATATTTGGGAAAATACTCCGGCTTATCCGGAAAAGGGCTCGTTGAAAACAGGGACTTGGAGAAAAATTGGAGAATGGCTCCACGAACCTCCTCGAGCACCTCCAAAAATGTTAACAGCCTGGCGAGTCTTAATGGAAAGTTTGTTGATTCACGAAAAGGGACTTAAAGAGGCCTTTTCCGTTTCTCCGGCTCCCCCTCCTTATGAGGAACCTATTCAGCCGGGAGAAACTCGGCAGGGCACCTCAGCTGCGGCTCCCAGTGCCCCTCAGGCTCAGCCAGAAGTAATTAACAATTATCCTAGAGAAGGAATGGTGGCAAATGCTGTTAGACAGGCCGCCCGATCAGGACAGCTAACATTGGAAGATTTATCTTGCTATCCAGTAAACATCCAGCCAGCTCCGGCAGCTGGAGGAAATGCTGTTCACACATATGTAGGACTGGAATGGAATATAGTGAAAGATCTTAAAAAAGCTGTTGCTTCATATGGCATTCAATCGCCTTTTGTGCAGGGACTTTTCGTTTCCATGGCCTCTACTTATGTGATGCCATTGCTAGACTGGAAGTCCATTGCACACATGATACTGACACCTTCACAATATGTAGTTTGGGAATCTGAGTATAAAAAAGAAATAGAGAAAAAAATTCTTGCTGGATTACCTCAAGGGGTAAATAGGGATCAATTATTTGGCACAGGACAATTCATTACAAATGACCAACAGGCTCAAAGCCCAAGGGAGGCTTTTAATTTGATACAGGAAGGGGCTTTAGCAGCTTTCCGCAAGATAGATGATCCTCACGGAAAAGCTAAAATGTCTTTTGCAAAGGTTTATCAAGGTCCCAATCAGGCTTATTCAGACTTTGTGGATAGACTGCAGGAAGAAATAACAAGGCAAATAGACAATGAATATGCCCGAAATGAACTCCTGTTAAAATTGGCCTATGAAAATGCTAATGAAGACTGTAAAAAATTGTTAAAATCAATTATTGCCATGCCAAATGCCACTCTTGCTGATTATTTAAACGCATGTCGCATAGTAGGCACAACGGCATATTCTATGGATGCCCTAGCTATGGCACTAAATAATGGAGGACAAAGAAAACCAATGGGAAATTGTTTTAACTGTGGCAAGCCTGGACATTTTAAAGCACAATGCCGGGCACCCGGGGGAGGAGCAAATCGGCCTCAAAATAGCTCCTCCACGAAACCAAAAACAGTCTGTCCTCGCTGTAAAAAGGGATTTCATTGGGCAAATCAATGCCGCAGCTCTTTTTCATCTGCTCCCCAAGATCAATTCCAGGGAAACTAGAGGGGGGCGGTCAGCTAGCCCAACACCAAAGGCTGACTTTTCACAATCACATCCTGATGTTTTTAATATTGTTACATCAGAAGCCCTGGAAATCAATGTGCCTGGGATGGTTTATTTTTTGCCAACTCAGCCCGACCCTCAGGGTCCCCAACCACCAAATGCTCCTTTGTTAGTATTTCCGGTGCGAGACCTCATGGCTCGGGGAATTTTGGCCTCGCCTTTTTTGCGAGATTCAAACGATTTTTCATCCGTTGCAATGGCGGTTACCGGAAACACACCCACTTCTTTTCAACAGGGAGAACTCGTGGCAACGGCTATTTTGATTTTGCCTGCCACACCCTTTCCCTCCTTTCAAATGGCGGACGCACTTGCCATTGAAAAAATGGTTCAGGATGACCGCCCTATGATGACATTTAAAATTCATAACCGGAACTTTTCTGGTTTATTGGACACAGGGGCTGATGTTAGTGTCATTCGAACAGAAGAGTGGCCAGAAAATTGGGAAACAGAAAGTGCTCCGGCAGTGAGAGGAGTGGGGGGAATTCAACACGCTGTCCGCAGCAAGCAGTGGCTTCTGGTAACTTCCTCTGCTGTGTCTTCTATTGCCTATTTTCAACCTGTGATTTTGCCCATTCACACGAACTTGTGGGGAAGGGATTTGATGTCACAATTTCAAGCAAAATTGACTCTTGAGTAACATGTTTCAGGCCATTCAACCTTTAAAGCTTCATTTGAAAACTGATACGCCCGTTTGGGTAGACCAATGGCCATTAACTCAGGAAAAATTAAAGGCTTTAAAGCAATTAGTAAATGAGCAATTGGACAATGATCACATTGAGCCTTCACACAGCCCTTATAACACTCCAGTGTTTGTCATCAAAAAGAAATCAGGCAAATGGAGATTTCTTCACGATCTCAGGGCCATCAATTTGATTTTAAAACCAATGGGGGCGCTACAACTTGGTTTGCCAAATCCAAATTTAATTCCTCACAATTATGATTTACTGATAATTGATTTAAAGGATGCATTTTTTTCTATCCCATTGTGTAAAGAAGACAGACAACTTTTTGCTTTTACATTGCCTGTTTTTAACAATTCAGAACCTGCCCAAAGATATCAATGGAAAGTTTTGCCTCAAGGCATGCTTAATAGCCCCACCATGTGTCAATGGTACGTGGCAAAAGTGCTGCAGCCGTATCGTGATAGGCATCCACATTTTTTGGTTTATCACTATATGGACGATATTTTAATTGCAGCACCAGGCCCCAAAGGAACTGTTATGGCAACTTTTGATTTTTTAACAAAAATTTTAAATCAGTTTGGATTTTTTGTCAGTCCACATAAGGTTCAACATATGTCGCCTTATTCCTATTTAGGCCATAAACTTTTGTCCACAGCAGCTTTTCCTCATATTCCAAACTTATTTTTGCCATCAGAACCAACATTGGTACAATTGCAGCAATATCTAGGAACCATTAATTGGGCACGACCATATCTGTCCTTAACAACATCAGATTTGTCTCCTTTGTTTCATGCTTTAACGTTAGGAAAGCATCCAGCAGACAAAATTTGTTTTTCAGAACAACATATTAAAACTTTGCAGTTGGTAAATGATGCACTAAAAAAGATCTGGGTAGATCGTATGGTTATTAATGTTCCTTTTGCTGCTATTATTTTAAACACGCCTGGACTATTTACTGCTGCTATTGTTCAATGTGCTAACCAATTGAAAATTTTGGAGTGGATTCATTTATCCCACACGCCCAAAGTTTCTGTTTTAACCAGAGAAGCACAATTGGCTCAATTGATTTTTAAAATTCATCACCGTACGAAAGCCTTGATTGGGCTGGAGATAGACACTCTTTTTGTGCCTATGTCTTTGCAAATTTGGGAATCATTTTTTCAAACCTCGAGTGAATTGCAATTTTCCTTAGCTGATTGGCATGGCAAGGTTTCTTGCCACCCACCACCCGATTATCGTTTGCAAATTGTTCGCACTGTACCCATTGACTGGTTGTCACCCTTGTCTCCTCACCCCCTACATTCTGCTGTTACAGTTTTTGCAGATGGGAGCAAGGAGTGTGGCGCCTGTGCCTGGTTGGAAAATGGTCAATGGATAACCAAGCAAACAACACCCCAGCGGTCAGCTCAAAAAGCTGAACTGGCTGCTTCAATTTTGGCTTGTCAAATTTTTTCCTTTCAACCTTTGAATCTTATTGTGGATAGCTTTTATGTTTATCACACAATTCAAGTGATTTATGGATCTTATTTATCCCCATCCATTCAACCAGATTTGTTACAACTTTTTTTAACCTTGCAAAATTTGCTTTTTGAACGCCAACATCCTATTTTTATTGCACACATTCGTAGTCATCAGCCTTTTCCAGGTTTTTTGCAAGAGGGCAACAATGTTGCAGATCAGGCTGCCTCCGAACCTTCAGCCTGTTCTTTGCAACCCCTCACCCCCTGGGAAAGTCATTCATATTTTCATCAAAATTCCAAAGCTTTGCAAAAGCAGTTTGGCATCACCGCTGCAGAAGCAATTGCAATTCGCCAGCAATGTCCAACCTGCAGCCAACAAGCCACTGCAATCCCTATGGGTGTCAATCCAAGGGGATTGGAGCCTTGCCAAATTTGGCAAATGGATGTTACACAATATGCACCATTTGCCCCATGGAAGTATTTGCATGTTTCAATTGATACCTTTTCAGGATTCATCATGGCTACCCCCCAAAGGGGAGAAGCCACCAAACATGTCATTAATCATTGTATTCGGACCTTTGCAGTGCTGGGATGTCCAAAAGAACTCAAAACAGATAATGGCCCTGCTTATAGCAGTCAAGCCATGGCAAAATTTTGTCATCATTGGCAAATCACACACAAATTTGGAATTCCATATAATAGCCAAGGCCAAGCCTTGGTGGAAAGAGCTAACCAAACCTTGAAACATGCTTTAGATCGCTATAAAAATCAGAACGGGGGAAAACGAAACCCCAACCTCCCAGCAGTGCAAGAAACTCTTAACCTTTGCCTCTACACTCTGAACTTTTCAAACTTGACTGGCCATCCCTTAACCACAGCTGCAGAGCGGCATTTTTCTTCTTCTTCTTCTTCAGATCTCCCTAAGCCACAGGTTTGGTACCGACAACTTCCAGACCTGACTTGGCAAGGCCCCGCAGACCTTATCACCTGGGGCAGAGGCTACGCAGCTGTTCAACTGCCAGACAAAGTGCTGTGGATCCCCGGTCGTCATGTTCGCCCATATCATGCCTCCACAAAAACAACTATGGACCCCGCTAAAGACAACAATATGGTTTGTGACTCTTATCGGTTTTTCATTAACATTACCAACTCATACGACCACGGTGCTTCAGACTAAAGGACAATGTGAACTTTGCATGGCAACCACCAAACAAGGCACCCTCATAACTAGAACATTGATTTTTCACACTCACCTATCTTGCAAAACCAAACTTTCACATCAATGCACCTATAATGGTACATCATACTCCATCTGTACTGATGCTGGTAAGATTCAATGTTTCAATCCAAAGGGACCCACTCATCGATACACAATTAAAATTGAAGCAGGGTCAGCTCTCCTGGTTAGTCATGATTTTTATAACAAAGAGGTTTCTCAATCTGTCATCTTTGATGCGTGCAGAGCCATGGACGAAGGGGCCAGTACATGCGGATCCTTAGAATGGCGGCGAACTTACTCCAACAATGAAAAATATCTATGCGCCCGACGCTCCGACTACCGTGACTCTTGCGGCAGAGGCACCTATTGTGGGGACTGGAAATGTGTGGATTTTCAGTCCCGAGGAATGACTGTCCATCCAGATACCATACCCAGGTATAATCAGCATAAGACACTTTATATTACCAGGTTGCCAGCAAACTCCTCCTGCCACCGGCATAATTGCAACCTAATAAATTTGACATTCCCGGTCCCACAAAATTGGTTGGGATCGCATTCCTGGAAAGGGGTCAACAATCAATATGGGCTAGGTATCGACGGAACAGGCTCAGACCCCAGTGTAATCTTAACAATCCAGATTATTCAGCACAATTTAGATCCCCTTAGTCAGTCACTTTTTCATTCTTATTATCAAGAAAGCCAACAAATGGAGGGGTTGGTACTTCCCCCTAGAGCTCACAACATGTTTTTGGCCTTGGCAGAAACTATTGCTAAGGAGCTCATGGTACAAAATTGTTTTGTGTGTGGGGGCACTAACATGGGTGATCAATGGCCATGGGAAGCCCATGAACTCAATTACACTCAAATGTTAGAAAATCAGGCCAATTACACCTTTAATCAGAAAGGACAAGAAATTTGGGCTATAACTACCAAATTGGTAGGCAACGTTTGTTACCAACGCAAAAAGACTGATTTTCGCCATAGTAACGTGGGCTCATTAAGATGCAAAGGGACTTGGGAGAACAATACTTGGTGGTCAGGTTCTTCGGACTCACAGCCCAACAACGCATTGGCACAAATGACAAACATGGCCTTCCTGTTAGATCCAGAAAACAACACCTTGCAATGGAAAGCTCCTACCGGCCTATATTAGATTTGTGGACGTTTTGCTTATAATTTTCTCCCCAAGGACTGGTATGGTTCTTGTGTTCTAGGAGCCATCAGGCCTAGCTTTTTCCTTTTGCCCCTCCAACAGCGACAAGTGTTGGGTGTCCCAGTTTATGAAGAAATTGGTAACATCCGTAGTGAACGAGACACAAAAAACATTCATCGGGGTGTTTGGAAAGACAATGAATGGCCCCCCGACCGTATAATCCATTATTATGGACCTGCAACTTGGGCAGAAGATGGGACCTATGGCTATAGGACCCCAATTTACTTACTCAATCGTCTGATTCGGCTGCAAGCAGTTGTAGAAATTGTCACTAATGAAACAGTTTCAGCCATGACCCATTTAGCAAAAGAAAGTGCTAAATCACGAACTTATATTATGCAAAATCGATTGGCCCTGGACTATCTCTTAGCTAAAGAAGGGGGGGTATGTGGAAAATTTAATCTTACAAATTGTTGTATTGAGATTGATAACAGTGGGAAAGTGATTCAGGAGATCACAGACAAAATGATTAAAGTAGCTCATGTTCCTGTTCAAACATGGAATGGTTTTAACTTTCAGGAATTATTTGGCTCCTGGTTTCCCAAATTACCTGGTTTGCAAGCTATTGTAGCTTTAATTAGTATGATTGCTTTAGGATGTATTATTTTGCCTTGTGTTTTACCTATTTTTGTTAGAACTATCTCTAATAGCATTTCATTTATAGCAGAGCAACGTGCCATCAAGCATGTAAATGCCTTGTGGGAAAGAAAATATCAGTTATTGCCTCAAGAAGACCTTGAGTCAAATACAACGGACCGCGCCATTGAAAAGGCCTCCTTCGTATTAGACACAGATGGCGAGGAGGGCCAAAAGAAAGCCTTATGCTTAGCACCGGAATGCACCACATCTCTGTCCTACTGAGCCCTTTGGGTCAAAAAACAAAAAAGGAGGAGATGTAGGAAACCTGTCATATTTCCACCTTAGGCTCACATAAAATGGCGCAGGTCTGGCTCAGGGCAGAGACAAGTTTTGTTTCTGCGCATAAGTTGCAGTTTTCCAATTTTCAAATGACCTTGCTACGTGCAGATGGACACCCGTTGGAACACGTACAAGAAAGTAACACATACAAGATAGTTACAAGAACAAAGACATTCCATACAGATATGTAGCTGATTTATAACCTTAACATAATTGCTTAGTGCATGACTGAGATGTAACCATTCGTAACTTTAAGATAACTACTTGATGGATAGCTAAAATGTAAACATTTAGATAATTGCTTGTTGCTGATTGCTTGTTGCTGATGCGTTGCTGGTATCTCAATAAAAGAGAGCTTGGGACTTCGGTCTGGGCCCTCATCCCGAGAAAGCTCAGACACGTGTCCTCATTCATCGGCAAGTTCATGAGGAGCCCGCCGGGTGCGAAAAAACCCACAGAGAATATTTGTAGCTCAGGGTTGACCTGAGGGGTCCCTTCTGCTCTCTGAGCTTGCTTGTTTTCTTGCAGACGTTTCATGACCCAAACTATGCAGTGCTCGTGATGAGGATGAGGATTGATTAGCACTGATGATGTTACCTAGTTTGGGTCATGTCTGCAAGAAAACAAGCAAGCTCAGAGAGCACCCAGGACTGCCTCAAGTTGGGTTCCATATGCTGTTAAGAAGACTTGGCTCCAACTCCCGTAATAATTATCTGATTATTAATAAACCAAAGTCAAAAGATATGATTCTTAAAAATGACATCATGTCCCTAGATGGCTCTTCAGGGGTGAGCTAATACAGCAAGTAACACCTTTGCTTATCTAGGAGACTGGACCTTGGCTCACTCTACATCAAAGGAGCTCAGAGCAAGGATATGAGTGAATCTACTACTTAAATTTTTTAAAAAATCATAGCTATCCAACTTTCTTAGCGCCATTTATTAGAGTATATAATGCCAAGATTACCTTTAAGCTCTTATATGGAGCTGAGATGTGAAGCTTAAGACATATGTCATCACTAAAATAAGGCCAATGACATCATCTGAGAAGGATTTTGGGGGTCGATACAATAAAAGCTCTTCCACCCTCAGGGTTGAATTGGAAATTTATACAACTTGTTCTTTCTTTAAAGTTGGGGTGTATAATTATTGGTCTAAAATTAAGAGGCAGAAACTGACAGACTTTCAAAATTCTGTCTTTTTTAACAGACAAAAATTCAGTTAAAAAGCAAGTATTTAAATGTAAAAGTGCCTACGCATCTTAGGGCGATATTTATTTTACTGTGAGTGTGCTGGGCATAAAGTCCCTATGAGCTTGTCTTTCTGGAGCTCCAGAGAGATACATAATATATTCATCATTTCAGTATCAATTATGTAGGAAAGAAAGCATTCAGTAGCTTGGACTGAACATTAAAAAAATGACCTATTGGGATCCTTATATTAAAACAAATTATTTCCTATGCTATCAGAATTCAAAAATTATACATAACGGCACTTTGTTGGAACAAAACGGTTCACTTGAAATCTGTGTAGCTGGGTCTGATTGTGGTAAGTTGTAAGGGTGATACAGAAGTATGATTTTCATTCCTTATTTGTATCTCCATTCTGCAGGAATCCCAGCTGAAGCTTCTTTGGCCTATAACTGCTCAGGCTTTGCATTAAGAGAAGACAACAGGATGCTGAATTTCTTCAGTTCACTAGCTAAGGGCTAAAACTGCTCTTTCTTTCATGATGTTTTTCTTCTTATTCAGCCAGAATCACCTCTCTTGTGACTGAGTTCATTTTTCCATATCTATGAACTATGGAATAACAATAAACAGATAGCTCTTAATCTTCTGTGCAACATTTTTTAGGTATTGAAAGAGTGCATTATCCTCCCTTCTCCGACAAAGAGATTGTGTTATTTGAAAACGGTGCTCCTAAAAGCATCTTCTGATTTTCTGTTGCCATAAACCAACATGGCTTTTCTCCTTGTGTTTCTTCATGGCTAGAGAAGCTCCTTTGATCCCATCCTTGGCTACATTCCTCTTCTATAAACTTGACCAGATTTTTTTGCAGTGTCTTTTCAAGCTTGGTGCCTGCAAGGGGATCTGGTACTTGAGTTGGGGGTCTTCCCAAACCAGAACATTCACTTCCTGAGATTATAATGGATCCATTTGCCTTGTTTTCCTTGAAAAATCTCACTGCTGACTCACATTTGGGCTGCAATCAATTACTATTTTGAGGTCATTTTCATAAATATTCTAATGAAGTTTGATACCCACCATACGTCTTGCTATGAGTTGTTAATGACATTATTACCTAATTATATAATTATCATTAATATTAAAATACTACCACTGCTATTAATTTATTATAATTAATATGTATAATAAGATGTATAATAATATGGTAAAAGTAGAAATGAAAATTTACTGAAAGGTCTATATTATAGCTGGCATCCATTTGTTCTTATATGAAATATTTTTTTTCTCTTCATAGTTTCTGAAAATCAGTTAGAATTAATTAATCAATCAGTGGAACAACCTGCCTCCAGAAGTTGTGAATGCTCCAACACTGGAAGTTTTTAAGAAGAGATTAGACAACCATTTGTCTGAAATGGTATAGGGTTTTGCTGCCTGAGCAGGGGGTTGGACTAGATGACTTCCAAAGTCCCTTCTAACTCATTATTATTATTATTATTATTATTATTATTATTATTATTATTATTATTATTATTATTATTATTATTATTATTATTATTATTATTATTATTATTATTATTATTATTATTATCTTTTGTTCATTATACATGAACCTCAGTCAACTGAACATTCAAATTGACTGGGTTGCTAACCAGTTTTATGATGGACATTGAAAATTATTTGGATACAATTTTAAGGCAGTTTTTATCCACTTAATTATCACATCCAGATCTTAGTTAAGTAGCTATCTAATCATAACATCAGGAAGTAAATTGTTAGTACTTTTCTAAAATCAAGTTTTATTACTACTGTCCCCACATTTCATTATAGAAGAGTAAAGACATGTCAGAATGATCTTGGGGGATGACGAGGAAGATAGGTTTCCTGGGGTACAGTTAGGTAAGGAGAGGCAGCCAACAGGTGAATACCAGGCAAAGAAATGAAACTTTTCAGGCAGTCAAAAGTGGTTGTGGGAGATTTGTACTTTCAGACTTGCAAGATTCTGTTAATGTAGCTTTACAATGAAGTAGAATTAGCTCGTCAAGATGTGTTTTTTTCTGTTGACTATCAGAGAGAAGATTAAATAATCACCCTGTTGTTTTCAAAGAGTGTATACATAATCTTTTTGTTTGTTAATTTATTTGTGACCTGCTCAGGAATATTCCATATAATTGACAAACTTTGTCAATTATTTATTTTCTCAATCTATATTTTCTCAATATATGGTTGATAAATGTTGCTGAACATTTTTTTCACTTTTGAAGATAGTGGTAACCCTTGTTCCCCTGACCAAGCATATTTGCAACCTAGACAACTGTTGAAGAAAGATGCAAATGTTTAAAGGTCACATGGGATAAGAAAGCAATGGTTCTACTTTTGAAATCTGGGAATGAATTCGTTCCAGTTCCACCCCTTTCTTGAGAAGAATGAATTTTGGAATCTTTCCCACTTTCAACTCTACTTCGATCAAAATGGAGATGTATCAGCAGATCTGGACTTCGGGTGCATGCTCATACTCTCCAAGGAGGATCCCATCAAACTGAAACTTGGGAGCTTTGAAAGACAGAGAGTAATTATCAGCCAAGAAGCTCTGTCAAGGCTAAAGTTGCTCAACAAGGTGGGGAAAATATTGGAGACGTTTATCTGACTTCCAAAACCCTAGAGGCCATTTCAAGTGGGCTAAGCCTAGTCATCAAGATGGATGATTTTCAGTGAGAATTGAGTGTGGGGAGTAGTAGTAGTAGTAGTAGTAGTAGTAGTAGTAGTAGCAGTAGCAGCAGCAGCAGCAGCAGCAGTAGTAGTAGTACTGCTAAGCTTGTAAGCCGCCCTGAGTCTTCGGAGAAGGGCGGGATATAAATGTAATAAAAATAAAAATAAATAAAATAAAATAAAATAGTAGTAGTAATTTTGTTAGAAGGCTTGGGAAGCTTCAGTACTATTGACCAAGGTGTCCTTCTGATGCTCTAATATGGAACACTGTTTTCATCTGATTCAGCCATGTCCAACATGAGATGCTCGGTGACTAAACTTTATGATATAGATCATGGCCCTTTTGTGTCCTCTCTGCAATTTAGTATCCTGCTGGGCAGAAGTTTCTTTCTTCATCACTGTTTTATTCTACTTAAACATTTTTTTAAAAAAGTTAATGATAAAAATTAATAAATCCTGTAGAATAAATGTTGTTATAGAATTTAATAATCTTTGAAAATCAGGGCTCTATGAAGACTAGAAGAATCCATATTAATATGGCCATAGGAGAAAGCCACTGGTTGTCACTGAATGTTTAAATTCTTTTCTCAATTCCATCAGTCCAGACTTTATGAGGTAGAAAAGATCTTTATTTCAATGTAATGTGCCAGAAGCAAAAGGAAGGAACTAAATGAAAAATATGCCTACAACACTTTGGAGCAAATGAGATATCTCTTACTGCTGCAGCAACTCTGGACAGCTTACAAAATGATAGAAAGGTTAAAAAGTTAATACAATGATCAATATTAACACAATTAAGTTAGTAGCTAAAAACCAAGAGAACAGGCAACATGGGGGTGTGTGAGGATCTTCAGCCACCCCAAGAAAAGCACACTCCTACGGAGGCTCCAGGCTAGCCAGCAGAGTCAGGTTTTAAGTTTCTTCTAAGGCTAGGATTGTGGGGACCTACCTCACCTCCAATGGTAGAATATTCCAGAAGTTGTGGGCCACAGCAGAACAGGCTCTTCTCCTGGACTCCACAAACCATCATTCTTTGATAGATGAGATCCAAGGGAGTGGGACGTCATATTTATTTTACTGAAGCCCAGAGACTACTTCACTAAGGTTTATGTCTACCTCCATTTTCCATGGATGGTTAATTCTGAGATATTTACTTTGGCATTCCTTCTTTTCTGCTTAGTCTCTGCCTCAGTCCAAATGTGTGGAAAATTGTCATCCTGGATTTGTCAAGCAGGCTCGAGAAGGAGAGCCAGTTTGCTGCTACAACTGCATTCATTGTCCAGAGGGGACCATCTCCATTAAGGAAGGTGGGTGACACCAAAGAAAAAGGCAGGCTTTATGGAAATCAGTTCATCCAGACCATTTTCATGGAAGTCCGAGTTAAAAGATTAAAGCTCAACCATTTTCTTGTTTTTTTTCCGACCTTTCCTGGGAACAGACAGGAGGATGTGACAGATTGCACAAGCTACACTACTATCTTCTGGTTTTCGGTTTGGAGGTGTCCTTATAATTTTTAACCTTCCTAGGAAGATCTGAATTCTTTGAAACTTGAGGAATTGTTTTAGGTCCACCTACTGGAAGGATGATTGCAATGCATTGTCTGTGGAGATTGTCAATCATCCAGGTCATGGTTGTCCCAAAAGGTCTTTGTTGTTGTTTTTTCTTTGAAAGTGTCTCGCTTCTCATCCAAGAAGCTTCTTCAAGGAAAAATACCCAAGAAAGTCCAGCTGGCTTTTGAAAAAACATCTTTGGGTCAACCATGACCTGTGTTAGAATATATTGTTGTTGAAAAAAATGGTTTGTTTAACAGAGTATTATTAATACACAGTGGAAGTTGTACTGGGACTTTTAGGCAAACAGTAATGCACTAACACGAGTTTTATAACTTATTTTTACTCAGACAACAAAAAGAAACACAGTAAGAAATAGTCCAAGTATCAATCCAGTATCATGCACATAAAAGTCAGTCCATAAAAAAACATAGTATCAAAATACAAAAGCTGCTTACCAATATCAAAAACAATATACACTGTAGCAAGCAGTTGATTCTTGAGAGAATAAATATCAAGTTAGCAAACAAGAGAACAAGAGGTATCCAAACACTAACATCAAACACATATACAAGAGCAACTACGTGTAACATCTAACTCTCTTTTATGTGGAATAATTACAGCCACACCCTTAGGCCGTTTAACTCCTTAAAGGTGCTTTTACTCCATTATATAATATTGTCACCCAAATCAAGTTTAATCTCTAACAACCTGGATGATTGAGAATCTCCAAAGATATATGGGATGAAATGCTAACTGTTTTCAAAGAAAAAAAACAACAAAATCCATTTGCCTTTTGGGATTGCAATGCATTCTATACCACTCTCCCCTTGAGGATCACTGAGAAGGTGTTGTGGGTCCACAATGAGGTGGTGTGGACAGCTATGGGTCCACTTCATGATAAATAGATCACCACTGCTCCTAGTAGTCATTCTTGATTATGTATAGGACTAGGTTTCTCTGCCAGAAATCTAGATTTTACAAGTTAGCATCTTATGAGTCCAGTATATGAAGAAGTGCCATGTAAAGGATTCAGGAAGTGTCCTAATAGAAATATTTACTGATTTCTTATTTACCTTTAATAATGTAGTTCCTATGAAGATTTTGCACATTACACAGGAAATCATTAATGTCCTAGGACTTTCCCTGATTTAATAAACAATTAGAAATGGGTTTTTTTTAGAAAATGATATTCTTTTATGATCTTTCTGTAAGGATGGTAAGATGGTAAGAAACAAATCTTGTCCCAAGAATGTATTTCTTCAAAGGTGAAAGGAAAATATGTTAAAGAAACATTGCTTTTTGGTTTTCACAGATACAGACAAATGCATCAAGTGTCCAGAAGATAAATATCCAAATAGGGACAGAGTCCAATGTATTCCCAAATTTATAACCTTCCTGTCTTATGAAGAAAATTTGGGCAACATCCTGGTATCATTTGCTCTATTCTTTTCCCTAACCACATGCTTTGTTTTACTCATATTCATTAAATATCGGGAAACTCCCATTGTTAAAGCCAACAACCGGGACCTCTCTTACATTCTCCTGGTCTCCCTCCTGCTATGTTTCTTGTCTAATTTTCTCTTCATTGGTCAACCAAGAAAAGCCACCTGCCTTCTCCGACAAACACTTTTCAGCATTATCTTCTCAGTTGCCATTTCTTCTCTCTTGGCCAAAACCATCACCTTGGTGTTGGCTTTCCTGGCCACAAAACCAGGGAATAGATTGAAGAGATGGTTGGGGAAGAGCTTGGCCAACTCCATCATCCTTTCTTGTTCTTCTGTCCAAATTATCATTTGCTCCATCTGGTTGGGAGTTTCTCCCCCATTCCCTGATTCTGATTTCCTCTCCCAGCATGGAGAGATCATCCTGCAATGCAATGAAGGGGCTGTTGTAATGTTCTACATCACCCTCAGCTACATGGGTTTCCTGGCTGCCATCTGTTTCACGGTGGCTTTCCTGGCCAGGAATCTGCCTGGGGCCTTCAACGAAGCCAAGCTGATCACCTTCAGCATGCTGGTTTTCTGCAGTGTCTGGGTGACCTTTGTGCCCACCTACCTGAGCACCAAAGGGAAATACATGGTGGCTGTGCAAATCTTCTCCATCCTGGCCTCCAGTGCTGGTCTGCTTGGTTGCGTCTTCATCCCCAAGTGCTACATTATTATCCTGAGGCCAGACCTGAACTCAAAGGAGCAGTTTACAACCAGAAGAAATATAGAAATGTGAGACAGTGGAATTTAGACTCTCAACATTTTCCAAAAGGCCAAATCTAGAAAATGGTGCAAAATGATGATCATATATATAAAAATTACAATAGATGATGTAAACACAAATATTCACAAATAACAATTCTCGGGTTACTTTCCCACCCATCCACTGTTACTATCCTCAAGAGTTATTGCCTTAATAAAAAGAGACATAATCAGTTGTTTTGCGATAGTAGTTTTGATAAAATGTACTGAGAAGCAAGGAGTTAGGATCCCAATAGCAGAACTTCCTTCTATGCTATTGTTTTGCTAACAGGCTCTCATTTCTCCAAGAACTTGCTTTTTTCAGAGCTTTCCTCCCTTTTGACCTCTTGGGGTCAAAAGGGAGGAAAGATTGAGAGCTCACAAGATGGATGCTATATGGAACAAAACTGTGACTGACTCTGGATGTTCTGCTTCAGATACCATGAAGGTTACCTCCTCCCAGAAGGTAACAAGGAAAACAGGTCATGAAGAGGATGTGTAGTGTCCCAGACAATCTTGTGGATCCTGCTCAAGCAATGCTTATATGCTATGTCCTGTATATGCTGTATCTAAGTCAAAGTCCTGTCTGTTTTGCAAGACTGCTGTTTTTAGACCTTCCTGCTTCTCATTTAGGGGAGCTTTACCAAGCATCAAATTTGCAGATGACACCAAACAGGTAGGAGTAGCCAACATCCCAATAGTCAAGCTCAGGATCCAAAAAGATCTTGACAAACTTGAACAATGGGCCTTATCCTTCCTCTGACGAAATTGCTGTGGGGAACTCATTAGCTGATGCTATAGCCAAAAAGGCAGCTCTTCTTCTGGTCAACTCCCCCCTTGCACTGATGTGAACTCTGGACTCGACCCCTCCTTCTTCTTCTCTTGACCATTTGGTCACTACTCAGCATTTTGCCCCCACTTCTGAATATCGTGTTTGGACTAGATCTTCCTGAGTTCCTGATGCTACAGGGGTGTGGTAGCATCCGGATGGCCACCTTGTCTGCCCTCACTCCCTCTTGCCTTATGTTGTTTGTCTCCAACATGAGCCTGCCCATGTTGGCCAGGAGGGAGTGTCTTCTGCCATCAATAAAGAATGGTTTGCTCCTGGAGTTCATGCCATGGCAAGACAAGTTTTCTCTACTTGTGCTACCTGTCAACAATTTAATATTGGCCATTCCTCCCCCCCCAATCTGGCTCCCATCCACCACCTTGGGGGCCTTTTGTACATGTCCAGATGGATTTTATTCAGATGCCCAAATGCTGTTCTTATGAATATGTTCTAGTTCTTGTTTGCATGTATAGCGGTTGGGTAGAAGCCTATCCGTGTGCAAAGGCTGATGCCACCACTGTCGCTAAACGACTCTTAAAAGAATTTTTGCCCCATTTTGATATACCCATCTATTTAGGGAGTGATAAAGGCACACATTTTGCTAACCAAGTTATCAAAGAAATTTGTAAAGCTTTATAAATAGATCAAAAGCTACATTGTCCTAATCATCCGGAAGCGTCAGGTCAGGTGGAACACATAAATTCTATCCTTAAGAACAAGTTAGCAAAATTGTGTGATGAAACTAACTTGAAATGGCCCGATTGCCTTCCCCTTGCTTTGATGTGAGTAACTAGTCTACCCCTTCATGAAATTTTGATGGGGAGGCCTATGCTGATGCCTGCCTCTCCTCCATCTCTTCTTCACTTGGCTGATATTCATGTCTTGGACAGTATCATGCTAGACTATTGCCATGCCCTAGTGACCACTTTAAAAGATTGTTATTCACAGGCTATTGCTGCACTCCCTAAAGAGCCTCTACATCCCTGTCACTCTTTGGTTGTTGGCGATTGGGTGCTTGTCAAGATATTTTAGTGAAAGAATTGTCTGGGTCCTCATTGGAAGGGCCCCTTCCAGATACTTCTGACCACCAATACTGCTTGAAGTGTCAAGATCTGGCTTCCTGGGTGCATGATTGCACTGTAAGAAGATTCTAGCCCCAGACGAGAACACTAGCCATCCTCAATCGCTTGTTGTCAACAAGGCAAAAATTGGAAGTTTTGCCCAACAGGGAAGCAAGTGCTAGTAAACTCTGCTTCCCATCTCGATACAATCTACAGTCCAGGTGACGTCAGCACTAACCTCCATCATCTCTTTCAATGATCAGCGAAGAGTTATAAGATGCAACTTCATGAAGCACAAAGATGCCTACGGGGAACTGTTTGCATCAGAAAAGACCTTATGTCTGCTGTTTAGACTTACTATTCTATTATTCATTAGCACTTTTGTTCACCTTTCTTGATTTACATACCAAAGGGCAAGCTCCACGGCTCTGTGTACCAAGACTCCTAATCATTTCAAAGAACACCACTCTCCAGACGACATGCTTCGAAAATGATGTAACATGCAATTGAATGCACCAACAGGTGCAACTAAGACTCGTAACTTTGCCAATAATGTATATTTGGGTGTTGTTGATGCTTATCGAGCAGCCCATGCCTCAAGCAAACTTGATAATTGTTGGATATGCAATTATAAAGGGTATACTGAAAACATGGTTTCTCTTTTTGCCAAAGCCTGCCCCACTCATGGTATTCCCAGTCAGTGACTTCAAGTCTTTTACGCTTTCCCCCACTAGATTTTTCTGCACCCAACCCATATTGGCCTGTAATTCCATCCCCATACAAGCCCACAGCACTCCCTTTACTTGACACTGCTGTGGGTGATTTTTGTTTAGAATCCAATGGTATTACCCTGTCCTTTGGGGATAGTGAAGAAACACAGTATGACAGTATTAATATGGGAGATAGTGCATGTAATGCTACTATAGATGTTAATGCTGTTTGGAGGGAACATCCTGGAAATCTTTAATACAGACCATGCATCTTTAAGCCCATGGTTAAGCAAAACATCATTAGGTGTGACTCTTCCAAAGAAAGATGTATATTCAATCCTTGGCAACAGTACCCTTGTTACGATTATACGATATATAAAACTATCACTCTATGGTCTCCAAATCCATGGCACCCTGCATCGTTATTTAAGAGTTTGTTGTCATATGTCCAATTCCACTGCTTGTTCCTTTCACTATTGTTCCTAAATCATTGTTATGCAACAAAGTACAAACTCCCATATCGTCAGCTACTGTATATAGTATGGAATCCAATGCTTCTGTTGAGGAATTATTTCTTTTCTCCCCTGCGAAGGTGGTATTTGGGATGATTGTGTCCCCTGGATTGCTATTTATTTGTGGCAATCAGGCTTATCACTCCCTCCCTCCGGGATGAAAAGGACGTTGTTACATGGGCACCATTTTTCCAGGACTATTGCCCTTGGTAGCCCCTACTGACCTCCAGACACCTGTTTCTTCTCACCATAAATGTGACATCCTTTCCAGTGGATGGAACCGATTTTGGGGCACCATTGTTCCCCAATTAGGCATTAATATGCTATGGGAAGAATGCAAACGATTCTCTGTCTTGTTGGAGACATTGGCTAATACCATTACTTCTAGCTTGGACATTATTGGTTCTGAACTCACTGCAATTCGCACAACTGTTTGCAGAATCGTTTGGCTCTTGACTATATTTTAGCCAATGAAGGAGGTGTTTGTAAGCTTGTAGGTTCATCATGCTGTGTCTACATTCCTGATGGCAACAGTAGTCTATTAGCTGCAGAGGATCCTACTTATGTTACCTTGCTTGTGGGTGATCTTAATTCCACTTCTAGGTGCAGTTCCTCTACTTTTTGGTCTGCTTAAGGCAATTCATTTCCTTTATAACTGCTAATTACAGTAGTTTTCCTCCTTGATCTTAAATGAAGGATGATAAATTTACAATGTGATTTGCTTTTCATGTATTATTTACTGATCATGTGTGTTGTCCTTACGGACAAGAAGTGGGGACTGTGGGAAATAAAAAATATAGCCCCTCACCATCTAATAAGATAGGAACGAACGAACATAAAATAGGCTCCACAGTAGTGATTTAAAGCTTTAACTTTGAACTTTATGCTGTTTCACAATAAGAATGTGCTATCTGCAATCTGCTGAGCTCTGAAGAATATATATATATATTGCAAAGTATGTAATTCTATATATATTTGGAACGTACGTATTGTAACTGGGAAAAGAGGAAGAGAAAGTAGCAGATGCATAGAAATTTGAGATGGGAACTGGCAATGCGAAGCAAGAATTATGAGTGGGTGGTCGGTGGAAGGAAAGTATAAAAATGTTGGTTATGTCTGGTTTGGGGCCATTGGTCTATAGCTGTTCTAGTGGAATCTGCTATTGCCATTTGGTCTTCACTGCAATGGGTTATTGATGTAAGTAATGCTATGTTGTTATACTATGTTCCAAATTATTAGAAAACAAACATCTGAATCTTAAAGTAAGAATTGTTCTTTGTGTTTTGGTCTTTTGTCTTTTCTATTGGTCTTTTTTCCATGAAAGCTGGAAAGAGAAAAATAAAATAAAATTGCAAGGGCAGGAACATATCCATTAATGTCTATTTCACATGATGTTATTTATGAATAAAACATTTCTCTATTAAGTTAATAGAAAGGAAAAAGGACACTCATTTAAACTCTAGAATTAAAGAAACTTTAATAATTGAAATGCAAAGGTTTTTACTCAGCAAAACCTCAGAGATCTAGAGAAAGAAACTTGCTTAAAAAACAGATAGCAATGCTTTTGATTCAAATAAACAAGGTAAGAAACTGTCCAGCTAAAAATGATATCCACATTTTTAATATCAAAGTTTATTATCTTGATCTCCAAGGCTTCTTTGGCACAACTGGCAAAAAGCCCTAAAGTCAAAAGAAAATTTCCCAATACCCACAAAAGTCAAAGATTCTTGTACCTCATTATGTTTTCTCTACGGTTCAGATGGGGCCTCAATAGGATAATGCAACATTTGGGGAAAAAGATGCAAGCCAAGAGACCAGCCCCAGAGGCTAAGATGGAGAAGACCTCCACAGCCACCATGGATTTCCCTTTAGTGCTCAGATAAGTAGGGAGGAAGGTGATCCAAACACTGCAAAAGACCAGCATGCTAAAAGTAATGAACTTGGCTTCATTAAAGCTGTCGGGCAATTTTCTAGCCAAAAAGGCCACTGTGAAACTGATGAGAGCCAGAAACCCTAGATATGCAAGGATAGTGTAAAACATTGAAGCTGAGCCTTCATTACATTCCAAGATAGTCTCTCCTACCAATGAGTGGAAATCCAAGCTGGGACATGGCGGAGAAGTTACCAACCAGATGCCACAAAGAAAAGCTTGGATCAGGGGACAGGTTAAGACAATGGAGTTGGTCAGTGGTTTTCCTAAGAGTTTCCTTGTCCTATTCCCTGGCTTGGTAGCCATGAAGGCCAGAACCACCATGACAGTTTTTGCCAAGACAGAGGAAACTGCAAGGGAAAAGAGAATAGCAAAGGCAGTTTGTTGGAAGAGACAGGTGAGCTTTCCTGGTTGACCAATGAAGAGGAAGGAGCAGAGGAAGCAGAGCAGGAGGGAGACGAGGAGGAGGTAGGTGAGATCTCGGTTGTTGGCCTTGACAATTGGTGTGTCACGATACTTAAGGAAAATCACCAGTATTGCAGATGTGATCACAGAGAGACAAAGTGCTAGAGAAGCTAAAGCATATCCCAGGGTGTCTTGATAGGAAAGGAAGTGTATCTTCTTGGCAATGCAGTGGTCCTTGTCCTTGTTGGGGTATCGATCTTCTGGGCAGGGGTCACAGCAAGCTGCATCTGAAATCAAGAATCAGTGTTCATTTCATGGTGAACCAACTAGGGTAAATCATCCATCCATATTGATGACCTTGGGAATAGGTTATCGAGGAAAAAGGATCAACCTCTCTGTTTTATACTTCAAATCCATTCATTCAATCTTTTTTGCAGGGAAGGGTTAGCAGAGATAGGTAAATGGATCTCCTCTTTCTCCAACAGGTCAATGAATTTCCTGGGAGATTGATAAGTTCTAAGACAAGAACTCTCCTTTATCCTTAATAAAAATTAAAGCTAGAATCTCACATCCCATTCTTTCACAAAAAGATTGGCAGCTGGCTTTGCTGATGAGATGTAAAAGTAGGAGTGGGAAGTCTAGCAGGGAACCTATAAATTGTGCCATGAAGCTAACCTGTATTAAATTGCCAAGGAGCAAGAAAAGCATCCCATGAGGATAGTATAGTATAGTTTAGATTCATGAATTGTGATGGTCTGCTGAAAAGTATGAATATATTGAAGCAGATAAAGCATCCTACCAAAATTGATGCTAAAATTAACATTTTGTCCACTGAATGACTTCCTGCAAGGTCAACATTTGAGCTCTGCCTACCTGTCTGGTCTGAAATGGTCCCTTCTGGACAAGGGTCACATTGGTAGCAGCAAACCTGCTTGCCCTCTGGAACGTGTCTCTTCTCTCCTGCATGGCATCTTTTCATGCCACACCTGGCAAAGGGCACCTTCTAAAAGACAAAAAAGAATGTTTGAGATAGCCGAAGTAATAAGTATGCTTCGTTTGTCTTTTTCTATATTTCCATCTTTAGAATGTCTTTCAAAGAAATGGCCTATCAGAAACAAGAATACCTCCAGGGGGATTCAGGCCAGTGGTAATCCTGACCCAGTGGATCCTGGAGATGGGAAATGGGATCTCAAAATGGAAAGAAAGCTTTGTGACATTGAGCTACAGCTTTTCTAAAACAAAGAAACGTGAGGATCCAATTGAATGGGAACTGTCCATAGAAATCACTGTTGCCTGCTCTAATGGTATCCTGGGTTTTAAACAGGAGTTCTTTCCAATCCTACCCCTTCTTTGACTTTTCAAAATCAAATCTCAAATGCGTTAAACTCAGAAATAGGTTTTTTCCTCCAATTCCTGAAATATTTTCTGATCCAATAGAGCTTTTTTCCAGTTGGAAGGATGTTCTGCAGCCCCAGGAGAGAATGAAGCCTTCCCTGAGTTTATAAGATCTCCTTTCAACTCACTTTTGTGGCCCAGATGATTCCATCAGAGTTAATGGTGAAATCCTGGCCTGGGGGAGCCCTGGGATCTATTTGCCCAACTTTCATGGGGACAAAAGATTGATTGGGGAGGAAAAGCCAGTTAAGAAGATCATAACCAGCAGATACCAATTCATTTTCTGAGAAGGAGATTTCTTCTCCAGCACTGTTGTTAAACCTGACATTCTTCAGATAGGGAAGAATCTGAAAGGAAAGACACCTGGATTAATTGGCTGAATGCTACACATAAGATATCCTGGTTTCTATCATAATGTGATGGTCATCAGCTTAGGAGATGAATCTATATTTAAAAAGCTAAATGAGTTCCCTTGGTGGAGATCTAAGCAATCAGAAGTAACATCAACTATTCAACTCCATCCCAAAATGACAACATATTCTCCTTATTATTAGATGTTTATATCATGGCTTCTTCAATTTCAGTCTCGTAAGAATGATAGCTACATACAAACATTTTAATGCCATATTCCAAATTACATTGTGTAGTTTTGCTCCGTGATACTGGAAGTTTTGCTGAATATGATAAGGAAAGAGGAAGGTGTGAAAGGGATTGTAGTGGGTTCGAAACAATATAAGCTAAAAGCCTTTGCTGATGATTTGGTCTTAACATTACAAGATCCAGAGACCAGTGCAATTAAAGCACTGGAAATAATACAAGAGTTCGGACATGTTGCAGGTTTTAAATTGAATAAGAATAAAACCAAAGTTTTAGGGAAAAATCTGTCATTAGAGGAAAAAAGTAAGTTACAGGAAGCCACTGGTTTGATGTTTGTAAAAAAGGTGAAGTATCTTGGTGTAAATATGACAGCAAAAAATTTGAATTTGTATAAAGATAATTATGATAAAATGTGGAATGAAATTAAGAGAGATTTAGATATTTGGACAAATTTGAAATTGTCTTTGATGGGCCGAATCTCAGTTGTTAAGATGAATGTATTGCCAAAAATGTTGTTTCTATTTCAAGTACTTCCAATTATTGAAAAGTTGAATTGTTTTAAAGAATGGCAAAAGGTATTATCGAAATTCATCTGGCAGGGGAAAAAACCTAGAATTAAGTTCAAGCTATTAACAGATTCAAAAGATAGAGGGGGCTTTTCCCTGCCAGATTTGATACATACAAACATTTTAATGCCATATTCCAAATTACATTGTGTAGTTTTGCTCCGTGATACTTGACAAGCTACATTTATTTTATTTTATTTGTCTTGTAAATGACAAATGCATTTTAAGAATGATTAAATAATTTCAGAGGGGTCCTTGGTGCTCTCTGAACTTGATTGTTTTCTTGCAGACATTTCATGACCCAAACTAGATAAAATTGATAGTGATATCACTCCTTTCTAGCACTGGTAATGCTACACAGTTGGGTCATGAAATGTCTACAAGAAAAAAAGTAAACTCAAAGAGCACCAAGGACCCCTCATTTCAACCCTGAGCTACAATAGAGTCTTGGACTTTAAGAGAGCTAATTTCAATAAACTTAGAGACAGCTTGAGAAGGATTCCATGGATGAGAATCCTCAAGGGGAAAACAACTCAAGAAGCTTGGGAAATTTTGAAAAGTGAGATAATAAAAGCCCAGTCTAGCATAATACTAATGAAGAAGAAAAATAACAGCTCTCAAAAGAAACCAGCATTACTGCATAAAGAACTCTCTGATAAATTGAAAGACAAAAAGGACAAGTATAAAAAGTGGAAAGAGGGGCACATAACTAAAGCAGAATATCAGCAAATCGTCCAAGCCTGCAAAGAGGAAGTGAGGGAAGCTAAGGCTCAAAATGAACTAAGGCTTGCGACAAAAGTAAAAAATAACAAAAAAAGCTTCTTTCAACATGTAAAAAACAAGAAAATAGTTAAGGAAATGATTGGTTCATTAGTGGGGGAAAGGTGACAAGCAACATGGAGAAAGCAGAACTATTTAACTCATTTTTTGCATCCATCTTTACACAAAGGGAAAAAAACAGTCCAACCTATTAAAAACAGTACCATAAAAAATGGATTAGAAAGACAAGTTAAGATAGGCAAGAAAATGTAACTGAGCACTTGTCATCATCATCATCATCATCATCATCATCATCATCATCATCATCATCATCATTATATTCTATTGGTAAATTCTTTCTATCATAACATCATATAATTCCACTGACTTTCTCTAGCTGATGATCAAAGAGAACAGAATGAAGAAGTAGATCTGACTAAGAGGGGCCACATGGACGGTTTGTCTTGCCCTTGTTTTTTCACTTCACGGGTCGAGAGAGGAATAATTTAGCCTTTGATATTGAAAAGTCTGATGAGTTTCAGATCAGAAACCCATTAGGACCATGTTGGGTTCTTCTACATATGCTAAGGTGGACAGAGGCTTAACACAACAAACAAAGCACTACAAGAAATGGCATACTGAAAAAATGGGGTGGAGTCGCCCAAGAATTCTAAGCCACAGTAACCTAAACCAATATTAAAGTGAATTGAGTGTCTTTTTACATATTGGATTTGGGCTACTTACTCAGAGAAACTAGGGTACTTCTGCAAATGAACGGTATTCACTAAGACTTGAACTGAACTATTAAAGCATCTTGCACAAAAGCACCTGCATTGTCATCATGCTCTGGGCTGACCATTCCTCCCTGGAGTGGTCACACCTGACTTTCAGGCAACCATTGATGTCCTTCCAGAAGCTTCTAGGAAGCTCTTTGCTCTTGGTTTAGTTTAATTCTCTTTCCCCACCCCCATCTATCCCTTTTTGACAAAAAACTCTCACAATGCAAATTACAGTTGTTTTTAAATAATTGATATCTTAATCTCTTCTTAGATACGTTGATAGCATACAGATATTTAATCAATAATTCAAGAAATGCATATAGATAACTAGGGATCTGTGGACTAGATAAAAAGTCACTGAGATTACCTGCCATGATTGAATATTTGAGATCCTCTTTCCAAGCCTCATTATGGTTGGTCGTCCTCCAGATCCAGATATTGCATGCAATGCGTGTGCCACAGCATAAACAGCATTGTAGATATTGTAACTTTCACCTTCCATGCTGGTTTCAAAAATGTAAGAAGGTAGACTCTGCAAATTCTCTTTTCCTGTACATTGTTTTTTCCCCTTTCGAAGGATCCCGCCTGGTTTGTGGAACCTGCAGTCAAACAACATTTCCCAACATAGCAGGAGAAAGACGTCCCCTTGTGGCTTCAAGGGGTCTAAAGACAGGAGGAAGTGGCTGAATTCTGAGACATCACTGGTGTGGTGCCTAAAATGCAAAGCCCCATGGAAAGGCTTTACTACTTTCAATATGTCTTGATTCCTCACCACGCTAAGTTTCCAATGGGACGTTAAGATCCAAGCTTTCCAAAATGATGTCTTTGTCAAATATTCATGGACACTCATTGCTGCCTGTACATTTGTAATACTATTGGAGTCTCCAAACAGAATAATCACTTCAGCTTTAGACCACGTCTCCAGAATATGAAGAAAGTTCAACATTATAGTAGTAAGAAAATCTGATTTCAACATTTCACTGAAGGCCATGCAGATCTCCTTCTTCTTAAGCATTGGCATCAGAGATGAGATGAAACGTTCTCCGCTCTCACTTTCAGAGGCAATAAATCCAACCCAGTTCCACTGGAAATACAGGAGCAGCTGGGCTAAACCCTCATACTGAGGAAATTCCTTGGGATTGATCCTGAAGAAGGAAGGGTAAACTATTCTGCTTCCTTGAGTGGAATCAAAGCCAACGCCGAGCTGGAGAAAGTGAGATTCTTGAGAGAGTAAATTTTAGGGATCACCATAATGTGGATTATTGCCTCACCTATTAGGCTGGCTCACTTTGAATGGCAAGCTTAATTTTCTGGCCTTCTTAGGAAGAAGGATTACATATTAGGAAGAAGAGGTTACATATTTTGCCTGGTGATGACATGTCAGAAGCCAAGAGAACAATCCATCAACTTAATACAGAGAATATACTACACTACACTTTGATGAAGAGTAGATTAGCAAGGAATTCCTCTTGGCAAATCCTGCATTTCAAAATTATCTCATTATCTATAATTTTGAAGTTCTATAAAAACATATCTTGACACAAAAAATATAAATATATATCCCCCAAAAGACCTTTTCCCAGCTTTGGCTTCTCTGTGTCTCTGTGTCTTCACTTTGTTGTTTGTCTGCCTGATACTGTATCCAATGAGGCCCTCTTACCTGTGGGACCTTGAAGATGCTGAAGATGGAGGCCATCAGCCTGGAGGATTTGGGATTGAGATCTCCAATGACAGAGAGCAGAGGGTCCTGCCTGTCACATTTGTAACCCGGAACCATTCGGCCCCGTGTGGAGAGCAGGGAGAGGCTGTTTGAGCAAATCGCCACCTCAGTCTGAAAATTGCTATAAATGTGAAAGCCAAGTGTGATGTTGGAGAGGAGAACTAGATCCTTGTTGAGCTCTGTGACCGCAAACACTAAGGCTGTGAACTGCTGGTAATTCTTGGGTATGACTCTACAGTGAGAAAATCATTGGCGAAATTTTAAGGAAAGCTTAAATTTTAAGGAATTTATCGTGTTTTCTAAAAACATGTTCTTTGTAATAGGAAGTCCCAAATTTCATTGGAGGTTTTTAAGAAGAGACTGGACAGTCACTTGTCTGAGATGGTATAGATTCTCCTGCTTGAGCGGGGGGCTGGACTAGAAGACCTCCAACGTCATTGCCTATTCTATTCTATTCTATTCTATTCTATTCTATTCTATTCTATTCTATTCTATTCTATTCTATTCTATTCTATTCTATTCTATTCTATTCTATTCTATTCTATTCTATTCTATTCTATTCTATTCTATTCTATTCTATTCTATTCTATTCCATTCCATTCCATTCCATTCCATTCCATTCCATTCCATTCTATTCTATTCTATTCTATTCTATTCTATTCTATTCTATTCTATTCCATTCCACTCTATTCCACTCCACTCCACTCCACTCCACTCCACTCCACTCCACTCCACTCCATTCCATTCCATTCCATTCCATTCCATTCCATTCCATTCCATTCCATTCCATTCCATTCTATTCTATTCTATTCTATTCTATTCTATTCTATTCTATTCTATTCTATTCTATTCTATTCTATTCTATTCTATTCTATTCTATTCTATTCTATTCTATTCTATTCTATTCTATTCTATTCTATTCTATTCTATTCTATTCTATTCTATTCTATTCTATTCTATTAATTTTCTTAAGGATGTTCCTTGATTAATATTTAATGTTTTTGAGAGAAAGGAGAAAATCCTGTCTGTCCATATGCCAGATCATTTTATACCTCTCTATTGTCTTCACTTTTGTTCCAGTGGGTATGGTCCTTCCCAATTGGTCCTCTTCCACCCTAATCAATCTAGTCATCTCTTGGAACAGCCTCTTCTGGTCTGATAATCATTGCTGAGTACAAGACTCCAGTGGGGTCATAGCAATCCTGATTCCAAAACTGAGCCATTTCTTAAAACTCCTCCACAGTGTCAATGGGTTGATCTCATCTTTCAGTTTTGCACCATGACTTTCTGGCCAAATTAATACTGTAGGCCAACTTCTTCACCAGGCCAGCACAGTTTCACACGGGTTGTTCTGCCTCACTTTTTGGGTGGTTTATTAGCTTCCCGATGAGCTGTGGTGGTATAGTGGTTAAAATGCAGTACTGCAGGCTACCTCTGCTGGCTGTCTGCAGTTCTATCCTCACTGGCTCAAGGTTGACTCAGCCTTCTGTCCTTCAGAAGTCAGTAAAATGAGGATGTAGATTGTTGAGGGCAAATAAATAAATAAATAAATAAATAAATAAATAAATAAATAAATATGCTGACTCTGTAAACTGCTTAGATGGGGCTGTAAAGCACTGTGAAGTGGTACATAAGTCTAAGTGCTATTGGTATTGCTGATCAAGAGTTCTGAAAAGATAGAGAATTCTTGCCTATTTTATGAGTTTGGCTCTTTATTGAGAAAAGCACAAAGATCTGAACTATGATACGACATTGCAAACATCACTAAGACAAGTATTTCTGAAAAGAGTCCCTGAATACAAAGCAATCAAATAATTATTTACATCTTTCCCCTCTGGGTGAAACTTACAAAATATTTTCTTGAAGCAGAGATGGGTCTTCCTGAAAGTTGTGGATCCTGGATGTATGTATGTTTCCCAGAGGAAAATTCCCACCAATAATGAAATCACCAGGTCTGTAAAAGTCTCTTGTAATCTGTAAAGTGTTTGTCAACACACACCCAGTTTGCATCCTCTTAGCAGCTGGTGGAGGCAGGAACCAGAAGAGCAGCAGCAGCAGCAGCAGGAGAGGCAGCCCAACCATTCTTCTCATCTTCCCTTCCTAGATCAGAAATCCAGGTTTAGGCAGAAGGTGAATTGCAGGTAGAACTTGTCACCTTGATGCCCCCAGTGCAAATTTATATCAACCATGCTTCCTCTTATCTTGGACTGTGACCAAAGAGGAAATTAAGCCGAGCTGAGTCTCACCCAGTTGAATCTCACCCAACCTCAGAGCCAGCTCTTTGGAAGACAAGATGAGGTAATATGTCTGCCCCCACCAGGAGAACTCCGAGTATATAATTTAAAGCAGGTTTTATCTCAGAAGACTTTTGTGGATAGAAATCCATAGGGGATACATTAGAAATTACTGTTTTTCTGATAATTTCATGGAAAAGCGATTGTCCTATTTACTGAGCAATAGCTACTCTTCATACACCAGAGCGAGAAAAATGAGTTTGTGTCTCCTGTTGCTAATCCACAGATCGGATGCAGTTGAGAGTCAAGGTGAACTTGGGTATTTGAGTTATGTGAAAGTGAGCATGTGCACACAAGGTGGAGTATGGCCTGTTCCACAGTTTGTTTAGATAGTATAAAGTGTTCATGGGACATGGTGTCATATGACAATCAGTTGTACCCTAGTAGGTCCGGGCAATCATATCAATAAAGGTAAAGGTAAAGGTTCCCCCGCACATGTGTGCTAGTCGTTTCCGACTCTAGGGGCCAGTGCTCATCTCCGTTTCAAAGCCGAAGAGCCAGCGCTTGTCCGAGGATGTCTCCATGGTCATGTGGCATGACTAGACGCCAAAGGCGCACGGAACGCTGTTACCTTCCCACCGTAGTGGTCCCTATTTTTCTACTTGCATTTTTACGTGCTTTCAAACTGCTAGGTGGGCAGAAGCTAGGACGAGTAACAGGCGCTCACTCTGTTACGCGGCACTCGGGATTTGACCCGCCAAACTGCCACCCATCTGATCGACAAGCTCAGTGTCCTAACCCACTGAGGCACTGCATCCCTTTTATCATATCAATACTTGTATGGAATAAGTGGTTTATAAATACCAACATGACAGGTGATGAAATTAGACTCTTGACTTCTCCCCTAAAACATAAAGGTTGGCAGGTGGATCTCTCAAAGTGTCAGGCTAATTTAAACTCTACAGGAGGATTATCCAACAATGAGTTGGAAACATAAAAAATTGTCTGCTGTGTTTGTCTTGGGAAGTATGTCTTCAGAACTGTGAACTGGTGTGGGAAAGATACCATCACCCCATGATACATAGTGTTATGTGGTTCTCTCCATTCTCTGAAGCTCTTTCCATTCAGTGTTGACTGGAGGGGAGGCATTGAGTCTAAATCCGATTTTCAAGGTATCTCGATGAGGCCCTCATCCTTACCCTGACGATATTCAATTATACAGCCATTGATTGACCAAGCAAGGTTTTGCCCTAGTGTCTGAAGTCTATTGAATGGAGAGAAAGAGTCTACATTTTAATCCTAGCAAAATTGAGCAATCTGGATGTCTCCCTGGACTCTTAGCTCCTCCTCCAAAAGCAGATGTTATTTATGGTAGGTTTTTGAAAAGCTTCAATTTGTTCAAAAAGGATAGTACCAAGCTGTGGAGGGTCTCAATGTCCAAACATCAAGAAAGAAGATGGAGGCAAGAACCAGGATTGGAAGCAGAAAGTCTCTGTTATTGGGATCAATATGTGCATACAGATATTCTTTTCTCATCCCAGCCATAAACTCTGCCAATTGAAGAGGCAGTACAGCAGAACTGGGTAACAGATTGACAATTTCATCTCCACCACAAAAAAAAAAAAAAAAAATGAACAGTAGCAGAGAATTGTATGATTATTAGGAGACTATGGAGACAAACATATATGCTCAAAAACACTGACATGAAACAACATCCTTTAAAATGCTAAAATAGCAAAATATTTAATTTAAAAAATAAAATGAGAAAATATCCCTCTTGAAATAAAAAAAACATATTTAACAGCAATCTTTATTTCTATATAGGGCCCTCAGCTTCGCTGGGGACAATGAAGACAATTGAAGACATGGGGAGAAAAAGGCCACATCATTACTGCTGACAACAGATATATTGATTGATTGATTAAATTTCTATATCACCCAACTCAATTGACTTTTATTGTAACAATAACAATAACAATAACAATAACAATAACAATAACAATAACAATAACAATAACAATAACAATAACAATAACAATAACAATAACAATAACAATAACAATAACAAAGTTGGAAGGGACTTTGGAGGTCATCTAGTCCAACCCCCTGCTCAGGCAGGAAACCCTATACCATTTCAGACAAATGGCTGGCCAGTCTCTTCCTAAAAACCTCCAGTGTTGGAGCATTCACAGCTTCTGGAAGCAGGTTGTTCCACTGGTTAGTTGTTCTAATGGTCAGGAAGTTTCTCCTTAGTTCTAGGTTGCTTCTCTCCTTGATACGTTTCCATCCGTTGCTTCTTGTCCTGCATTTGGGTGCTTGGGAGAATAGCTTGACTGTGTTGTGGTCCTGACCCCTGAGCCTGTCCTACCTGAGGAAGAGGACTCTGAGGATGATGGGGAGGAACTGGCAAGGCCTCCCTCTCCGGGACCCTCCCCTCTGGCAAGGCCTCCATCTCTATCTAAAGGCCTACAGGAGCAGCCTGTGATTAGCCAGGTACAAGGTACAAAAGGGTGTGTGGCTGCTCTCAGGACTTTGTGACGAACAATAATTTAATCAACTTCTGGTCACATCTTTGGAATTCTGTTGGATTTACTACTTGGTTGAAACCCTGGCCTGAATTCTTGACAACGCTTCTGTCCCTTTGTTTCTGGACTGTTTGCTTGTTTGCTTGGACTCATTTTGAGTAACTGTTTGGAAGTTATCTCATTCCAGTGGACGCTTGAGGTAACCAGCCTATTTTGGCTGACTGTTTGTATTTTGCTGCCAAGGCCTTATCAGAAGGCAATTACTATGAGGAATTAACCCTTGCTAGTCGTACCTGCTTGTCTGTCTGTTTGTACCCGGGGGGGGGGGACGGGACAGAACAAACTGCCTGTCCTTTGTGGCAGCCCCTGAGATATTGGAACACTGCTATCATGTCCCCCCTCGTCCTTCTCCTCATTAAACTAGAAAACCAGTCATAACACATGTTAAGGCATTATTTAATGGACATGTTCCTCCTTCTCTGTTATCATATTTTAGAAATGTCATCAGCTACTAATCATACCTTAAAAATAAATATCTTCCCCATGCCTCCCTTAGTTAGAGATTTTTCTTCCTTATCATATTTTCCCTACAATTCAGATTGGGCCTCAGTAGAATAATGTAGCATTTGGGGAAAAAGATACAAGCCAAGAGACCAGCCCCAGAGGCCAAGATGGAGAAGATCTCCACAGCCACCATGGATTTCCCTTTGGTGCTGAGATTGGTGGGGATGAAGGTGATCCAAATGCTGCAAAAGACCAACATGCTGAAAGTAATGAACTTGGCTTCATTAAAGCTGTCAGGCAATTTCCTCGCCAGAAAGGCCACAGTGAAACTGATGAAAGCCAAAAAACCCAGGTAGGCCAGGACAGTGTAAAACATTGAAGTTGAACCTTCATTACATTCCAAGATGGTCTCTCCTACCAAGGAGTGGAAGTCCAAGTGGGGAAATGGTGGAGAGGTTACCAGCCAAGTGGCACAAAGAACTGCTTGGACCAGGGGACAGGCTAAGACAATGGAGTTGGTCAGTGGCTTTCCTAAGAGTTTCCTTGCTTTGTTCCCTGGTTTGGTGGCCATGAAGGCCAGAACCACCATGACAGTTTTTGCCAAGACAGAGGAAACCGCAAGGGAAAAGAAGATGGCAAAGGCAGTTTGTCGTAAGAGACAGGTGAGCTTCCCTGGTTGACCAATAAAGAGGAAGGAGCAGAGGAAGCAGAGCAGGAGGGAGACCAGGAGGATGTAGGTGAGATCTCGGTTGTTTGCCCGGACAATTGGTGTGTCGTGATGCTTAAGGAAAATCGCCAGGACTGCAGATGTGATGATAGAGAGACAAAGAGCTAGAGAAGCTAAAGTATATCCTAAAGTATCTTGATAGTGAAGGAAGTGTATCTTCTTGGCAATGCAATGGTTCTTGTCCTTGTTAGGATATTGGTCTTCTGGACAGGGGCCACAGTGAGGAGCATCTGAAATCAAGAGTCACTTTACATTTCATGGTTTATCAAAAAGGGCTAATCATTATTTAATACTCATAATTCTGAGGGTACATTAGTCAGAGGCAAGGATGTTTTCAGCTCTTTGGCTCAACTTCTCTGCTTTGTATTTTGCATCTCTTCATTGAGACTATTTTTTTTTCAGAGAAGGCAGACATAGGTAGATCGATCCTCTCTTTCTCCAACAGGTCTATCAATCTCCTGGGAGACTGGTACTATTGACAGAAGAAGCACACCCAAAATAATGAAAATCAAAACTTGAACCTTACACTCTTCTCCTTCGTGAAAAGATTGGTAACTGCATTTCCTGGTGCCTTGTAAGAGAAGGAGTAGAAAGTCCAATAGGGATCCCATGAATTGTACCCTGAAACTATCTTGCATTAAATTTATGAGCAGCAGGAAAGATGGTCAGGGGAGCAGGACTCAGAGGTTCTGCTGAAAAGCCTGACTATTTTAAAGAATCTACCAGAATGACAACAAAATTGATATTTGTTTCTATGAATGGCTTGCTTCATCCTGGAAAATATCCACTTAAAAGTGTGCAGTACCTGTCTGATTAGAAACGGTCCCTTCTGGGCAAGGGCCACATTGGTAGTAGCAAACCTGCTCGCCCTCTGGAACTCTTCTCCTCTCTCCTGCCTGGCACCTCTTCATGCCACACCTGGCAAAGGGCACCTTCTGAAAGAGAAAAGAGAAATAACGTAGGTGGCCTAAGAATTGAATGTGCTTTATTTATCCATTTGTACATTTTTATATCCATCATCAGGACCTCTTCAAAAGAAATGGTTAACTGGGGTCTAGCATAACCAGGAAAAGGCACAGGGAGATTAAGGCCAGTTCCATTCCAAACCACCAATGGATGCTGGAGATGGGAACTCGGACTTGACACACAAAGAAAGCTTTTGAATTTTGCTATAGCTTTTCTAAAGCAAAAGGGGATGCAACTGAATGGGAATGGTCCATGGAAACCACTGTTGGCTGCTGTAACTGTATCTTGGATTTCAAGAAGAATTTCTTCCTAATCTCAACCCTTTTTGATATGTCACAGATCAGACCTCAAATATGTTACATGCAAAATAGTTTTTTTCATGAAATGGTTGCCAAAGTTTTGATTCAGTGAGCTGTTTTCTGGTAAGGAGGAGGATATGCTTAACCCCCAGAAGAAAACAAGTCTTTTGTTGAATTTATTTTATCTTCCAGCTCACCTTTTTTGCCCAGACAATTGCATTGGAGTTAATGTTGAAATCCTGGCCTGCAGAAGCTCCAGGATCTATTCGTCCAACTTTCATGTGCACAAAAGATAGATTGGGGAGGAGAACCCAGTTGAGAAGATCATAACGAGCAGATCCCAGTCCATTTTCTGAGAAGGAGATTTTCTCTCCAGCACTGTTGTTGAACTGGATGTTCCTCAAATAGGGAATAAGCTGAATGAAAAGAAATTGGATTAATTGGCTGAAAGCCACAAATGAGACATCATGGATTCTATCATTGTGTGATAGCAATCATCTTAGGGGATTTGCATAAATCTAAAAATCTAGAAGAGTTTTATTGATGGAGATCTGAGCAATCAGGAATAACACCATTTTTTTAAACTATTTCCCCTACAAAATTTACTCTTTCACATTCAGCATTTGTACTATGGCTCCTTCAGCTGCATTTGTTTCCAGAATGATATCTACATACAAAGATTTTGATGCCACTTTTCAAAATTTAAAATTTCTATGATTTTTATTCCTGTGATAATAGGCTATTTTTAATCTTTGATTTTCGCCCAAAGTCTTGAAAATGAGTAATGCATTTTAGGAACGATTAAATCATTTCTATCACATCACTGTATAATTCCAGTGATTTTCTCTAGCTGAAAGCTAAGGAAAGCAGAATGGAGGAACTAGATCTGACCCAGTGGAGCCACATGGAAGGAATTTCTTGCCCTGGTTTCTTCCTCTGCTATGTAGAGTTGTCATGAATTTAAGACCAAGAAACCACTAGGAGTACTTCGAGTGTTGCTGTTTGTTACAAAGGCTGCTTTTGCACAAGCATTTCCCATACAAAGGACTCTTGGCAAGGGATGGACTGCACTTCATGAAAACAGGGAAAAATGTACTTGGAAATAGACTGGCCCAACCCATCAGGAGGGCTTTAAACTAAAATTGATGGGGTAGGGTGATCAATCTTTAGAATCTCTAGAACACAAAACCAATCATAAATCCCAAGAAAACAAATCAAACAATGAGGTAGGGAGTGATGAGAAAAAAGAAAAAAATCAAACAACAATCAGGAGATGCAGGAAACATACCCACGGGCAGGCATAAAAGTCTTAAATGCTTATATGTTGTTGTTAACTGCGAAGTTGTGTCTGACCCACCGCGACCCTATGGACAACATTCCTCCAGGCCTTCCTGTCCTCTACCATCTTCTGGAGTCTATTTAAGCTCACGCCTAACTGCTTCAGTGACTCCATCCAGCCACCTCATTCTCTGTCCCCTTCTTCTCTTGCCCTCAACTTTTCCCAGCATTAGGCTCTTCTCCAGTGAGTCCTTCCTTCTCATTAGGTGGCCAAAGGATTTGAGTTTTAGCTTCAGGATCTGGCCTTCTAAAGAGCAGTCAGGGTTGATCTCCTCTAGGACTGACCGGTTTGATCGCCTTACAGTCCAAGGGACTCGCAGGAGTCTTCTCCAGCACCATAGTTCAAAGGCCTCAATTCTTTGGCGCTCAGCCTTTCTTATGGTCCAACTTTCACTGCCATACATTGCAACTGGGAAGACCATAGCCTTGACTATACGCACTTTTGTTGACAGGGTGATGTCGCTGCTTTTTAGTGTGCTGTCTAGATTTGCCATGGATTTCCAGATGGATCTGTAGCTTGCTGGCAAACCGTACTCAACAAGTAGTCCTCAGTGGTACTACATCCACATGGAGAGAAGTAAGGAGTGGCGTACCACAATGCTCCATCTTAGGCCCAGTACTCTTCAATATCTTTATCAATGACTTGGATGAGAGAATAGAAGGGGAACTCATCAAATTTGTGGATGACACTAAACTGGCAGGAATACCCAACACCCCAGGAGACAAACTAAGGATCCAAAAAGATCTGGAGAAACTTGAACAATGGTCCCTATCCACAAAATGAGTTTTAATGTTGAGAAAAGCAAAGTTTTACACTTAGGCAGGAAAAACCAAAGGTTTAAGTATAGATTAGGCAAGATCTGGCTCAAAAATGGCAACTGTCAGAGGGACCTTTGAGTCCTAGTGGACAATAACTTGACTATGAGCCAGCAATGTGCAGCATCAACCAAAAAAGCTAATACATTCCTGGGTTGTATAAACAGAGGGATAGAATCAAGATCATGCAAAGTATTCGTACCACTTTATTAAACCCTAGTGAGACCATACCTGGAATACTGCAACCCATTTTGGTCACCATACTACAAAAGTGATGTTGAGAGTTTGAAAAAAGTTCAGAGTAGAGCAACTAAGGTGATCAAAGGCCTAGAGACTAAAACATGTGAAGAATGGCTGCAGGACTTGGGTTTGGCTAGTCTAAAGAAAAGAGGAAACAGTGGCGACATGATAGCAGTATTCCAGTATTTGAGGGGCTGCCACAAAGAAGAGGGGGTCAAATTATTCTCCAAAGCACCAGAGTCTAAGACAAGAAACAATGGTTGGAAACTGATCGAAGAGCGAAGCAATCTGGAATTAAGGAGAAACTTCCTAACAGTGAGGACATTTAATTAGTGGAACAGCTTGCCTTCAGAAATCATGGGCACTCCATCACTGGAGATTTTTAAGAAGAGACTAGACAGTCACTTGTCTGAAATGGTATAGGTTCTCCTGCTAGAGCAGGGGGCTGGACTAGAAGACCTCCAAGGTCCCTTCCAACTCTGTTTATTCTATTCTATTCTATTCTATTCTATTCTGTTCTGTTCTGTTCTGTTCCGTTCCGTTCCGTTCCGTTCCGTTCCATTCCATTCCATTCCATTCCATTCCATTCCATTCCATTCCATTCCATTCCATTCTATTCTATTCTATTCTATTCTATTCTATTCTATTCTATTCTATTCTATTCTATTCTATTCTATTCTATTCTATTCTATTCTATTCTATTCTATTTCTTCCCCTGTCCTTACACTTTATATAGAGGGACGATCAAGAGCATCCTGTCTGATCTGGAGGTATCACTGCTTTGGACAGGAAGGCAGTGCAGAGAGTGGTGAGGATGGCAGAATAGATTATTGGCAGTTCCCTTCCTTCCATCCAGGACATGGCACATAAGCGATGCTTGAGAAAGTTCTGCAAGATTGTGGTATCCGACACAGATAATCCAGATTCAGTCAATATCTGGGACACTGCAATCCCTCTTGATGAACTGTTTTCCATATTACCTTCTGGGAGAAGGGGTTTTTGTGGTATCCGAAGGAGATAATCCAGATTCAGTCACAGTTTCGTTCCATATAGTGTTAACCTTGTGAACACTAAAGGTTCTTCTTTCCGTTATATATTCAAGATGGACCGTGATTATTTACATGTCATTTATATGCAAGGGTGTAGGTTTATATATATGTCGTATATAGCATGTTTAAATGTGTGTTATGTATATGCACACTTTTGAGAGCAAGAAACAAAATTCCATTTTTAACGTGTGCAAATGTGCCCACAGTAAAAAATGACAATAAAGGTTATCTTATCTATCTTACTTTATCTTATCTGTGTGCTGCATTAAAAACCTTTATCCAGTACAGGGAATGGACTGGATAAAAAATAGTCACAGAAATTACCTGCCATGACTGGACATTTGAGATCCTCTTTCCAAGCCTGATTATGATTGGTCGTGCTCCAGATTCATGCACTGCATCCAACGCGTGTGCCACAGCATAAATGGCATTGTAGATATTATAACTTTCACCGGTCATACTTGCTTCAAACACGTAAGATGGCAGATTGTGTAAATTCTCCTTTCCAGTACATGTTTTTCCCCCCTTTGAAGGGATCTTGCCTGGATTGTGGATCTTGCAGTAAAAGACCTTTTCCCACCATAGTGGGAGAAAAATGTCCCCTTGTGGTTTCAAAGGGTCTAAAGACATGAGAAAATGGCTGAATTCTGAGACATCCCCAGTGTGGTCCCTAAAATGCAAAGCTCCGTGGAAGGGCTTTATAACTTGCAAAATGTATTGAGAGTTCATCACATGAAATTTCCAATTGGATGTAAAGATCCATACTTTGCGAAATGATGCATTTCTTCGTTTTTCATAAACAAACAGAACCGCCTGTACATTTGCAATAGTAGTGGAATCTCCAAACAAAATAATCACTTCCCCTATACACCAAGTGTTGAAAATATGAATTAATTTTGACCCTGAAGCAGCAGTAAAATCAGCTTTCATCATTTCAGTGAAGGCCAGGCAGATCTCCTTCTCCTTGAGCATTGGCACCAGAGATGAGACGAAATGTTCCCCACTGTCATTTTCGGGGGCCAGAAGACCAACCCAGTTCCACTGGAAATGCAGGAGCAGCTGGACTAAACCCACATACTGAGGAAATTCCATGGGATTAATTCGGAAGAAGGAAGGGTAAACTCTTCTGTCCCCTTGAGTGAACTCAAAGCCAACTCCGAGCTGCAGAAAATGAGAATCCTCTTTAAAAGACAAAGTACATTTTAATGCTCACTTTAAGGGTCCCCATTGTGTGGTTTATTGCCCCACCAGTCGTGGTTTATCCAGTTTGAGTGGTAGGCTTCATCTTCCTCCCTTCTTAGGAAGAGCCCCCAGTTACCTGTTTTGCCTGGTTGTGATAGATCAGAAGTTAAAGCAACAAACTATCAACCTGATCCAGGGAATAAACTGAACTGAAAGGTAGAGAAAGATGATAAACTTTTATGAAAGTCAGGAAGAACTTCCTCTTTCAGAATTATATCACCATCAACTTGTGGTTATATAAAAATGTATCCTGACATGTAAAATCCAGAAATCAATTCAACTATAGGATGGATTATTTAAATCATATACCCCTGATATTCCCCCCACCCTGAAAGAACTTTGTTTTCATGCTTGGTGTCAAGGTTTCTGATAGACAAGACCAAATAAATCAGAACTCTGAGGCTTGAGATTTCTCAAAGAACATGTTTATTGTTTACATAGTATTGGCACGGTCAAAAGTGAAACCAAGTCTGAAGGTCTCTTCAAAGAGAAACAATATTACAAAGTTACCTACCCACCCCAACGCTATGCAATCAGCTACGTTCCACAATAGAAGAGTTTGGTGGGCTTTCTAACAGATTCGTTATAGAGTTGACACCTGGCTTCTGTGTGTTTGTCTACTCCATACTGTATCCAAAAGAGCCCCCTTACCTGTGGGACCTTGAAGAGGCTGAAGATGGAGGCCATGAGCCTTGAGGATTTGGCACTGTCACCTCCAATGACAGAGAGCAGAGTATCCTGCTGGTCACATTTATAACCTGGAATCATTCGGCCACGTGTGGACAGCAGGGAGAGACTCCATAAAGAAATCTCACTCTGAATCTGGCTATTCTCATAGATGTGGAAGCCAAGTGTGATGTTGAGGAGGAGATCCAGATCCTTGTTCACTTCCATGACAGCAAACATCAAGGCCAGGAGCTGCTGGTAATTTGGGGGTTTGAGTCTGCAGTCAGAAAAACATTGGGGAGCATTATATTTTGTGTGATCTTGTGTGCTGTTGAAGTCGGTCTTGCCTTTTTTGTGTCTCCTTGGAGCATAAAGTCATAAGTTTCCAAATTAATATTATAAGTCAAACTCTTCACTAGGGTAGCAGGGTCTCTAAAGTGTTGACCCTCCCCAGCTTTATGTGGGGTGTCATCTTCCTCATGAAGTTGGGAAATTCTAGCCTATTTCTTAAATTTGCCTCTTTATTGAGACAAAGACAAAGATCTGAAGACCCTTAGAATAAATGTTTCTTAATAGAAGCCCTGAATCTAAAGGAAAGAAAAGTATCACCTACATCTTTCCCCTCCAGATGAAACTTACGCAATTTGATTATTAAGTTGCAATGGGTCCTTTTGAAAATTTGGGATTCTGAACAGCAAAACACTTGTCAGAGGCAAATTGCCCCCAATATTCAGATCACCAGGCCTGTAAAATTCCCATTGATTTTGAAACTGTAAATGTTTGGGCAACTGACATATGGTTTGAATCTTCTTAGCAGTCTTTGGAGGCAGGAGACAGAGGAGCACCAGCAGCGGGAGAGGCAGCCCAGTCATTCTTGTCACCTTCCCTCCTAGATCAGAAATCAAGGTTTGTGCAGAAGCTGAATTGCAGGCAGCATTTAAAATCTCACCAGATTTATGGTTGAGACTGCCTGGACGGCCTCAGGGCAAATTGGTATTTCGTCCCTTTATTTCCTCCCATCTTTCTTATTCTGAAATTCGATTATCTGCTTTATTTTATTTTAATTTTAAGGCTGCAAGACCAATCGATCAATAAGCTACTCAGTCACGCTTTCTCTTGCTTGTGTTTGGCTTTGAGGCAAAGGCCAGCTGAATCTCACTGAACCCTGGAGTGAGCTTTTTGGAAGACAAAGTAAAGTCCTCCACCACAGGGAGAACCCAGAACATGTTTTTTAAAGCTAGTTTTACCTTGGAAGATTTTTGTGGTGGAAATCCACAGGGGATGCAATAAGAATTACTGTTCTTCTGTTAATTGCGAGGAAAAGCCATTGTCCTATCCGTTGGGCAATAGATGTTGTTTGCACACCAGACAGGGAAAAACATGATTGTGCCTCTTGTAGCTAATCCACAGAGCAGATGAACTTCAGAGTCAAGACGTAGTAAACTTTTTGACCTACCTGAAAGTGAGCATCCCTATGCAAGATGGAGTTTGCCCTGTGCCCTAGTATGTTCAGATAGAATGGGTGCCAGTGGGGCAGGATGGCCATCAGCTGTACCCTAGGAAGTGTGAGCAATCATCCCAGTGTTTACATTACAGACATAATTTATCATCCTAGTCATTTTTAACATGTTGAAAAGCACAGAGCCTAGGATGAAGCATTCAACACTGAAGTCAGATTCGAGCTTCAAGTATACTGTATTTCAATACATTTACTCAACCAGCTCCTAGCCTCATGCTTCAGCCTCCATTTTGCTCACTTCTCTATTGGGATCCCATGGAAAATATTGCCAAATGGTTTGATGAAGTCAAGGCACACTATGTTCATTGCATTTCCATGGTCAAGTCAACTGGTCTTTTTATCCTCCTCTTCAAAAGAAAAAAGAAGTTCCAACTGGTTTTGTTAACTTGTTCAAAAACTCCTGCTGGCTCCCATTAAACATTGCATTACTTTGTAGAAAAATGTAAAACAAATTATGAGGAAGGACATGTTATATTTTAAACTGTATATTTAAATATCAAAGGTAAATAAGAGCTTCACTTTTGACAGGCCTCCCTCCCCTTGGTCAGCTTGCCAGTGTCCAATAAGGTTCAAATTAGTTGTGTGGCTCAGTGGGTTAGGACGCTGAGCTTTGTCGATCAGAAGGTCGGCAGTTTGGCGGGTCGAATCCCGAGTGCCGCGTAACAGAGTGAGCGCCTGTTACTCGTCCCAGCTTCTGCCAACCTAGCAGTTCGAAAGCACGTAAAAATGCAAGTAGAAAAATAGGGACCACTCCGGTGGGAAGGTAACAGCGTTCCGTGTGCCTTTGGCGTCTAGTCATGCCGGCCACATGACCACAGAGATGTCCTCGGACAAGCGCTGGCTCTTTGGCTTTGAAACGGAGATGAGCACTGGCCCCTAGAGTCGGAAACGACTAGCATGCATGTGCGGGGGGAACCTTTACCTTTACCTTTAACAGTTCTAAAGTTTGGTGCCTCTTTGGTTGGTGTTCACATTCCATTCCAATGTCTGTTTCCTTGGATTATCCAATTGTTGTCTCTGATTGGCAGTTCTAGTTCCTGTCATCCCCCTCCTTTTCTCCCTCTATCCCCTCTTTACATTTTATGGCAGGCTGCCATCAAAGCAAAGCAGGGCTGCAGTGGTGTGATGGCAGATATGACACATCACATATTTGTTTCTAGAGCTCAAGAGGCAAAGAGGAAATCTTCTCCATTGGCAAAGACTTTCCACTCAGGAGAAGATCTTCTTAGTTTTAGTCACATTCTCTTTTTGGATATTTCCTTTGCATTGATGTAATGGGATCTTTCTAAACTATACCCAATTTGATTGACTCAAACTCAGAAAATCCCTCAAAAGTACTGGACCCAAGACAATAGAGAGATTTCTGTCTCTCTCGAGAAGGGTTGGAGAGATGTTTTATTTTGTATTCAACTCTTTGTGGGGCTAGACAATAGGGATCAGTGGGGATTGCTCCTTACTTATCAATCTCTCTGTATAGGGAAAATCAGGATTATTTAATAGACACATCCAGGCATAAGCAATATCAGAGCATGTCCAAAGCAGCCTCTGCATCTCAAGATGTAAATGTTTCTTGTAACTATTGTTCTCAGTAGAGGACTGAAGCAAAGGAGATATATTATGTTATTACTTATGAATATTTATTTACTTAAAACATTTATATATGTATCCTTTCTTTCTTACATCATTTTTTCCTCCTTTCCTAAATGTATAAATATGAGCTCATCTCTTTGTCTGCAAGGATGTGTTTCCCATTATTATTTTGGAAGAGCCCCCCCCACCCAAAAACATTCTGACTAATAAAACACTGCAGTGAGCCTTGACTATTTGCTTTGGGTCCTGCACTTTGATTCTGCGGAGGTACAAATCTCTATGGGGATGCAATTATCATAGAGCATCATGATTTACAGAGGAGTTCTGAGAAATAGAGGGTTGGACTAGAAGACCTTCTAGATCCCTTTCAACTCTTACTCTGTTACCTGAGATATGACATGGCACAAGAGTTAGTTAAAGCAATATGTGCATACAGATATTATTTTCTCATCCCAGCCATAAACTCTGCCAATTGAAGAGGCAGCACAGCAGAACTGGGTAACAGATCGACAATTTCATCTCCACCACACACAAAAATGAACAGTAGCAGAGAATTGTATGATTTGCAGGAGACTATGGAGACAAAAATATATGCTCAAAAAGACTGACATGAAACAACATCCTTTAAAATGCTAAAATAGCAAAATATTTAATTTAAAAAATAAAATGAGAAAATATCCCTCTTAAAATAAAAAACACATATTTAACACCAATCTTTATTTCTATATAGGGCCCTCAGCTTCGCTGGGGACAATGAAGACAATTGAAGACATGGGGAGAAAAAGGCCGCATCATTACTGCTGACAACAGATATATTGATTAAATTTCTATATCACACAACTCAATTGACTTTTATAATAATAATAATAATAATAATAATAATAATAATAATAATAACAACAACAACAACAACAACAACAACAACAACAACAAAGTTGGAAGGGACTTTGGAGGTCATCCAGTCCAACCCCCGGCTTAGGCAGGAAAACCTATACCATTTCAGACAAATGGCTGTCCAGTGTCTTCTTAAAAACTTCCAGTGTTGGAGCATTCACAGCTTCTGGAGGCAGGTTGTTCCATTAGTTAATTGTTCTAACTGTCAGGATGTTTCTCCTTAGTTCTAGTTTGCTTTTCTCCTTGATAAGTTTCCATCCATTGCTTCTTGTCCTGCCTTTGGGTGCTTGGGAGAATAGCTTGACTGTGTTGTGGCCCCAACCCCCGAGCCTGTCCTGCCTGAGGAAGAGGACTCTGAGGGTCATGGGGAGGAACTGGCAAAGCCCCCCTCTCTGGGACCCTCCCCTCTGGCAAGGCCTTTTTCTCCATCTGAAGGCCGACAGGAGCAGCCTGTGATTGGCCAGGCTGGGAGTGAGCCAGAGCAGCTGCAGCAGATGGAGGGTAGCAGAGGTGAATCATGGCTAGATCCCCAAGAACGGCGCAGAGCCAAGTGTTTACAGCAGCGTAGGAAGAGTAGGAGGGTCAGGGATTAGCTGAGTCACTGAGCCACACCCCACAAGGTACAAAAGGGTGTGTGGCTGCTCTCAGGACTTTGTGACGAAAAATAATTTAATCAACTTCTGGTCACATCTTTGGAATTCTGTCGGATTTACTACCTGTTTGAAACCCTGGCCTGAATTCTTGACAACGCTTCTGTCCTTTTGTTTCTGGACTGTTTGCTTGTTTGCTTGGACTCATTTTGAGTAATTGTTTGGAAGTTATCTCATTCCACTGGACGCTTGAGGTAACGAGCCTATTTTGGCTGACTGTTTGTATTTTGCTGCCAAGGCCTTATCAGAAGGCAATTACTAAAGCCTGAGGAATTAACCCTTGCTAGTCATGCCTGCTTGTCTGTCTTTTTGTACCCGGGGGGGGGACAGAACAGACTGCCTCTCCTTTGTGGCAGCCCCTGAGATATTGGAACACTGCTATCATGTCCCCCCCTCGTCCTTCTCCTCATTAAACTAGACAACCAGTTACAACACATGATAAGGCATTATTTAATGGACATGTTCCCCCTTCTCTAATATCATATTTTAGAAATGTCATCAGCTACTAATCATGCCTTAAAAATAAATATCTTCCCCATGCCTCCCTTAGTTAGAGATTTTTGTTCCTTATCATATTTTCCCTACAATTCAGATTGGGCCTCAGTAGAATAATGTAGCATTTGGGGAAAAAGATACAAGCCAAGAGACCAGCCCCAGAGGCTAATATAGAGAAGATCTCCACGGCCACCATGGATTTCCCTTTGGTGCTCAGATTGGTGGGGATGAAGGTGATCCAAACGCTGCAAAAGACTAACATGCTGAAAGTAATGAACTTGGCTTCATTAAAGGTGTCAGGCAATTTCCTAGCCAGAAAGGCCACAGTGAAACTGATGAAAGCCAAAAAACCCAGGTAGGCCAGGACAGTGTAAAACATTGAAGTTGAACCTTCATTACATTCCAAGATGGTCTCTCCTACCAAGGAGTGGAAGTCCAAGTGGGGAAATGGTGGCGAGGTTACCAGCCAAGTGGCACAAAGAACTGCTTGGACCAGGGGACAGGCTAAGACAATGGAGTTGGTCAGTGGCTTTCCTAAGAGTTTCCTTGCTTTGTTCCCTGGTTTGGTGGCCATGAAGGCCAGAACCACCATGACAGTTTTTGCCAAGATAGAGGAAACCGCAAGGGAAAAGAAGATGGCAAAGGCAGTTTGTCGTAAGAGACAGGTGAGGTTTCCTGGTTGACCAATAAAGAGGAAGGAGCAGAGGAAGCAGAGCAGGAGGGAGACCAGGAGGATGTAGGTAAGATCTCGGTTGTTTGCCCGGACAATTGGTGTGTCGTGATGCTTAAGGAAAATCGCCAGGACTGCAGATGTGATCATAGAGAGACAAAGAGCTAGAGAAGCTAAAGTATATCCTAAAGTATCTTGATAGTGAAGGAAGTGTATCTTCTTGGCAATGCAATGGTTCTTGTCCTTGTTAGGATATTGGTCTTCTGGACAGGGGCCACAGTGAGGAGCATCTGAAATCAAGAGTCACTTTACATTTCATGGTTTATCAAAAACGGCTAATCATTATTTAATACTCATAATTCTGAGAATACATTAGTCAGAGGCAAGGATGTTTTCAGCTCTTTGGCTCAACTTCTCTGCTTTGTATTTTGCATCTCTTCATTGAGACATTTTTTTCAGAGAAGGCAGACATAGGTAGATCGATCCTCTCTTTCTCCAACAGGTCTATCAATCTCCTGGGAGACTGGTACTATGGACAGAAGAAGCACACCCAAAATAATGAAAATCATAACTTGAACCTTACACTCTTCTCCTTCGTGAAAAGATTGGTAACTGTATTTCCTGGTGCCTTGTAAGAGAAGGAGTAGAAAGTCCAATAGGGATCCCATGAATTGTACCCTGAAACTATCTTGCATTAAATTTATGAGCAGCAGGAAAGATGGTCAGGGGAGCAGGATTCAGAGGTTTTGCTGAAAAGCCTGACTATTTTAAAGAATCTACCAGAATGACAACAAAATTGATATTTGTTTCTATGAATGGCTTGCTTCATCCTGGAAAATATCCACTTAAAAGTGTGCACTTCCTGTCTGATTAGAAACGGTCCCTTCTGGGCAAGGGCCACACTGGTAGCAGCAAACCTGCTCGCCCTCTGGAACTCTTCTCCTCTCTCCTGCCTGGCACCTCTTCATGCCACACCTGGCAAAGGGCACCTTCTGAAAGAGAAAAGAGAAATAACGTAGGTGGCCTAAGAATTGAATGTGCTTCATTTATCCATTTGTACATTTTTATATCCATCATCAGGAACTCTTCAAAAGAAATGATTAACTGGGCTCTAGCATAACCAGGAAAAGGCACGGGGAGATTAAGGCCAGTTCCATTCCAAACCACCAATGGATGCTGGAGATGGGAACTCGGACTAGACATGCAAAGAAAGCTTTTGAATTTTGCTATAGCTTTTCTAAAGCAAAAGGGGATGCAACTGAATGGGAATGGTCCATGGAAACCGCTGTTGGCTGCTGTAACTGTATCTTGGATTTCAAGAAGAATTTCTTCCTAATCTCAACTCTTTTTGATATGTCACAGATCAGACCTCAAATATGTTACATGCAAAATAGTTTTTTTCATGAAATGGTTGCCAAAGTTTTGATTCAGTGACCTGTTTTCTGGTAAGGAGGAGGATATGCTTAACCCCCAGAAGAAAACAAGTCTTTTGTTGAATTTATTTTATCTTCCAGCTCACCTTTTTTGCCCAGACAATTGCATTGGAGTTAATGTTGAAATCCTGGCCTGCAGAAGCTCCAGGATCTATTCGTCCAACTTTCATGTGGACAAAAGATAGATTGGGGAGGAGAACCCAGTTGAGAAGATCATAACGAGCAGATCCCAGTCCATTTTCTGAGAAGGAGATTTTCTCTCCAGCACTGTTGTTGAACTGGATGTTCCTCAAATAGGGAAGAAGCTGAATGAAAAGAAATGGGATTAATTGGCTGAAAGCCACAAATGAGACATCATGGATTCTATCATTGTGTGATGGCCATCGTCTTAGGGGATTTGCATAAATCTAAAAATCTAGAAGTGTTTTGTTGGTGGAGATCTGAGCAATCAGGAATAACACCATTTTTTAAACTATTTCCCCTATAAAATTTACTCTTTCACATTCAGCATTTGTACTATGGCTCCTTCAGCTGCATTTTTCCCCAAAATGATACCTACGTACAAAGATTTTGATGCCACTTTTCAAAATTCAAAATTTCTATGATATTTTATTCCTGTGATAATAGGCTATTTTTAATCTTTGATTTTCGCCCAAAGTCTTGAAAATGAGTAATGCATTTTAGGAACGATTAAATCATTTCTATCACATCACTGTATAATTCCAGTGATTTTCTCTAGCTGAAAGCTAAGGAAAGCAAAATGAGGAACTAGATCTGACCCAGTAGGGCTACATGGAAGGAATTTCTTGCCCTGGTTTCTTACTCTGCTATGTAGAATTGTCATGAATTTCAGACCAAGAAACCACTAGGACTACTTCAAGTGTTTTTGTTTGTTACAAAGGCTGCTTTTGCACAAGCATTTCCCATGCAAAGGACTCTTGGCAAGGGATGGACTGCACCTCATGAAAACAGGGAAAAATGTACTTGGAAATAGACTGGCCCAACTCATCAGGAGGGCTTTAAACTAAAATTGAGAAAAGAAGAAACTGCGACATAATAGCGGTATGGGGGGGGCTGCCACAAAGAAGAGGGGGTCACGTTATTCTCCAAAACACCAGAGTCTAAGACAAGAAACAATGGCTGGAAACTGATTGAAGAGCAAAGCAATCTAGAATTAAGCAGAAACTTCCTAACAGTGAGGACAATTAACCAGTGGAACAGCTTTCCTCATGAAATCATGGGTGCTCCATCCCTGGAGATTTTTAAGAAGAGACTGGACAGTCACTTGTCTGAAATGGTATAGGTTCTCCTGCTAGAGCAGGGGGCTGGACTAGAAGAACTCCAAGGTCCCTTCCAACTCTGTTTATTCTATTCTATTCTATTCTATTCTATTCTATTCTATTCTATTCTATTCTATTCTATTCTATTCTATTCTATTCTATTCTATTCTATTCTATTCTATTCTATTCTATTCTATTCTATTCTATTCTATTATTTCTTCCCTGGTCCGTACACTTTATATAGAGGACGATCAAGAGCATCCTGTCTGATCTGGAAGTATCACTGCTTTGGACAGGAAGGCAGTGCAGAGAGTGGTGAGGATGGCAGAATAGATTATTGGCAGTTCCCTTCCTTCCATCCAGGACATGGCATAAAAGCAATGCTTGAGCAAGTTCTGCAAGATTGTGGTATCCGAAGCAGATAATCCAGATTCAGTCAATATTTGGGACACTGCAATCCCTCTTGATGAACTGTTTCCCTTATTACCTTCTGGGAGAAGGGGTTGTTGTGGTATCTGAAGCAGATAATCCAGATTCAGTCAGTTTCATTCTATATAGTGTTAACCTTGTGAACACTAAAGGTTCTTCTTTACGTTATATATTCAAGATGGACAGTGATTATTTACATGTCATTTATATGCAAGGGTGTAGGTTTATATATATGTCATATATAGCATGTTTAAATGTGTGTTATGTATATGTACACTATTGAGGCAGCTGCAATTATTGAGAGCAAGAAACAAAATTCCACTTTTAATGTGTGCCAATGTGCCCACAGTAAAAAATGACAATAAAGGTTATCTTATCTATCTTATTTTATCTTATCTGTGCGCTGCATTAAAAACCTTTATCCAGTACAGGGAATGGACTGGATAAAAAAAAGTCACAGAAATTACCTGCCATGACTGGACATTTGAGATCCTCTTTCCAAGCCTGATTATGATTGGTCGTGCTCCAGATTCATATACTGCATCCAATGCGTGTGCCACAGCATAAATGGCATTGTAGATATTATAACTTTCACCGGTCATACTTGCTTCAAACACGTAAGATGGCAGATTGTGTAAATTCTCCTTTCCAGTACATGTTTTCCCCCCTTTGAAGGGATCTTACCTGGATTGTGGATCTTGCAGTAAAAGACGTTTTCCCACCATAGTGGGAGAAAAATGTCCCCTTGTGGTTTCAAAGGGTCTAAAGACATAAGAAAATGGCTGAATTCTGAGACATCCCCAGTGTGGTCCCTAAAATGCAAAGCTCCATGGAATGGCTTTATAACTTGCAAAATGTATTGAGAGTTCATCACATGAAATTTCCAATTGGATGTAAAGATCCATACTTTGCGAAATGATGCATTTCTTCGTTTTTCATAAACAAACAGAACCGCCTGTACATTTGTAATAGTAGTGGAATCTCCAAACAAAATAATCACTTCCCCTATAGACCAAGTTTTGAAAATATGAAGTAATTTTGACCCTGAAGCAGCAGCAAAATCAGCTTTCATCATTTCAGTGAAGGCCAGGCAGATCTCCTTCTCCTTGAGCATTGGCACCAGAGATGAGACGAAATGTTCCCCACTGTCATTTTCGGGGGCCAGAAGACCAACCCAGTTCCACTGGAAATGCAGGAGCAGCTGGACTAAACCCACATACTGAGGAAATTCCATGGGATTAATTCGGAAGAAGGAAGGGTAAACTCTTCTGTCCCCTTGAGTGAACTCAAAGCCAACTCCGAGCTGCAGAAAATGAGAATGCTCTTTAAAAGACAAAGTACATTTTAATGCTGATTTTAAGGGTCCCCATTGCGTGGTTTATTGCCCCACCAATCGTGGTTTATCCACTTTGAGTGGTAGGCTTTATCGTCCTCCCTTTCTAGGAAGAGCCCCCAGTTACTTGTTTTGCCTTGCTGTGATAGATCAGAAGTCAAAGCAACAAACTATCAACCTGATCCAGGGAATAAACTGAACTGAAAGGTGCAGAAAGATGATAAACTTTTATGAAAGTCAGGAAGTAATTCCTCTTTCAGAATTATATCACTATCAACTTGTGGTTATATAAAAATGTATCCTGACATGTAAAATCCAGAAATCAATTCAACTATAGGATGGAGTATTTAAATCATATACCCCTGATATTCCCCCCCACCCTGAAAGAACTTTGTTTTCATGCTTGGTGTCAAGGTTTCTGATAGACAAGACCAAATAAATCAGAACTCTGAGGCTTGAGATTTCTCAAAGAACACGTTTATTGTTTACATAGTATTGGCACGGTCAAAAGTGAAACCAAGTCTGAAGGTCTCTTCAAAGAGAAACAATATTACAAAGTTACCTACCCACCCCAGCGCTATGCAATCAACTACGTGCCACAATAGAAGAGTTTGGTGGGCTTTCTAACAGATTCGTTATAGAGTTGACACTTGGCTTTTGGATCTTTGTCTACTCCATACTGGATCCAAAAGAGCCCCCTTACCTGTGGGACCTTGAAGAGGCTGAAGATGGAGGCCATGAGCCTTGAGGATTTGGCACTGTCACCTCCAATGACAGAGAGCAGAGTATCCTGCTGGTCACATTTATAACCTGGAATCATTCGGCCACGTGTGGAGAGCAGGGAGAGACTCCATAAAGAAATCTCACTCTGAATCTGGCTATTCTCATAGATGTGGAAGCCAAGTGTGATGTTGAGGAGGAGATCCAGATCCTTGTTCACTTCCGTGACAGCAAACATCAAGGCCAGGAGCTGCTGGTAATTTGGGGGTTTGAGTCTGTAGTCAGAAAAACATTGGGGAGCATTATATTTTGGGTGCTGTTGAAGTCGGTCTTGCCTTTTTTGTGTCTCCTTGGAGCATAAAGTCATAAGTTTCCAAATTAATATTATAAGTCAAACTCTTCACTAGCGTAGCAGGATCTCTAAAGTGTTGACCCTCCCCAGCATTATGTGGGGTGTCATCTTCCTCATGAAGAGTTCTGGGAAGTTGGGAAATTCTAGCCTTTTTCTTAAATTTGCCTCTTTATTGAGACAAAGACAAAGATCTGAAAACCCTTAGAATAAGTATTTCTTAAAAGGGGCCCTGAATCCAAAGGAAAGAAAACAATCACCTACATCTTTCCCCTCCAGGTGAAACTTATGCAAGTTCATTTTTAAGATGAAATGGGTCCTTTTTGAAATCTCGGATTCTCAACAGGAACAAATTAGCCAGAGGCAAATTGCCCCCAATATTCAGATCACCAGGCCTGTAAAATTCCCATGAATGTGGAAATTGTAAATGTTTGGGCAAGTGACATATGGTTTGAATCTTCTTAGCAGTCTTTGGAGGCAGGAGACAGAGGAGCACCAGCAGCAGGAGAGGCAGCCCAGTCATTCTTGTCACCTTCCCTCCTAGATCAGAAATCGAGGTTTGTGCAGAAGCTGAATTGCAGGCAGCATTTAAAATCTCACCAGATTTATGGTTGAGACTGCCTGGACGGCCTCAGGGCAAATTGGTATTTCGTCCCTTTATTTCCTCCCATCTTTCTTATTCTGAAATTCGATTATGTGCTTTATTTCATTTTAATTTTAAGGCTGCAAGACCAATCGATCAATAAGCTACTCAGTCACGCTTTCTCTTGCTTGTGTTTGGCTTTGAGGCAAAGGCCAGCTGAATCTCACTGAACCCTGGAGTGAGCTTTTTGGAAGACAAAGTAAAGTCCTCCACCACAGGGAGAACCCAGAACATGTTTTTTAAAGCAAGTTTTACCTTGGAAGATTTTTGTGGTGGAAATCCACAGGGGATACAATAAGAATTACTGTTCTTCTGTTAATTGCGAGGAAAAGCCATTGTCCTATCCGTTGGGCAATAGATGTTGTTTGCACAGCAGACAGGGAAAAACATGATTGTGCCTCTTGTGGCTAATGCACAGAGCAGATGAACTTCAGAGTCAAGACGTAGTAAACTTTTTGACCTACCTGAAAGTGAGCATCCCTACGCAAGATGGAGTTTGCCCTGTGCCCTAGTATGTTCAGATAGAGTGGGTACCAATGGGGCAGGATGGCCTTCAACTATACCCTAGGAAGTGTGAGCAATCATCCCAGTGTTTACGTGGAATGACTGGTTTAGTTATAGCCACAAGACAGGGGATGAAAAGGATTGATGGATCAAATTTATATGGCCACCCATCTCTTGCGAAGTGATACTGAGCACCAGTTCGCCTGGTGCGCCAGTTGCGGCCCTATCTGGACCGAGATGCCCTACGTACAGTCACTCATGTGCTTGTGACCTCCCGGATAGACTACTGCAATGCTCTCTACATGGGGCTTCCCTTGAGGAACACTCGGAGGCTTCATCTGGTGTAGAATGCAGCCGCGCGAATTTTGATCGGGGTCTCCCGATACTCCCATGTAACGCCTCTTCTCCGCAAGCTGCATTGGCTTCAGGTTGCCCTCCAGGTGAGATTCAAGGTGCTGGTGATGACCTATAAAGCCCTAAATGGCATGGGTCCGGACTATCTGAGGGAGCACCTGCTGCCAGCGTCAACTTTTCCACAGGGAAGGCCTCCTCAGGGTCCCGCCGGTCAAGGAGTGCCGGCGGGTGATTCCCAGGGGGATAGCATTCTCGGTGGGCGCGCCTGCCCTATGGAATAATCTGTCAGTGGAACTCTGGATTGCCCCCGACCTTCGTTAGTTTTGCCGGGACCTAAAAACCTGGCTATTTGAGCTGGCCAGCCTGGACTGAGGGGTTTTTAAGGTTTTAAATTCAATTTTAAAGTGTTGGGGCTATTTAATTGTATTTTAATCTTTACATTGTATTTTTTTAGGTTTGCCCTGTAAACCGCCCTGAGTCCTTCGGGAAAAGGGCGGTATATAAATAGAATAAAATAAATAAATAAATAAATAAATAAATAAATTACAGTAAAAACTGTAAATCAAAAAGACAATTGTTGCTTAAAGCCTTTACACAACATTTATTAAAAATAATTAGAATTATTGGGTCCCCAAGTCTGCTAGTCTGACCAGATTTTGGGGAACTTCAGAAGTTCAGAAGAGATGAGGCCAACCTATGCAGTTCAGCAAGCAAAGGTATAATGAGATTTGCCAGAAACATAACTGATCTTGCTAATGCATTTTGAACCCAACTGAAGTTTCTGGATACGCTTCAAGGGAAGGCCCATATGGAATGCATTGTGATAGTCCAACCAGGAGGTGACCAGAGCATCCTTTCTCCTGGAATAGGTGCAACTGACAGTTAAATCAAGTTGTGAAAAGGCCATAACTGTCACTTGATCTTCAAGTGTGAGTCCAGGAGGACCCCAAATTTCTCACAGGGTCTGTTTGGGGCAATTTAATACTGCCCAGAACCATAGATGGTGTAGTCATAGATCTAGAGACCACCAAAACCCAAAGCCCCTTAGTCTTGGTGGGGTTCATTAGAAGCCTGTTTTTCCCCATGCAGACGCTCATATCCTACAGACAACAGGACAGGACATGCACAGCACTGCTTAGTTTACCATCAGCAAAGATGTGCAGTTGGTGTCATCAGCATATTGAGGATATCTCACCACACGGACATGGATGAGCTTACTCTGTAGATGTGGAATAGGAGAAGGGACAGCACTGACCACTGTGGCACATAGAAAAGGTCCAGGATGGGGTCTCTCCTCCCCAATCCCCATTGAGTCAAGTAAGAGAAGGGTGGACACAGTATCTTAGCTGTTCCTAGCACTTCATTCTTCTGGATACACAGAGCTCTGTGGTTGTTCCTGGGATCTGCTGGAGCCAGTCTACCAGTTTAAGAGTCACAGCCCAAAATGTCCCTCTCTCAAGGACCACTTTTGCCTTGACTGTCCATATTCTCTCTAATTCATTCTTTAGACCCTGGACCTTCTCCAGTTTTCCATCCTCCTTCCTCCTGATGTTGCTGTCATTTGACACTGCTGCATCTATCCCCACCACTGTCTTCTTGTGTATGACCTCTGTGTCTGGTTGATTGGCCAGGACCTGCCTGTCTGCCTTGATCTGGAAGTCCCAGAGGATCTTAGCTTTGTTGTTCTCCACAACTTTGTGTGGAATATTACATCTGGGCTAGGTCTAACCTGTGCACTGTGCATATATCTGGTGGATAAAATCGCTCAGATTCGGGCTGGCTTGGACTCCGACTGGGCAGTATCTGACGAAGGGGAAACGATGGGTTTGGCCGATAATATTTGGGAAGAGTTTGATCCTGTGACTCCGGATGAAGTGGACAGGATCATGGGGAAATTAAGTGCCGCCATGTGTTTGTTGGACCCGTGTCCCTCCTGGCTGGTTTATGCGGCTCAGGAGGTTACACGAGGCTGGCTCCTGGCAGTTATCAATGCTTCCTTGAGTGAGGGGTGCTTCCCTGCCACCTTGAAAGAGGTGGTGGTAAGGCACCTCCTCAAGAAACCTGCCTTGGATCCAGCTATTTTAAATAACTTTCGTCCTGTCTCCAACCTTCGCTTCCTTGCGAAGGTTGTTGAGAGCATGGTGGCACAGCAGCTCCCTTTGGTCCTGGAGGAAACTGAGTATCTGGATCTATACCAATCGGGTTTCAGGCCCGGGTACAGCACGGAGATGGCATTGGTCACGCTGGTGGATGATCTCTGGTGGGCCCAAGACAGGGGTTGTTCCTCTGTCCTGGTCCTTTTAGACCTCTCAGCGGCTTTTGATACCATCGACCATGGTATCTTGTTGCAATGTCTTGAGGGGTTGGGAGTGGGAGGCACTGTTTTACGGTGGTTCTCCTCCTACCTCTTGGGCCGTTCACAGACGGTGTTGGCAGGAGGGCAGAGGTCAACCCCTAGGCCCCTTAGTTGTGGGGTGCCTCATGGGTCGGTACTCTCGCCCCTCCTGTTCAACATCTATATGAAGCCGCTGGGTGAGATCATCCATGGTTTCAGGGTGAGGTATCATCAATATGCTGATGATACCCAGCTTTTTATCTCTACCCCGAACCAACCCAGCGATGCCCTTGATGTGATGTCCCGTTGCCTGGAAGCGGTCTGATTTGGATGGGGAAGAACAGGCTCCAGCTCAACCCGGCCAAGACTGAGTGGCTTTACGTACCGGCATCTCAACTTGTCCAAGAGGTTCCATCTTTGATTATGGGAGGAGAGGTGTTACCTCCCGTTGATAGGGCACGCAATTTAGGCATCCTCCTGGACTCACAACTCAGTTTTGAAGAGCATATTGGAGTCGTGGCCAGGGGGGCATTTGCCCAGGTTCGCCTGGTGCGCCAGTTGCGCCCCTATCTGGACCGAGATGCCCTACGTACGGTCACTCATGCACTCGTTACCTCTCGGATAGATTACTGCAATGCTCTCTACATGGGGCTGCCCTTAAAGACCACCCGGAGGCTCTAGCTGGTGCAGAATGCACCAGTAAATTAAATAGTAAAATATTTAATTAAAAGAAATAAAATGACAAAATATGCTTCTTGAAATAAAGAACAAATATTTAACACCAACTTTTATTTCTAAATAGTGCCCTAGGCTTCACTGGGGATGACTGGAAGACATCGGGTGAAAATGGCTGCCTGATTCCTGTTGACAACAGATTGATTGATTGACTGAATTTCTATATCATCCAAAATCAACTGACTTTTATTGTAACCAGTTATAGCAGATGATAAGGCATTATTAAATGGAGACGTTCCTCCTTCTCTGCTATCATATTTTAGAAATGTCATCAGCTACTAATCATATCTCAAAAATAAATATCTTCCACATGCCTTGGGGAAAGGAGCAGTGGGCTAATGCCTCCTTAAGTAACACCAGCTGCCTGCAATTAGTGCAGGTTCGCATCCCACCAGGCTCAAGGTTGACTCAGCACTTCCATCCTTCCGAGGTAGGTAAAATGAGGACCCAGATTGTTGGGGGCAATAAGCTGACTTTGTAATAATGCCGCTTGGCGGGGGCCAAAAGCCCTAATAAGCAGGCATATACATAGAATGAAGGCTATTGCTAAGCACATTGGTTTGTGCTTAAATTGTAAGCCGCCCTAAGTCTTCGGAGAAGGGCGGGATATAAATGGGATTAAAATAAAATAAATAAAAAAATGCCTGCCTTAGTTAAAGATTTTTGTTCCTTATCATATTTTCCATACAATTCTGATGTGGACTCAACAGGACAATGTAGCATTTAGGGAAAAAGTATTTCAGTATTTTTAAGAAATCTAAGAAATCAGATTCACAAAAATGCACCAAGCTCAGAACAAGAGTTCTGAGTCTCTGTATAAGTCAGATATTCCTATGCCTTATTATACCCTCTCTGCAATTCAAATGGGGCCTCAGTAGGATAATGAAGCATTTGGGGAAAAAGATGCAAGCCAAGAGACCTGCTCCAGAGGCCAAGATGGAGAAGATCTCCACGGCCACCATGAACTTCCCTTTGGTGCTCATGTAGGTGGGGAGGAAGGTGATCCAAACACTGCAAAAGACCAACATGCTGAAAGTAATGAACTTGGCTTCATTAAAGCTGTCAGGCAACTTCCTAGCCAGAAAGGCCAGTGTGTAACTGATGAGGGCCAGAAAACCCAGGTAGGCGAGGACAGTGTAAAACATTGAAGCTGAGCCTTCATTACATTCCAAGATAATCTCTCCAACCAAGGAATGGAAATCCAAGTTGAGAAATGGGGGGTAGGTTACCAGCCAGGTGGCACAAAGAACTACTTGGACCAGGAGACAGGCTAAGACAATGGAGTTGGTCAGTTGTTTTCCTAAGAATTTCTTTGCCCTATTCCCTGGTTTGGTGGCCATGAAGGCCAGAACCACCATGACAGTTTTTGCCAAGACAGAGGAAACTGCAAGGGAAAAGAGAATGGCAAAGGTAGTTTGTCGGAAGAGACAGGTGAGTTTCCTGGGTCGACCAATGAAGAGGAAGGAGCAGAGGAAGCAGAGCAGGAGGGAGACTAGGAGGATGTACATCAGATCTCGATTGTTAGCCTTGACAATTGGTGTGTCATGATGCTTAATGAAAATTGCCAGAACGCCCAATGTGATCAGAAAGAGAAAAAGAGTGAGAGATACTAAAGTGTGTCCCAGAATGTCTTGATAGGCAAGGAAGTGGATTTTTTTGGCAATGCAGTGGTCCTTATCCTTGTCAGGATATTTGTCTTTTGGGCAGGGATCACAATGAGCAGAATCTGAAATCAAGAAATTAAATCTTGGTCTGAGGATTCCATGAGCATTTGCCATGAGCATCATCTCTCCCTCATTATTCTTCCCTCCTTCCCTCTGCTATGGCATGACTGTCCCTTTTTTTGCTATGGCCAATCCTCAAAGGAAGTGATAGAATGACCCTTTGTGCATTTCATGGCAGATGAAAAATGCAAATCTTTCTATATTATTCATGGATGTTGTGTTCATCTCCAGCTAGCCTGGTATGTTTCATGTAGGAAAAAAGCCTCATTCTTCATTTAGGAAGAACATGATCTCTGACAGGGCAGATCCTCCTTAATTTTCCTTTGCTCTTACTGGTAGAAATTCAAAATTGTCATAAATGCAGGACTACATTAGGAAGATGGGATAAGGCTGGTCATTTCCACTGTTCTAAAACACTGGAAAATCCATCCACATAATCCTGAAAAGCTGCTGCGAATATTTTACAGATTACAGAATAACAGAGTTGGAAGGGACTTGGAGATCTTCTAGTCCAACCCTTAAAAGACCCTTAAGTTAAAGAAGGCAGCGTTCAATGGGCCACTCTTTACATTTCATCATTTTGATTTGCTGAACTGATTTACTACCTCAGGTTCTCTTTGAACTTGTTCTGTACCAGCCTACTACCGGCCCTGCAGAAAAGGCAGGGACAACCCCTTTACAAACGGCAAGAGGCTGGAACTAAGCCTGCCAAATTTGTTAACATAAAACAGAGCAAAACAAGACACGAACCATGAAACAGGAGCTATTCAAATGGTTGCCTTCAGCAAACCAGCCCTCCCACACATTCCCCTTTTAAACAGTTCAGGGCGTGGCTTCTCTCTGCCTCCTTCCGAGGTGCCCCATTGCCTTCCTCTGTTTACTCCTGATTGACTGCCTCCTGCGTCGGGCGTCCTTGAACAGAGCCAACTCTGGGTCATCTTCATCCACGCTGTCAGGCTCACACAGCTGGGTCTGTGTCGTAACCAGGTGGGAGGGGCCTGGCTGAGGGCTCTGCGCAGCCTCAAGGCATTAACAGCAAGCTCTCCAACACCCTCAGCAAGCTCTCCAACACCCCCCTCCTCCTCCTCTGAATCGTCTGACCCAACTGCTGAACCCACAGGCTGACCCTGAATCACAACAGAACTCTCTCCAGGCAGCCATGGCAGACTTCTTCATTCCTGTTTGAGGGACTTCTTCAGCAACTTGCCTGTTTCATTAGAAATGGTCCCTTCTGGGCAAGAAATACATTCATAGCAACAACTGGGCCTCCCCACTGCAACTTTCCTTACTTGTCCTGGAAGGCAGTGCTTCACACATCGAGAGAAAGGCTTTGTCTGAAATGAGAGATTTTAGCATTGAGAGGTTAGAAGCATGTAGCTTAGCTGCAGGATCTGCATAAAAGGGACCCCTCATGCTCCATTAAAGTTTTCATCTCAACCGCTTCTTCCCCTTCTCTCGGTTTTCCTTAACCCTGGAAGCAGCATTTAGTCCCCACCTGGTTAGCCCACACAATGTCATCAGGATCAGTGCTGAAATGTGCAGCTGAAGGATCAACCCATCCGACTTTCTGTCGAAGGATTGTCATATTTGCAAAGATGATCCAGTTTAGGATATCAAATCCTGCATATTTCATTCCATTTTCTGAAAAGGAGACTTCATCCCCAGCAGTGTTGTTAAAGTTGATATTCTTCAAGAAAGTTTTGATCTGAAATTGTAAAACAAACAACAAACAAGTCCATGAAAGGGAAGACAGCCAATACAAAGATAATTTTTTTAAAAAAACAACAACAACACTACACTGTGTGGAAGGCAGAATATCAGCAGAATATCAGCAAACAGCCCGTGCCTGCAAAGATGAAGTGAGAGAAGCTAAGGCTCAAAATGAACTAAGGCTTGAGACCAAAGTCAAAAATAACAAAAAAAAGCTTCTTTCAACATATAAGAAACAAGAAAAAAGTTAAGGAAATGATTGGTCCATTAGTGGGGGAAAGTGGCAAGAAGGTGACAAGCAATAGGGAGAAAGCAGAACTATTTAATTCGTTTTTTGCATCTGTCTTTACACAAAGGGAAAAAACAGTCCAACGTACCAAAACCAGTGCCATAAAAAACAGAATAGAAACGCAAGTTAAGATAGGCAAGAAAATGGTAAGTGAGCACCTGTCCAGCCTAGACGAGTTCAAATAACCAGGACCAGACGGATTACACCCCAAGGTTCTCAAGGAACTGGCAGATGTGATCTCAGAACCACTGAACTATATTTTTCAAAGATCCTGGGGAACTACCAGAGGACTGGAAGAGAGCTGATGTAGTTCCCATCTTCAAAAAAGGGAAAAAAAATAGATCCAGGAAACTACAGACCTATCAGCCTGACCTCAATACCTGGGAAGACTCTGGAAAAGATAATCAAACAACAAATCAGAGAACACCTTGATGCAAACAAAGTTATCACTAAATGCCAACATGGGTTTGTCAAAAACAGATCATGCCAGACAAATCTTATTGCATTCTTTGACCAAGTGACAAAACTAGTGGACCAGAGGAATGCTGTAGATGTAATTTACTTGGACTTCAGTAAGGCATTTGATAAAGTAGATCACAGCCTACTACTAGATAAGATAGAAAAATGTGGGTTAGATAGCATCACCAGCGGATGGATTCGTAGCTGGCTGACAGTCCGTACTCAGCGTGTGGTCCTCAATGGAACTGCATCTACGTGGAAGGAAGTGTGTAGTGGGGTGCCCCAGTGCTCTTCAACATCTTCATCAACGATTTGGATGAGGGGATAGATGGGGAACTCATCAAATTTGCAGACAACACCAAGCTGGCAGGAATAGCCAATACTCTAGAAGATAGGCGTAAGATACAGGAGGATCTGGACGGACTCGAACACTGGGTACTATCTAACAAAATGAAATTCAATTGTGAAAAAAGTAAGGTTCTACATTTAGGCAGGAAAAATCAAATCCAGAGGTATAGTATAGGTGGTACCTTGCTCAATAGTAGTAACTGTGAGAGAGATCTTGGAGTCCTAGTGGACAATCACTTAAATATGAGCCAGCAGTGTGCTGCAGCTGCAAAAAAGCCAACACAGTGCTAGACTGCATTAACAGAGGGATAGAATCAAGATCGTACTAATGCCACTTTACAAAGCCTTGGTAAGGCCACACCTGGAATACGGCATCCAGTTTTGGCCACCACGATGTAAAAAAGATGTCGATACTCTAGAAAGGGTACAGAGAAGAGCAACAAAGATGATTGGGGGACTGGAGGCTAAAACATATAGGGAACGGTTGCTGGAATTGGGTATGTGTAGTTTAATGAAGAGAAGGGTGAGCGGTGACATGATAGCAGTGTTCCAATATCTTAGGGGCTGCCACAAAGAAGAGGGAGTCAAGCTATTCTCCAAAGCACCTGAAAATTTAAGTTTAAGTTTAAGTTTATTAGATTTACATACCGCCCTTTTCCCATAGGACTCAGGGCGGTTTTCAAGGTGTTTAAAAACATCAATACAATACAAAAATTAAAAAAACAAAAATAATTAAATTAAAATATGAATCATCAGCTGACAAGAGGAGAAATTCCTGTAAATGTCAAGATATGAGATTTTTAAAAGAAGAGGGGGAAAAATAGTGAGACAAGACAGTGGAGATCAAAGGCAAAAGTTTATAAATCCTAAAAGAGTGCAAAGCGAAGGTAACCAAGAGAAGAGACCAGAAAGGAAGACCTGAAGATGAGAGTTACCAGCCAGGGCTTCACATAGAAGAGGTGTGGTTTATTTCTGCCCCTCTTCAATGCCCATTGTGATTCCAAAGTATACGCAGCATGCAATGCGTGTGCCACGGAATAGGCAGCATTGTAGATGCTGTAGCTGAAACCGGTCATCTTTCCATCGAAGACGGAGGCTGGGAGGGTGTCCAGGTTCTCCTGCCCTGTGCAAACCCTTCGGCCATCAGGTGAGGCCAGATTAGCATTCAAAACCTCGCAGTCAAATACAACTTCCCACCACACAGGAAGAAAGATGTCTCCATGGCGTTCATGTGGATTCAGTGCCCAGAGATAATCTTTGAATCCTGGCACCGGGTTTGTGTGGACCGTGAAAGACAAAGCGCCATGGAGGGATTTTAATTTCACCCAGTCGTAGTGATAGCCAATTGCTGAAAACTCCCATTGGGTGGTCAGGATCCAAACCTTCCCAGAAGTAGTGTGGTTCTCTTCTTCATAAATGTAGAGGGATACTATAAGGCTTTGCAGAGAATTTGAATCCCCGGAGATAATTACAGTCTGAGCATCACTGTTCAAAATTGTCCAAAGCAAATATTTCTGTTCCCTGTGCAATACATTGAACACTGTGATTTGGGGCAAGATCTGTTTTACAAATTGTATGCAAATGTCATTCTGGGCAAGGGTGGCATCAAAAATCTGGATGAAATGGTCACTGCTCTCTGACTTCTGAACAATAATCCCAATCCAGTTCCATTGGAAATAGAGAAGGAGCTGGACAATGGCTGCATTCTGTAGGTGAAACTGAGGATCGATCTGGTAGAAGGTGGGGAATCGCCTCTTATCCCTCAAAACAGGGTCAGAGAAGCGGTAACCTAGCTGAAGAGAGGGTGGAGATGGAGGAAAAGAAAGAAGTTAATCAAGGAAAATGATACTTTTGTTACTAAACTCAGGCCATCTAGATTAGTAGGGTATCCTATTCTAGACCCTCATCCCCACAACCTTGCACCTTCATGAGATGTATTCTACAGGTCACAGAATTGGCTCTGCAAGTTGTTGGCAGTAACCACACAAGATAGAACCTACTTTATTACACCTGCATTCCCTCTTTCATTATCCTGAGTGTCCACGTACCTGAGAAATCTTAAAATTGCTAAATATGGATGCCATCTGGTATGAGATTCTGGAGTTAAGACCTCCGAGGACAGAGAGAAGGTCATGCTGTGTGTCACACTTATAGTTAGGGAACATTTTTCCCCGGCTGGAGAGCAGAGACAGGCTGACATCTTGGGCCATGCTTGCATACTGGTTCTCTTCATAGATGCGAAAGCCCAAGGTGATGTTGGGGAGAAGCCATGGGTCTTTGTTGATCTCCTGGATGGCAAATGCCAAGGCCAGGATGTGTTGGTAGTTCTTGGGAACAGGTCTTTGTTGCAAGTGTTAGAGAACAAAAATTAGACAGGAGCCAGATGGAGATTTTATTCATCCATTTCATTACCACCATTCTAAGAGTTGATCATAAAGCAGATCAATACAAATTAGTTAATTAGTTTTACTGCTATCAGAAAATAGGGTTGCTATCAATCAGTTGATTCTCTTATTATTGTCAACAGTGTATGACAAAGCCTCCACTCTTTCTCCCCTCAGGACATTTCTGTGAGTTGATATGAAAGTTATAATTTACAACATGAGCTCAGTTCAAGTCATTATTGACTTTTCCAAAATGAACTTTTCAGTCCAGTTAAGGAAATGTGGGTGATCATCTTGATAAGACTACACATTTTATTATATGCAGCCATGGAGATCTTAATGGCTGAAAACCTCTGCCCTACATTCTCAAGCATCTTTTCCCTGAAACTCGCTCCAGTGACCTACAAGTTCCCAGGATTAACAGGAGATTTGTGGGAAGCCAGACTTCAGGGAGAACAGACAGATCTTCTCTACATGAAATATAATGCAAGCATGGAGGATGTTGTTACAAATCCTCAGAATAATGAGATAGGAAGATGAATTCAGTCCAGCCATAAGATAGAGGACCCTAGCATTATTTCTCCCAAGTTCAGCCCAAACTGTTCATTCACTTCAGGAACATGGAGAAATGATTGACTCCCTATTCAGTCTGACAAGCCTTTCTTCACCACTGAAGAGTCAGAAGACTTGAGAAGGGGATTAGAGGGAGACTGAATCATTAAGGAGAATCATTGTGTCTTCTACATCAACATAAGCTGGGTGGGATTTAAATCTGTCTCATCTTCAAGACATCCCTTTCCACATTGCCCTGAGAAAAAAGACAATCAAGGAAACACTTACAGAGAATAGGCATCCCAATCCCCAGGAGGCCCGTGTAAAGGAAGCTGTAGGACTTTAGTAATGGAGAGAGGGAGGTTTCCACCAATAATAAAATCTCCAGGTCTATAGTAGTCTTTCTGTTCTTGGAAAGGTCTGCTATAGAAGCAGTTTGGCTTCAGGACCATCTGGACAGCTGCAGACAAGGCCCATAGCAACATTAAAAGCCAACTCATTGTCCACAGAAAGAGACCTTCTTCCTAGAGCAAGTCAATGGAGGAGGATGTAGGGAATGTGATGCTCTGATGACTTCAGAGGGCTCAAATGGGGTTTTAAGGCTTCAAGATAAGTATTCATCTCAGCTCCAATTCTAAAGGGACCCAGCCATATTAACCAGAGCATGCTAAATAAACATGTTTTGTCCAGACACAAATTTCTTTATGTTTAGGGAGGATTAATCTTTAGAACTCTACTGAGATGAAGTAAGAATTTCTAGTCTTTGATGAATCCTGGGAGAGAGAAATACCCACACTATCCCCATAATTCTAGAGTTCTTGGCATTTTGGAAAGAGAAAAACTTAATTGTGAGGCCACAATTGTTAGTCTTTTTCTGTGAATTGGGCAACTGTGATTGGAGAGCCATCCACCTATAGAGTTAGAAGAAAACTTGGGGGTCCCCTAGTCCACTCCCCTTAATGTAGGACACACATGAGGCAAATTCTTTTAAATCTCTGAGATCTCTTTGGAATTGACTGTTTCTGCTGTAATCTCCAAACTCTTTTCAGATCAAGAAACTCCCTGGGACTTCCTGGAACAACTCACCATGGCTTCTGTCCTAGTGGTGTTTCCCTAACTGGCCAATGGAGCTGTGAGGCACTTGGATGGTTTTTAATCATCACTCACTTGCTTCTTTTCTTCTTCTTTTGTGTGACTTAGATGTACTCTGCCCAATCTCCCTGTCACTTGAATGGGTCCTCAATATTGTAAACAAGTATTTCAAAGCCAACCACTCTGATTTATGGAGGATTTCCTGAGGACAGAATCAAGAGCTTCTCTCAGGTGCACCATTCTGCTCTACACCATTCAGTCCCCACCCTTTGTGGTTTGAACCAGGAAGGGGTACCTCTCCTTGAGTGACAAGCATAATACCCAATCATCATCCTACCAGACAAATCTTGCATTTGCAGTGGCCCTAAGAGATGATAGGTGCCCATGGAGTGTTCCTGCCATCAAGCAGGGCATCCAGCTGGTCCACATAGAAAGGTTTGAGACTGTAAACCTGGCTGTGCACTAGTTCCACTCAAGGACAGTTTCACTCTGTGCTGGTGGAAGGTGAGAGGTCAGCCCTGGGGACTCTGCTATGCGGGGTGTTTCAGCATTGGCCCTCTCTCCACCTCTCTCTATCCCTAAGCATTCTTGTAAGTTCGGGAAACATCTAAGACTGTCACACAACATTGTCTCCCTTCCTCTCTGCCCAAGATTGAACAATTTTCTAATTATTCCATTAACACCCATCGATCCATCCCCATAATACACTGAGAGCATAAAAATAGCAGGGACAGGAGAAGATCCCTTAATATCCACTTCATATGGTCTGGTTTATTAATGAAGTATATTTATCTAGTCATAATGAAGAGAACTCTCTGTACAATTTAATGTGAGGCTGAAAGTTCATTCTCCAAGCTTGTGGGTTGTTTTTCAAATACTTCATTACTAGGCTAGGTAACATCTTCAGCGGAGTTTAGGGGATTCAGTGTTCTTCTGTTTATAAGGGCTTCAGGTGTGGATGTGTCGCGTGAGGGCCTTGTGATGGGTCTTCTGGTGGGTCAGGTGTGAGTCATCAGTGAGAGGCTTGTGATGCAAGTAAAATTTCCCTATTCCAGAACAAATCAGCAATTCTTCTGCCTCATTATAATCAGTTTACAATTCAGATTGGGCCTCAGTAGGATACTGTAGCATTTGGGGGAAAAGATGCAAGCCAAGAGACCAGAACCAGAACATATATTTAACACCGACATTTATTTCTAAATAAAATATTTCTAGGCTTCACTGGGGATGACTGGAAGACATGGGGTGAAAAAGGCTGTATGATTCTTGCTGACAACAGATGGATTGATTGATTGATTGATTGACTGAATTTCTATATCATCCAACTCAACTGACTTTTATTGGAACCAGTTATAGCAGATGATAAGGCATTATTAAATGGACATGTTCCTCCTTCTCTGCTATCATATTTTAGAAATGTCATCAGCTACTAATCATGTCTCAAAAATAAATATCTTCCCCATGCGTGCCTTAGTTAGAGGTTTTTGTTCCTTATCAAATTTTCCCTACAATTCAGATGTGGTCTCAACAGGATAATGTAGCATTTAGGGAAAAAGTATTTCAGTATTTTTAAGAAATCTAAGAAATCAGATTCACAAAAATGCACCAAACTCAGAACAAGAGTTCCCAGTCCCTGTATAAGTCAGATATTCTTATGCCTCATTATACCCTCTCTGCAATTCAAATGGGGCCTCAGTAGGATTATGAAGCATTTGGGGAAAAAGATGCAAGCCAAGAGACCAGCCCCGGAGGCCAATATGGAGAAGATCTCCACAGCCACCATGGACTTCCCTTTGATGCTCAGGTAGGTGGGGAGGAAGGTGATCCAAACACTGCAAAAGATCAGCATGCTGAAAGTAATGAATTTGGCTTCATTAAAGCTGTCTGGTAATTTCCTAGCCAGAAAGGCCACTGTGAAACTGATAATGGCCAAAAAACCCAGGTAGGAGAGGACAGCATAAAACATTGAAATTGAGCCTTCCTGACATTCCAAAATGGCTTCTCTTAACAAGGAGTGGAAGTCAATGTTGGGGAATGGTGGAGAGGTTACCAGCCAGGTGGCACAAAGAAGTGTCTGGACCAGGGGACAGGCTAAGACAATGGAGTTGGTCAGTGGTTTTCCTAAGAGTTTCCTTGTGCTGTTGCCTGGTTTGGTGGCCATGAAGGCCAGAATCACCATGACAGTTTTTGCCAAGACAGAGGAAACTGCAAGGGAAAAGAGGATGGCAAAGGCACTTTGTTGGAAGAGACAGGTGAGCTTCCCTGGTTGACCAATAAAGAGGAAGGAGCAGAGGAAGCAGAGCTTGAGAGAAACCAGGAGTAGGTAGGTGAGATCTCGGTTGTTGGCCTTGACAATTGGTGTGTCATGATACTTAAGGAAAATTGCCAGGACCGCCATTGTGATCACAGAGAGACAAAGAGCTAGAGAAGCTAAAGAGTATCCCAGGGTATCTCGATAGGAAAGGAAGTGGATCTTCTTGGCAATGCAGTGGTCCTTGTCCTCTGTGGGATATTGGTCTTCTGGGCAGGGGTCACAGTTAGCTGCATCTGAAATCAAGAGTCACTTTGTATTTTATAGTGTATCAAAAGGGCAAATCAATATCTGATATTGGTAATCATGGGGAATACGTTCATTGTATTCAGCTCTTTATCTCAAGTCCTCTCCTGTGTATTTTGCCTCCATTCATTCAGCATTTTCTTGCAGAGAAGGGCAGGCAGACATAGCTAGATGGATCTCTTTCTCCAACAGGTCTTTCAACTACTTGGGAGACTGACAGTGTTAAAACAAGAGCACATCCTAAATAATGAAGTTTGATCCTCACACCCCATGAAACATTTGGTAGTTGGTTTACTTTAATGTAGCTGGATGTAAGAATCGGAGTGGAAAGTGTGCTAGAGAACCTATGAGTTGTGCCCTTAAACTACCCTGCATTAAATTGTTGAGGAGAAGGAAAGGTGTTGGGTGGAGGAAGACAGTTTATTTATTTATCTTTATTTATTTAGAAAATTTATATTGCCACCTACTCGCATATGGCGATTCAAGGCGACTTACATGGATAGAAAATGCAATCTAAAAAATAAAAAATAACAAGGAGAAAAATAATAAAATAATAAACACCCACCACCACCCCAGCGACAACACACATTCAAACTAGCCATTTAATGGGCTCCATCCCTCTCTGGGTTTCCCAGGCCTGCTGGCACAACCAGGTCTTCAGGGCCTTCCGAAAGAGTGTTAGAGTGGGAGCCAGTTTAATCTCTGGGGGAATTATGTTCCAGAGAGAGGGAACCACCACAGAGAAGGCTCTTCTTTTGGGTACCTCCAGATGTATCTTCTTAGGAGATGGGACCTACAACATTCCTTGCCTCCTTGCTCTAGTGGGTTGGGTAAATGTGACTAGCAAGAGACGGTCCTTTAGATAACCAGCTGAAATCAATGAACTTAGAGGTTCTGCTGACAAGCATGAATGTTATGAAGAATGTCAATCTACATAGAAGAGTGGACTTTGAAAGTTTCTAACTTGGCGGAAATGGCAAAGATCTCAGCATATTTGAAAGAACAATCGCAACAGAGATACATTGTGGAATGGAGAAGATGGATTGAATATATTCAGAATAAATATGGGACTAAAAAGTTTCATTTAGCATTTGAATAAGTAGTGGTTTTATATGATGTATTATTAGTTATTTGTTATCTGTTAGTAATATAATTATGACTATGGAGAGTTAAAGTGCGATAGAATTTATTGTCTTATTTTTGTTGTTAGCATATTCTAGCTTATGTTTGTATCACTATACCCTGTATTCAGCTCTGGGAAGTCGGGGAGGGGGGAGGGGAGGGTTGGGGAGAGGGGAGGGGGAGGAGGGAGTTTTTTGTATTTAAAAATGTATTGTAAAACTTTTCAATAATAAAAAAAGAATGTCAATCTACCAGAAATAACAACACAATTGATATTTGTTTTTACTGAATGGTTTCCTTGATCTTGGAAGTTCTACATTTAAAGTGTGCTCTACCTGTCTGATTAGAAATGCTCCCTTCTGGACAAGGGGTACATTGGTAGCAGCAAAACTGCTCGCCCTCTGGGACTCTTCTCCTCTCTCCTGCATGACACCTCTTCATGCCACACCTGGCAAAGGGCACCTTCTAAAAGAGAAATAATGTAGGTGGTCTAAGCAATCAGCATGGTACATTTATTCATTTGTTCATTTCTGTTTGCATTGCCAGAATATCTCCAAAATAGATGGCGAACTAGGGTCTATCAGAAACTAGGAAAAGCTACCAGGGATTAAGGCCAGTTCCATTCCAAACCCCCATGTATGGATGCTGGAGATTGGAACTGGGACCTGGCATACAAAGAAGGCTTGTGAGTTGAGCTATAACTTCTCTAAAACAGCTATGGGGATCTAACAGAATGGGAACTGTCCATGGAAGCCACTGTTGGCTGCTTTAACTGAATCCTGGGTTTCAGGCAGAATTTCCTCCTGATCTCAACTCTTTTTGATCTGTCACAAATCAGACATCAAATATGTTACATGCAAAAGAGGCTTTTCATCAAATGGTTGCCAATTTTTTGACTCAGCAAGCTGTTTTCCAATGAGGAGGATGTCTTGAATCCCCAGAAGAGAATGATTTTTTTGCTGAATGGATTTGACCTTCCAGTTCACCTTTCCTGCCCAGACAATTGCATTAGAGTGAATGGTGAAATCCTGGCCTTGGGGAGCCCCTGGATCTATCCGTCCAACTTTCACAGGGACAAAAGATAGATTGGGGAGGAGAACCCAGTTGAGAAGATCATAACAACCAGATCCCAGTCCATTTTCTGAGAAGGAGATTTTCTCTCCAGCACTGTTGTTGAAGTAGATAGTCCTCAAATAGGGAAGAAGCTGAAAGAAAAGAGACCTTCAGAAATTGGAGTAATTGGCTGAAAGCCACACAAGAGACATCATGGCTTCTATCATTGTGTGATGGCCATCATCATAGGAGATTTGTATATATTTGAGAATCCAGAGGAGTTTCCTTGGTGGGGATCTGAGCAATCAGGTGTAACATAAAATTTTGAATTGCTTCCCCAAAACCTTCAGATTGGGCATTTTGTACCATGGCTACTTCAACTGCAATTTTATGAGAATGATGTCAATGTATTCCTTCACAGAAAGAGTAGTGGCAACTTGGAACCAATTTTCAACAGAAGTAGTGGGTCAGTCATTAGTAACTGAGTTTAAGCTTGCTTGGGATCACGTGTCCATAATCTGACAAAAATATATAAAATAAAATAAAATATAAAAAATAATAACAAAATGAAAATAAATACATAAATCAAAAAGAAACTCAAAGGAATCATTCAGTCGACCACTAGATCATTTTTCTGCTCTCAGTTTTCTATGTTTATGTTTCTAATTATGGTCACTGCCAGATTTTTTTTCTTTAATTGAAGGCTGGATCTCTCTTTGGTAATCTTTTATCTGTTACTTCTTGTCCTGCCTTCAGGTGCTCTGGAGATACATTGACCCCCTCTTCTCTGTGACAGCACCTCAAATTTTAGGAAACTGCTGTCAGTTCACTCCTAATCTTTCTCTTCGCTAGAATAGATACCTAGTTCTGACAACCTACAGAACCACAAAAGCAAAAGCCCACATGAATGAAACACTGAAGGTCATAAGGCATTGGGAATAGAGAGAACAGATATTATGGTGGAGAACCAAAAGAAGGATGAGGTATTTGATGGAGTGAACAAGGGGACTCTGAAGCTACTACAGCTGAGCAAATGTAGCTGAGACTTTCAGCCTTACAAGCCTTCCTAAGATGCAGACCAGCTACAGCCATCTGGTCACACGGAATTGTTTCCTCCCAAGAACTGTGCGACGAAGAAGCAACTCAGTCAGATGGAAGATTACAAGTCTACTCAAGTATCAAGGCTGGAAGGTGTTGGGTAAAAGGGGATTAAGCCCTGGAAAATGGTCCAGAAGTCCCAATCCTTAAAAGTGAAGGCTAGCAAGGAATGGTGGTTATGCTGCCTTTGTGGCTAAAAAAAGGTGCACAGTTAAAAGAACATAGAATGAAAGAGTAATTTGTAACTTATTGTTATGGAATCTAAATGCAGGACCCAAAGCAAATCATCAAGGCTCACTGCCGTATTTATTGTTAACATGAACATCAGAGGAATTCGCTGCAGAAATAATAGGAGGAACTCCTGCAGAGAAAAGGATGAACTCATATTTATGCACTTCAGAAATGAATTTTAGACTATGTTAAGTCTTGTTATGTGTGTTAAAGTTGACAGAGGTTGTTTTCACACAACCAGCAAATAAATAAATAAATAAAGGGGGTGGGTCACACAGCATGCTAAGCCATAGAAACTAAACCAGAGTAAAAATGGACCAAGTTGAGTGTCTTTTTAAAAAGTAGTGCAAGATCAGAAGATGTGGAGAGGCCTAGCCCATAGAATCACCAAGAGTCAGACACAACTGAATGGATAACATCGTTATCATCATCATCATCATCACCATCATCATCATCATCATCATCATCATCATCATCATCATCATCATCATCACCACCACCACCACAATCCAGGCTACATCTTGAAGGAAACCTAGGTTGTTCTGCAAATATGCCCACTAGGACTGTTGATGCCTCTGGCAGAATGGCCATGTTGTTCTATGTTCTGTGTTGCTCTGTGGTGATGCTTCCTCCCTGCAATGGTGTCTTTATGAAACTCAGACAAACTCCAAAGACCTTTGAAGAACTTTTAGGAAGGTCTTCCCTACATGAATCTTATGGACAACTGGTTTGGTTTATTTCTCTTTCCCCACTTCTACAAAAACTATACTTAATTTGCTTAATTGTTTTATTTTTTTAAAAAAATATTGTTTCAATCTGGCTGGATGCAGAACTGATGGAGTGATATGAAGCCATGCATATATTTAATTCAAGAAATGCACATAGGGAGCTTCCTCTCTAGAGATCTGTGGACTGGTTAAAAAAAAATCACAAAAATTACCTGCCATGACTGGACATTTGTGGTCCTCTTTGGAAGCCTCATCATGGCTGGTCGGGTTCCTGATCCGTGCAGTGCTTGCAATGCATGTGCCACAGCATAAATGGCATTGTAGATATTGTAACTTTCACCAGTCATGCTTACTTCAAACACATAAGATGGTAGATTCCTTAAATTCTCCTTTCTAGTACATGGTTTTTTCCTCTTTGAAGGGATCTTGCCTGGTTTGTGGATGATGCAGTCAAAGACCTTTTCCCACCATAGTGAGAGAAAGACATCCCCTTGTGGGTTCAAAGGGTCTAAAGACATGAGAAAATGGCTGAATTCTGAGACATCCCCGGTGTGGTCCCTAAAATGCAAAGCACCATGGAAGGGCTTTATAACTTGCAATATATATTGAGAGTTCATCACAGTAAGTTTCCAATTGGATGTAAAGATCCAAACTTTCAGAAATGATGTATTTGTACATTTTTCATAAGCAAATGCAACCATTTGTACATTTGTAATAGTGCTGGAGTCTCCAAACAAAATAATCACTTCACCTTTAGACCAAGTGTTTAAAATGTGAAGTAATTTTGACCCTAGAGTAGCATAAAAATCAGATTTCATCATTTCAGTGAAGGCCGGGCAGATCTCCTTCTCCTTGAGCATTGGCATCAGAGTTGAGACAAATCGTTCTCCATTGTCATTTTCAGGGGCCAGAAGACCAACCCAGTTCCACTGGAAATGCAGGAGCAGCTGGACCAATCCCACATACTGAGGAAATTCCTTGGGATTAATTCGGAAGAAGGAAGGGTAAACTCTTCTGTCCCCTTGAGTGAACTCAAAGCCAACCCCGAGCTGGAGAAATTGAAATCCTCTTTAAGAGACAAAGTACAGTGGTAGATCAGAAGTCAGAGGAACAAACCATCTATCTGATACAGAGAATACTGCACTGAAAGGTGCAGAAGGATGATCAACTTTTATGAAAATCAGGAAGTGATTTCTGTCAAGGAATTGCAGGGCAGCTGTCCAGATGAAGTTAGAAATGCTGAAACAAACTTGTAAACTTTTACATAAATATAAATATATTAAACATTCAAATTTATATAAGTCTTTGTCATCGTCCAGAATAGGAAGAACACGAGATAGTCAGGAAAACAGGAATATCATGAGGTAAATAAAACACTATACAAAATACACAGAAAAAAAGGCGGGAAAAAGGGAAAGTCCCCTTTTATACTTAGAGCAACCAATCATAGTGCACATTGCCTCATGCATGAGTCAGCACTCTCTAACTTATCAACTGTAATTGTATGTTCTGGCTTATTGTACACTTTAGTGTTTCAGCTACTAAATTCAATATCTTAACAATTTCTCTTTCAGAATTACATCAATATCTATTTGTGGTTATATGAAAATGTATCTTGACATGTAAACTATAAAAATAAATTCAACTACAGGAAGGGTTATCTAAGTCATATTGTCAGATCTGTGTCAGAACTGACACAGATAACCATGATGTGTTCTCCCTCAATACCTTTGCTTTCATCCTTGGCTTCTGTGTTTCTTTCTGTTGTTTGTCTATTCTGTACTGTATTTCCCTTACCTGTGGGACCTTGAAGATGCTGAAGATGGAGGCCATGACCACTGAGGATTTGGAGTTGTCACCTCCAATGACAGAGAGCAGATGGTCCTGCTGGTCACATTTATAGCCTGGAACAATTTTGCCTCGTGTGGAGAGCAGGGAGAGGCTGAATAAAGAACTATTCCTCTCAGTCTGGCAATTTTCATAGATGTGGAAACCAAGAGTGATGTTGGGGAGGAGAACCAAATCATTGTTGACTTGTTTAACTGCAAACATCAAGGCCAGGAACATCTGGAAGCTCTTGGGCATGACTCTATAGTGAAGAAAAAAACATTAGGAAAACTTACAATGAAGCTTGTTTCTGCTGGTAAGCAAGTCCCAGCTTTTTAAAATAGATACTTCTTGCTTAAACGTCTATGGCTTAGTGAGAAAGGAGAAAAGCTCTCTCTCCATATCATGGACCATTTTATATGATTCTATCACCCTCCCTTCTTCACTTTGCTTCAGTGATTGTAACTGAATCTTTCTTGGAGCAGCTTCTTCAGGTCTGGTAACCATTTGTGACCACTAGAATCCAGATGGGTCACAGCACAGATTGACTGAAGGCCATTAGTATTAGTGTTCCAGTATCTGAGGGGCTGCCACAAGGCAGAGGGGGCCATGATGTTCACCAAAGCACCAGATAGAAGGACGAGAAACAATTAAGCAATTAAGGAGAAACTTCCTGACACTGACGACAATTAACCAGTGGAATAGTTTAACCCAAGATATTGTGGGTGCTCCATCACTGGAGACCTTTAAGAAGAGACTAGACATTCACCTGTCTGAGACAGTATAGGTTCTCCTGCTTGAGCAGGGGGCTGGACTAGAAGACCTCCAAGGTCCCTTCCAGATTCTATTCTATTCTATTCTATTCTATTCTATTCTATTCTATTCTATTCTATTCTATTCTATTCTATTCTATTCTATTCTATTCTATTCTATTCTATTCTATTCTATTCTATTCTACTATTTATGAGCTCTGCTGATTCCAAAATTGAGGGATTTTGGCAGTACCTCACATTGGGAAAGGACTGAGTTTCTTTAACTTTGATTTTACATTCAAATTAATATTATTAGTCAACTTCTTCAACAGGCCAGCAGAGTGTCTAAGGTGGTGTGCCACTCCACTTTTATATGGTTTATAATGATCATGATGAAGACTTCTGGAAAGACTGCACGTTGTAGCCTTTTTCCTGAGTTTGCCTCCTTGTTGACAAAAATGACAAAGCTTTGAAGATCGCAAGAACAAGTATTTCTGAAAGGAGGCTCTGAATCCGAAACAAAGAAAACGCTCCTCTAAAGCTTTCCCCTCCAGGTGAAACTTACACGAATTTATCAGTAAGGAGGAATGGGTCATTTTGAAAATCTGGACCTCTGGTGAACATAAGAGCTGCCAGGGGTAAATTCCCCCCAATAATCAGATCACCAGGCCTGTAATAGCTCCAGTCATCCTGACTCTGGAAAGGCTTTTCCAACACACATACAGTTTGCATCCTCTTAGCAGCTGATGGAAACAGGAGCCAGAAGAACAGCAGCAGCAGCAGCAGTGGGAGAGGCAGCTCAGTCATTCTTGTCACCTTCCCTCCTAGATGAGAAATCAAGCTTTGAGCAGAAGCTGAATTGCAGGCGGCACTTGAAACCTCACCAGAACTGTGACACAGTCAAGATTATTTTGCTAGCTTGGATGGCCTCAGGGCAATTTTATCTGATGTCTCCTTGCATCAACACACTTGTTTTTTATCACTTTATTTGCTTCCAGCTATCTTGTACTGAAAGTAGACAATCTGCTGTGTTTTATTTTAATGACAAGGTCACGAGAATATTCAATCAATAAACTACGGTTGTATCAGTCATGTTACCTGTGTTTGGGCTTTGATACGAAGGTCGGCTGAGTCTCACCAAACCCCGGAGTTAGCATTTTGGAAGACAAGGCAAAGTCCTCCACCCCTCGGAAAACTCAGAGCATATTTTTAAAAGTAGGTTGTGCCTTGGAAGATTTTTGTGGGTTGAAATCCACAGGGGATGCATTAAGAATTACTGTTCTTCTGTTAATTGTAAGGAAAAGCAATTGTCGTAAACATATTTGTGTCTCTTGTTGCTAATCCACAGAGCAGATGGACTTGAGAGTCAAGGTGAAGTTGAGGTTTTGACAAACATGAAACTGAGCCCCTGCAAACAATAATCAGTTTGACCTACGGCGTAGCATGTTCAGATAGAATGGTTGCTAATGGGGCATATTGGCAGTCAGATATACCCTAGGAAGTGTGAGCAATCATACCAATGTTTAGGCGGATTAACTGGTTTGGTTATACCCACAAGACAGGGGATAAAATGGGTTGATGGATCAAATTTATATGACCATCTGAGCAGCATACAACAGCCAGTAAAAACTGTAAATAAAGAAGACAATAATTGCTTAAAATCTTTATACAACATTTATGAGAAAGAATTAGAATTATTGCGGTTCCCAAGTCTGCTAGCATGACCAGATTTGAGGGAACCTCAGAAGCTCAGGAGGGATGAGGCCAACCAATGCAACTCAGCAACCAAAGGTATAATGAGATCTACCAGAAACATAACTGCTCCTGTTAAATGCATTTTATACCAGCTGAAGTTTCTGGATACTCTTCAAGGGAAGGCCCACATGGAACACATTGCGATAATCCAACCAGGAGGTGACCAGGGCATCCTTTGTCCTGGAATGAGTGCAACTGGCAGATAAATAAAGTTGTGAAAAGTCCATAACTGCCATTTGATCCTTAAGTAGGAGTTGTGAGTACAGGAGGACCCCAATTTCTCACAGGGTCTCTTTGGGGCAATGCAACCCCATCCAGCACCAAAGATGGTATAGGCCTAGAACTAAAGATCCCCACACCCCAAACCACCCAGTCTTGGTGGGGTTCCTTAGAAGACTGTGTTTCCCCATGCAGACATTCATAGCCTCCAGACAGCAGGACACAACATGCACAGCACTGCTTAATTTGTCAGAAGCAAAGATGTGCAGTTGGGTGTCAAAAGCATATTGAGGAACCTCACCACATGGAAATGGATGAGCTTACCCTGCAGTCCCATGTATATGTATAATAGGAGAGGGGACAGTACTGACCACTGTGGCACATAAAAACATAGGAATCTGTCCTCCTCAGTCCCCATTGAGTCAACTAAGAAAAGGATGGACACAGTATCTTAGCTGTTCCTAGCACTTCATTCTTCTGGATACACAGAGCTCTGTGGTTGTTCCTGGAATCTACTGGAGCCACTCTACCAGTTTAAGAGTCACAGCCCAAAATGTCCCTCTCTCTAGGACCACTTTTGCCTTGACTGTCCATATCCTCTCTAATTCATTCTTTAGACCCTGTACCTTCTCCAGTTTTCCATCCTCCTTCCTCCTGATGTTGCTGTCATTAGACACTGCTGCATCTATCCCCACCACTGTCTTCTTGTCTATGACCTCTGTGTCTGGTTGATTGGCCAGGACCTGCCTGTCTGCCTTGATCTGGAAGTCCCAGAGGATCTTAGCCTTGTTGTTCTCCACAACTTTGTGTGGAATATGACATCTGGGCTAGGTCTAATCCGTGCACTGTGCATATATTCTCATATATAAGACTAGCACTTTTAGGTGCCATTCAGTGTACGCTTTTCTTGCCCGCATCTTGCACCCACCACTATATGTTGGTCTGTCTCTGAGACTGGATGAGATATTCAGGTGTGGTCAAACCAATTTAGAATATTGAGGAACCCTGATTCCTCTTGTTGTTCACATTCAATGACTATGAATGTGAACAAGGACTATGCGTTTTTTTTCAGTTGCATCAACAGACATAGAGTATCGGCAACAATATGGTCATGTTTAGCTTGTGATTCATGAAGACATACAGATCTTTTCCAGACTTGCTGCGGCCCAGCATTCATTCTTCTATCCTAAACAAGTGACTTTGATTTTTTTTCTACACAAAACTAGGACTTTGATATATCCACATTGAATTGATCTAATTGGATTCTGACTATGAATCCATCTTGTTGAGATCTTCTTTGAATCCTGATACAATCCTCTATGACAATGTTTCTCAATCATGGGAACTTTAAGATATGTGGACTTCAATTCCCAGATCTTCTTAGTCAGTAAGCTGGATGGAGAATTCTGGGAGTTGAAGTCCACAATTATTAATGTTGCCAAAGTGGAGAAATATTTCTCTAAGATTTTATTTTCCTCCCATAATTTGTTGCTAACTGCAAATCTAATAAAGACATTGTTGTGTAGTGGGTTCCTTTCTTGAAGGAAGAGACGAGGCGACTGAGTTCATGCTTTTATTGAAGGTCAGGAACTGAACTGAGGAAATAGGGATGCAATGCAGCTCTTTATACACTGGCCTCTAGGTGGCGGCCAGTAGGTTTAAAGCAACCTATTGCCGCCCTAGAGGCAGCCAATGGCAGCTCTGAAGATGGAAAATATCGCCAAATGCTTTGATGAAGTCAAGGCACACTATGTTCATTGCATTTCCATGGTCAAGTCAACTGGTCTTTTTATCCCCCTCTTCAAAAGAAAAAAGAAGTTCCAACTGGTTTTGTTAACTTGTTCAAAAACTCCTGCTGGCTCCCATTAAACATTGCATTACTTTGTACAAAAACGTAAAACAAATTATGAGGAAGGACATGTTATATTTTAAACTATATATTTAAATATGAAAGGTAAATAAGAGGTTCACTTTTCACAGGCCACCCTCCCCTTGGTCAGCTTGCCAGTGTCCAATAAGGTTCAAATTAGTTGTTCTGTAACAGTTCTAAAGTTTGGTGCCTCTTTGGTTGGTGTTCACATTCCATTCCTAGGTCTGTGTCCTTGGATTATCCAATTGTTGTCTCTGATTGGCACTTCTAGTTCCTGTCATTCCCCTCCTTTTATTCCTCTATCTTCTCTGTACATTTTATGGCAGGCTGCCATCAAAGCAAAGCAGGGCTGCAGTGGTGTGATGGCAGATATGACACATCACATATTTGTTTCTAGACCTCAAGAGGCAAAGAGGAAATCTTCTCCATTGGCAAAGACTTTCTACTCAGGAGAAGATCTTCTTAGTTTTAGTCACATTCTCTTTCTGGATATTTCCTTTGAATGGGTATGGATTATTTATGGGAGCACCTTTTGCCGGCGTCAACTTCCCATCATCCTGTGCACTCCCACAGGGCCTCCTCAGGGTGCCGTCGGCCAGGGAATGCTGACTGACGGACCCCAGGGGGAGAGAATTCTCTGTGGGCGCACCTGCCGTCTGGAACCAACTCCCTGTTGACCTCCGGATGGCTCCCGACCTTCGCTCCTTTCGCCGCAACCTGAAAACTTGGTTATTTGAGCTTGCCGGCCTGGACTGAGGGATTGGGAATTTAAGTTTTTTAATTTTAAACTTTTAGAATGTGTTTTATTTATTAGGGCTAATTTAATTTAATTTATTTTTAACTTTGTATAGTGTACATTTTATGTTGTGTTTTAACTGCCCTGTACACTGCCCAGAGTCCTTGAGGAGAAGGGCGGTATATAAATCCAATAAATAATAATAATAATAATAATAATAATAATAATAATAATAATAATAATAATAATAATAATAATAATAATAATAATAATAATAATAATAATAATAATAATAATAATTGATGTAATGGGATCTTTCTAAACTATACCCAATAGGATTGATTCAAACTCAGAAAATCCCTCAAAAGTACTGGACCCAAGACAATAGAGAGATTTTTGTGTCTCTCAAGAAGGGTTTGGGGAGATGTTTTAGTTTGAATTCAGCTCTTTGTGGGGCTAGACAACTCAATTGACTTTTATTGTAATAATAACAACAGCAACAACAACAATAATAAAACAACAACAACAACAACAAATTTGCAAGGGACCTTGGAGGTCATCCAGTCCAACCCCCGGCTTAGGCAGGAAACCCTATACCATTTTAGACAAATGGCTGTCCAGTGTCTTAAAAACTACCACTGTTGGAGCGTTCACAGCTTCTTGAGGCAGGTTGTTCCACTGGTTAATTGTTCTAACTGTCGGGAAGTTTCTCCTTAGTTCTAGGTTGCTTTTCTCCTTGATAAGTTTCCATCAATTGCTTCTTGTCCTGCCTTTGGGTGCTTGGGAGAATAGCTTGACTGTGTTGTGGCCCCAACCCCCGAGCCTGTCCTGCCTGAGGAAGAGGACTCTGAGGATGATGGGGAGGAACTGGCAAGGCCTCCCTCTCCGGGACCCTCCCTGCTGGCAAGGCCTCCATCTCCATCTGAAGGCCGACAGGAACAGCCTGTGATTAGCCAGGCTGGGAGTGAGCCAGAGCAGCTGCAGCAGATGGAGAGTAGTGGAGATGAATCATGGATGTGGCTGCTCTCAGGACTTTGTGAAAAACAATAATTTAATTAACTTCTGGTCACATCTTTGGAATTCTGTCAGATTTACTACCTGTTTGAAACCCTGGCCTGAATTCTTGATAATGCTTCTGTCCTTTTGTTTCTGGACTGTTTGCTTGTTTGCTTGGACTCATTTTGAGTAATTTTTTGGAAGTTATCTCATTCCCGCGGACGCTTGAGGTAATGAGCCTATTTTGGCTGACTGTTTGTATTTTGCTGACAAGGCCTTATCAGAAGGCAATTACTAAAGCTTGAGGAATTAACCCTTGCTAGTCGTGCCTGCTTGTCTGTCTTTTTGTACCCCAGGGGGGGACAGAACAGAGTGCCTCTCCTTTGTGGCAGCCCCTGAGATATTGGAACACTGCTATCATGTCCCCCAATGTCCTTCTCCTCATTAAACTAGACAACCAGTTATAACACATGATAAGGCATTATTTAATGGACATGTTCCTCCTTCTCTGCTATCATATTTTAGAAATGTCATCAGCTACTAATCATACCTTAAAAATAAATATCTTCCCCATGCCTCCCTTAGTTAGAGATTTTTCTTCCTTATCATATTTTCCCTACAATTCAGATTGGGCCTCAGTAGAATAATGTAGCATTTGGGGAAAAAGATACAAGCCAAGAGACCAGCCCCAGAGGCCAAGATGGAGAAGATCTCCACAGCCACCATGGATTTCCCTTTGGTGCTGAGATTGGTGGGGATGAAGGTGATCCAAACGCTGCAAAAGACCAACATGCTGAAAGTAATGAACTTGGCTTCATTAAAGCTGTCAGGCAATTTCCTAGCCAGAAAGGCCACAGTGAAACTGATGAAAGCCAAAAAACCCAGGTAGGCCAGGACAGTGTAAAACATTGAAGTTGAACCTTCATTACATTCCAAGATGGTCTCTCCTACCAAGGAGTGGAAGTCCAAGTGGGGAAATGGTGGAGAGGTTACCAGCCAAGTGGCACAAAGAACTGCTTGGACCAGGGGACAGGCTAAGACAATGGAGTTGGTCAGTGGCTTTCCTAAGAGTTTCCTTGCTTTGTTCCCTGGTTTGGTGGCCATGAAGGCCAGAACCACCATGACAGTTTTTGCCAAGATAGAGGAAACCGCAAGGGAAAAGAAGATGGCAAAGGCAGTTTGTCGTAAGAGACAGGTGAGGTTTCCTGGTTGACCAATAAAGAGGAAGGAGCAGAGGAAGCAGAGCAGGAGGGAGACCAGGAGGATGTAGGTGAGATCTCGGTTGTTTGCCCGGACAATTGGTGTATCGTGATGCTTAAGGAAAATCGCCAGGACTGCAGATGTGATCATAGAGAGACAAAGAGCTAGAGAAGCTAAAGTATATCCTAAAGTATCTTGATAGTCAAGGAAGTGTATCTTCTTGGCAATGCAATGGTTCTTGTCCTTGTTAGGATATTGGTCTTCTGGACAGGGGCCACAGTGAGGAGCATCTGAAATGAAGAGTCACTTTACATTTCATGGTTTATCAAAAAGGGCTAATCATTATTTAATACTCATAATTCTGAGGGTACATTAGTCAGAGGCAAGGATGTTTTCAGCTCTTTGGCTCAACTTCTCTGCTTTGTATTTTGCATCTCTTCATTGAGACTATTTTTTTCAGAGAAGGCAGACATAGGTAGATCGATCCTCTCTTTCTCCAACAGGTCTATCAATCTCCTGGGAGACTGGTACTATTGACAGAAGAAGCACACCCAAAATAATGAAAATCAAAACTTGAACCTTACACTCTTCTCCTTTGTGAAAAGATTGGTAACTGTATTTCCTGGTGCCTTGTAAGAGAAGGAGTAGAAAGTCCAATAGGGATCCCATGAATTGTACCCTGAAACTATCTTGCATTAAATTTATGAGCAGCAGGAAAGATGGTCAGGGGAGCAGGACTCAGAGGTTCTGCTGAAAAGCCTGACTATTTTAAAGAATCTACCAGAATGACAACAAAATTGATATTTGTTTCTATGAATGGCTTGCTTCATCCTGGAAAATATACACTTAAAAGTGTGCAGTACCTGTCTGATTAGAAACGGTCCCTTCTGGGCAAGGGGCACATTGGTAGCAGCAAACCTGCTCGCCCTCTGGAACTCTTCTCCTCTCTCCTGCCTGGCACCTCTTCATGCCACACCTGGCAAAGGGCACCTTCTGAAAGAGAAAAGAGAAATAACGTAGGTGGCCTAAGAATTGAATGTGCTTCATTTATCCATTTGTACATTTTTATATCCATCATCAGGACCTCTTCAAAAGAAATGGTTAACTGGGGTCTAGCATAACCAGGAAAAGGCACAGGGAGATTAAGGCCAGTTCCATTCCAAACCACCAATGGATGCTGGAGATGGGAACTCGGACTTGACAGGCAAAGAAAGCTTTTGAATTTTGCTATAGCTTTTCTAAAGCAAAAGGGGATGCAACTGAATGGGAATGGTCCATGGAAACCGCTGTTGGCTGCTGTAACTGTATCTTGGATTTCAAGAAGAATCTCTTCCTAATCTCAACCCTTTTTGATATGTCACAGATCAGACCTCAAATATGTTACATGCAAAATAGGTTTTTTTCATGAAATGGTTGCCAAAGTTTTGATTCAGTGACCTGTTTTCTGGTAAGGAGGAGGATATGCTGAACCCCCAGAAGAAAACAAGTCTTTTGTTGAATTTATTTTATCTTCCAGCTCACTTTTTTTGCCCAGACAATTGCATTGGAGTTAATGTTGAAATCCTGGCCTGCAGAAGCTCCAGGATCTATTCGTCCAACTTTCATGTGGACAAAAGATAGATTGGGGAGGAGAACCCAGTTGAGAAGATCATAACAAGCAGATCCCAGTCCATTTTCTGAGAAGGCGACTTCCTCTCCAGCACTGTTGTTGAACTGGATGTTCCTCAAATAGGGAAGAAGCTGAATGAAAAGAAATGGGAGTAATTGGCTGAAAGCCACAAATGAGACATCATGGATTCTATCATTGTGTGATGGCCATCATCTTAGGGGATTTGCATAAATCTAAAAATCTAGAAGAGTTTTTTTGGTGGAGATCTGAGCAATCAGGAATAACACCGTTTTTTTTAACTATTTCCCCTACAAAATTTTCTCTTTCACATTCAGCATATGCACTATGGCTCCTTCAGCTGCATTTTTTTCCAGAATGATATCTACATACAAAGAGTTTGATGCCACTTTTCAAAATTTAAAATTTCTATGATTTTTTATTCCTGTGATAATAGGCTATTTTTAATCTTTGATTTTCGCCCAAAGTCTTGAAAATGAGTAATGCATTTTAGGAATGATTAAATCATTTCTATCACATCACTGTATAGTTCCAATGATTTTCTCTAGCTGAAAGCTAAGGAAAGCAAAATGAGGAACTAGATCTGACCCAGTAGGGCTACCTGAAAGGAATTTCTTGCCCTGGTTTCTTACTCTGCTATGTAGAATTGTCATGAATTTCAGACCAAGAAACCACTAGGACTACTTCAAGTGTTTTTGTTTGTTACAAAGGTTGCTTTTGCACAAGCATTTCCCATGCAAAGGACTCTTGGCAAGGGATGGACTGCACCTCATGAAAACAGAGAAAAATGTACTTGGAAATAGACTGGCCCAACTCATCAGGAGGGCTTTAAACTAAAATTGAGAAAAGAAGAAACTGCGACATGATAGCAGTATTCCAGTATTTGAGGGGCTGCCACAAAGAAGAGGGGGTCAAATTATTCTCCAAAGCACCAGAGTCTAAGACAAGAAACAATGGCTGGAAACTGATTGAAGAGCAAAGCAATCTAGAATTAAGCAGAAACTTCCTAACAGTGAGGACAATTAACCAGTGGAACAGCTTTCCTCATGAAATCATGGGTGCTCCATCCCTGGAGATTTTTAAGAAGAGACTGGACAGTCACTTGTCTGAAATGGTATAGGTTCTCCTGCTAGAGCAGGGGGTTGGACTAGAAGACTTCCAAGGTCCCTTCCAACTCTGTTTATTCTATTCTATTCTATTCTATTCTATTCTATTCTATTCTATTCTATTCTATTCTATTCTATTCTATTCTATTCTATTCTATTCTATTCTATTCTATTCTATTCTATTCTATTCTATTCTATTCTATTCTATTCTATTTCTTCCCTGGTCCGTACACTTTATATAGAGGACGATCAAGAGCATCCTGTCTGATCTGGAAGTATCACTGCTTTGGACAGGAAGGCAGTGCAGAGAGTGGTGAGGATGGCAGAATAGATTATTGGCAGTTCCCTTCCTTCCATCCAGGACATGGCACATAAGCGATGCTTGAGAAAGTTCTGCAATATTATCTGGGAAACTGCAATCCCTCTTGATGAACTGTTTCCCTTATTACCTTCTGGGAGAAGGGGTTTTTGTGGTATCCAAAGCAGATAATCCAGATTCAGTCACAGTTTCGTTCCATATAGTGTTAACCTTGTGAACACTAAAGGTTCTTCTGTACGTTATATATTCAAGATGGACAGTGATTATTTACATGTCATTTATATGCAAGGGTGTAGGTTTATATATATGTCATATATAGCATGTTTAAATGTGTGTTATGTATATGTACACTATTGAGGCAGCTGCAATTATTGAGAGCAAGAAACAAAATTCCACTTTTAATGTGTGCCAATGTGCCCACAGTAAAAAATGACAATAAAGGTTATCTTATCTATCTTATTTTATCTTATCTGTGCGCTGCATTAAAAACCTTTATCCAGTACAGGGAATGGACTGGATAAAAAAAAGTCACAGAAATTACCTGCCATGACTGGACATTTGAGATCCTCTTTCCAAGCCTGATTATGATTGGTCGTGCTCCAGATTCATATACTGCATCCAATGCGTGTGCCACAGCATAAATGGCATTGTAGATATTATAACTTTCACCAGTCATACTTGCTTCAAACACGTAAGATGGCAGATTGTGTAAATTCTCCTTTCCAGTACATGTTTTTCCCCCCTTTGAAGGGATCTTACCTGGATTGTGGATCTTGCAGTAAAAGACGTTTTCCCACCATAGTGGGAGAAAAATGTCCCCTTGTGGTTTCAAAGGGTCTAAAGACATGAGAAAATGGCTGAATTCTGAGACATCACCAGTGTGGTCCCTAAAATGCAAAGCTCCATGGAAGGGCTTTATAACTTGCAAAATGTATTGAGAGTTCATCACATGAAATTTCCAATTGGATGTAAAGATCCATACTTTGCGAAATGATGCATTTCTTCGTTTTTCATAAACAAACAGAACCGCCTGTACATTTGCAATAGTAGTGGAATCTCCAAACAAAATAATTACTTCCCCTATAGACCAAGTGTTGAAAATATGAATTAATTTTGACCCTGAAGCAGCAGTAAAATCAGCTTTCATCATTTCAGTGAAGGCCAGGCAGATCTCCTTCTCCTTGAGCATTGGCACCAGAGATGAGACGAAATGTTCCCCACTGTCATTTTCGGGGGCCAGAAGACCAACCCAGTTCCACTGGAAATGCAGGAGCAGCTGGACTAAACCCACATACTGAGGAAATTCCATGGGATTAATTCGGAAGAAGGAAGGGTAAACTCTTCTGTCCCCTTGAGTGAACTCAAAGCCAACTCCGAGCTGCAGAAAATGAGAATGCTCTTTAAAAGACAAAGTACATTTTAATGCTGATTTTAAGGGTCCCCATTGTGTGGTTTATTGCCCCACCAATCGTGGTTTATCCACTTTGAGTGGTAGGCTTTATCGTCCTCCCTTTCTAGGAAGAGCCCCCAGTTACTTGTTTTGCCTTGCTGTGATAGATCAGAAGTCAAAGCAACAAACTATCAACCTGATCCAGGGAATAATCTGAACTGAAAGGTGCAAAAAGATGATAAACTTTTATGAAAGTCAGGAAGTAATTCCTCTTTCAGAATTATATCACCATCAACTTGTGGTTATATAAAAATGTATCCTGACATGTAAAATCCAGAAATCAATTCAACTATAGGATGGAGTATTTAAATCATATACCCCTGATATTCCCCCCACCCTGAAAGAACTTTGTTTTCATGCTTGGTGTCAAGGTTTCTGATAGACAAGACCAAATAAATCAGAACTCTGAGGCTTGAGATTTCTCAAAGAACACGTTTATTGTTTTCATAGTATTGGCACCGTCAAAAGTGAAACCAAGTCTGAAGGTCTCTTCAAAGAGAAACAATATTACAAAGTTACCTACCCACCCCAGCGCTATGCAATCAACTACGTTCCACAATAGAAGAGTTTGGTGGGCTTTCTAACAGATTTGTTATAGAGTTGACACTTGGCTTCTGGATCTTTGTCTACTCCATACTGTATCCAAAAGAGCCCCCTTACCTGTGGGACCTTGAAGAGGCTGAAGATGGAGGCCATGAGCCTTGAAGATTTGGCATTGTCACCTCCAATGACAGAGAGCAGAGTATCCTGCTGGTCACATTTATAACCTGGAATCATTCGGCCACGTGTGGAGAGCAGGGAGAGACTCCATAAAGAAATCTTACTCTGAATCTGGCTATTCTCATAGATGTGGAAGCCAAGTGTGATGTTGAGGAGGAGATCCAGATCCTTGTTTACTTCTGTGACAGCAAACATCAAGGCCAGGAGCTGCTGGTAATTTGGGGGTTTGAGTCTGTAGTCAGAAAAACATTGGGGAGCATTATATTTTGGGTGCTGTTGAAGTCGGTCTTGCCTTTTTTGTGTCTCCTTGGAGCATAAAGTCATAAGTTTCCAAATTAATATTATAAGTCAAACTCTTCACTAGCGTAGTGTTGGGCTAAGTTGAAAAAGATTTTTGTTCGGGACAGTGTTGGTGCTCATATAAATCTTACCAGAAAGCTATTTAGAGCTAGACTGGAAAAGAATGGCGACATGTTAGCTCACCTTAACTTTATAAAAGCAACTTTGTTGGAACTGCAAGAAAAAGAACTTATTTTTTCAGAGCTTCACCAGGTTTACATCATTTTATCATCATTGGATGAGAGCTACGATGCCTTTGTATCGTCCTTGGAGGTTTTGTCCAAAGAAGACCTAACTGTTTCTTCAATAACTGGAAGGTTGTTGGAAGAATCAAGATGTCGTATGGAGAGAAAACAGTTGAGAGAGCCATTGCAACAAGAAATAAAGAAGACTGAATCTGCTTATATTTTAAGGAAATGCTTTAATTGTGGGTTAAAGGGACATATTGCTAAGTTTTGTCAGAATAGTAATTGTCAGAGAAAGGAAAGCCATAGAAAGAATAAAAAGCTGATTAATGTAGCTGTAGCTAATAGAACTACTAATAACCACAATTGGTGGGTGGTAGATAGTGGAGCTACACACTGTATTTCAAAAATAAAAAGGGATTTTGAGAATATAAGGTCTAGTAAAAAATATATTTCTATGGCTAATGGCTGGAGAGTCAAGGTCTCTGGAGAGGGTAAGGTTTACTGTTCATTTTTAAAACAAAATTTGGAAATGCTATATGTTCCCAGATGTGATTATAATCTATTATCAGTTAAGGCATTATTGGAAGCAGGTTTTAAAGTTACTTTCCAAGGGGAGGAATGTCTTATTCAAAAGAATGAAGTGAACTTAATAGCTAATATGAAAGATGGTTTGTTTGTAATTAGCAATGATCCTATTATAATGGCTACTACTTGTACAAATCAAAAACCACATGATGAATGTATTCATTTATTACATAGAAGATTGGGTCATGTGAATTTTAATACACTAAAAAGAACTGTAGCTTTGTCTAATGGGTTTAAGTTAAAGGCTTGTAAGAAATATCTGCAGTGTAATGTATGTGGTAGAGAAAAGAGCAGGGCAGCACCAGCTAATAGGTTAGATGGATTTAAAACCACAACTCCATTAGAACTGGTATTTATGGATTTGATAGGTCCTATGAAACCCAGTTTAGGGGGTGCTTGCTACATATTAAATATTCTAGACCATTACAGCAGATATGGGTTCTGTTATCTCCTTACGTCAAAAACTGAAACTACACAAACAATATCTAATTGGCTCAAGTTTGTACAAAGGAAAACTCAGTTAAATGTAAAAACCATAATAACAGATAATGGAACTGAGTTTGTTAATAAACAGTTTAATGAGCTGTTAGTTTCAGAAGGGATAGAGCATAGACGTACAGCTCCATATAGACCTCAGCATAATGCATTTGTTGAACGGAGGGGCCAAACATTGCAAGCTATGATTAGATCTATGATTGAAGATTCTGGTTTACCTGATAGCTTATGGGGAGAAGCAGCAAAATGTGCTAATCATATTTTAAACAATGTGGTTAGTTCAGCTACAGGTAAAATCCCTTATACCTTATGGTATAAGAGAAAACCAAATCTTAGTTATATTCACACATTTGGGACACCTGCTTGGGTACATATTCCAAGTTCAATAAGAAATAAAGGAGAACATAGAGCTAAACAATTATTTTTTGTTGGCTATGAGTTAAACCATAAGTCTTATCGGTTCTGGGAGAAAGGTACTAAAAACATTTATTGTAGTTCTAGCGCTGTTTTTCAAGAACAGTCAGGCTGGGAAAGGGTAGAAGATATTGTATATATTCCTCAACAAGTTTTAACTAACTCCTCAAATGAAAGTGATAAAGAAGAGGAGGAACCTGCTAGAGAGATCAAACAAGAACCACTGATAGTGGAGACAGGAGAGGAAGAAAATAATAATGTAAATGTACCTATAAGTCCAATAATTCTCAGAAGGTCTAACAGGGAAAGACGACAGCCTGATCGTTTCGAAGCAGGTTTAATTTGTCAAATAGACATTGAACCTTCTAATGTTGAAGAAATAAAAATGTATCCTGAGAATGAAAGAAAGAATTGGAAAGTAGCTATGGATAAAGAAATAAAGTCTTTGCAAGATCTTAATGTTTATCAAGAGGTTAAAATACCTAAAACAGAAAAGTTAATTGGATGTAAATGGGTTTTTAAACTGAAAGAAAGTGTTACAGGAGAGGTAATACATAAAGCAAGATTAGTTGCTCAAGGATTTGCACAGAATAATAGTGATTATGATGAAGTATTTTCCCCAACGTTAAAAGCTTCCACTCTTAGGGCTGCTTTAGTTTGGGCAGCAAATAAGAATTATAGTATAAAACATGTAGATATTGAAACTGCTTATTTGCATGCAACATTAAACCATGATATATATATGAAAGTTCCATCAGGAATAGAAAGTAAGGTAGGGTACTGTTGGAAACTGAATAAGAGTTTGTATGGTTTAAAACAGTCAGGTTATGAGTGGAATAGATGTTTAGTAAAAGAGTTAAATAGTTTGGGATTTAAAGCTAGTATTGCAGATCCTTGTTTATTTATAAAACAGCAAAATAGTGAATTATCATTGTTATTATTATTCACTGATGATATTGCTATTATAGCAAAAGATGAAACAGAAACTGAAAGAATAATTTCAGGGTTAAAAAGAAAATTTAGAGTAAAAGATCTAGGAGCTATTAGTCATTATCTAGGGCTGGATATTGTCAGGACTAGTAAAGGATTTAAACTGTCTCAAGCTAAGAAAATTAATGGTTTGCTGAAACGTTATAATATGGAAAACTGTAAACCAGTAAAAACACCTATGGTTCAAGGTTTTGAGAGTTCAGCAGATAACAGCAATGTCTTTGATAAAAAGATATATCAATCATTAATAGGCAGCTTGATGTATTTATGTAACTGGTCAAGACCTGACATAGCATTTACAGTTAATCATTTAGCTAGATATTGTGAGAATCCTACAACCAGATGTTGGCAAGGTGCGAAAAGAGTTTTAAGATACTTGAAGCACACCATACATTATTCTCTATATCTAGAGCCAACAAAGGAATTGGAACTAAAAGCATTTGCAGATGCTAGTTTTGCATCTGATACTGTAACCAGAAAATCCACTTCAGGATTGGTTGTATTATTGGGAAACGCTTTAGTAGGATGGAGGTCTAACAGACAGAAGCATATAAGCTTATCAACAACTGAATCCGAATTTTCTTGTTTATCTTTATTATGTACTGAGCTATTGGTATGGAAACAATTATTGTTTGATATGGGTTTAAATTGTAATGAACCAATAAAAGTGTATGAAGACAATCAAGCAGCTATAAAATTAGCAACTAATGCTGCAGTGAAAACTAGATCAAAACATACGGATCTACGGTATCTAAATGTCAGACAATGTGTTAAAGATAATTTGATTAAACTGGAATATTGTGCAACTGAAGATAATATTGCTGACCAGTTTACTAAAGCTCAGGGTGCTATAAAGCATAAATCTGTTTGTGATATGTGTAATTTGAGATTGTGAAAATATATGTATAATATGCCACCCAAAAGGGGAGATTGTTAGAGATTAAACTTGATTTGGGTGACAATATTATATAATGGAGTAAAAGCACCTTTAAGGAGTTAAACGGCCTAAGGGTGTGGATGTAATTATTCTACATAAAAGAGAGTTAGATGTTACACGTAGTTGCTCTTGTATATGTGTTTGATGTTAGTGTTTGGATACCTCTTGTTCTCTTGTTTGCTAACTTGATATTTATTCTCTCAAGAGTCAACTGCTTGCTACAGTGTATATTGTTTTTGATATTGGTAAGCAGCTTTTGTATTTTGATACTATGTTTTTTATGGACTGACTTTTATGTGCATGATACTGGATTGATACTTGGACTATTTCTTACTGTGTTTCTTTTTGTTGTCTGAGTAAAAGTAAGTTATAAAACTCGTGTTAGTGCATTACTGTTTGCCTAAAAGTCCCAGTACAACTTCCACTGTGTATTAATAATACTCTGTTAAACAAACCATTTTTTCAACAACATATTATAACAATAGATCTAGAGACCACCAAAACCCAAAGCCCCTTAGTCTTGGTGGGGTTCATTAGAAGCCTGTTTTTCCCCATGCAGACGCTCATATCCTACAGACAACAGGACAGGACATGCACAGCACTGCTTAGTTTACCATCAGCAAAGATGTGCAGTTGGTGTCATCAGCATATTGAGGATATCTCACCACACGGACATGGATGAGCTTACTCTGTAGATGTGGAATAGGAGAAGGGACAGCACTGACCCCTGTGGGACATAGAAAAGGTCCAGGATGGGGTCTCTCCTCCCCAATCCCCATTGAGTCAAGTAAGAGAAGGGTGGACACAGTATCTTAGCTGTTCCTAGCACTTCATTCTTCTGGATACACAGAGCTCTGTGGTTGTTCCTGGGATCTACTGGAGCCAATCTACCAGTTTAAGAGTCACAGCCCAAAATGTCCCTCTCTCAAGGACCACTTTTGCCTTGACTGTCCATATTCTCTCTAATTCATTCTTTAGACCCTGGACCTTCTCCAGTTTTCCATCCTCCTTCCTCCTGATGTTGCAGTCATTTGACACTGCTGCATCTATCCCTACCACTGTCTTCTTGTGTATGACCTCTGTGTCTGGTTGATTGGCCAGGACCTGCCTGTCTGCCTTGATCTGGAAGTCCCAGAGGATCTTAGCCTTGTTGTTCTCCACAACTTTGTGTGGAATATTACATCTGGGCTAGGTCTAACCTGTGCACTGTGCATATATCTGGTGGATAAAATCGCTCAGATTCGGGCTGGCTTGGACTCCGACTGGGCAGTATCTGACGAAGGGGAAACGATGGGTTTGGCCGATAATATTTGGGAAGAGTTTGATCCTGTGACTCCGGATGAAGTGGACAGGATCATGGGGAAATTAAGTGCCGCCATGTGTTTGTTGGACCCGTGTCCCTCCTGGCTGGTTTATGCGGCTCAGGAGGTTACACGAGGCTGGCTCCTGGCAGTTATCAATGCTTCCTTGAGTGAGGGGTGCTTCCCTGCCACCTTGAAAGAGGTGGTGGTAAGGCACCTCCTCAAGAAACCTGCCTTGGATCCAGCTATTTTAAATAACTTTCGTCCTGTCTCCAACCTTCGCTTCCTTGCGAAGGTTGTTGAGAGCGTGGTGGCACGGCAGCTCCCTTTGGTCCTGGAGGAAACTGAGTATCTGGATCTATACCAATCGGGTTTCAGGCCCGGGTACAGCACAGAGATGGCATTGGTCACGCTGGTGGATGATCTCTGGTGGGCCCAAGACAGGGGTTGTTCCTCTGTCCTGGTCCTTTTAGACCTCTCAGCGGCTTTTGATACCATCGACCATGGTATCTTTTTGCGATGTCTTGAGGGGTTGGGAGTGGGAGGCACTGTTTTACGGTGGTTCTCCTCCTACCTCTTGGGCCGTTCACAGACGGTGTTGGCAGGAGGGCAGAGGTCAACCCCTAGGCCCCTTAGTTGTGGGGTGCCTCATGGGTCGGTACTCTCGCCCCTCCTGTTCAACATCTATATGAAGCCGCTGGGTGAGATCATCCATGGTTTCAGGGTGAGGTATCATCAATATGCTGATGATACCCAGCTTTTTATCTCTACCCCGAACCAACCCAGCGATGCCCTTGATGTGATGTCCCGTTGCCTGGAAGCGGTCTGATTTGGATGGGGAAGAACAGGCTCCAGCTCAACCCGGCCAAGACTGAGTGGCTTTACGTACCGGCATCTCAACTTGTCCAAGAGGTTCCATCTTTGATTATGGGAGGAGAGGTGTTACCTCCCGTTGATAGGGCACACAATTTAGGCGTCCTCCTGGACTCACAACTCAGTTTTGAAGAGCATATTGGAGTCGTGGCCAGGGGGGCATTTGCCCAGGTTCGCCTGGTGCGCCAGTTGCGCCCCTATCTGGACCGAGATGCCCTACGTGCGGTCACTATGCACTCGTTACCTCTCGGATAGATTACTGCAATGCTCTCTACATGGGGCTGCCCTTAAAGACCACCCGGAGGCTCTAGCTGGTGCAGAATGCACCAGTAAATTAAATAGTAAAATATTTAATTAAAAGAAATAAAATGACAAAATATGCTTCTTGAAATAAAGAACAAATATTTAACACCAACTTTTATTTCTAAATAGTGCCCTAGGCTTCACTGGGGATGACTGGAAGACATCGGGTGAAAATGGCTGCATGATTCCTGTTGACAACAGATTGATTGATTGACTGACTGAATTTCTATATCATCCAAAATCAACTGACTTTTATTGTAACCAGTTATAGCAGATGATAAGGCATTATTAAATGGAGACGTTCCTCCTTCTCTGCTATCATATTTTAGAAATGTCATCAGCTACTAATCATATCTCAAAAATAAATATCTTCCCCATGCCTTGGGGAAAGGAGCAGTGGGCTAATGCCTCCTTAAGTAACACCAGCTGCCTGCAATTAGTGCAGGTTCGCATCCCACCAGGCTCAAGGTTGACTCAGCACTTCCATCCTTCCGAGGTAGGTAAAATGAGGACCCAGATTGTTGGGGGCAATAAGCTGACTTTGTAATAATGCCGCTTGGCGGGGGCCAAAAGCCCTAATAAGCAGGCATATACATAGAATGAAGGCTATTGCTAAGCACATTGGTTTGTGCTTAAATTGTAAGCCGCCCTGAGTCTTCGGAGAAGGGCGGGATATAAATGGGATTAAAATAAAATAAATTAAAAAATGCCTGCCTTAGTTAAAGATTTTTGTTCCTTATCATATTTTCCATACAATTCTGATGTGGACTTAACAGGACAATGTAGCATTTAGGGAAAAAGTATTTCAGTATTTTTAAGAAATCTAAGAAATCAGATTCACAAAAATGCACCAAGCTCAGAACAAGAGTTCTGAGTCTCTGTATAAGTCAGATATTCCTATGCCTTATTATACCCTCTCTGCAATTCAAATGGGGCCTCAGTAGGATAATGAAGCATTTGGGGAAAAAGATGCAAGCCAAGAGATCTGCTCCAGAGGCCAAGATGGAGAAGATCTCCACGGCCACCATGAACTTCCCTTTGTTGCTCATGTAGGTGGGGAGGAAGGTGATCCAAACACTGCAAAAGACCAACATGCTGAAAGTAATGAACTTGGCTTCATTAAAGCTGTCAGGCAACTTCCTAGCCAGAAAGGCCAGTGTGTAACTGATGAGGGCCAGAAAACCCAGGTAGGCGAGGACAGTGTAAAACATTGAAGCTGAGCCTTCATTACATTCCAAGATAATCTCTCCTACCAAGGAATGGAAATCCAAGTTGAGAAATGGGGGGTAGGTTACCAGCCAGGTGGCACAAAGAACTACTTGGACCAGGAGACAGGCTAAGACAATGGAGTTGGTCAGTTGTTTTCCTAAGAATTTCTTTGCCCTATTCCCTGGTTTGGTGGCCATGAAGGCCAGAACCACCATGACAGTTTTTGCCAAGACAGAGGAAACTGCAAGGGAAAAGAGAATGGCAAAGGTAGTTTGTCGGAAGAGACAGGTGAGTTTCCTGGGTCGACCAATGAAGAGGAAGGAGCAGAGGAAGCAGAGCAAGAGGGAGACTAGGAGGATGTACATCAGATCTCGATTGTTAGCCTTGACAATTGGTGTGTCACGATGCTTAATGAAAATTGCCAGAATGCCCAATGTGATCAGAAAGAGAAAAAGAGTGAGAGATACTAAAGTGTGTCCCAGAATGTCTTGATAGGCAAGGAAGTGGATTTTTTTTGGCAATGCAGTGGTCCTTATCCTTGTAAGGATATTTGTCTTTTGGGCAGGGATCACAATGAGCAGAATCTGAAATCAAGAAATTAAATCTTGGTCTGAGGATTCCAGGAACATTTGCCATGAGCATCATCTCTCCCTCATTATTCTTCCCTCCTTCCCTCTGCTATGGCATGACTGTCCCTTTTTTTGTTATGGCCAATCCTCAAAGGAAGTGATAGAATGACCCTTTGTGCATTTCATGGCAGATGAAAAATGCAAATCTTTCTATATTATTCATGGATGTTGTGTTCATCTCCAGCTAGCCTGGTATGTTTCATGTAGGAAAAAAGCCTCATTCTTCATTTAGGAAGAACATGATCTCTGACAGGGCAGATCCTCCTTAATTTTCCTTTGCTCTTACTGGTAGAAATTCAAAATTGTCATAAATGCAGGACTACATTAGGAAGATGGGATAAGGATGGTCATTTCCACTGTTCTAAAACACTGGAAAATCCACTCACATAATCCTGAAAAGCTGCTGCAAATATTTTACAGATTACAGAATAACAGAGTTGGAAGGGACATGGAGATCTTCTAGTCCAACCCTTAAAAGACGCTTAAGTTAAAGAAGGCAGCGTTCAATGGGCCACTCTTTACATTTCATCATTTTGATTTGCTGAACTGATTTACTACCTCAGGTTCTCTTTGAACTTGTTCTGTACCAGCCTACTACCGGCCCTGCAGAAAAGGCAGGGACAACCCCTTTACAAACGGCAAGAGGCTGGAACTAAGCCTGCCAAATTTATTAACATAAAACAGAGCAAAACAAGACATGAACCATGAAACAGGAGCTATTCAAATGGTTGCCTTCAGCAAACAAGCCCTCCCACACATTCCCCTTTTAAACAGTTCAGGGCGTGGCTTCTCTCTGCCTCCTTCCGAGGTGCCCCATTGCCTTCCTCTGTTTACTCCTGATTGACTGCCTCCTTCGTCGGGCGTCCTTGAACAGAGCCAGCTGTGGGTCATCTTCATCCACGCTGTCAGGCTCACACAGCTGGGTCTGCGTTGTAACCAGATGGGAGGGGCCTGGCTGAGGGCTCTCATCAGCAAGCTCTCCAACACCCTCAGCAAGCTCTCCAACACCCCCTCCTCCTCCTCTGAATCATCTGACCCAACTGCTGAACCCACAGGCTGACCCTGAATCACAACAGAACTCTCTCCTTGCAGCCATGGCAGACTTCTTCATTCTTGTTTGAGGGACTTCTTCAGCAACTTACCTGTTTGATTAGAAGTGGTCCCTTCTGGGCAAGAAATACATTCATAGCAACAACTGGGCCTCCCCACTGCAACTTCCCTTACTTGTCCTGGAAGGCAGTGCTTCACACATCGAGAGAAAGGCTTTGTCTGAAATGAGAGATTTTAGCATTGAGAGGTTAGAAGCATGTAGCTTAGCTACAGGATCTGCCTAAAAGGGACCCCTCATGCTTTATTAAAGTTTTCATTTCAACAGCCTCTTCCCCTTCACTTGGTTAGCCCACACAATGTCATCAGGATCAGTGCTGAAATGTGCAGCTGAAGGATCAACCCATCCGACTTTCTGTTGAAGGATTGTCATATTTGCAAAGATGATCCAGTTTAGGATATCAAATCCTGCATATTTCATTCCGTTTTCTGAAAAGGAGAGTTCATCCCCAGCAGTGTTGTTAAAGTTGATATTCTTCAAGAAAGTTTTGATCTGAAATTGTAAAACAAACAACAAACAACAAGTCCATGAAAGGGAAGAGAGCCAATATAAAGATAATTTTTTAAAAAACAACAACACTACACTGTGTGGAAGGCAGAATATCAGCAGAATATCAGCAAACAGTCCGTGCCTGCAAAGATGAAGTGAGAGAAGCTAAAGCTCAAAATAAACTAAGGCTTGCAACCAAAGTCAAAAATAACAAAAAAAGCTTCTTTCAACATATAAGAAACAAGAAAAAAGTTAAGGAAATGATTGGTCCATTAGTGGGGGAAAGTGGAAAGAAGGTGACAAGCAACAGGGAGAAAGCAGAACTATTAAACTCATTTTTTGCATCTGTCTTTACACAAAGGGAAAAAAAACAGTCCAACGTACCAAAACCAGTGGCATAAAAAACAGAATAGAAACGCAAGTTAAGATAGGCAAGAAAATGGTAAGTGAGCACCTGTCCAGCCTAGACGACTTCAAATAACCAGGACCAGATGGATTACACCCCAAGGTTCTCAAGGAACTGGCAGACGTGATCTCAGAGCCACTGAACTATATTTTTCAAAGATCCTGGGGAACTACCAGAGGACTGGAAGAGAACTGATGTAGTTCCCATCTTCAAAAAAGGGAAAAAAATAGATCCAGGAAACTACAGACCTATCAGCCTGACCTCAATACCTGGGAAGACTCTGGAAAAGATAATCAAACAACAAATCAGCGAACACCTTGATGCGAACAAAGTTATCACTAAAAGCCAACATGGGTTTGTCAAAAACAGATCGTGCCAGATAAATCTTTTTGCATTCTTTGACCAAGTGACAAAACTAGTGGACCAGAGGAATGCTGTAGATATAATTTACTTGGACTTCAGTAAGGCATTTGATAAAGTAGATCACAGCCTACTACTAGATAAGATAGAAAAATGTGGGTTAGATAGCATCACCACCAGATGGATTCGTAGCTGGCTGACAGTCCGTACTCAGTGTGTGGTCCTCAATGGAACTGCATCTACACGGAAGGAAGTGTGTAGTGGGGTGCCCCAGTGCTCTTCAACATCTTCATCAACGATTTGGATGAGGGGATAGATGGGGAACTCATCAAATTTGCAGACAACACCAAGCTGGCAGGAATAGCCAATACTCTAGAAGATAGGCGTAAAATACAGGAGGATCTGGACGGACTCGAACACTGGGTACTATCTAACAAAATGAAATTCAATTGTGAAAAAAAGTAAGGTTCTACATTTAGGCAGGAAAAATCAAATCCAAAGGTATAGTATAGGTGGTACCTTCCTCAATAGTAGTAACTGTGAGAGAGATCTTGGAGTCCTAGTGGACAATCACTTAAATATGAGCCAGCAGTGTGCTGCAGCTGCCAAAAAAGCCAACACAGTGCTAGACTGCATTAACAGAGGGATAGAATCAAGATCGTACTAATACCACTTTACAATGCCTTGGTAAGTCCACCCCTGGAATACAGCATCCAGTTTTGGCCACCACGATGTAAAAAAGATGTCGAGAATTTAGAAAGAGTACAGAGAAGAGCAACAAAGATGATTGGGGGACTGGAGGCTAAAACATATAGGGAACAGTTGCTGGAATTGGGTATGTGTAGTTTAATGAAGAGAAGGGTGATGTTATGATTCAGGGTCAGCCTGTGGGTTCGGCAGTTGGGTCGGACGACTCAGAGGAGGAGGGGGGTGTTGAAGAGCTTGCTGAGGGGGTTGGAGAGCTTGCTGATGAGAGCCCTCAGCCAGGCCCCTCCCACCTGGTCACGACGCAGACCCAGCTGTGTGAGCTTGTCAGCGTGGATGAAGATGACCCACAGCTGGCCCTGTTCAAGGACGCCCGACGCAGGAGGCAGTCAATCAGGAGTAAACATAGGAAGGCAATGGGGCACCTCAGAAGGAAGCAGAGAGAAGCCACGCCCTGAACTGTATAAAAGGGGAATGCATGGGAGGGCTGGTTTGCTGAAGGCAACCACTTGAATAGCTCCTGTTTCATGGTTCGTGTCTTGTTCTGTTTGCTTTTGTATCCATAAATTTGGCAGGCTTAGTTCCAGCCTCTTGCCTTCTTGTAAAAGGGGTTGTCCCTGCCTTTTCTGCAGGGCCGGTAGCAGGCTGGTACAGAACAGGTGAGGGGTGACATGATAGCAGTGTTCCAATATCTCAGGGGCTGCCACAAAGAAGAGGGAGTCAAGCTATTCTCCAAAGCACCTGAAAATTTAAGTTTAAGTTTAAGTTTATTAGATTTACATACCGCCCTTTTCCCATAGGACTCAGGGCGGTTTAACAAGGTGTTTAAAAACATCAATACAATACAAAAATTAAAAAACAATTAAAAATAGTTAAATTAAAATAATCTAATATAATTAAAAAATTAAAAAATAATTAAATAATTAATTAAAGCAGGACAAGAAGCAACGGATGGAAACTAGTCAAGGAGAGAAGCAACCTAGAACTAAGGAGAAACTTCCTGACAGTGAGAACAATTAACCAGTGGAACAACCTGCCTCCAGAAGTGGTGAATGCTCCAACACTGGAGGTTTTTAAGGAGAGACTGGACAGCTATTTGCCTGAAATGGTATAGGGTTTCCTGCCTGGGCAGGGGGTTGGACTAGATGACCTCCAAGGTCCCTTCCAACATTATTATTATTATTATTATTATTATTATTATTATTATTATTATTATTATTATTATTATTATTATTATTATTATTATTATTATTATTATTATGAATGCAGGATATGAAACAGAGATGGGGTTAGCCAGCATTTCCCCAATAGGCTTTTAATATGCAATCTGTTTGTTCCTTTTGGTTTATTATACCTTGCTGCAGAACTAAAGTAGCAAGTCTTTTCTTAGTTAATGAGGAAAATAATAACCTCTGATGAAGAAGTGGGCAAATATATTTCACCTTAAGGAAAAGAGAAAATTATATTTCCTTCAAATGAAAGTGTGGAGGGAGAGGAATAGGCCTGTGCTGAAATGAGACTTAATTCCATTTTTAAATTATGACCTGTTGTTACAGGAGAATCGCAACTGAGCTGTAAGTTGAAACAAAGTTCCATTTCTGGAACAACTAGATCTTCAGCTTCAAGGATTGGACCTACACACTACTGCAAAGGAAAACAAAATGTGCTTGGAAAAGTAAATTAATAAAAATTCCACTGCCAGGTGACTTCTCTGCAAAATCTTATTGGTTAAATAGTTAATCCAAACAATGAATGAGATCCATCAATATTGCATGTTGTTGCTTGGAAGTGTCTCCAAGTTTTCTCATTCTAGTTTACGTCATTGTTCCCCTTATGAATCATCAGCTGACAAGAGGAGAAATTCCTGTAAATGTCAAGATATGAGATTTTTAAAAGAAGAGGGGGAAAAATAGTGAGACAAGACAGTGGAGATCAAAGGCAAAAGTTTATAAATCCTAAAAGAGTGCAAAGCGAAGGTAACCAAGGGAAGAGACCAGAAAGGAAGACCTGAAGATGAGAGTTACCATAGAAGAGGTGTGGTTTATTTCTGCCCCTCTTCAATGCCCGTTGTGACTCCAAAGTATACGCAGCATGCAATGCGTGTGCCACGGAATAGGCAGCATTGTAGATGCTGTAGCTGAAACCGGTCATCTTTCCATCGAAGACGGAGGCCGGGAGGGTGTCCAGGTTCTCCTGCCCTGTGCAAACCCTTCGGCCGTCAGGTGAGGCCAGACCTGCGTTCAAAAACTCGCAGTCAAATACAACTTCCCACCACTCAGGAAGAAAGATGTCTCCGTGGGGTTCATGTGGATTCAGAGCCCAGAGACAATTCTTGAATCCAGGCACCGGGTTTGTGTGGACCGTGAAAGACAAAGCTCCATGGAGGGATTTTAATTTCACCCAGTCGTAGTGACAGCCAATCGCTGAAAACTCCCATTGGGTGGTGAGGATCCAAACCTTCCCAGAAGTAGTGTGGTTCTCTTCTTCATAAATGTAGAGGGATACTATAAGGCTTTGCAGAGAATTTGAATCCCCAGAGATAATCACAGTCTGAGCATCACTGTTCAAAATTGTCCAAAGCAAATATTTCTGTTCCCTGTGCAATACATTGAACACTGTGATTTGGGGCAAGATCTGTTTTACAAATTGTATGCAAATGTCATTCTGGGCAAGGGTGGCATCAAAAATCTGGATGAAATGGTCACTGCTCTCTGATTTCTGAACAATAATCCCAATCCAGTTCCACTGGAAATAGAGAAGGAGCTGGACAATGGCTGCATTCTGTAGGTGAAATTGAGGATCGATCTGGTAGAAGGTGGGGAATCGCCTCTTATCCCTCAAAACAGGGTCAGAGAAGCAGTAACCTAGCTGAAGAGAGGGTGGAGATGGAGGAAAAGAAAGAAGTTAATCAAGGAAAATGGTACTTTTGTTACTAACCTCAGACCATCTAGATTAATAGGGTATCCTATTCTAGACCCTCATCCCCACAACCTTGCACCTTCATGAGATGTTTTCTACAGGTCACAGAATTGGCTCTGCAAGTTGTTGGCAGTAACCACACAAGATGGAACCCACTTCATTACACCTGCATTCCCTCTTTCATCATCCTGAGTGTCCACGTACCTGAGAAATCTTAAAATTGCTAAATATGGATGCCATCTGGTATGAGATTCTGGAGTTAAGACCTCCGAGGACAGAGAGAAGGTCATGCTGTGTGTCACACTTATAGTTAGGGAACAATTTTCCCCGGCTGGAGAGCAGAGACAGGCTGACATCTTGGGCCATGCTTGCATACTGGTTCTCTTCGTAGATGCGAAAGCCCAAGGTGATGTTGGGGAGAAGCCATGGGTCTTTGTTGATCTCCTGGATGGCAAATGCCAAGGCCAGGATGTGTTGGTAGTTCTTGGGAATAGGTCTTTGTTGCAAGTGTTAGAGAACAAAAATTAGTCAGGAGCCAGATGGAGATTGTATTCATCCATTTCATTACCACCATTCTAAGAGTTGATCATAAACATCAATATAAATTAGTTAATTAGTTTTACTGCTGTCAGAAAATAGGGTTGCTATCAATCAGTTGATTCTGTTATTATTGTCAACAGTGTATGACAAAGCCTCCACTCTTTCTCTCTGCAGGACATTTCTGTGAGTTGATATGAAAGTTATAATTTACAATATGAGCTCAGATCAAGTCATTACTAACTTTTCCAAAATGAACTTTTCAGTCCAGTTAAGGAAATGTGAATTATCATCTTATCATAAGACTACACAATTTTTTTTATTTTTTTTATTTTTAATCCCATTTATATCCCGCCCTTCTCCGAAGACTCAGGGCGGCTTACAATCTAAGCACAATCAATGTGCTTAGCAATAGCCTTCATTCTATGTATATGCCTGCTTATTAGGGCTTTTGCCCCCCCCCAAGCAGCATTATTACAAAGTCAGCTTATTGCCCCCCAACAATCTGGGTCCTCATTTTACCTACCTTGGAAGGCTGGAAGGCTGAGTCAACCTTGAGCCTGGTGGGACTCGAACCTGCACTAATTGCAGGCAGCTGGTGTTACTTAAGGAGGCATTAGCCCACTGCTCCACCAAGGCTCCACCAAAGACTACACATTTTATTATATGCAGCCATGGAGATCTTAATGGCTGAAAACCTCTGCCCTACATTCTCAAGCATCTTTTCCCTGAAACTCGCTCCAGTGACCTACAAGTTCCCAGGATTAACAGGAGATTTGTGGGAAGCCAGACTTCAGGGAGAACAGACAGATCTTCTCTACATGAAATATAATGCAAGCATTGAGGATGTTGTTACAAATCCTCAGAATAATGAGATAGGAAGATGAATTCAGTCCAGCCATAAGACAGAGGACCCTAGCATTATTTCTCCCAAGTTCAGCCCATACTGTTCATTCACTTCAGGAACATGGAGAAATGATTGACTCCCTATTCAGTCTGACAAGCCTTTCTTCACCACTGAAGAGTCAGAGGACTTGAGAAGGGGATTAGAGGGAGACTGAATCATTAAGGAGAATCATTGTGTCTTCTACATCAACATAAACTGGGTGGGATTTAAATCTGTCTCATCTTCAAGACATCCCTTTCCACATTGCCCTGAGAAAAAAGACAATCAAGGAAACACTTACAGAGAATAGGCATCCCAATCCCCAGGAGGCCCGTGTAAAGGAAGCTGTAGGACTTTAGTAATGGAGAGAGGCAGGTTTCCACCAATAATAAAATCTCCAGGTCTATAATAGTCTTTCTGTTCTTGGAAAGGTCTGCTATAGAAGCAGTTTGGCTTCAGGACCATCTGGACAGCTGCAGACAAGGCCCATAGAAACATTAAAAGCCAACTCATTGTCCACAGAAAGAGACCTTCTTCCTACAGCAAGTCAATGGAGGAGGATGTAGGGAATGTGATGCTCTGATGACTTCAGAGGGCTCAAATGGGGTTTTAAGGCTTCAAGATAAGTATTCATCTCAGCTCCAATTCTAGAGGGACCCAGCCATATTAACCAGAGCATGCTAAATAAACATGTTTTGTCCAGACACAAATTTCTTTATGTTTAGGGAGGATTAATCTTTAGAACTCTACTGAGATGAAGTAAGAATTTCTAGTCTTTGATGAATCCCGGGAGAGAGAAATATCCACACTATCCCCATAATTCTAGAGTTCTTGGCATTTTGGAAAGAGAAAAACTTAATTGTGAGGCCACAATTGTTAGTCTTTTTCTGTGAATTGGGCAACTGTGATTGGAGAGCCATCCACCTATAGAGTTAGAAGAAAACTTGGGGGTCCCCTAGTCCACTCCCCTTAATGTAGGACACACATGAGGCAAATTCTTTTAAATCTCTGAGATCTCTTTGGAATTGACTGTTTCTGCTGTAATCTCCAAACTCTTTTCAGATCAAGAAACTCCCTGGGACTTCCTGGAACAACTCACCATGGCTTCTGTCCTAGTGGTGTTTCCCTAACTGGCCAATGGAGCTGTGAGGCACTTGGATGGTTTTTAATCATCACTCACTTGCTTCTTTTCTTCTTCTTTTGTGTGACTTAGATGTACTCTGCCCAATCTCCCTGTCACTTGAATGGGTCCTCAATATTGTAAACAAGTATTTCAAAGCCAACCACTCTGATTTATGGAGGATTTCCTGAGGACAGAGTCAAGAGCTTCTCTCAGGTGCACCATTCTGTTCTACACCATTCAGTCCCCACCCTTTGTGGTTTGAACCAGGAAGGGGTACCTCTCCTTGAGTGACAAGCATAATACCCAATCATCATCCTACCAGACAAATCTTGCATTTGCAGTGGCCCTAAGAGATGATAGGTGCCCATGGAGTGTTCCTGCCATCAAGCAGGGCATCCAGCTGGTCCACATAGAAAGGTTTGAGACTGTAAACCTGGCTGTGCACTAGTTCCACTCAAGGACACTTTCACTCTGTGCTGGTGGAAGGTGAGAGGTCAGCCCTGGGGACTCTGCTATGCGGGGTATTTCAGCATTGGCCCTCTCTCCACCTCTCTCTATCCCTAAGCATTCTTGTAAGTTCGGGAAACATCTAAGACTGTCACACAACATTGTCTCCCTTCCTCTCTGCCCAAGATTGAACAATTTTCTAATTATTCCATTAACACCCATCGATCCATCCCCATAATACACTGAGAGCATAAAAAATAGCAGGGACAGGAGAAGATCCCTTAATATCCACTTCATATGGTCTGGTTTATTAATGAAGCATATTTATCTAGTCATAATGAAGAGAACTCTCTGTACAATTTAATGTGAGGCTGAAAGTTCATTCTCCAAGCTTGTGGGTTGTTTTTCAAATACTTCATTACTAGGCTAGGTAACATCTTCAGCGGAGTTTAGGGGATTCAGTGTTCTTCTGTTTATAAGGGCTTCAGGTGTGGATGTGTCGCGTGAGGGCCTTGTGATGGGTCTTCTGGTGGGTCAGGTGTGAGTCATCAGTGAGAGGCTTGTGATGCAAGTAAAATTTCCCAATTCCAGAACAAATCAGCAATTCTTCTGCCTCATTATAATCACTTTACAATTCAGATTGGGCCTCAGTAGGATACTGTACCATTTGGGGGAAAAGATGCAAGCCAAGAGACCAGAACCAGAACATATATTTAACACCGACATTTATTTCTAAATAAAATATTTCTAGGCTTCACTGGGGATGACTGGAAGACATGGGGTGAAAAAGGCTGTATGATTCTTGCTGACAACAGATGGATTGATTGATTGATTGACTGAATTTCTATATCATCCAACTCAACTGACTTTTATTGGAACCAGTTATAGCAGATGATAAGGCATTATTAAATGGACATGTTCCTCCTTCTCTGCTATCATATTTTAGAAATGTCATCAGCTACTAATCATGTCTCAAAAATAAATATATTCCCCATGCGTGCCTTAGTTAGAGATTTTTGTTCCTTATCATATTTTCCCTACAATTCAGATGTGGTCTCAACAGGATAATGTAGCATTTAGGGAAAAAGTATTTCAGTATTTTTAAGAAATCTAAGAAATCAGATTCACAAAAATGCACCAAACTCAGAACAAGAGTTCCCAGTCCCTGTATAAGTCAGATATTCTTATGCCTCATTATACCCTCTCTGCAATTCAAATGGGGCCTCAGTAGGATTATGAAGCATTTGGGGAAAAAGATGCAAGCCAAGAGACCAGCCCCGGAGGCCAATATGGAGAAGATCTCCACAGCCACCATGGACTTCCCTTTGATGCTCAGGTAGGTGGGGAGGAAGGTGATCCAAACACTGCAAAAGATCAGCATGCTGAAAGTAATGAATTTGGCTTCATTAAAGCTGTCTGGTAATTTCCTAGCCAGAAAGGCCACTGTGAAACTGATAATGGCCAAAAAACCCAGGTAGGAGAGGACAGCATAAAACATTGAAATTGAGCCTTCCTGACATTCCAAAATGGCTTCTCTTAACAAGGAGTGGAAGTCAATGTTGGGAAATGGTGGAGAGGTTACCAGCCAGGTGGCACAAAGAAGTGTCTGGACCAGGGGACAGGCTAAGACAATGGAGTTGGTCAGTGGTTTTCCTAAGAGTTTCCTTGTGCTGTTGCCTGGTTTGGTGGCCATGAAGGCCAGAATCACCATGACAGTTTTTGCCAAGACAGAGGAAACTGCAAGGGAAAAGAGGATGGCAAAGGCACTTTGTTGGAAGAGACAGGTGAGCTTCCCTGGTTGACCAATAAAGAGGAAGGAGCAGAGGAAGCAGAGCTTGAGAGAAACCAGGAGTAGGTAGGTGAGATCTCGGTTGTTGGCCTTGACAATTGGTGTGTCATGATACTTAAGGAAAATTGCCAGGACCGCCATTGTGATCACAGAGAGACAAAGAGCTAGAGAAGCTAAAGAGTATCCCAGGGTATCTCGATAGGAAAGGAAGTGGATCTTCTTGGCAATGCAGTGGTCCTTGTCCTCTGTGGGATATTGGTCTTCTGGGCAGGGGTCACAGTTAGCTGCATCTGAAATCAAGAGTCACTTTGTATTTTATAGTGTATCAAAAGGGCAAATCAATATCTGATATTGGTAATCATGGGGAATACGTTCATTGTATTCAGCTCTTTATCTCAAGTCCTCTCCTGTGTATTTTGCCTCCATTCATTCAGCATTTTCTTGCAGAGAAGGGCAGGCAGACATAGCTAGATGGATCTCTTTCTCCAACAGGTCTCCAACACACTACTTGGGAGACTGACAGTGTTAAAACAAGAGCACATCCTAAATAATGAAGTTTGATCCTCACACCCCATGAAACATTTGGTAGTTGGTTTTCTTTAATATAGCTGGATGTAAGAATCGTTGTGGAAAGTGTACTAGAGAACCTATGAATTGTGCCCTTAAACTACCCTGCATTAAATTGTTGAGGAGAAGGAAAGGTGTTGGGTGGAGGAAGACAGTTTATTTATTTATCTTTATTTATTTAGAAAATTTATATTGCCACCTACTCGCATATGGCGATTCAAGGCGACTTACATGGATAGAAAATGCAATCTAAAAAAATAAAAAATAACAAGGAGAAAAATAATAAAATAATAAACACCCACCACCACCCCAGCGACAACACACATTCAAACTAGCCATTTAATGGGCTCCATCCCTCTCTGGGTTCCCCAGGCCTGCTGGCACAACCAGGTCTTCAGGGCCTTCCGAAAGAGTGTTAGAGTTGGGGCCAGTTTAATGTCTGGGGGAATTATGTTCCAGAGAGAGGGAACCACCACAGAGAAGGCTCTTCTTTTGGGTACCTCCAGATGTATCTTCTTAGGAGATGGGACCTACAACATTCCTTGCCTCCTTGCTCTAGTGGGTTGGGTAAATGTGACCAGCAAGAGACGGTCCTTTAGATAACCAGCTGAAATCAATGAACTTAGAGGTTCTGCTGACAAGCATGAATGTTATGAAGAATGTCAATCTACATAGAAGAGTGGACTTTGAAAGTTTCTAACTTGGCGGAAATGGCAAAGATCTCAGCATATTTGAAAGAACAATCGCAACAGAGATACATTGTGGAATGGAGAAGATGGATTGAATATATTCAGAATAAATATGGGACTAAAAAGTTTCATTTAGCATTTGAATAAGTAGTGGTTTTATATGATGTATTATTAGTTATTTGTTATCTGTTTGTAATATAATTATGACTATGGAGAGTTAAAGTGCGATAGAATTTATTGTCTTATTTTTGTTGTTAGCATATTCTAGCTTATGTTTGTATCACTATACCCTGTATTCAGCTCTGGGAAGTCGGGGAGGGGGGAGGGGAGGGTTGGGGAGAGGGGAGGGGGAGGAGGGAGTTTTTTGTATTTAAAAATGTATTGTAAAACTTTTCAATAATAAAAAAAAGAATGTCAATCTACCAGAAATAACAACACAATTGATATTTGTTTTTACTGAATGGTTTCCTTGATCTTGGAAGTTCTACATTTAAAGTGTGCTCTACCTGTCTGATTAGAAATGCTCCCTTCTGGACAAGGGGCACATTGGTAGCAGCAAAACTGCTCGCCCTCTGGAACTCTTCTCCTCTCTCCTGCATGACACCTCTTCATGCTACACCTGGCAAAGGGCACCTTCTAAAAGAGAAATAATGTAGGTGGTCTAAGCAATCAGCATGGTACATTTATTCATTTGTTCATTTCTGTTTGCATTGCCAGAATATCTCCAAAATAGATGGCGAACTAGGGTCTATCAGAAACTAGGAAAAGCTACGGGGGATTAAGGCCAGTTCCATTCCAAACCCCCATGTATGGATGCTGGAGATTGGAACTGGGACCTGGCATACAAAGAAGGCTTGTGAGTTGAGCTATAACTTCTCTAAAACAGCTATGGGGATCTAACAGAATGGGAACTGTCCATGGAAGCCACTGTTGGCTGCTTTAACTGAATCCTGGGTTTCAGGCAGAATTTCCTCCTGATCTCAACTCTTTTTGATCTGTCACAAATCAGACATCAAATATGTTACATGCAAAAGAGGCTTTTCATCAAATGGTTGCCAATTTTTTGACTCAGCAAGCTGTTTTTCATTGAGGAGGATGTCTTGAATCCCCAGAAGAGAATGATTTTTTTGCTGAATGTATTTGACCTTCCAGTTCACCTTTCTTGCCCAGACAATTGCATTAGAGTGAATGGTGAAATCCTGGCCATGGGGAGCCCCTGGATCTATCCGTCCAACTTTCACAGGGACAAAAGATAGATTGGGGAGGAGAACCCAGTTGAGAAGATCATAACGACCAGATCCCAGTCCATTTTCTGACAAGGAGATTTTATCTCCAGCACTGTTGTTGAAGTAGATAGTCCTCAAATAGGGAAGAAGCTGAAAGAAAAGAGACCTTCAGAAATTGGAGTAATTGGCTGAAAGCCACACAAGAGACATCATGGCTTCTATCATTGTGTGATGGCCATCATCATAGGAGATTTGTATATATTTGAGAATCTAGAGGAGTTTCCTTGGTGGGGATCTGAGCAATCAGGTGTAACATAAAATTTTGAATTGCTTCCCCAAAACCTTCAGATTGGGCATTTTGTACCATGGCTACTTCAACTGCAATTTTATGAGAATGATGTCAATGTATTCCTTCACAGAAAGAGTAGTGGCAACTTAGAACCAATTTTCAACAGAAGTAGTGGGTCAGTCATTAGTAACTGAGTTTAAGCTTGCTTGGGATCACGTGTCCATAATCTGACAAAAACATATAAAATAAAATATGAAAAATAATAACAAAATAAAAATAAATACATAAATCAAAAACAAACTCAAAGGATTTATTCAATGGACCACTAGATCTTTTTTCTGCTCTCAGTTTTCTATGTTTATGTTTCTAATTATGGTCACTGCCAGATTTTTTTTCTTTAATTCTAGGCCGGATCTCTCTTTGGTAATCTTTTATCTGTTACTTCTTGTCCTGCCTTCAGGTGCTCTGGAGATATATTGACCCCCTCTTCTCTGTGACAGCATCTCAAATTTTAGGAAACTGCTATCAGTTCACTCCTAATCTTTCTCTTCACTAGAATAGATACCTAGTTCTGACAACCTACAGAACCACAAAACCAAAAGCCCAATGCCTTATGACCTTCAGTGTTTCATTCATGTGGGCTTTTGCTTTTGTGGTTCTGTAGGTTGTCAGAACTAGGTATCTATTCTAGTGAAGAGAAAGATTAGGAGTGAACTGATAGCAGTTTTCTAAAATTTGAGGTGCTGTCACAGAGAAGAGGGGGTCAATGTATCTCCAGAGCACCTGAAGGTCATAAGGCATTGGGAAAAGAGAGAACAGATATTATGGTGGAGAACCAAAAGAAGGATGAGGTATTTGATGGAGTGAACAAGGGGACTCTGAAACTACTACAGCTGAGCAAATGTAGCTGAGACTTTCAGCCTTACAAGCCTTCCTAAGATGCAGACCAGCTACAGCCATCTGGTCACACGGAATTGTTTCCTCCCAAGAACTGTGCAACGAAGAAGCAACTCAGTCAGATGGAAGATTACAAGTCTATTCAAGTATCAAGGCTGGAAGGTGTTGGGTAAAAGGGGATTAAGCTCTGGAAAATGGACCAGAAATCCCAATCCTTGAAAGTGAAGGCTAGCAAGGAATGGTGGTTATGTTGCCTTTGTGGCTAAAAAAAGGTGCACAGTTAAAAGAACATAGAATGAAAGAGTAATTTGTAACTTATTGTTATGGAATCTAAATGCAGGACCCAAAGCAAATAATCAAGGCTCACTGCCGTATTTATTGTTAACATGAACATCAGAGGAATTCGCTCCAGAAATAATAGGAGGAACTCCTGCAGAGAAAAGGATGAACTCATATATATGCACTTCAGAAATGAATTGTAGACTACGTTAAGTCTTGTTATGTGTGTTAAAGTTGACAGAGGTTGTTTTCACACAACCAGCAAATAAATAAATAAAGGGGGTGAGTCACACAGCATGCTAAGCCATAGAAACTAAACCAGAGTAAAAATGAACCAAGTTGAGTGTCTTTTTAAAAAGTAGTGCAAGATCAGAAGATGTGGAGAGGCCTAGCCCATAGAATCACCAAGAGTCAGACACAACTGAATGTATAACATCATCATCATCATCATCATCATCATCATCATCATCATCATCATCATCATCATCACAATCCAGGCTACATCCTGAAGGAAACCTAGGTTGTTCTGCAAATATGCTCACTAGGATTGTTGAAGCCTCTGGCAGAATGGCCATGTAGTTCTATGTTCTGTGTTGCTCTGGGGTGATGCTTCCTCCCTGCGATGGTGTCTTTATGAAACTCAGACAAACTCCAAAGACCTTTGAAAAACTTTTAGGAAGGTCTTCCCTACATGAATCTCATAGACAACTGCTTTGGTTTATTTCTCTTTCCCCACTTCTACAAAAAACTATACTTAATTCGCTTGTTTTATTTTTTTAAAAAATATTGTTTCAATCTGGCTGGATGCAGATTTGATGGAGTGATATGATGCCATGCATATATTTAATTCAAGAAATGCACATAGGGAGCTTCCTCTCTAGAGATCTGTGGACTGGTTAAAATAAATCACAAAAATTACCTGCCATGACTGGACATTTGTGGTCCTCTTTGCAAGCCTCATCATGGCTGGTCGGGTTCCTGATCCATACAGTGCTTGCAATGCATGTGCCACAGCATAAATGGCATTGTAGATATTGCAACTTTCACCAGTCATGCTTACTTCAAAGACGTAAGATGGTAGATTCCTTAAATTCTCCTTTCCAGTACATGGTTTTTTCCCCTTTGAAGGGATCTTGCCTGGTTTGTGGATGATGCAGTCAAAGACCTTTTCCCACCATAGTGGCAGAAAGACATCCCCTTGTGGGTTCAAAGGGTCTAAAGACATGAGAAAATGGCTGAATTCTGAGACATCCCCGGTGTGGTCCCTAAAATGCAAAGCACCATGGAAGGGCTTTACACCTTGCAATATGTATTGAGAGTTCATCACAGTAAGTTTCCAATTGGATGTAAAGATCCAAACTTTCAGAAATGGTGTATTTCTCCGTGTTTCATAAACAAATGCAACCACTTGTACATTTGTAATAGTGTTGGAGTCTCCAAATAGAATAATCACTTCACCTTTAGACCAAGTGTTTAAAATGCGAAGTAATTTTGACCCTGGAGTAGCATAAAAATCAGATTTCATCATTTCAGTGAAGGCCAGGCAGATCTCCTTCTCCTTGAGCATTGGCATCAGAGTTGAGACAAATCGTTCTCCATTGTCATCTTCTGGGGCCACAAGCCCAACCCAATTCCACTGGAAATGCAGGAGCAGCTGGACTAAACTCACACACTGTGGAAATTCTCGGGGATTAATTCGGAAGAAGGAAGGATAAACTCTTCTGTCTCCCTGAGTGAACTCAAAGCCAACACCGAGCTGGAGAAAGTGAGAATCCTCTTTAAGAGACAAAGTACAGTTCAATGGTGACTTCAAGGGTCCCCATTGTGTGGTTTATTGCCTCACCAGTCGTGGTTTATCCACTTTGAGTGGCAGGGTTCATCTTCCTCCCTTCTTAGAAAGAGCCACCAGTTACCTATTTTGCCTAGTTGTGGTAGATCAGAAGTCAGAGGAACAAACCATCTACCTGATACAGAGAATAAACTGCACTGAAAGGTGCAGAAGGATGATCAACTTTTATGAAAATCAGGAAGTGATGTCTGTAAAGGAGTTGCAGGGTAGCTGTCCAGATGAAGTTAGAGATGCTGAAACAAACTTGTAAACTTTTACATAAATATAAATATATTAAACATTCAAATTTACAGAAGTCTTTGTCATCATCCAGAAAAGGAAGAACACGAGATAGACAGGAACACAGGAATAACATGAGATAAATTAAACAGCATACAGAACACATAGAAAAAAGGTAGGAAACACAGCAACCAATCACAGCGTAGTTTGCTTCATGCTTGAGCAGTCAAGATATCAGGAACACAGGTATATCATGAGGTAAATTAAACCCTACAAAATACACAGATAAAAAGGCGGGAAAAAAGGGAAAATCCCCTTTTATACTTATAACACCCAATCATGGTGCACATTGCCTCATGCATGAGTCAGCATGTAAAATATAAAAATAAATTCAACTACAGGAAGGGTTATCTAAGTCATATTGTCAGATGTGTTCTCCCCCAATACCTTTGCTTTCATCCTTGGCTTCTGTGTTTCTTTCTGTTGTTTGTCTATTCCATACTGTATTTCCCTTACCTGTGGGACCTTGAAGATGCTGAAGATGGAGGCCATCACCATTGAGGATTTGGGGTTGTCACCTCCAATGACAGAGAGCAGATGGTCCTGCTGGTCACATTTATAGCCTGGAACAATTTTGCCTCGTGTGGAGAGCAGGGAGAGGCTGAATAAAGAACTATTCCTCTCAGTCTGGCGATTTTCATAGATGTAGAAGCCAAGAGTGATGTTGGGGAGGAGAACCAAATCATTGTTGACTTGTTTAACTGCAAACATCAAGGCCAGGAACATCTGGAAGCTCTTGGGCATCACTCTATAGTGAGAAAAAAATATTAGGGAAACTTACAATGAAGCTTGTGTCTGCTGGTAAGATTTGTGTTGCCATATTTTTGGTTTAGTTTGCAACAGCAAGTCCCAGCTTTTTAAAATAGGTACTTCTTGATTAAACGTCTATGGCTTAGTGAGAAAGGAGAAAAGCCCTCTCTCCATATCATGGACCATTTTATATGATTCTATCACCCTCCCTTCTTCACTTTGCTTCAGTGATTGTAACTGAATCTTTCTTGGAGCACCTTCTTCAGGTCTGGTAACCATTTGTGACCACTAGAATCCAGATGGGTCACAGCACAGATTGACTGAAGGCCATTAGTATTAGTGTTCCAGTATCTGAGGGGCTGCCACAAGGCAGAGGGGGCCATGTTGTTCACCAAAGACACCAGATAGAAGGATGAGAAACAATTAAGCAATTAAGGAGAAACTTCCTGACACTGAGGACAATTAACCAGTGGAACAGTTTACCCCAAGAAATTGTGGGTGCTCCATCACTGGAGACCTTTAAGAAGAGACTAGACATTCACCTGTCTGAGACAGTATAGGTTCTCCTGCTTGAGCAGGGGGCTGGACTAGAAGACCTCCAAGGTCCCTTCCAGATTCTATTCTATTCTATTCTATTCTATTCTATTCTATTCTATTCTATTCTATTCTATTCTATTCTATTCTATTCTATTCTATTCTATTCTATTCTATTCTATTCTATTCTATTCTATTCTATTCTATTCTATTTATGAGCTCTGCTGATTCCAAAATTGAGGGATTTTGGCAGTACCTCACATTGGAAAAGGACTGAGTTTCTTTAACTTTGATTTTACATCCAAATTAATATTATAAGTCAACTTCTTCACTAGGCCCACAGAGTCTCTAAGGTGGTGTGCCACTCCACTTTTATATGGTTTATAATGATCATGATGAAGACTTCTGAAAAGACTGCACGTTGTAGCCTTTTTCCTGAGTTTGCCTCCTTGTTGAAAAAAATGACAAAGCTTTGAAGATCGCAAGAACAAGTATTTCTGAAAGGAAGCTCTGAATCCGAAACAAAGAAAACGCTCCTCTAAAGTTTTCCCCTCCAGGTGAAACTTACAAGAATTTATCAGTAAGGAGGAATGGGTCATTTTGAAAATCTGGACCTCTGGTGAACATAAGAGCTGCCAGGGGTAAATTCCCCCCAATAATCAGATCACCAGGCCTGTAATAGCTCCAGTCATCCTGACTCTGGAAAGGCTTTTCCAACACACATACAGTTTGCATCCTCTTAGCAGCTGATGGAAACAGGAGCCAGAAGAACAGCAGCAGCAGCAGCAGTGGGAGAGGCAGCTCAGTCATTCTTGTCACCTTCCCTCCTAGATGAGAAATCAAGCTTTGAGCAGAAGCTGAATTGCAGGCGGCACTTGAAACCTCACCAGAACTGTGACACAGTCAAGATTATTTTGCTAGCTTGGATGGCCTCAGGGCAATTTTATCTGATGTCTCCTTGCGTTAACACACTTGTATTTTATCGCTTTATTTGCTTCCAGCTATCTTATACTGAAAGTAGACAATGTGCTGTGTTTTATTTTAATGACAAGGTCACGAGAATATTCAATCAATAAACTACGGTTATATCAGTCATGTTACCTGTGTTTGGGCTTTGATACGAAGGTCGGCTGAGTCTCACCAAACCCTGGAGTTAGCATTCGGAAGACAAGGCAAAGTCCTCCACCCCTCGGAAAACTCAGAGCATATTTTTAAAAGTAGGTTGTGCCTTGGAAGATTTTTTTGGGTTGAAATCCACAGGGGATGCATTAAGAATTACTGTTCTTCTGTTAATTGTAAGGAAAAGCAATTGTCGTAAACATATTTGTGTCTCTTGTTGCTAATCCACAGAGCAGATGGACTTGAGAGTCAAGGTGAAGTTGAGGTTTTGACAAATGTGAAACTGAGCCCCTGCAAACAATAATGAGTTTGACCTATGCCGTAGTATGTTCAGATAGAATGGGTGCTAATGGGGCATATTGGCAGTCAGATATACCCTAGGAAGTGTGAGCAATCATACCAATGTTTAGGCGGATTAACGGATTTGGTTATACCCAAAAGACAGGGGATGAAATGGGTTGATGGATCAAATTTATATGGCCATCTGAGCAGCATACAACAGCCAGTAAAAGCTGTAAATAAAGAAGACAATAATTGCTTAAAATCTTTATACAACATTTATGAGAAAGAATTAGAATTATTGCGGTTCCCATGTCTGCTAGCATGACCAGATTTGAGGGAACTTCAGAAGCTCAGGAGGGATGAGGCCAACCAATGCAACTCAGCACCCAAAGGTATAATGAGATCTACCAGAAACATAACTGCTCCTGTTAAATGCATTTTGCACCAGCTGAAGTTTCTGGATACTTTTCAAGGGAAGGCCCATATGGAACAGATTGCAATAATCCAACCAGGAGGTGATCAGGGCATCCTTTGTCCTGGAATGAGTGCAACTGGCAGATAAATAAAGTTGTGAAAGGTCCATAACTGCCATTTGATCCTTAAGTAGGAGTTGTGAGTACAGGAGGACCCCAATTTCTCACAGGGTCTCTTTGGGGCAATGCAACCCCATCCAGCACCAAAGATGGTATAGGCCTAGAACTAAAGATCCCCACACCCCAAACCACCCAGTCTTGGTGGGGTTCCTTAGAAGACTGTGTTTCCCCATGCAGACATTCATAGCCTCCAGACAGCAGGACACAACATGCACAGCACTGCTTAATTTGTCAGAAGCAAAGATGTGCAGTTGGGTGTCAAAAGCATATTGAGGAACCTCACCACATGGAAATGGATGAGCTTACCCTGCAGTCCCATGTATATGTATAATAGGAGAGGGGACAGTACTGACCACTGTGGCACATAAAAACATAGGAATCTGTCCTCCCCAGTCCCCATTGAGTCAACTAAGAAAAGGATGGACACAGTATCTTAGCTGTTCCTAGCACTTCATTCTTCTGGATACACAGAGCTCTGTGGTTGTTCCTGGAATCTACTGGAGCCACTCTACCAGTTTAAGAGTCACAGCCCAAAATGTCCCTCTCTCTAGGACCACTTTTGCCTTGACTGTCCATATCCTCTCTAATTCATTCTTTAGACCCTGTACCTTCTCCAGTTTTCCATCCTCCTTCCTCCTGATGTTGCTGTCATTAGACACTGCTGCATCTATCCCCACCACTGTCTTCTTGTCTATGACCTCTGTGCCTGGTTGATTGGCCAGGACCTGCCTGTCTGCCTTGATCTGGAAGTCCCAGAGGATCTTAGCCTTGTTGTTCTCCACAACTTTGTGTGGAATATGACATCTGGGCTAGGTCTAATCCGTGCACTGTGCATATATTCTCATATATAAGACTAGCACTTTTAGGTGCCATTCAGTGTACGCTTTTCTTGCCCGCATCTTGCACCCACCACTATATGTTGGTCTGTCTCTGAGACTGGATGAGATATTCAGGTGTGGTCAAACCAATTTAGAATATTGAGGAACCCTGATTCCTCTTGTTGTTCACATTCAATGACTATGAATGTGAACAAGGACTATGCGTTTTTTTTCAGTTGCATCAACAGACATAGAGTATCGGCAACAATATGGTCATGTTTAGCTTGTGATTCATGAAGACATACAGATCTTTTCCAGACTTGCTGCGGCCCAGCATTCATTCTTCTATCCTAAACAAGTGACTTTGATTTTTTTTCTACACAAAACTAGGACTTTGATATATCCACATTGAATTGATCTAATTGGATTCTGACTATGAATCCATCTTGTTGAGATCTTCTTTGAATCCTGATACAATCCTCTATGACAATGTTTCTCAATCATGGGAACTTTAAGATATGTGGACTTCAATTCCCAGATCTTCTTAGTCAGTAAGCTGGATGGAGAATTCTGGGAGTTGAAGTCCACAATTATTAATGTTGCCAAAGTGGAGAAATATTTCTCTAAGATTTTATTTTCCTCCCATAATTTGTTGCTAACTGCAAATCTAATAAAGACATTGTTGTGTAGTGGGTTCCTTTCTTGAAGGAAGAGACGAGGCGAGCGAGTTCATGCTTTTATTGAAGGTCAGGAACTGAACTGAGGAAATAGGGATGCAATGCAGCTCTTTATACACTGGCCTCTAGGTGGCGGCCAGTAGGTTTAAAGCAACCTATTGCCGCCCTAGAGGCAGCCAATGGCAGCTCTGAAGATGGAAAATATCGCCAAATGCTTTGATGAAGTCAAGGCACACTATGTTCATTGCATTTCCATGGTCAAGTCAACTGGTCTTTTTATCCTCCTCTTCAAAAGAAAAAAGAAGTTCCAACTGGGTTTGTTAACTTGTTCAAAAACTCCTGCTGGCTAACATTAAACATTGCATTACTTTGTACAAAAACGTAAAACAATATTATGAGGAAGGACATGTTATATTTTAAACTATATATTTAAATATGAAAGGTAAATAAGAGGTTCACTTTTCACAGGCCACCCTCCCCTTGGTCAGCTTGCCAGTGTCCAATAAGGTTCAAATTAGTTGTTCTGTAACAGTTCTAAAGTTTGGTGCCTCTTTGGTTGGTGTTCACATTCCATTCCTAGGTCTGTGTCCTTGGATTATCCAATTGTTGTCTCTGATTGGCACTTCTAGTTCCTGTCATTCCCCTCCTTTTATTCCTCTATCTTCTCTGTACATTTTATGGCAGGCTGCCATCAAAGCAAAGCAGGGCTGCAGTGGTGTGATGGCAGATATGACACATCACATATTTGTTTCTAGACCTCAAGAGGCAAAGAGGAAATCTTCTCCATTGGCAAAGACTTTCTACTCAGGAGAAGATCTTCTTAGTTTTAGTCACATTCTCTTTCTGGATATTTCCTTTGAATGGGTACGGATTATTTATGGGAGCACCTTTTGCCGGTGTCAACTTCCCATCATCCTGTGCACTCCCACAGGGCCTCCTCAGGGTGCCGTCGGCCAGGGAATGCTGACTGACGGACCACAGGGGGAGAGCATTCTCTGTGGGCGCACCTGCCGTCTGGAACCAACTCCCTGTTGACCTCCGGATGGCTCCCGACCTTCGCTCCTTTCGCCGCGACCTGAAAACTTGGTTATTTGAGCTTGCCGGCCTGGACTGAGGGATTGGGATTTTAAGTTTTTTAATTTTAAACTTTTAGAATGTGTTTTATTTATTAGGGCTAATTTAATTTAATTTATTTTTAACTTTGTATAGTGTACATTTTATGTTGTGTTTTAACTGCCCTGTACACTGCCCCGAGTCCTTGAGGAGAAGGGCGGTATATAAATCCAATAATAATAATAATAATAATAATAATAATAATAATAATAATAATAATAATAATAATAATAATAATAATAATAATAATAATAATAATAATTGATGTAATGGGATCTTTCTAAACTATACCCAATAGGATTGATTCAAACTCAGAAAATCCCTCAAAAGTACTGGACCCAAGACAATAGAGAGATTTTTGTGTCTCTCAAGAAGGGTTTGGGGAGATGTTTTAGTTTGTATTCAGCTCTTTGTGGGGCTAGACAACTCAATTGACTTTTATTGTAATAATAACAACAGCAACAACAACAATAATAAAACAACAACAACAACAACAAATTTGGAAGGGACCTTAGAGGTCATCCAGTCCAACCCCCGGCTTAGGCAGGAAACCCTATACCATTTCAGACAAATGGCTGTCCAGTGTCTTAAAAACTACCACTGTTGGAGCGTTCACAGCTTCTTGAGGCAGGTTGTTCCACTGGTTAATTGTTCTAACTGTCGGGAAGTTTCTCCTTAGTTCTAGGTTGCTTTTCTCCTTGATAAGTTTCCATCAATTGCTTCTTGTCCTGCCTTTGGGTGCTTGGGAGAATAGCTTGACTGTGTTGTGGCCCCAACCCCCGAGCCTGTCCTGCCTGAGGAAGAGGACTCTGAGGATGATGGGGAGGAACTGGCAAGGCCTCCCTCTCCGGGACCCTCCCTGCTGGCAAGGCCTCCATCTCCATCTGAAGGCCGACAGGAACAGCCTGTGATTAGCCAGGCTGGGAGTGAGCCAGAGCAGCTGCAGCAGATGGAGAGTAGTGGAGATGAATCATGGATGTGGCTGCTCTCAGGACTTTGTGAAAAACAATAATTTAATTAACTTCTGGTCACATCTTTGGAATTCTGTCAGATTTACTACCTGTTTGAAACCCTGGCCTGAATTCTTGATAATGCTTCTGTCCTTTTGTTTCTGGACTGTTTGCTTGTTTGCTTGGACTCATTTTGAGTAATTTTTTGGAAGTTATCTCATTCCCGCGGACGCTTGAGGTAATGAGCCTATTTTGGCTGACTGTTTGTATTTTGCTGCCAAGGCCTTATCAGAAGGCAATTACTAAAGCTTGAGGAATTAACCCTTGCTAGTCGTGCCTGCTTGTCTGTCTGTTTGTACCCGGGGGGGGGGACAGAACAGAGTGCCTCTCCTTTGTGGCAGCCCCTGAGATATTGGAACACTGCTATCATGTCCCCCCATGTCCTTCTCCTCATTAAACTAGACAACCAGTTATAACACATTGTTGTTGTTGTTAGCTGCGAAGTCGTGTCCGACCCATCGCGACCCTATGGACAACATTCCTCCAGGCCTTCCTGTCCTCTACCATCTTCTGGAGTCCATTTAAGCTCACGCCTACTGCTTCAGTGACTCCATCCAGCCACCTCATTCTCTGTCGTCCCCTTCTTCTATTGCCCTCGATCTTTCCCAGCATTAGGCTCTTCTCCAGTGAGTCCTTCCTTCTCATTAGGTGGCCAAAGTACTTGAGTTTTAGCTTCAGGATCTGGCCTTCTAAAGAGCAGTCAGGATTGATCTCCTCTAGGACTGACCGGTTTGATCGCCTTGCGGTCCAAGGGACTCGCAGGAGTCTTCTCCAGCACCACAGTTCAAAGGCCTCAATTCTTTGGCGCTCAGCCTTTCTTATGGTCCAACTTTCACTGCCATACGTTGCAACTGGGAAGACCATAGCCTTGACTATACGCACTTTTGTTGACAGGGTGATGTCTCTGCTTTTTAGTGTGCTGTCTAGATTTGCCATGGCTTTCCTCCCCAGGAGCAAGCGTCTTTTAATTTCTTGGCTACAGTCCCCATCTGCAGTGATCTTGGAGCCCAGGAAAATAAAATCTGTCACTACCTCCATTTCTTCCCCATCTATTTGCCAGGAATTGAGAGGGCCAGATGCCATGATCTTGGTTTTCTTAATGTTAAGTTTCAACCCAAGTTTTGCACTCTCCTTCTTCACCTGCAACAAGAGGCTCTTTAGTTCTTCTTCACTTTCTGCTATTAGAGTGGTATCATCTGCGTATCTTAGGTTGTTGATATTTCTTCCGGCAATCTTAATTCCAACTTTTGATTCATCTAGCCCTGCCTTTCTCATGATGTGCTCTGCATATAAGTTAAATAGGCAGGGCGACAGTATACAGCCTTGCCGGACTCCTTTCCCAATTTTGAACCAATCAGTGGTTCCGTGTCCCGTTCTCACTGTTGCTTCTTGACCCGCATATAGGTTTCTCAAGAGACAAATAAGATGGTCTGGTACTCCCATCTCTTTAAGAACTTGCCACAGTTTGTTATGATCCACACAATCAAAGGCTTGTTATAACACATGATAAGGCATTATTTAATGGACATGTTCCTCCTTCTCTGCTATCATATTTTAGAAATGTCATCAGCTACTAATCATACCTTAAAAATAAATATCTTCCCCATGCCTCCCTTAGTTAGAGATTTTTCTTCCTTATCATATTTTCCCTACAATTCAGATTGGGCCTCAGTAGAATAATATAGCATTTGGGGAAAAAGATACAAGCCAAGAGACCAGCCCCAGAGGCCAAGATGCAGAAGATCTCCACAGCCACCATGGATTTCCCTTTGGTGCTGAGATTGGTGGGGATGAAGGTGATCCAAATGCTGCAAAAGACCAACATGCTGAAAGTAATGAACTTGGCTTCATTAAAGCTGTCAGGCAATTTCCTAGCCAGAAAGGCCACAGTGAAACTGATGAAAGCCAAAAAACCCAGGTAGGCCAGGACAGTGTAAAACATTGAAGTTGAACCTTCATTACATTCCAAGATGGTCTCTCCTACCAAGGAGTGGAAGTCCAAGTGGGGAAATGGTGGAGAGGTTACCAGCCAAGTGGCACAAAGAACTGCTTGGACCAGGGGACAGGCTAAGACAATGGAGTTGGTCAGTGGCTTTCCTAAGAGTTTCCTTGCTTTGTTCCCTGGTTTGGTGGCCATGAAGGCCAGAACCACCATGACAGTTTTTGCCAAGATAGAGGAAACCGCAAGGGAAAAGAAGATGGCAAAGGCAGTTTGTCGTAAGAGACAGGTGAGGTTTCCTGGTTGACCAATAAAGAGGAAGGAGCAGAGGAAGCAGAGCAGGAGGGAGACCAGGAGGATGTAGGTGAGATCTCGGTTGTTTGCCCAGACAATTGGTGTATCGTGATGCTTAAGGAAAATCGCCAGGACTGCAGATGTGATCATAGAGAGACAAAGAGCTAGAGAAGCTAAAGTATATCCTAAAGTATCTTGATAGTCAAGGAAGTGTATCTTCTTGGCAATGCAATGGTTCTTGTCCTTGTTAGGATATTGGTCTTCTGGACAGGGGCCACAGTGAGGAGCATCTGAAATCAATAGTCACTTTACATTTCATGGTTTATCAAAAAGGGCTAATCATTATTTAATACTCATAATTCTGAGGGTACATTAGTCAGAGGCAAGGATGTTTTCAGCACTTTGGCTCAACTTCTCTGCTTTGTATTTTGCATCTCTTCATTGAGACTATTTTTTTCAGAGAAGGCAGACATAGGTAGATCGATCCTCTCTTTCTCCAACAGGTCTATCAATCTCCTGGGAGACTGGTACTATTGACAGAAGAAGCACACCCAAAATAATGAAAATCAAAACTTGAACCTTACACTCTTCTCCTTCGTGAAAAGATTGGTAACTGTATTTCCTGGTGCCTTGTAAGAGAAGGAGTAGAAAGTCCAATAGGGATCCCATGAATTGTACCCTGAAACTATCTTGCATTAAATTTATGAGCAGCAGGAAAGATGGTCAGGGGAGCAGGACTCAGAGGTTCTGCTGAAAAGCCTGACTATTTTAAAGAATCTACCAGAATGACAACAAAATTGATATTTGTTTCTATGAATGGCTTGCTTCATCCTGGAAAATATCCACTTAAAAGTGTGCAGTACCTGTCTGATTAGAAACGGTCCCTTCTGGGCAAGGGCCACACTGGTAGCAGCAAACCTGCTCACCCTCTGGAACTCTTCTCCTCTCTCCTGCCTGGCACCTCTTCATGCCACACCTGGCAAAGGGCACCTTCTGAAAGAGAAAAGAGAAATAAGGTAGGTGGCCTAAGAATTGAATGTGCTTCATTTATCCATTTGTACATTTTTATATCCATCATCAGGATGTCTTGAAAAGAAATGGTTAACTGGGGTCTAGCATAACCAGGAAATGTCACAGGGAGATTAAGGCCAGTTCCATTCCAAACCACCAATTGATGCTGGAGATGGGAACTCGGACTTGACACGCAAAGAAAGCTTTTGAATTTTGCTATAGCTTTTCTAAAGCAAAAGGGTATGCAACTGAATGGGAATGGTCCATGGAAACCACTGTTGGCTGCTGTAACTGTATCTTGGATTTCAAGAAAAATCTCTTCCTAATCTCAACCCTTTTTGATATGTCACAGATCAGACCTCAAATATGTTACATGCAAAATAGTTTTTTTTCATGAAATGGTTGCCAAAGTTTTGATTCAGTGACCTGTTTTCTGGTAAGGAGAAGGATATGCTGAACCCCCAGAAGAAAACAAGTCTTTTGTTGAATTTATTTTATCTTCCAGCTCACCTTTTTTGCCCAGACAATTGCATTGGAGTTAATGTTGAAATCCTGGCCTGCAGAAGCTCCAGGATCTATTCGTCCAACTTTCCTGTGGACAAAAGATAGATTGGGGAGGAGAATCCAGTTGAGAAGATCATAACGAGCAGATCCCAGTCCATTTTCTGAGAAGGAGACTTCCTCTCCAGCACTGTTGTTGAACTGGATGTTCCTCAAATAGGGAATAAGCTGAATGAAAAGAAATTGGATTAATTGGCTGAAAGCCACAAACGAGACATCATGGATTCTATCATTGTGTGATGGCCATCATCTTAGGGGATTTGCATAAATCTAAAAATCTAGAAGTGTTTTGTTGGTGGAGATCTGAGCAATCAGGAATAACACCATTTTTTTAAACTATTTCCCCTATAAAATTTACTCTTTCACATTCAGCATTTGTACTATGGCTCCTTCAGCTGCATTTTCCCCCAAAATGATACCTACATACAAAGATTTTGATGCCACTTTTCAAAATTTAAAATTTCTATGATTTTTTATTCCTGTGATAATAGGCTATTTTTAATCTTTGATTTTCGCCCAAAGTCTTGAAAATGAGTAATGCATTTTAGGAACGATTAAATCATTTCTATCACATCACTGTATAATTCCAGTGATTTTCTCTAGCTGAAAGCTAAGGAAAGCAAAATGAGGAACTAGATCTGACCCAGTAGGGCTACATGGAAGGAATTTCTTGCCCTGGTTTCTTACTCTGCTATGTAGAATTGTCATGAATTTCAGACCAAGAAACCACTAGGACTACTTCGAGTGTTGCTGTTTATTACAAAGGTTGCTTTTGCACAAGCATTTCCTATGCAAAGGACTCTTGGCAAGGGATGGGCTGCACCTCATGAAAACAGGAAAAAATGTACTTGGAAATAGACTGGCCCAACTCATCAGGAGGGCTTTAAACTAAAATTGAGAAAAGAAGAAACTGCGACATGATAGCAGTATTCCAGTATTTGAGGGGCTGCCACAAAGAAGAGGGGGTCAAATTATTCTCCAAAGCACCAGAGTCTAAGACAAGAAACAATGGCTGGAAACTGATTGAAGAGCAAAGCAATCTAGAATTAAGCAGAAACTTCCTAACAGTGAGGACAATTAACCAATGGAACAGCTTTCCTCATGAAATCATGGGTGCTCCATCCCTGGAGATTTTTAAGAAGAGACTGGACAGTCACTTGTCTGAAATGGTATAGGTTCTCCTGCTAGAGCAAGGGGTTGGACTAGAAGACCTCCAAGGTCCCTTCCAACTCTGTCTATTCTATTCTATTCTATTCTATTCTATTCTATTCTATTCTATTCTATTCTATTCTATTCTATTCTATTCTATTCTGTTCTGTTCTGTTCTGTTCTGTTCTGTTCTGTTCTGTTCTGTTCTGTTCTGTTCTATTCTATTCTATTCTATTCTATTCTATTCTATTCTATTCTATTCTATTCTATTCTATTCTATTCTATTCTATTCTATTCCTTCCCTGGTCCTTACAGTTTATATAGAGGGACGATCAAGAGCATCCTGTCTGATCTGGAGGTATCACTGCTTTGGACAGGAAGGCAGTGCAGAGAGTGGTGAGGATGGCAGAATAGATTATTGGCAGTTCCCTTCCTTCCATTCAGGACATGGCACATAAGCGATGGTTGAGAAAGTTCTGCAAGATTATCTGGGAAACTGCAATCCCTCTTGATGAACTGTTTCCCTTATTACCTTCTGGGAGAAGGGGTTTTTGTGGTATCCAAAGCAGATAATCCAGATTCAGTCACAGTTTCGTTCCATATAGTGTTAACCTTGTGAACATTAAAGGTTCTTCTTTACATTATATATTCAAGATGGACAGTGATTATTTACATGTCATTTATATGCAAGGGTGTAGGTTTATATATATGTCATATATAGCATGTTTAAATGTGTGTTATGTATATGTACACTATTGAGGCAGCTGCAATTATTGAGAGCAAGAAACAAAATTCCACTTTTAATGTGTGCCAATGTGCCCACAGTAAAAAATGACAATAAAGGTTATCTTATCTATCTTATTTTATCTTATCTGTGTGCTGCATTAAAAACCTTTATCCAGTACAGGGAATGGACTGGATAAAAAATAGTCACAGAAATTACCTGCCATGACTGGACATTTGAGATCCTCTTTAAAAGCCTGATTATGATTGGTCGTGCTCCAGATTCATACACTGCATCCAATGCGTGTGCCACAGCATAAATGGCATTGTAGATATTGTAACTTTCACCGGTCATACTTGCTTCAAACACGTAAGATGACAGATTGTGTAAATTCTCCTTTCCAGTACATGTTTTTCCACCCTTTGAAGGGATCTTGCCTGTATTGTGGATCTTGCAGTAAAAGACCTTTTCCCACCATAGTGGGAACAAACAGAACCGCCTGTACATTTGTAATAGTAGTGGAATCTCCAAACAAAATAATCACTTCCCCTATAGACCAAGTGTTGAAAATATGAATTAATTTTGACCCTGAAGCAGCAGTAAAATCAGCTTTCATCATTTCAGTGAAGGCCAGGCAGATCTCCTTCTCCTTGAGCATTGGCACCAGAGATGAGACGAAATGTTCCCCACTGTCATTTTCGGGGGCCAGAAGCCCAACCCAGTTCCACTGGAAATGCAGGAGCAGCTGGACTAAACCCACATACTGAGGAAATTCCATGGGATTAATTCGGAAGAAGGAAGGGTAAACTCTTCTGTCCCCTTGAGTGAACTCAAAGCCAACTCCGAGCTGCAGAAAATGAGAATCCTCTTTAAAAGACAAAGTACATTTTAATGCTGATTTTAAGGGTCCCCATTGCGTGGTTTATTGCCCCACCAATCGTGGTTTATCCACTTTGAGTGGTAGGCTTCATCTTCCTCCCTTCTTAGGAAGAGCCCCCAGTTACCTGTTCTGCCTGGTTGTGATAGATCAGAAGTTAAAGCAACAAACTATCAACCTGATCCAGGGAATAAACTGAACTGAAAGGTAGAGAAAGATGATAAACTTTTATGAAAGTCAGGAAGTAATTCCTCTTTCAGAATTATATCACTATCGTGGTTATATAAAAATGTATCCTGACATGTAAAATCCAGAAATCAATTCAACTATAGGATGGATTATTTAAATCATATACCCCTGATATTCCCCCCCCAAAAGAACTTTGTTTTCATGTTTGGTGTCAAGGTTTCCGATAGACAAGACCAAATAAATCAGAACTCTGAGGCTTGAGATTTCTCAAAGAACACGTTTACTATTTACATAGTATTGGCACGTTCAAAAGTGAAACCAAGTCTGAAGTTTTCTTCAAAGAGAAACAATATTACAAAGTTACCTACCCACCCCAACGCTATGCAATCAGCTATGTTCCACAATAGAAGAGTTTGGTGGGCTTTCTAACAGATTCATTATCGAGTTGACACCTGGCTTCTGTGGGTTTGTCTACTCCATACTGTATCCAAAAGAGCCCCCTTACCTGTGGGACCTTGAAGAGGCTGAAGATGGAGGCCATGAGCCTTGAAGATTTGGCATTGTCACCTCCAATGACAGAGAGCAGAGTATCCTGCTGGTCACATTTATAACCTGTAATCATTCGGCCACGTGTGGACAGCAGGGAGAGACTCCATAAAGAAATCTCACTCTGAATCTGGCTATTCTCATAGATGTGGAAGCCAAGTGTGATGTTGAGGAGGAGATCCAGATCCTTGTTCACTTCCATGACAGCAAACATCAAGGCCAGGAGCTGCTGGTAATTTGGGGGTTTGAGTCTGCAGTCAGAAAAACATTGGGGAACATTATATTTTGTGTGATCTTGTGTGCTGTTGAAGTTGGTCTTGCCTTTTTTGTGTGTCCTTGGAGCATAAAGTCATAAGTTTCCAAATTAATATTATAAGTCAAACTCTTCACTAGGGTAGCAGGGTCTCTAAAGTGTTGACCCTCCCCAGCTTTATGTGGGGTGCCATCTTCCTCATGAAGTTGGGAAATTCTAGCCTATTTCTTAAATTTGCCTCTTTATTGAGACAAAGACAAAGATCTGAAGACCCTTAGAATAAATGTTTCTTAATAGAAGCCCTGAATCTAAAGGAAAGAAAAGTATCACCTACATCTTTCCCCTCCAGATGAAACTTACGCGATTTGATTATTAAGTTGTAATGGGTCCTTTTGAAAATTTGGGATTCTGAACAGCAAAAAACTTGTCAGAGGCAAATTGCCCCCAATATTCAGATCACCAGGCCTGTAAAATTCCCATGGATTTTGAAACTGTAAATGTTTGGGCAAGTGACATATGGTTTGAATCTTCTTAGCAGTCTTTGGAGGCAGGAGACAGAGGAGCACCAGCAGCGGGAGAGGCAGCCCAGTCATTCTTGTCACCTTCCCTCCTAGATCAGAAATCAAGGTTTGTGCAGAAGCTGAATTGCAGGCAGCATTTAAAATCTCACCAGATTTATGGTTGAGACTGCCTGGACGGCCTCAGGGCAAATTGGTATTTCGTCCCTTTATTTCCTCCCATCTATCTTATTCTGAAATTCGATTATGTGCTTTATTTCATTTTAATTTTAAGGCTGCAAGACCAATCGATCAATAAGCTACTCAGTCACGCTTTCTCTTGCTTGTGTTTGGCTTTGAGGCAAAGGCCAGCTGAATCTCACTGAACCCTGGAGTGAGCTTTTTGGAAGACAAAGTAAAGTCCTCCACCACAGGGAGAACCCAGAACATGTTTTTTAAAGCAAGTTTAACCGTGGAAGATTTTTGTGGTGGAAATCCACAGGGGATACAATAAGAATTACTGTTCTTCTGTTAATTGCGAGCAAAAGCCATTGTCCTATCCGTTGGGCAATAGATGTTGTTTGCACACCAGACAGGGAAAAACATGATTGTGCCTCTTGTAGCTAATCCACAGAGCAGATAAACTTCAGAGTCAAGACGTAGTAAACTTTTTGACCTACCTGAAAGTGAGCATCCCTACGCAAGATGGAGTTTGCCCTGTGCCCTAGTATGTTCAGATAGAATGGGTGCCAGTGGGGCAGGATGGCCATCAGCTGTACCCTAGGATGTGTGAGCAATCATCCCAGTATTTAGGTGGAATGACTGGTTTAGTTATAGCCACAAGACAGGGGATGAAAAGGATTGATGGATCAAATTTATATGGCCACCCATCTCTTGCAAAGTGATTCTGAGCACCAATTACAGTAAAAACTGTAAATCAAAAAGACAATTGTTGCTTAAAGCCTTTATGCAACATTTATTAAAAATAATTAGAATTATTGCGTCCCCAAGTCTCCTAGCCTGACCATTAAACATTAATGGCTCCCATTAAACATTGTATTACTTTGTAGAAAAATGTAAAACAAATTATGAGGAAGGACATGTTATATTTTAAACTGTATATTTAAATATCAAAGGTAAATAAGAGGTTCACTTTTGACAGGCCTCCCTCCCCTTGGTCAGCTTGCCAGTGTCCAATAAGGTTCAAATTAGTTGTGTGGCTCAGTGGGTTAGGACACTGAGCTTGTCGATCAGAAGGTCGGCGGTTTGGCGGGTCGAATCCCGAGTGCCGCGTAACAGAGTGAGCGCCTGTTACTCGTCCCAGCTTCTGGCAACCTAGCAGTTTGAGAGTACGTAAAAATGCAAGTAGAAAAATAGGGACCACTCCGGTGGGAAGGTAACAGCGTTCCGTGTGCCTTTGGCGTCTAGTCATGCCGGCCACATGACCACGGAGACGTCCTCGGACAAGCGCTGGCTCTTTGGCTTTGAAACGGAGATGAGCACTGGCCCCTAGAGTCAGAAACGACTAGTATGCATGTGCGGGGGAACCTTTACCTTTACCTTTAACAGTTCTAAAGTTTGGTGCCTCTTTGGTTGGTGTTCACATTCCATTCCAATGTCTGTGTCCTTGGATTATCCAATTGTTGTCTCTGATTGGCAGTTCTAGTTCCTGTCATCCCCCTCCTTTTCTCCCTCTATCCCCTCTTTACATTTTATGGCAGGCTGCCATCAAAGCAAAGCAGGGCTGCAGTGGTGTGATGGCAGATATGACACATCACATATTTGTTTCTAGACCTCAAGAGGCAAAGAGGAAATCTTCTCCATTGGCAAAGACTTTCCACTCAGGAGAAGATCTTCTTAGTTTTAGTCACATTCTCTTTCTGGATATTTCCTTTGCATTGATGTAATGGGATCTTTCTAAACTATACCCAATTTGATTGACTCAAACTCAGAAAATCCCTCAAAAGTACTGGACCCAAGACAATAGAGAGATTTCTGTGTCTCTCGAGAAGGGTTGGAGAGATGTTTTATTTTGTATTCAACTCTTTGTGGGGCTAGACAATAGGGATCAGTGGGGATTGCTCCTTACTTATCAATCTCTCTGTATAGGGAAAATCAGGATTATTTAATAGACACATCCAGGCATAAGCAATATCAGAGCATGTCCAAAGCAGCCTCTGCATCTCAAGATGTAAATGTTTCTTGTAACTATTGTTCTCAGTAGAGGACTGAAGCAAAGGAGATATATTATGTTATTACTTATGAATATTTATTTACTTAAAACATTTATATATGTATCCTTTCTTTCTTACATCATTTTTCCTCCTTTCCTAAATGTATAAATATGAGCTCATCTCTTTGTCTGCAAGGATGTGTTTCCCATTATTATTTTGGAAGAGCCCCCCCCACCCAAAAACATTCTGACTAATAAAACACTGCAGTGAGCCTTGACTATTTGCTTTGGGTCCTGCACTTTGATTCTGCGGAGGTACAAATCTCTATGGGGATGCAATTATCATAGAGCATCATGATTTACAGAGGAGTTCTGAGAAATAGAGGGTTGGACTAGAAGACCTTCTATATCCCTTTCAACTCTTACTCTGTTACCTGAGATATGACATGGCACAAGAGTTAGTTAAAGCAATATGTGCATACAGATATTATTTTCTCATCCCAGCCATAAACTCTGCCAATTGAAGAGGCAGCACAGCAGAACTGGGTAACAGATTGACAATTTCATCTCCACCACACACAAAAATGAACAGTAGCAGAGAATTGTATGATTTGCAGGAGACTATGGAGACAAACATATATGCTCAAAAAGAGTGACATGAAACAACATCCTTTAAAATGCTAAAATAGCAAAATATTTAATTTAAAAAATAAAATGAGAAAATATCACTCTTAAAATAAAAAAACACATATTTAACACCAATCTTTATTTCTATATAGGGCCCTCAGCTTCGCTGGGGACAATGAAGACAATTGAAGACATGGGGAGAAAAAGGCTGCATCATTACTGCTGACAACAGATATATTGATTGATTGATTAAATTTCTATATCACACAACTCAATTGACTTTTATTGTAATAATAATAATAATAATAATAATAATAATAATAATAATAATAATAATAATAATAATAATAACAACAACAACAACAACAACAACAACAACAACAACAACAAAGTTGGAAGGGACGTTGGAGGTCATCCAGTCCAACCCCCGGCTTAGGCAGGAAACCCTATACCATTTCAGACAAATGGCTGTCCAGTGTCTTCTTAAAAACTTCCAGTGTTGGAGCATTCACAGCTTCTGGAGGCAGGTTGTTCCATTAGTTAATTGTTCTAACTGTCAGGACGTTTCTCCTTAGTTCTAGTTCGCTTTTCTCCTTGATAAGTTTCCCCCCTCTCTGGGACCCTCCCCTGTGGCAAGGCCTTTTTCTCCATCTGAAGGCCGACAGGAGCAGCCTGTGATTAGCCAGGCTGGGAGTGAGCCAGAGCAGCTGCAGCAGATGGAGGGTAGCAGAGGTGAATCATGGCTAGATCCCCAAGAACGGCGCAGAGCCAAGTGTTTACAGCAGCGTAGGAAGAGTAGGAGGGTCAGGGATTAGCTGAGTCACTGAGCCACACCACACAAGGTACAAAAGGGTGTGTGGCTGCTCTCAGGACTTTGTGACGAAAAATAATTTAATTAACTTCTGGTCACATCTTTGGAATTCTGTCAGATTTACTACCTGTTTGATACCCTGGCCTGAATTCTTGATAATGCTTCTGTCCTTTTGTTTCTGGACTGTTTGCTTGTTTGCTTGGACTCATTTTGAGTAATTGTTTGGAAGTTATCTCATTCCAGTGGACGCTTGAGGTAACCAGCCTATTTTGGCTGACTGTTTGTATTTTGCTGCCAAGGCCTTATCAGAAGGCAATTACTATGAGGAATTAACCCTTGCTAGTCGTACCTGCTTGTCTGTCTGTTTGTACCCAGGGGGGGGGATGGGACAGAACAAAATGCCTGTCCTTTGTGGCAGCCCCTGAGATATTGGAACACTGCTATCATGTCCCCCCACGTCCTTCTCCTCATTAAACTAGATAACCAGTTATAACACATGATAAGGCATTATTTAATGGACATGTTCCTCCTTCTCTGCTATCATATTTTAGAAATGTCATCAGCTACTAATCATACCTTAAAAATAAATATCTTCCCCATACCTCCCTTAGTTAGAGATTTTTCTTCCTTATCATATTTTCCCTACAATTCAGATTGGGCCTCAGTAGAATAATGTAGCATTTGGGGAAAAAGATACAAGCCAAGAGACCAGCCCCAGAGGCTAATATAGAGAAGATCTCCACGGCCACCATGGATTTCCCTTTGGTGCTCAGATTGGTGGGGATGAAGGTGATCCAAACGCTGCAAAAGACCAACATGCTGAAAGTAATGAACTTGGCTTCATTAAAGCTGTCAGGCAATTTCCTAGCCAGAAAGGCCACAGTGAAACTGATGAAAGCCAAAAAACCCAGGTAGGCCAGGACAGTGTAAAACATTGAAGTTGAACCTTCATTACATTCCAAGATGGTCTCTCCTACCAAGGAGTGGAAGTCCAAGTGGGGAAATGGTGGCGAGGTTACCAGCCAAGTGGCACAAAGAACTGCTTGGACCAGGGGACAGGCTAAGACAATGGAGTTGGTCAGTGGCTTTCCTAAGAGTTTCCTTGCTTTGTTCCCTGGTTTGGTGGCCATGAAGGCCAGAACCACCATGACAGTTTTTGCCAAGATAGAGGAAACCGCAAGGGAAAAGAAGATGGCAAAGGCAGTTTGTCGTAAGAGACAGGTGAGGTTTCCTGGTTGACCAATGAAGAGGAAGGAGCAGAGGAAGCAGAGCAGGAGGGAGACCAGGAGGATGTAGGTGAGATCTCGGTTGTTTGCCCGGACAATTGGTGTGTCGTGATGCTTAAGGAAAATCGCCAGGACTGCAGATGTGATCATAGAGAGACAAAGAGCTAGAGAAGCTAAAGTATATCCTAAAATATCTTGATAGTGAAGGAAGTGTATCTTCTTGGCAATGCAATGGTTCTTGTCCTTGTTAGGATATTGGTCTTCTGGACAGGGGCCACAGTGAGGAGCATCTGAAATCAAGAGTCACTTTACATTTCATGGTTTATCAAAAAGGGCTAATCATTATTTAATATGCATAATTCTGAGAATACATTAGTCAGAGGCAAGGATGTTTTCAGCTCTTTGGCTCAACTTCTCTGCTTTGTATTTTGCATCTCTTCATTGAGACTATTTTTTCAGAGAAGGCAGACATAGGTAGATCGATCCTCTCTTTCTCCAACAGGTCTATCAATCTCCTGGGAGACTGGTACTATTGACAGAAGAAGCACACCCAAAATAATGAAAATTATAACTTGAACCTTACACTCTTCTCCTTCGTGAAAAGATTGGTAACTGTATTTCCTGGTGCCTTGTAAGAGAAGGAGTAGAAAGTCCAATAGGGAACCCATGAATTGTACCCTGAAACTATCTTGCATTAAATTTATGAGCAGCAGGAAAGATGGTCAGGGGAGCAGGAGTCAGAGGTTCTGCTGAAAAGCCTGACTATTTTAAAGAATCTACCAGAATGACAACAAAATTGATATTTGTTTCTATGAATGGCTTGCTTCATCCTGGAAAATATCCACTTAAAAGTGTGCACTACCTGTCTGATTAGAAACGGTCCCTTCTGGGCAAGGGCCACACTGGTAGCAGCAAACCTGCTCACCCTCTGGAACTCTTCTCCTCTCTCCTGCCTGGCACCTCTTCATGCCACACCTGGCAAAGGGCACCTTCTGTAAGAGAAAAGAGAAATAACGTAGGTGGACTAAGAATTGAATGTGCTTCATTTATCCATTTGTACATTTTTATATCCATCATCAGGATGTCTTGAAAAGAAATGGTTAACTGGGGTCTAGCATAACCAGGAAATGTCACAGGGAGATTAAGGCCAGTTCCATTCCAAACCACCAATTGATGCTGGAGATGGGAACTCGGACTTGACACGCAAAGAAAGCTTTTGAATTTTGCTATAGCTTTTCTAAAGCAAAAGGGTATGCAACTGAATGGGAATGGTCCATGGAAACCACTGTTGGCTGCTGTAACTGTATCTTGGATTTCAAGAAAAATCTCTTCCTAATCTCAACCCTTTTTGATATGTCACAGATCAGACCTCAAATATGTTACATGCAAAATAGTTTTTTTCATGAAATGGTTGCCAAAGTTTTGATTCAGTGACCTGTTTTCTGGTAAGGAGGAGGATATGCTTAACCCCCAGAAGAAAACAAGTCTTTTGTTGAATTTATTTTATCTTCCAGCTCACCTTTTTTGCCCAGACAATTGCATTGGAGTTAATGTTGAAATCCTGGCCTGCAGAAGCTCCAGGATCTATTCGTCCAACTTTCCTGTGGACAAAAGATAGATTGGGGAGGAGAATCCAGTTGAGAAGATCATAACGAGCAGATCCCAGTCCATTTTCTGAGTAGGAGACTTCCTCTCCAGCACTGTTGTTGAACTGGATGTTCCTCAAATAGGGAAGAAGCTGAATGAAAAGAAATGGGAGTAATTGGCTGAAAGCCACAAATGAGACATCATTGTGTGATGGCCATCATCTTAGAGGATTTGTATAAATCTAAAAATCTAGAAGTGTTTTGTTGGTGGAGATCTGAGCAATCAGGAATAACACCATTTTTTTAACTATTTCCCCTACAAAATTTTCTCATTCACATTCAGCATTTATACTATGGCTCCCTCAGCTGCATTTTTTTCCAGAATGATATCTACATACAAAGATTTTGATGCCACTTTTCAAAATTTAAAATTTCTATGATTTTGTATTCCTGTGATAATAGGCTATTTTTAATCTTTGATTTTCGCCCAAAGTCTTGAAAATGAGTAATGCATTTTAGGAACGATTAAATCATTTCTATCACATCACTGTATAATTCCAGTGATTTTCTCTAGCTGAAAGCTAAGGAAAGCAGAATGCAGGAACTAGATCTGACCCAGTGGGGCCACATGGAAGGAATTTCCTGCCTTGGTTTTTCACTCTACTATGTAGATTTGTCATGAATTTCAGACCAAGAAACCACTAGGACTACTTCGAGTGTTGCTGTTTGTTACAAAGGCTGCTTTTGCACAAGCATTTCCTATGCAAAAAACTCTTGGCAAGGGATGGGCTGCACCTCATGAAAACAGGGAAAAATGTACTTGGAAATAGACTGGCCCAACTCATCAGGAGGGCTTTAAAGTAAAATTGAGAAAAGAAGAAACTGCGACATGATAGCAGTATTCCAGTATTTGAGGGGCTGCCACAAAGAAGAGGGGGTCAAATCATTCTCCAAAGCATCAGAGTCTAAGACAAGAAACAATGGTTGGAAAGTGATCAAAGAGTGAAGCAATCTGGAATTAAGGAGAAACTTCTTAACAGTGAGGAGAATTTACCAGTGGAACAGCTTGCCTTCAGAAATCATGGGCACTCCATCACTAGAGAGTTTTAAGAAGAGACTAGACAGTTCCTTGTCTGAAATGGCACAGGTTCTCCTGCTAGAGCATGGGGCTGGACTAGAAGACCTCCAAGGTCCCTTCCAACTCTGTTTATTCTATTCTATTCTATTCTATTCTGTTCTATTCTATTCTATTCTATTCTATTCTATTCTATTCTATTCTATTCTATTCTATTCTATTCTATTCTATTCTATTCTATTCTATTCTATTCTATTCTATTCTATTCTATTCTATTTCTTCCCCTGTCCTTACACTTTATATAGAGGGACGATCAAGAGCATCCTGTCTGATCTGGAGGTATCACTGCTTTGGACAGGAAGGCAGTGCAGAGAGTGGTGAGGATGGCAGAATAGATTATTGGCAGTTCCCTTCCTTCCATCCAGTACATGGCATAAAAGCCATGCTTGAGCAAGTTCTGCAAGATTGTGCTATCCGAAGCAGATAATCCAGATTCAGTCAATATCTGGGACACTGCAATCCCTCTTGATGAACTGTTTTCCATATTACGTTCTGGGAGAAGGGGTTCTCTAGCAGGTTCTCCTGCTAGAGCAGGGGGCTGGACTAGAAGACCTCCAAGGTCCCTTCCAACTCTGTTTATTCTATTCTATTCTATTCTATTCTATTCTATTCTATTCTATTCTATTCTATTCTATTCTATTCTATTCTATTCTATTCTATTCTATTCTATTCTATTCTATTCTATTCTATTCTATTCTATTCTATTCCTTCCCCTGTCCTTACACTTTATATAGAGGGACGATCAAGAGCATCCTGTCTGATCTGGAGGTATCACTGCTTTGGACAGGAATGCAGTGCAGAGATGGTGAGGATAGCAGAATAGATTATTGGCAATTCCCTTCCTTCCATCCAGGACATGGCACATAAGCGATGCTTGAGCACTTAAGCGATGCTTGAGATTGTGGTATCCGAAGCAGATAATCCAGTTTCAGTCACAGTTTCATTCTATATAGTGTTAACCTTGTGAACTCTAAAGCTTCTTCTTTCCGTTATATATTCAAGATGGACAGTGATTATTTACATGTCATTTATATGCAAGGGTGTAGGTTTATATATATGTTGTATATAGCATGTTTAAATGTGTGTTATGTATATGTACACTTTTGAGAGCAAGAAACAAAATTCCATTTTTAACTTGTGCAAATGTGTCAGAATCCATTTATATCACATTTCATAAATGTATAGGTACAACAATGTGCTTATTCTGGGGATTCTGCCATCTCTCCGAGGGGGGGGGAGAGGTCAGACTTTAGGCATCTTCAAACAACAGGGAACATTTGAACACAAAAGGAAGCAATAACCATAAAACCAAGGAGAGTTCCCTTCCCCATGGAAGGGCCTGACATCTGACCAAATGGATGAGGGGAGGGGCTGAAATGGGAATGTTTTATATAGGATTGAAATGTAACCTTGTTAGATTCCGTCTTGTATTGCCACAATCGATTCCATCCTAGTAAACATTTTCCTTTTGGACTAAACTTGCATCCAAGAGTTCTTATTTCCTAAGATGTGGATTGAGGTGGGTCCTGACAGTAGACGGAATCTACTCTAAGAGTCAACCTGGAAGGGAAAACCTTACCGGGGGACTTTGCAACAAATACAATGTCTGGCGACGAAGCAAGAGAGGAGGGAAGCCCCATGGAGGGGGAGTCTTCCCCCCAAATGGAATCCCAGAGACAATGGGAAGCTGAAGCAGCATATTCCCCCGGGGAAGAAGCGGTGGAGCAGTACGACCGAAAACCCCGATGGTCGATGGGCGTTGGAAGGAAAAGTGAGTGGGAAAAGGCTTCGGGAGAAGCGACCCTGAGGCAGAGTAACCACCAACCGGAATGGAGGCAAGAGATGGAGAGTTCCCTGCACGGCAGTGAGGAGGAGCGGATCCTGGAAAAGGCCATTGATCTGATGAAAGCAACCCTGAGCTCACTGAGGGAGGAGAGAGCTGGAAATTGCAACCGAGGCAGCGCCTGGGGACGTAACTGGAAAGGTAATGGAGGGGATCCAACACCTGAAACCCCGGGGCCGTCCAATGGAACAGGAATTGCTGCCTCAGCAGTATCCACCCACCCGAGAACCACAGACGGGGACCAGGATGAGGAGCGATACCGGCCCCGGCGCAGACAACGCTCCAGCCAAAGACTCCCGCCCCTGGAAGTCAAATTCAAGGGGGAGCCATCACGACTGGGATTTTTCCTAACCCAAGTCCTCAGCTACATGGAGGAGTACGGACGGGACATCCCCAGTGACAAAGCACGCATCCGAATTGTGCAATCTGCCCTGGACGGGACGGCTGCAGACTGGGTGGTGAACTTGCATGACTCCAACGCCCCAGAACTCAACGACTTCAACCGATTCATGTCATCTTTGAGGCGGCGGTTCGAGGATCCTTTGGCTGACCGTAAGGCCCGGGAGAGAATCAAAACGGTGAGGCAGGGCAGGTGAGCAGTGGCTGATTATACCCAAGAATTCCGAGCCATTGCCAGCAAGCTGAACTGGCCAGAAGACATCCTCCTTAGCCACTTCAAAGACGGTCTGAACTACGACCTGTATGACGCTTGCCTGCCTCGAGGAGACCCACCCCACCTCGACGACTGGTACATTCTGGCGGAGGAAGTGGAAACAGACCTACTGAAGAGACACCGCAGAGGAAAACCATGGGGCCGCCTGCCACCCGAGCAAACAAGCGAGGGGGAAAAACCACCAGCCACAGCCAAAAAATCAACAGGTTGCTTCAACTGCGGGAGAGAGGGCCACCGTGCTGCAGAATGTCGTTCAAAAGCCCCCCCACGAAAACCAGAGGCATCATCGTCCAAGAAGCCGGGGAAGCCCCAAGGAAACACAAAAGAATCTTCCATGAAGGGGACAGAGGCTGTAGAGTCCACAATTCCTGCCAGGAACTGGGATTGGACTCCGGCCTGCACCGCAGGGACGGTGGACAACTCGGAAGACAGCTCAGAGGGAGAACCATTGGTAAGTGGACCCCTTCCACCCATACTTAAGACAGTGACTATATTAGCTTCCCCTATGCCTGAAGCAGCCAAAATAAAAGCTATGATAGACTCTGGGTGCATCCGCTGCCTTATCAGCCCAACGCTGGTGGAGAGATTGAGCATCCCAGTGAGGAAGCTAAAACAACCAATCTCTTTTAGTCAATTAGATGGGACAATAGCAGGGGGAGGACCAGCCACCCTAGCCACTTTACCAATCGACCTATCACTGGGGCCCCATGAGGAGGACATAACGTTTATAGTGGCCCCAGGCATGGAATGCCCAATGATTCTAGGACTGGAATGGCTGAAGAAATGGAACCCCGGGATAAACTGGAGGACAGCAGAACTCAATTTCCCAAAGGGGGGGCAGAAGAACTTAGACTCCAAAAGCACCCCCCCCCAACCCAGAGGGAGGAGACAGCAGCAGTGGGGAAAGAGAAGGGATTACCAGAGATACCGGAAGAATACAGGGACCTGGCTGAGGTTTTCAGTGAGGAAAGAGCAGATGAGCTTCCCCCCCATCGCCCCACAGACTGCACCATAGAATTCAAACCTGGGGCAAAACTCCCAAAACCCAGGATGTACGCCATGAGCCCAAGGGAAATGGCAGAAATGGAAAGATTCATAAATAAAAACTTAGAAAGAGGATTTATTGAGCCTGCCAAACCCAAAGTGGCCACCCCGGTTCTGTTCAGGGAGAAGAAGGATGGGTCTTTTCGCTTGGTTGTGGACTATAGAAATTTGAACACAATTAGTGAATGTAATCTGTACCCCCTTCCCCTAATGAAGGATATGCTATCCCACCTATCGAAAGGAAAGATTTTTACCAAACTAGACCTGAGGGAAGCATACTACCGTATTAGGATTAAGGAAGGAGACGAATGGAAGACTGCATTCAACTGCCCAATGGGGTGCTATCAATTCAAAGTATTGCCATTCGGACTGCAAGGGGCCCCCGCAGTCTTTATGCAATTAATTAATGACGTGCTGAGAGAGCACCTATATAAGGGGGTCCTGGTTTACCTCGATGACATCCTTATCTTCACAGAAACCAAAGAGGAACATATCAAACTAGTCAGAGCAGTCCTGAAGAAGTTGCGAGCTGCCCATTTATATGCTAAATTATCGAAGTGTGAATTCCATCAGGAAAAAATCGACTACCTGGGGTATCGCATATCTCCAGAGGGCATCGAAATGGACCCTGAGAAGGTCAGGCCAGTATTAGAGTGGGCACCCCCCCGCACACGGAAGCAATTACAAAGTTTCCTGGGGTTTGCAAATTTCTACCGCCAATTCATCCCCGCATTTGGCCAAATAGCCATGCCCCTCACAAATTTGTTGAAAACGAAGGGGGGGGGGTCACCCGTGAAACCCAGCCAGCCTCTGAAATGGTCAATGGAATGTCAAGCAGCATTTGAGAGGCTAAAGAGACTTTTTTCTGCTGAACCTGTCCTAAAACACCCAGATCCCAACAAACCTTTTGTAATACAGGCAGATGCGAGTGATGTAGCGGTAGGAGCCGTACTATTACAAGAAAATGATGGGGGGACGTTGCAACCATGCGCATACACATCCAGAAAACTCACAGAAACAGAACAACGCTGGCCAATATGGGAAAAAGAGGCATTCTCGTTGAGGTGGGCATTACTAACATGGCGCCAATTTTTAGAAGGAAATAAAATACCTTTCCAGGTCTGGACAGACCACAAAAATTTGGAAGCACTAAAAACGCCCAGGAAGCTCACTCCTAAGCAAGCCCGCTGGTCCCAACATTTTCACTGATTCAATTTCACTCTCAAACACTTACCAGGGGGGAAGAACTTCCTGGCAGATGCATTATCCCGCATGCCCCAATACAACAGCACAAGAGTTACTGACTTTAAACCACTTGTACCGGAACAACAACTGGCAGCACCAGTCACCACCAGGGCACAAGAAAAAATGAAGCCGAAGGTAGATAGCCAAACTGGAATAGAATTCAGGAAGTCTTTGGAAAGTGATGAATGGTTCCAGAAAAATAGACATGTGTGCACAATTAAAGATGGACTGCCATGGGTGGGGGAGAAGCTATATATACCTGCCACACAGAGAATCAATTTCATGCAACTGTGGCATGATACAAAATCAGCAGGACACTTTGGCTTTGTAAAAACCCTACACTTAACTAAAAGGCAATTTTGGTGGCCATCTATGAAAAAGGACATAGAAAGCTATGTGGGTAGCTGTCAAATTTGCGCGATGGCCAAAAGACTGCAAGGGAAACCGCCAGGTCTGTTACAACCAGTGGCAAACCCCTCAGCCCCATGGAAAGAAATAGCCATGGATTTTATCGTAGAACTGCCAGAAAGTAATGGAAACACCGTAGTCTGGACTGTCACAGATCTGTTCTCTAAGCAAGTACATTTCATACCTTGCCAAAAAATCCCGACCGCAAAAGCATTAGCAAAACTTTTTGTACAGCATATTTACAGATTGCACGGGGTACCACAACGCATGATATCTGACAGAGGGGTGCAATTTACGTCGGCATTTTGGAAAGAATTTTTATTCCTCTTAGGAACCACCCAAGGACTGTCATCTAGTCACCATCCTCAGACAGACGGAGCTTCTGAAAGACTTAATTAATAATATACTGGAACAATATCTGAGATGCTTTATTAATTTTCAACAGTCCGACTGGGCGGACCTACTGCCTTTTGCAGAAGTAGCATATAATAATGCAGTCCACTCAAGCACAGGTTACACTCCTTTTCAAGTAGCTACAGGCCAGAGTTTCAACCCAATACCAGAACTAACCCCAAAAGAACCGGTTATCCCTGATCTGAAGGAATGGATTGCTCAATTACAAAATACATGGCCAATCGTTAGGAAAGCATTGGAAGATGCCAGAAAAGCATACAAGACACAGGCAGACAAAAAAAGAACCGATCCCACACCATTTAGGGTAGGAGAGATGGTATATTTATCCACAAAATACCTGAAATCACTCCAACCCTGTAAAAAACTAGGACCAAAATATATTGGACCCTTTCCAATTAAAAGAATCATAAACCCAGTAACAGTTGAATTAGAACTACCCAAAAATCTTAGACGAATACAGCCAACCTTCCACTGCAGTCTATTAAAGAGAGAACAACAATCACCACTACGAGCAAAAATTCCACCACCACCACCCCCCATCATGGTGGAAGGAGAACAACATTTTGAAGTGAAAGAAATCTTAGACTCCAGAAAACACCATGGAACGATACAATATTTAGTGGCATGGAAACACCTCCCCTCCTCAGAAAATGAGTGGGTTAACAAACTCCATGTTAAAGCACCTAAGTTGCTTAAGAATACAGAATATCCGAACAAACCAGGCTAACATTTATATGTTTTCTTTCCCCACAGATGGACTCATCTTTTTTCTGAAAGGAGAGCCGAATGTCAGAATCCATTTATATCACATTTCATAAATGTATAGGTAGAACAATGTGCTTATTCTGGGGATTCTGCCATCTCTCCGAGGGGGGGAGAGGTCAGACTTTAGGCATCTTCAAACAACAGGGAATATTTGAACACAAAAGGAAGCAATAACCATAAAACCAAGGAGAGTTCCCTTCCCCATGGAAGGGCCTGACATCTGACCAAATGGATGAGGGGAGGGGCTGAAATGGGAATGTTTTATATAGGATTGAAATGTAACCTTGTTAGATTCCGTCTTGTATTGCCACAATCGATTCCATCCTAGTAAACATTTTCCTTTTGGACTAAACTTGCATCCAAGAGTTCTTATTTCCTAAGATGTGGATTGAGGTGGGTCCTGACAGTAAAAAATGACAATAAAGGTTATCTTATCTATCTTATTTTATCTTATCTGTGTGCTGCATTAAAAACTTTTATCCAGTCCAGGGAATGGACTGGATAAAAAAAAGTCACAGAAATTACCTGCCATGACTGGACATTTGAGATCCTCTTTCCAAGCCTGATTATGATTGGTCGTGCTCCAGATTCATATACTGCATCCAATGCGTGTGCCACAGCATAAATGGCATTGTAGATATTGTAACTTTCACCGGTCATACTTGCTTCAAACACGTAAGATGGCAGATTGTGTAAATTCTCCTTTCCAGTACATGTTTTTCCCGCCTTTGAAGGGATCTTGCCTGGATTGTGGATCTTGCAGTAAAAGACGTTTTCCCACCATAGTGGGAGAAAAATGTCCCCTTGTGGTTTCAAAGGGTCTAAAGACATGAGAAAATGGCTGAATTCTGAGACATCCCCAGTGTGGTCCCTAAAATGCAAAGCTCCGTGGAAGGGCTTTATAACTTGCAAAATATATTGAGATTTCATCATATGAAATTTCCAATTGGATGTAAAGATCCAAACTTTGCGAAATGAGACATTTCTCTGTTTTTCATAAGCCAATACAACCACCTGTACATTTGCAATAGTAGTGGAATCTCCAAACAAAATAATCACTTCCCCTATAGACCAAGTGTTGAAAATATGAATTAATTTTGACCCTGAAGCAGCATAAAAATCAGCTTTCATCATTTCAGTGAAGGCCAGGCAGATCTCCTTCTCCTTGAGCATTGGCACCAGAGATGAGACGAAATGTTCCCCACTGTCATTTTCGGGGGCCAGAAGACCAACCCAGTTCCACTGGAAATGCAGGAGCAGCTGGACTAAACCCACATACTGAGGAAATTCCATGGGATTAATTCGGAAGAAGGAAGGATAAACTCTTCTGTCCCCTTGAGTGAACTCAAAGCCAACTCCGAGCTGCAGAAAATGAGAATCCTCTTTAAAAGACAAAGTACATTTTAATGCTGATTTTAAGGGTCCCCATTGTGTGGTTTATTGCCCCACCAGTCGTGGTTTATCCACTTTGAGTGGTAGGCTTTATCTTCCTCCCTTCTTAGGAAGAGCCCCCAGATACCTGTTCTGCCTGGTTGTGATAGATCAGAAGTTAAAGCAACAAACTAGTTGACACTTGGCTTCTGGATCTTTGTCTACTCCATACTGGATCCAAAAGACCCCCCTTACCTGTGGGACCTTGAAGAGGCTGAAGATGGAGGCCATGAGCCTTGAAGATTTGGCATTGTCACCTCCAATGACAGAGAGCAGAGTATCCTGCTGGTCACATTTATAACCTGGAATCATTCGGCCACGTGTGGAGAGCAGGGAGAGACTCCATAAAGAAATCTTACTCTGAATCTGGCCATTCTCATAGATGTGGAAGCCAAGTGTGATGTTGAGGAGGAGATCCAGATCCTTGTTCACTTCCGTGACAGCAAACATCAAGGTCAGGAGCTGCTGGTAATTTGGGGGTTTGAGTCTGTAGTCAGAAAAACATTGGGGAGCATTATATTTTGGGTGCTGTTGAAGTCGGTCTTGCCTATTTTGTGTCTCCTTGGAGCATAAAGTCATAAGTTTCCAAATTAATATTATAAGTCAAACTCTTCACTAGCGTAGCAGGATCTCTAAAGTGTTGACCCTCCCCAGCATTATGTGGGGTGTCATCTTCCTCATGAAGAGTTCTGGGAAGTTGGGAAATTCTAGCCTATTTCTTAAATTTGCCTCTTTATTGACACAAAGACAAAGATCTGAAGACCCTTAGAATAAGTATTTCTTAATAGAGACCCTGAATCCAAAGGAAAGAAAACAATCACCTACAGTACATCTTTCCCCTCCAGGTGAAACTTACGCAAGTTCATTTTTAAGATGAAATGGGTCCTTTTTGAAATCTCGGATTCTCAACAGGAACAAACTAGCCAGATGCAAATTGCCCCCAATATTCAGATCACCAGGCCTGTAAAATTCCCATGGATTTTGAAACTGTAAATGTTTGGGCAAGTGACATATGGTTTGAATCTTCTTAGCAGTCTTTGGAGGCAGGAGACAGAGGAGCACCAGCAGCAGGAGAGGCAGCCCAGTCATTCTTGTCACCTTCCCTCCTAGATCAGAAATCGAGGTTTGTGCAGAAGCTGAATTGCAGGCAGCATTTAAAATCTCACCAGATTTATGGTTGAGACTGCCTGGACGGCCTCAGGGCAAATTGGTATTTCGTCCCTTTATTTCCTCCCATCTTTCTTATTCTGAAATTCGATTATGTGCTTTATTTCATTTTAATTTTAAGGCTGCAAGACCAATCGATCAATAAGCTACTCAGTCACGCTTTCTCTTGCTTGTGTTTGGCTTTGAGGCAAAGGCCAGCTGAATCTCACTGAACCCTGGAGTGAGCTTTTTGGAAGACAAAGTAAAGTCCTCCACCACAGGGAGAACCCAGAACATGTTTTTTAAAGCAAGTTTTACCTTGGAAGATTTTTGTGGTGGAAATCCACAGGGGATACAATAAGAATTACTGTTCTTCTGTTAATTGCGAGGAAAAGCCATTGTCCTATCCGTTGGGCAATAGATGTTGTTTGCACAGCAGACAGGGAAAAACATGATTGTGCCTCTTGTAGCTAATCCATAGAGCAGATGAACTTCAGAGTCAAGACGTAGTAAACTTTTTGACCTACCTGAAAGTGAGCATCCCTATGCAAGATGGAGTTTGCCCTGTGCCCTAGTATGTTCAGATAGAATGGGTGCCAATGGGGCAGGATGGCCATCAGCTGTACCCTAGGAAGTGTGAGCAATCATCCCAGTGTTTAGGTAGAATGACTGGTTTAGTTATAGCCACAAGACAGGGGATGAAAAGGATTGATGGATCAAATTTATATGGCCACCCATCTCTTGCAAAGTGATACTGAGCACCAATTACAGTAAAAACTGTAAATCAAAAAGACAATTGTTGCTTAAAGCCTTTATGCAACATTTATTAAAAATAATTAGAATTATTGCGTCCCCAAGTCTCCTAGCCTAACCAAATTTTGGGGAAATTCAGAAGTTCAGAAGAACCTTTTGACCTACCTGAAAGTGAGCATCCCTATTCATGATGGAGTTTGCCCTGTGCCCTAGTATGTTCAGATAGAGTGGGTACCAATGGGGCAGGATGGCCTTCAACTATACCCTAGGAAGTGTGAGCAATCATACCAGTGTTTAGGTGGAATGACTAGTTTAGGTATACCCACAAGACGGGATGAAAAGGATTGATGGATCAATTTTAATGGCCACCCATCTCTTGCAAAGTGATACTGAGCACCAGTTCGCCTGGTGCGCCAGTTGCGGCCCTATCTGGACCGAGATGCCCTACGTACAGTCACTCATGTGCTTGTGACCTCCCGGATAGACTACTGCAACGCTCTCTACATGGGGCTGCCCTTGAGGACCACTCAGAGGCTTCAGCTGGTGCAGAATGCGGGCACGCGAGTTGTGATGGGGGTCTCCTGATACTCCCATGTAACGCCTCTTCTCCGCAAGCTGCATTGGCTTCAGGTTGCCCTCCGGGTGAGATTCAAGGTGCTGGTGATGACCTATAAAGCCCTAAATGGCATGGGTCTGGATTATCTTAGGGAGCACCTGCTGCCAGCATCAACTTTTCCACAGGGAAGGCCTCCTCAGGGTCCCACCGGTCAAGGAGTGCTGGTGGGTGATTCCCAGGGGGATAGCATTCTCGGTGGGCGCGCCTGCCCTATGGAATCAGCTGTCGGTGGAACTCTGGATTGCCCCCGACCTTCGTTCATTTTGCCGGGACCTAAAAACCTGGCTATTTGAGCTGGCCAGCCTGGACTGAGGGGTTTTTAAGGTTTTAAATTCAATTTTAAAGTGTTGGGGCTATTTAATTGTATTTTAATCTTTACATTGTATTTTTTTAAGTTTGCCCTGTAAACCGCCCTGAGTCCTTTGGGAAAAGGGCGGTATATAAATAGAATAAAATAAATAAATAAATTACAGTAAAAACTGTAAATCAAAAAGACAATTGTTGCTTAAAGCCTTTACACAACATTTATTAAAAATAATTAGAATTATTGGGTCCCCAAGTCTGCTGGTCTGACCAGATTTTGGGGAACTTCAGAAGTTCAGAAGAGATGAGGCCAACCTATGCAGTTCAGCAAGCAAAGGTATAATGAGATTTGCCAGAAACATAACTGATCTTGCTAATGCATTTTGCACCCAACTGAAGTTTCTGGATACGCTTCAAGGGAAGGCCCATATGGAATGCATTGTGATAGTCCAACCAGGAGGTGACCAGAGCATCCTTTCTCCTGGAATAGGTGCAACTGACAGTTAAATCAAGTTGTGAAAAGGCCATAACTGTCACTTGATCTTCAAGTGTGAGTCCAGGAGGACCCCAAATTTCTCACAGGGTCTGTTTGGGGCAATTTAATACTGCCCAGAACCATAGATGGTGTAGTCATAGATCTAGAGACCACCAAAACCCAAAGCCCCTTAGTCTTGGTGAGGTTCATTAGAAGCCTGTTTTTCCCCATGCAGAGGCTCATATCCTACAGACAACAGGACAGGACATGCACAGCACTGCTTAGTTTACCATCAGCAAAGATGTGCAGTTGATGTCATCAGCATATTGAGGATATCTCACCACACGGACATGGATGAGCTTACTCTCTTTGTGTGGAATATTACATCTGGGCTAGGTCTAACCTGTGCACTGTGCATATATCTGGTGGATAAAATCGCTCAGATTCGGGCTGGCTTGGACTCCAACTGGGCAGTATCTGACGAAGGGGAAACGATGGGTTTGGCCGATAATATTTGGGAAAAGTTTGATCCTGTGACTCCGGATGAAGTGGACAGGATCATGGGGAAATTAAGTGTCGCCATGTGTTTGTTGGACCCGTGTCCCTCCTGGCTCAGTAGGTTACACGAGGCTGGCTCCTGGCAGTTATCAATGCTTCCTTGAGTGAGGGGTGCTTCCCTGCCACCTTGAAAGAGGTGGTGGTAAGCCACCTCCTCAAGAAACCTGCCTTGGATCCAGCTATTTTAAATAACTTTCGTCCTGTCTCCAACCTTCGCTTCCTTGCGAAGGTTGTTGAGAGCATGGTGGCACGGCAGCTCCCTTTGGTCCTGGAGGAAACTGAGTATCTGGATCTATACCAATCGGGTTTCAGGCCCGGATACAGCACGGAGATGGCATTGGTCACGCTGGTGGATGATCTCTGGTGGGCCCAAGACAGGGGTTGTTCCTCTGTCCTGGTCCTTTTAGACCTCTCAGCGGCTTTTGATACCATCGACTATGGTATCTTGTTGCGACGTTTTGAGGGGTTGGGAGTGGGAGGCACCGTTTTACGGTGGTTCTCCTCCTACCTCTTGGGCCGTTCACAGACGGTGTTGGCAGGAGGGCAGAGGTCAACCCCTAGGCCCCTTAGTTGTGGGGTGCCTCATGGGTCGGTACTCTCGCCCCTCCTGTTCAACATCTATATGAAGCCGCTGGGTGAGATCATCCATGGTTTCAGGGTGAGGTATCATCAATATGCTGATGATACCCAGCTTTTTATCTCTACCCCGAACCAACCCAGCGATGCCCTTGATGTGATGTCCCGTTGCCTGGAGCCGGTCTGATTTGGATGGGGAAGAACAGGCTCCAGCTCAACCCGGCCAAGACTGAGTGGCTTTACGTACCGGCATCTCAACTTGTCCAAGAGGTTCCATTTTTGATTATGGGAGGAGAGGTGTTACCTCCCGTTGATAGGGCACGCAATTTAGGCATCCTCCTGGACTCACAACTCAGTTTTGAAGATCATATTGGAGTCGTGGCCAGGGGGGCATTTGCCCAGGTTCGCCTGGTGCACCAGTTGCGCCCCTATCTGGACCGAGATGCCCTACGTACGGTCACTCATGCACTCGTTACCTCTCGGATAGATTACTGCAATGCTCTCTACATGGGGCTGCCCTTAAAGACCACCCGGAGGCTCTAGCTGGTGCAGAATGCACCAGTAAATTAAATAGTAAAATATTTAATTAAAAGAAATAAAATGACAAAATATGCTTCTTGAAATAAAGAACAAATATTTAACACCAACTTTTATTTCTAAATAGTGCCCTAGGCTTCACTGGGGATGACTGGAAGACATCGGGTGAAAATGGCTGCATGATTCCTGTTGACAACAGATTGATTGATTGACTGACTGAATTTCTATATCATCCAAAATCAACTGACTTTTATTGTAACCAGTTATAGCAGATGATAAGGCATTATTTAATGGAGACGTTCCTCCTTCTCTGCTATCATATTTTAGAAATGTCATCAGCTACTAATCATATCTCAAAAATAAATATCTTCCCCATGCCTTGGGGAAAGGAGCAGTGGGCTAATGCCTCCTTAAGTAACACCAGCTGCCTGCAATTAGTGCAGGTTCGCATCCCACCAGGCTCAAGGTTGACTCAGCACTTCCATCCTTCCGAGGTAGGTAAAATGAGGACCTAGATTGTTGGGGGCAATAAGCTGACTTTGTAATAATGCCGCTTGGCGGGGGCCAAAAGCCCTAATAAGCAGGCATATACATAGAATGAAGGCTATTGCTAATCACATTGATTTGTTCTTAAATTGTAAGCCACCCTGAGTCTTCGGAGAAGGGCGAGATATAAATGGGATTAAAATAAAATAAATTTAAAAATGCCTGCCTTAGTTAAAGATTTTTGTTCCTTATCATATTTTCCATACAATTCTGATGTGGACTCAACAGGACAATGTAGCATTTAGGGAAAAAGTATTTTAGTATTTTTAAGAAATCTAAGAAATCAGATTCACAAAAATGCACCAAACTCAGAACAAGAGTTCCCAGTCTCTGTATAAGTCAGATATTCCTATGCCTTATTATACCCTCTCTGCAATTCAAATGGGGCCTCAGTAGGATAATGAAGCATTTGGGGAAAAAGATACAAGCCAAGAGACCAGCCCCAGAGGCCAAGATGGAGAAGATCTCCACGGCCACCATGAACTTCCCTTTGGTGCTCATGTAGGTGGGGAGGAAGGTGATCCAAACACTGCAAAAGATCAGCATGCTGAAAGTAATGAATTTGGCTTCATTAAAGCTGTCTGGTAATTTCCTAGCCAGAAAGGCCACTGTGAAACTGATAATGGCCAAAAAACCCAGGTAGGAGAGGACAGCATAAAACATTGAAATTGAGCCTTCCTGACATTCCAAAATGGCTTCTCTTAACAAGGAGTGGAAGTCAATGTTGGGAAATGGTGGAGAGGTTACCAGCCAGGTGGCACAAAGAAGTGTCTGGACCAGGGGACAGGCTAAGACAATGGAGTTGGTCAGTTGTTTTCCTAAGAATTTCTTTGCCCTATTCCCTGGTTTGGTGGCCATGAAGGCCAGAACCACCATGACAGTTTTTGCCAAGACAGAGGAAACTGCAAGGGAAAAGAGAATGGCAAAGGTAGTTTGTCGGAAGAGACAGGTGAGTTTCCTGGGTTGACCAATGAAGAGGAAGGAGCAGAGGAAGCAGAGCAGGAGGGAGACTAGGAGGATGTACATCAGATCTCGATTGTTAGCCTTGACAATTGGTGTGTCACGATGCTTAATGAAAATTGCCAGAACGCCCAATGTGATCAGAAAGAGAAAAAGAGTGAGAGATACTAAAGTGTGTCCCAGAATGTCTTGATAGGCAAGGAAGTGGATTTTTTTGGCAATGCAGTGGTCCTTATCCTTGTCAGGATATTTGTCTTTTGGGCAGGGATCACAGTGAGCAGAATCTGAAATCAAGACATCAAATCTTGGTCTGAGGATTCCAGGAACATTTGCCATGAGCATCATCTCTCCCTCATTATTCTTCCCTCCTTCCCTCTGCTATGGCATGACTGTCCCTTTTTTTGCTATGGCCAATCCTCAAAGGAAGTGATAGAATGACCCTTTGTGCATTTCATGGCAGATGAAAAATGCAAATCTTTCTATATTATTCATGGATGTTGTGTTCATCTCCAGCTAGCCTGGTATGTTTCATGTAGGAAAAAAGCCTCATTCTTCATTTAGGAAGAACATGATCTCTGACAGGGCAGATCCTCCTTAGTTTTCCTTTGCTCTTACTGGTAGAAATTCAAAATTGTCATCAATGCAGGACTACATTAGGAAGATGGGATATGGCTGGTCATTTCCACTGTTCTAAAACACTGGAAAATCCACCCACATAACCCTGAAAAGCTGCTGCGAATATTTTACAGATTACAGAATAACAGAGTTGGAAGGGACTTGGAGATCTTCTAGTCCAACCCTTAAAAGACCCTTAAGTTAAAGAAGGCAGCGTTCAATGGGCCACTCTTTACATTTCATCATTTTGATTTGCTGAACTGATTTACTACCTCAGGTTCTCTTTGAACCTGTTCTGTACCAGCCTACTACCGGCCCTGCAGAAAAGGCAGGGACAACCCCTTTACAAACAGCAAGAGGCTGGAACTAAGCCTGCCAAATTTATTAACATAAAACAGAGCAAAACAAGACATGAACCATGAAACAGGAGCTATTCAAATGGTTGCCTTCAGCAAACCAGCCCTCCCACACATTCCCCTTTTAAACAGTTCAGGGAGTGGCTTCTCTCTGCCTCCTTCCGAGGTGCCCCATTGCCTTCCTCTGTTTACTCCTGATTGACTGCCTCCTGCGTCGGGCGTCCTTGAACAGAGCCAGCTGTGGGTCATCTTCATCCACGCTGTCAGGCTCACACAGCTGGGTCTGTGTCGTAACCAGGTGGGAGGGGCCTGGCTGAGGGCTCTGCGCAGCCTCAAGGCCATCATCAGCAAGCTCTCCAATACCCTCAGCAAGCTCTCCAACACCCCCCTCCTCCTCCTCTGAATCGTCTGACCCAACTGCTGAACCCGCAGGCTGACCCTGAATCACAACAGAACTCTCTCCAGGCAGCCATGGCAGACTTCTTCATTCCTGTTTGAGGGACGTCTTCAGCAACTTGCCTGTTTGATTAGAAATGGTCCCTTCTGGGCAAGAAATACATTCATAGCAACAACTGGGCCTCCCCACTGCAACTTTCCTTACTTGTCCTGGAAGGCAGTGCTTCACACATCGAGAGAAAGGCTTTGTCTGAAATGAGAGATTTTAGCATTGAGAGGTTAGAAGCATGTAGCTTAGCTGCAGGATCCGCATAAAAGGGACCTCTCATGCTCCATTAAAGTTTTCATCTCAACCGCTTCTTCCCCTTCTCTCGGTTTTCCTTAACCCTGGAAGCAGCATTTAGTCCCCACCTGGTTAGCCCACACAATGTCATCAGGATCAGTGCTGAAATGTGCAGCTGAAGGATCAACCCATCCGACTTTCTGTCGAAGGATTGTCATATTTGCAAAGATGATCCAGTTTAGGATATCAAATCCTGCATATTTCATTCCATTTTCTGAAAAGGAGACTTCATCCCCAGCAGTGTTGTTAAAGTTGATATTCTTCAAGAAAGTTTTGATCTGAAATTGTAAAACAAACAACAAACAACAAGTCCATGAAAGGGAAGAGAGCCAATACAAAGATAATTTTTTTTAAAAAACAACAACAACACTACACTGTGTGGAAGGCAGAATATCAGCAGAATATCAGCAAACAGCCCGTGCCTGCAAAGATGAAGTGAGAGAAGCTAAATGAACTAAGGCTTGAGACCAAAGTCAAAAATAACAAAAAAAGCTTCTTTCAACATATAAGAAACAAGAAAAAAGGAAATGATTGGTCCATTAGTGGGGGGAAGTGGCAAGAAGGTGACAAGCAATAGGGAGAAAGCAGAACTATTTAATTCATTTTTTGCATCTGTCTTTACACAAAGGGAAAAAACAGTCCAACGTACCAAAACCAGTGCCATAAAAAACAGAATAGAAACGCAAGTTAAGATAGGCAAGAAAATGGTAAGTGAGCACCTGTCCAGCCTAGACGAGTTCAAATAACCAGGACCAGACGGATTACACCCCAAGGTTCTCAAGGAACTGGCAGATGTGATCTCAGAACCACTGAACTATATTTTTCAAAGATCCTGGGGAACTACCAGAGGACTGGAAGAGAGCTGATGTAGTTCCCATCTTCAAAAAAGGGAAAAAAAATAGATCCAGGAAACTACAGACCTATCAGCCTGACCTCAATACCTGGGAAGACTCTGGAAAAGATAATCAAACAACAAATCAGAGAACACCTTGATGCAAACAAAGTTATCACTAAAAGCCAACATGGGTTTGTCAAAAACAGATCATGCCAGACAAATCTTATTGCATTCTTTGACCAAGTGACAAAACTAGTGGACCAGAGGAATGCTGTAGATGTAATTTACTTGGACTTCAGTAAGGCATTTGATAAAGTAGATCACAGCCTACTACTAGATAAGATAGAAAAATGTGGGTTAGATAGCTTCACCACCAGATGGATTCGTAGCTGGCTGACAGTCCGTACTCAGCGTGTGGTCCTCAATGGAACTGCATCTACATGGAAGGAAGTGTGTAGTGGGGTGCCCCAGTGCTCTTCAACATCTTCATCAACGATTTGGATGAGGGGATAGATGGGGAACTCATCAAATTTGCAGACAACACCAAGCTGGCAGGAATAGCCAATACTCTAGAAGATAGGCGTAAGATACAGGAGGATCTGGACAGACTCGAACACTGGGCGCTATCTAACAAAATGAAATTCAATGGTGAAAAAAGTAAGGTTCTACATTTAGGCAGGAAAAATCAAATGCATAGGTATAGTATAGGTGGTACCTTGCTCAATAGTAGTAACTGTGAGAGAGATCTTGGAGTCCTAGTGGACAATCACTTAAATATGAGCCAGCAGTGTGCTGCAGCTGCCAAAAAAGCCGACACAGTGCTAGACTGCATTAACAGAGGGATAGAATCAAGATCGTACTAATGCCACTTTACAATGCCTTGGTAAGGCCACACCTGGAATACTGCATCCAATTTTTGGCCACCACGATGTAAAAAAGATGTCGAGACTCTAGAAAGAGTACAGAGAAGAGCAACAAAGACGATTGGGGGACTGGAGGCTAAAACATATAGGGAACGGTTGCTGGAATTGGGTATGTGTAGTTTAATGAAGAGAAGGGTGAGGGGTGACATGATAGCAGTGTTCCAATATCTCAGGGGCTGCCACAAAGAAGAGGGAGTCAAGCTATTCTCCAAAGCACCTGAAAATTTAAGTTTAAGTTTAAGTTTATTAGATTTACATACCGCCCTTTTCCCATAGGACTCAGGGCGGTTTACAAGGTGTTTAAAAACATCAATACAATACAAAAATTAAAAAACAATTAAAAATAGTTAAATTAAAATAATCTAATATAATTAAAAAATTAAAAAAATAATTAAATAATTAATTAAAGCAGGACAAGAAGCAACGGATGGAAACTAGTCAAGGAGAGAAGCAACCTAGAACTAAGGAGAAACCTCCTGACAGTGAGAACAATTAACCAGTGGAACAACCTGCCTCCAGAGGTGGTGAATGCTCCAACACTGGAGGTTTTTAAGAAGAGACTGGCCAGCTACTTGTCTGAAATGGTATAGGGTTTCCTGCCTGAGCAGGGGGTTGGACTAGATGACCTCCAAGATCCTTTCCAACATCATTATTATTATTATTATTATTATTATTATTATTATTACCGGTATTATTATTATTATTATTATGAAATGAAAGTGTGGAGGGAGAGGAATAGGCCTGTGCTGAAATGAGACTTAATTCCATTTTTAAATTATGACCTGTTGTTACAGGAGAATCGCAACTGAGCTGTAAGTTGAAACAAAGTTCCATTTCTGGAACAACTAGATCTTCAGCTTCAAGGATTGGACCTACACGCTACTGCAAAGGAAAAAATAAGTGCTTGGAAAAGTAAATTAATAAAAATTCCACTGCCAGATGACTTCTCTGCAAAATCTTATTGGTTAAACAGTTAATCCAAACAATGAATGAGATCCATCAATATTGCATGTTGTTGCTTGGAAGTGTCTCCAAGTTTTCTCATTCTAGTTTACGTCATTGTTCCCCTTATGAATCATCAGCTGACAAGAGGAGAAATTCCTGTAAATGTCAAGATATGAGATTTTTAAAAGAAGAGGGGGAAAAATAGTTAGACAAGACAGTGGAGATCAAAGGCAAAAGTTTATAAATCCTAAAAGTGTGCAAAGCGAAGGTAACCAAGAGAAGAGACCATAAAGGAAGATCTGAAGATGAGAGTTACCAGCCAGGGCTTCACATAGAAGAGGTGTGGTTTATTTCTGCACCTCTTCAATGCCCGTTGTGACTCCAAAGTATACGCAGCATGCAATGCGTGTGCCACAGAATAGGCAGCATTGTAGATGCTGTAGCTGAAACCGGTCATCTTTCTATCGAAGACGGAGGCTGGGAGGGTGTCCAGGTTCTCCTGCCCTGTGCAAACCCTTCGGCCGTCAGGTGAGGCCAGACCTGCGTTCAAAAACTCGCAGTCAAATACAACTTCCCACCACACAGGAAGAAAGATGTCTCCGTGGGGTTCATGTGGATTCAGAGCCCAGAGATAATTCTTGAATCCCGGCACTGGGTTTGTGTGGACCGTGAAAGACAAAGCTCCATGGAGGGATTTTAATTCCACCCAGTCGTAGTGATAGCCAATTGCTGAAAACTCCCATTGGGTGGTCAGGATCCAAACCTTCCCAGAAGTAGTGTGGTTCTCTTCTTCATAAATGTAGAGGGATACTATAAGGCTTTGCAGAGAATTTGAATCCCCGGAGATAATTACAGTCTGAGCATCACTGTTCAAAATTGTCCAAAGCAAATATTTCTGTTCCCTGTGCAATACATTGAACACTGTGATTTGGGGCAAGATCTGTTTTACAAATTGTATGCAAATGTCATTCTGGGCAAGGGTGGCATCAAAAATCTGGATGAAATGGTCACTGCTCTCTGACTTCTGAACAATAATCCCAATCCAGTTCCACTGGAAATAGAGAAGGAGCTGGACAATGGCTGCATTCTGTAGGTGAAATTGAGGATCGATCTGGTAGAAGGTGGGGAATCGCCTCTTATCCCTCAAAACAGGGTCAGAGAAGAGGTAACCTAGCTGAAGAGAGGGTTGAGATGGAGGAAAAGAAAGAAGTTAATCAAGGGAAATGGTACTTTTGTTACTAACCTCAGGCCATCTAGATTAATAGGGTATCCTATTCTAGACCCTCATCTCCACAACCTTGCACCTTCATGAGATGTTTTCTACAGGTCACAGAATTGGCTCTGCAAGTTGTTGGCAGTAACCACACAAGATGGAACCCACTTCATTACACCTGCATTCCCTCTTTCATCATCCTGAGTGTCCACGTACCTGAGAAATCTTAAAATTGCTAAATATGGATGCCATCTGGTATGAGATTCTGGAGTTAAGACTTCCGAGGACAGAGAGAAGGTCATGCTGTGTGTCACACTTATAGTTAGGGAACAATTTTCCCCGGCTGGAGAGCAGAGACAGGCTGACATCTTGGGCCATGCTTGCATACTGGTTCTCTTCGTAGATGCGAAAGCCCAAGGTGATGTTGGGGAGAAGCCATGGGTCTTTGTTGATCTCCTGGATGGCAAATGCCAAGGCCAGGATGTGTTGGTAGTTCTTGGGAACAGGTCTTTGTTGCAAGTGTTAGAGAACAAAAATTAGACAGGAGCCAGATGGAGATTTTATTCATCCATTTCATTACCACCATTCTAAGTGTTGATCATAAAACAGATCAATACAAATTAGTTAATTAGTTTTACTGCTATCAGAAAATAGGGTTGCTATCAATCAGTTGATTCTGTTATCATTGTCAACAGTGTATGACAAAGCCTCCACTCTTTCTCTCTGCAGGACATTTCTGTGAATTGATATGAAAGTTATAATTTACAACATGAGCTCAGATCAAGTCATTATTGACTTTTCCAAAATGAACTTTTCAGTCCAGTTAAGGAAATGTGGGTTATCATCTTGATAAGACTACACAATTTTTTATTATTTTTTTTTATTTTTAATCCCATTTATATCCCGCCCTTCTCCGAAGACTCAGGGCGGCTTACAATTTAAGCAGAAACCAATGTGGTTAGCAATAGCCTTCATTCTATGTATATGCCTGCTTATTAGGGCTTTCGCCCCCCCCCCCAAGCGGCATTATTACAAAGTCAGCTTATTGCCCCCAACAATCTGGGTCCTCATTTTACCTACCTCGGAAGGATGGAAGGCTGAGTCAACCTTGAGCCTGGTGGGATGCGAACCTGCACTAATTGCAGGCAGCTGGTGTTACTTAAGGAGGCATTAGCCCACTGCTCCACCAAGGCTCCACCAAAGACTACACATTTTATTATATGCAGCCATGGAGATCTTAATGGCTGAAAACCTCTGCCCTACATTCTCAAGCATCTTTTCCCTGAAACTCGCTCCAGTGACCTACAAGTTCCCAGGATTAACAGGAGATTTGTGGGAAGCCAGACTTCAGGGAGAACAGACAGATCTTCTCTACATGAAATATAATGCAAGCATGGAGGATGTTGTTACAAATCCTCAGAATAATGAGATAGGAAGATGAATTCAGTCCAGCCATAAGATAGAGGACCCTAGCATTATTTCTCCCAAGTTCAGCCCAAACTGTTCATTCACTTCAGGAACATGGAGAAATGATTGACTCCCTATTCAGTCTGACAAGCCTTTCTTCACCACTGAAGTCAGAGGACTTGAGAAGGGGATTAGAGGGAGACTGAATCATTAAGGAGAATCATTGTGTCTTCTACATCAACATAAGCTGGGTGGGATTTAAATCTGTCTCATCTTCAAGACATCCCTTTCCACATTGCCCTGAGAAAAAAGACAATCAAGGAAACACTTACAGAGAATAGGCATCCCAATCCTCAGGAGGCCCGTGTAAAGGAAGCTGTAGGACTTTAGTAATGGAGAGAGGCAGGTTTCCACCAATAATAAAATCTCCAGGTCTATAGTAGTCTTTCTGTTCTTGGAAAGGTCTGCTATAGAAGCAGTTTGGCTTCAGGACCATCTGGACAGCTGCAGACAAGGCCCATAGCAACATTAAAAGCCAACTCATTGTCCACAGAAAGAGACCTTCTTCCTAGAGCAAGTCAATGGAGGAGGATGTAGGGAATGTGATGCTCTGATGACTTCAGAGGGCTCAAATGGGGTTTTAAGGCTTCAAGATAAGTATTCATCTCAGCTCCAATTCTAAAGGGACCCAGCCATATTAACCAGAGCATGCTAAATAAACATGTTTTGTCCAGACACAAATTTATTTATGTTTAGGGAGGATTAATCTTTAGAACTCTACTGAGATGAAGTAAGAATTTCTAGTCTTTGATGAATCCCGGGAGAGAGAAATATCCACACTATCCCCATAATTCTAGAGTTCTTGGCATTTTGGAAAGAGAAAAACTTAATTGTGAGGCCACAATTGTTAGTCTTTTTCTGTGAATTGGGCAACTGTGATTGGAGAGCCATCCACCTATAGAGTTAGAAGGGTCCCAGTCTGTTTTGTTTTGTTTATTGTTTTTCAGTACTGTTCATTATGTTTGCCTACCTTACTCTGTACACCGCCCCGAGTCCCTCGGGAGAAGGGCGGTTTATAAAAACAAACAAATAAATAAAAAACAAACAAATAGAAGAAAACTTGGAGGTCCCCTAGTCCACTCCCCTTAATGTAGGACACACATGAGGCAAATTCTTTTAAATCTCTGAGATCTCTTTGGAATTGACTGTTTCTGCTGTAATCTCCAAACTCTTTTCAGATCAAGAAACTCCCTGGGACTTCCTGGAACAACTCACCATGGCTTCTGTCCTAGTGGTGTTTCCCTAACTGGCCAATGGAGCTGTGAGGCACTTGGATGGTTTTTAATCATCACTCACTTGCTTCTTTTCTTCTTCTTTTGTGTGACTTAGATGTACTCTGCCCAATCTCCCTGTCACTTGAATGGGTCCTCAATATTGTAAACAAGTATTTCAAAGCCAACCACTCTGATTTATGGAGGATTTCCTGAGGACAGAGTCAAGAGCTTCTCTCAGGTGCACCATTCTGCTCTACACCATTCAGTCCCCACCCTTTGTGGTTTGAACCAGGAAGGGGTACCTCTCCTTGAGTGACAAGCATAATACCCAATCATCATCCTACCAGACAAATCTTGCATTTGCAGTGGCCCTAAGAGATGATAGGTGCCCATGGAGTGTTCCTGCCATCAAGCAGGGCATCCAGCTGGTCCACATAGAAAGGTTTGAGACTGTAAACCTGGCTGTGCACTGGTTCCACTCAAGGACAGTTTCACTCTGTGCTGGTGGAAGGTGAGAGGTCAGCCCTGGGGACTCTGCTATGCGGGGTATTTCAGCATTGGCCCTCTCTCCACCTCTCTCTATCCCTAAGCATTCTTGTAAGTTCGGGAAACATCTAAGACTGTCACACAACATTGTCTCCCTTCCTCTCTGCCCAAGATTGAACAATTTTCTAATTATTCCATTAACACTCATCGATCCATCCCCATAATACACCGAGAGCATAAAAAATAGCAGGGACAGGAGAAGATCCCTTAATATCCACTTCATATGGTCTGGTTTATTAATGAAGTATATTTATCTAGTCATAATGAAGAGAACTCTCTGTACAATTTAATGTGAGGCTGAAAGTTCATTCTCCAAGCTTGTGGGTTGTTTTTCAAATACTTCATTACTAGGCTAGGTAACATCTTCAGCGGAGTTTAGGGGATTCAGTGTTCTTCTGTTTATAAGGGCTTCAGGTGTGGATGTGTCGCGTGAGGGCCTTGTGATGGGTCTTCTGGTGGGTCAGGTGTGAGTCATCAGTGAGAGGCTTGTGATGCAAGTAAAATTTCCCAATTCCAGAACAAATCAGCAATTCTTCTGCCTCATTATAATCACTTTATAATTCAGATTGGGCCTCAGTAGGATACTGTAGCATTTGGGGAAAAGATGCAAGCCAAGAGACCAGAACCAGAACATATATTTAACACCGACTTTTATTTCTAAATAGTGCCCTAGGCTTCACTGGGGATGACTGGAAGACATGGGGTGAAAAAGGCTGTATGATTCTTGCTGACAACAGATGGATTGATTGATTGATTGACTGAATTTCTATATCATCCAACTCAACTGACTTTTATTGGAACCAGTTATAGCAGATGATAAGGCATTATTAAATGGACATGTTCCTCCTTCTCTGCTATCATATTTTAGAAATGTCATCAGCTACTAATCATGTCTCAAAAATAAATATCTTCCCCATGCCTGCCTTAGTTAGAGATTTTTGTTCCTTCTCATATTTTCCCTACAATTCAGATGTGGTCTCAACAGGATAATGTAGCATTTAGGGAAAAAGTATTTCAGTATTTTTAAGAAATCTAAGAAATCAGATTCACAAAAATGCACCAAACTCAGAACAAGAGTTCCCAGTCCCTGTATAAGTCAGATATTCTTATGCCTCATTATACCCTCTCTGCAATTCAAATGGGGCCTCAGTAGGATTATGAAGCATTTGGGGAAGAAGATGCAAGCCAAGAGACCAGCCCCGGAGGCCAAGATGGAGAAGATCTCCACAGCCACCATGGACTTCCCTTTGATGCTCAGGTAGGTGGGGAGGAAGGTGATCCAAACACTGCAAAAGATCAGCATGCTGAAAGTAATGAATTTGGCTTCATTAAAGCTGTCAGGCAATTTCCTAGCCAGAAAGGCCACAGTGAAGCTGATGAAAGCCAAAAAACCCAGGTAGGAGAGGACAGCATAAAACATTGAAATTGAGCCTTCCTGACATTCCAAAATGGCTTCTCTTAACAAGGAGTGGAAGTCAATGTTGGGAAATGGTGGAGAGGTTACCAGCCAGGTGGCACAAAGAAGTGTCTGGACCAGGGGACAGGCTAAGACAATGGAGTTGGTCAGTGGTTTTCCTAAGAGTTTCCTTGTGCTGTTGCCTGGTTTGGTGGCCATGAAGGCCAGAATCACCATGACAGTTTTTGCCAAGACAGAGGAAACTGCAAGGGAAAAGAGGATGGCAAAGACACTTTGTTGGAAGAGACAGGTGAGCTTCCCTGGTTGACCAATAAAGAGGAAGGAGCAGAGGAAGCAGAGCTTGAGAGAAACCAGGAGTAGGTAGGTGAGATCTCGGTTGTTGGCCTTGACAATTGGTGTGTCACGATACTTAAGGAAAATTGCCAGGACTGCCATTGTGATCACAGAGAGACAAAGAGCTAGAGAAGCTAAAGAGTATCCCAGGGTATCTTGATAGGAAAGGAAGTGGATCTTCTTGGCAGTGCAGTGGTCCTTGTCCTCTGTGGGATATTGGTCTTCTGGGCAGGGGTCACAGTTAGCTGCATCTGAAATCAAGAGTCACTTTGTATTTTATAGTGTATCCAAAGGGCAAATCAATATTTGATGTTGGTAATCATGGGGAATAAGTTCATTGTATTCAGCTCTTTATCTCAAGTCCTCTCCTGTGTATTTTGCATCCATTCATTCAGCATTTTCTTGCAGAGAAGGGCAGGCAGACATAGCTAGATGGATCTCTTTCTCCAACAGGTCTTTCAACTACTTGGGAGACTGACAGTGTTAAAACAAGAGCACATCCTAAATAATGAAGTTTGATCCTCACACCCCATGAAACATTTGGTAGTTGGTTTACTTTAATGTAGCTGGATGTAAGAATCGGAGTGGAAAGTGTACTAGAGAACCTATGAGTTGTGCCCTTAAACTACCCTGCATTAAATTGTTGAGGAGAAGGAAAGGTGTTGGGTGGAGGAAGACAGTTTATTTATTTATCTTTATTTATTTACAAAATTTATATTGCCATCTACTCGCATATGGCGATTCAAGGCGACTTACATGGATAGAAAATGCAATCTAAAAAAATAAAAAATAACAAGGAGAAAAATAATAAAATAATAAACACCCACCACCACCCCAGCGACAACACACATTCAAACTAGCCATTTAATGGGCTCCATCCCTCTCTGGGTTTCCCAGGCCTGCTGGCACAACCAGGTCTTCAGGGCCTTCTGAAAGAGTGTTAGAGTGGGGGCCAGTTTAATCTCTGGGGGAATTATGTTCCAGAGACAGGGAACCACCACAGAGAAGGCTCTTCTTTTGGGTACCGCCAGATGTATCTTCTTAGGAGATGGGAGCCACAACATTCCTTGCCTCCTTGCTCTAGTGGGTTGGGTAAATGTGACCAGCAAGAGACGGTCCTTTAGATAACCAGTTGAAATCAATGAACTCAGAGGTTCTGCTGACGAGCATGAATTTTATGAAGAATGTCAATCTACCAGAAATAACAACACAATTGATATTTGTTTTTACTGAAGAGGCCCTCTGGGACTCTTCTCCTCTCTCCTGCATGACACCTCTTCATGCCACACCTGGCAAAGGGCAACTTCTAAAAGAGAAATAATGTAGGTCGTCAAAGCAATCAGCATGGTACATTTATTCATTTGTTCATTTCTGTTTCCATTGTCAGTATATCTTCAAAATAGATGGCGAACTAGGGTCTATCAGAAACTAGGAAAAGCTACGGGGGATTAAGGCCAGTTCCATTCCAAACCCCCTTGTATGGATGCTGGAGATTGGAACTGGGACCTGGCATACAAAGAAGGCTTGTGAGTTGAGCTATAACTTCTCTAAAACAGCTATGGGGATCTAACAGAATGGGAACTGTCCATGGAAACCACTGTTGGCTGCTTTAACTGAATCCTGGGTTTCAGGCAGAATTTCCTCCTGATCTCAACTCTTTTTGATCTGTCACAAATCAGAGATCAAATATGTTACATGCAAAAGAGGCTTTTCATCAAATGGTTGCCAATTTTTTTGACTCAGCAAGCTGTTTTCCATTGAGGAGGATGTCTTGAATCCCCAGAAGAGAATGATTTTTTTGCTGAATGTATTTGACCTTCCAGTTCACCTTTCTTGCCCAGACAATTGCATTAGAGTGAATGGTGAAATCCTGGCCTTGGGGAGCCCCTGGATCTATCTGACCAACTTTCACAGGGACAAAAGATAGATTGGGGAGGAGAACCCAGTTGAGAAGATCATAACGACCAGATCCCAGTCCATTTTCTGAGAAGGAGATTTTCTCTCCAGCACTGTTGTTGAAGTAGATAGTCCTCAAATAGGGAAGAAGCTGAAAGAAAAGAGACCTTCAGAAATTGGAGTAATTGGCTGAAAGCCACACAAGAGACATCATGGCTTCTATCATTGTGTGATGGCCATCATCATAGGAGATTTGTATATATTTGAGAATCTAGAGGAGTTTTCTTGGTGGGGATCTGAGCAATCAGGTGTAACATAAAATTTTGAATTGCTTCCCCAAAACCTTCAGATTGGGCATTTTGTACCATGGCTACTTCAACTGCAAATTTATGAGAATGATGTCAATGTATTCCTTCACAGAAAGAGTAGTGGCAACTTGGAACCAATTTGGAACAGAAGTAGTGGGTCAGTCATCAGTAACTGAGTTTAAGCTTGCTTGGGATCACGTGTCCATAATCTGACAAAAACATATAAAATAAAATATGAAAAATAATAACAAAATAAAAATAAATACATAAATCAAAAACAAACTCAAAGGATTCATTCAATGGACCACTAGATCTTTTTTCTGCTCTCAGTTTTCTATGTTTATGTTTCTAATTATGGTCACTGCCAGATTTTTTTTTCTTTAATTGAAGGCTGGATCTCTCTTTGGTAATCTTTTATCTGTTACTTCTTGTCCTGCCTTCAGGTGCTCTGGAGATATATTGACCCCCTCTTCTCTGTGACAGCATCTCAAATTTTAGGAAACTGCTATCAGTTCACTCCTAATCTTTCTCTTCACTAGACTAGATACCTAGTTCTGACAACCTACAGAACCACAAAACCAAAAGCCCCCATGAATGAAACACTGAAGGTCATAAGGCATTGGGAAAAGAGAGAACAGATATCATGGTGGAGAACCAAAAGAAGGATGAGATATTTGATGGAGTGAACAAGGGGACACTGAAACTACTACAGCTGAGCAAATGTAGCTGAAACTTTCAGCCTTACAAGCCTTCCTAAGATGCAGACCAGCTACAGCCATCTGGTCACACGGAATTGTTTCCTCCCAAGAACTGTGCAACGAAGAAGCAACTCAGTCAGATGGAAGATTGCAAGTCTACTCAAGTATCAAGGCTGGAAGGTGTTGGGTAAAAGGGGATTAAGCCCTGGAAAATGGACCAGAAGTCCCAATCCTTAAAAGTGAAGGCTAGCAAGGAATGGTGGTTATGTTGCCTTTGTGGCTAAAAAAAGGTGCACAGTTAAAAGAACATAGAATGAAAGAGTAATTTGTAACGTATTGTTATGGAATCTAAATGCAGGACCCAAAGCAAATCATCAAGGCTCACTGCCGTATTTATTGTTAACATGAACATCAGAGGAATTCGCTGCAGAAATAATAGGAGGAACTCCTGCAGAGAAAAGGATGAACTCATATTTATGCACTTCAGAAATGAATTTTAGACTATGTTAAGTCTTGTTATGTGTGTTAAAGTTGACAGAGGTTGTTTTCACACAACCAGCAAATAAATAAATAAAGGGGTTGGGTCACACAGCATGCTAAGCCATAGAAACTAAACCAGAGTAAAAATGGACCAAGTTGAGTGTCTTTTTAAAAAGTAGTGCAAGATCAGAAGATGTGGAGAGGCCTAGCCCATAGAATCACCAAGAGTCAGACACAACTGAATGGATAACATCGTTATCATCATCATCATCACCATCATCATCATCATCATCACCACCACCACCACCACCACAATCCAGGCTACATCTTGAAGGAAACCTAGGTTGTTCTGCAAATATGCCCACTAGGACTGTGGATGCCTCTGGCAGAATGGCCATGTTGTTCTATGTTCTGTGTTGCTCTGTGGTGATGCTTCCTCCCTGCGATGGCGTCTTTATGAAACTCAGACAAACTCCAAAGACCTTTGAAGAACTTTTAGGAAGGTCTTCCCTACATGAATCTTATGGACAACTGGTTTGGTTTATTTCTCTTTCCCCACTTCTACAAAAACTATACTTAATTCGCTTAATTGTTTTATTTTTTTAAAAAAATATTGTTTCAATCTGGCTGGATGCAGAACTGATGGAGTGATATGAAGCCATGCATATATTTAATTCAAGAAATGCACATAGGGAGCTTCCTCTCTAGAGATCTGTGGACTGGTTAAAAAAAATCACAAAAATTACCTGCCATGACTGGACATTTGTGGTCCTCTTTGGAAGCCTCATCATGGCTGGTCGGGTTCCTGATCCGTGCAGTGCTTGCAATGCATGTGCCACAGCATAAATGGCATTGTAGATATTGTAACTTTCACCAGTCATGCTTACTTCAAACACATAAGATGGTAGATTCCTTAAATTCTCCTTTCCAGTACATGGTTTTTTCCCCTTTGAAGGGATCTTGCCTGGTTTGTGGATGATGCAGTCAAAGACCTTTTCCCACCATAGTGGCAGAAAGACATCCCCTTGTGGGTTCAAAGGGTCTAAAGACATGAGAAAATGGCTGAATTCTGAGACATCCCCAGTGTGGTCCCTAAAATGCAAAGCTCCATGGAAGGGCTTTATAACTTGCAATATATATTGAGAGTTCATCACAGTAAGTTTCCAAACTTTCAGAAATGATGTATTTGTACATTTTTCATAAGCAAATGCAACCATTTGTACATTTGTAATAGTGCTGGAGTCTCCAAACAAAATAATCACTTCACTTTTAGACCAAGTGTTTAAAATGTGAAGTAATTTTGACCCTAGAGTAGCATAAAAATCAGATTTCATCATTTCAGTGAAGGCCAGGCAGATCTCCTTCTCCTTGAGCATTGGCATCAGAGTTGAGACAAATCGTTCTCCATTGTCATTTTCAGGGGCCAGAAGACCAACCCAGTTCCACTGGAAATACAGGAGCAGCTGGACCAATCCCACATACTGAGGAAATTCCTTGGGATTAATTCGGAAGAAGGAAGGGTAAACTCTTCTGTCCCCTTGAGTGAACTCAAAGCCAACCCCGAGCTGGAGAAAGTGAGAATCCTCTTTAAGAGACAAAGTACAGTGGTAGATCAGAAGTCAGAGGAACAAATCATCTACCTGATACAGAGAATACTGCACTGAAAGGTGCAGAAGGATGATCAACTTTTATGAAAATCAGGAAGTGATTTCTGTCAAGGATTTGCAGGGCAGCTGTCCAGATGAAGTTAGAAATGCTGAAACAAACTTGTAAACTTTTACATAAATATAAATATATTAAACATTCAAATTTATAGAAGTCTTTGTCATCGTCCAGAATAGGAAGAACACGAGATAGACAGGAAAACAGGAATATCATGAGGTAAATTAAACACTATACAAAATACACAGAAAAAAGGGCAGGAAAAAAGGGAAAGTCCCCTTTTATACTTAGAGCAACCAATCATAGTGCACATTGCCTCATGCATGAGTCAGCACTCTCTAACTTATCAACTGTAATTGTATGTTCTGGCTTACTGTACACTTTAGTGTTTCAGCTACTAAATTCAATATCTTAACAATTTCTCTTTCAGAATTACATCAATATCTATTTGTGGTTATATGAAAATGTATCTTGACATGTAAAATATAAAAATAAATTCAACTACAGGAAGGATTATCTAAGTCATATTGTCAGATCTGTGTCAGAACTGACACATATAAACATGATGTGTTCTCCCCCAATACCTTTGCTTTCATCCTTGGCTTCTGTGTTTCTTTCTGTTGTTTGTCTATTCCATACTGTATTTCCCTTACCTGTGGGACCTTGAAGATGCTGAAGATGGAGGCCATGACCACTGAGGATTTGGGGTTGTCACCTCCGATGACAGAGAGCAGATGGTCCTGCTGGTCACATTTATAGCCTGGAACAATTTGGCCTCGTGTGGAGAGCAGGGAGAGGCTGAATAAAGAACTATTCCTCTCAGTCTGGCGATTTTCATAGATGTAGAACCCAAGAGTGATGTTGGGGAGGAGAACCAGATCATTGTTGACTTGTTTAACTGCAAACATCAAGGCCAGGAACATCTGGAAGCTCTTGGGCATGACTCTATAGTGAGAAAAAAACATTAGGAAAACTTACAATGAAGCTTGTGTCTGCTGGTAAGCAAGTCCCAGCTTTTTAAAATAGATACTTCTTGCTTAAACGTCTATGGCTTAGTGAGAAAGGAGAAAAGCTCTCTCTCCATATCATGGACCATTTTATATGATTCTATCACCCTCCCTTCTTCACTTTGCTTCAGTGATTGTAACTGAATCTTTCTTGGAGCACCTTCTTCAGGTCTGGTAACCATTTGTGACCACTAGAATCCAGATGGGTCACAGCACAGATTGACTGAAGGCCATTAGTATTAGTGTTCCAGTATCTGAGGGGCTGCCACAAGGCAGAGGGGGCCATGTTGTTCACCAAAGCACCAGATAGAAGGACGAGAAACAATTAAGCAATTAAGGAGAAACTTCCTGACACTGAGGACAATTAACCAGTGGAACAGCTTACCCCAAGAAATCGTGGGTGCTCCATCACTGGAGACCTTTAAGAAGAGACTAGACATTCACCTGTCTGAGACAGTATAGGTTCTCCTGCTTGAGCAGGGGGCTGGACTAGAAGACCTCCAAGGTCCCTTCCAGATTCTATTCTATTCTGTTCTGTTCTGTTCTGTTCTGTTCTGTTCTGTTCTATTCTATTCTATTCTATTCTATTCTATTCTATTCTATTCTATTCTATTCTATTCTATTCTATTCTATTCTATTCTATTCTATTCTTTATGAGCTCTGCTGATTCCAAAATTGAGGGATTTTGGCAGTACCTCACATTGGAAAAGGATTGAGTTTCTTTAACTTTGATTTTACATCCAAATTAATATTATAAGTCAACTTCTTCAATAGGCCAGCAGAGTTTCTAAGGTGGTGTGCCACTCCACTTTTATATGGTTTATAATGATCATGATGAAGACTTCTGGAAAGACTGCACGTTGTAGCCTTTTTCCTGAGTTTGCCTCCTTGTTGACAAAAATGACAAAGCTTTGAAGATCGCAAGAACAAGTATTTCTGAAAGGAAGCTCTGAATCCGAAACAAAGAAAATGCTCCTCTAAAGCTTTCCCCTCCAGGTGAAACTTACACGAATTTATCAGTAAGGAGGAATGGGTCATTTTGAAAATCTGGACCTCTGGTGAACATAAGAGCTGCCAGGGGTAAATTCCCCCCAATAATCAGATCACCAGGCCTGTAATAGCTCCAGTCATCCTGACTCTGGAAAGGCTTTTCCAACACACATACAGTTTGCATCCTCTTAGCAGCTGATGGAAGCAGGAGCCAGAAGAACAGCAGCAGCAGCAGCAGTGGGAGAGGCAGCTCAGTCATTCTTGTCACCTTCCCTCCTAGATGAGAAATCAAGCTTTGAGCAGAAGCTGAACTGAAGGCGGCACTTGAAACCTCACCAGAATTGTGACACAGTCAAGATTATTTTGCTAGCTTGGATGGCCTCAGGGCAATTTTATCTGATGTCTCCTTGCGTTAACATACTTGTATTTTACCGCTTTATTTGCTTCCGGCTTTCTTATACTGAAAGTAGACAATCTGCTGTGTTTTATTTTAATGAGAAGGTCACGAGAATATTCAATCAATAAACTACGGTTATATCAGTCATGTTACCTGTGTTTGGGCTTTGATATGAAGGTCGGCTGAGTCTCACCAAACCCCGGAGTTAGCATTCGGAAGACAAGGCAAAGTCCTCCACCCCTCGGAATACTCAGAGCATATTTTTAAAAGTAGGTTGTGCCTTGGAAGACTTTTGTGGGTTGAAATCCACAGGGGATGCATTAAGAATTACTGTTCTTCTGTTAATTGTAAGGAAAAGCAATTGTCGTAAACATATTTGTGTCTCTTGTTGCTAATCCACAGAGCAGATGGACTTGAGAGTCAAGGTGAAGTTGAGGTTTTGACAAACGTGAAACTGAGCCCCTGCAAACAATAATGAGTTTGACCTATGCCGTAGCATGTTCAGATAGAATGGGTGCTAATGGGGCATATTGGCAGTCAGATATACCCTAGGAAGTGTGAGCAATCATACCAATGTTTAGGCGGATTAACGGATTTGGTTATACCCAAAAGACAGGGGATGAAATGGGTTGATGGATCAAATTTATATGGCCATCTGAGCAGCATACAACAGCCAGTAAAAGCTGTAAATAAAGAAGACAATAACTGCTTAAAATCTTTATACAACATTTATGAGAAAGAATTAGAATTATTGCGGTTCCCATGTCTGCTAGCATGACCAGATTTGAGGGAACTTCAGAAGCTCAGGAGGGATGAGGCCAACCAATGCAACTCAGCAACCAAAGGTATAATGAGATCTACCAGAAACATAACTGCTCCTGTTAAATGCATTTTGCACCACCTGAAGTTTCTGGATACTCTTCAAGGGAAGGCCCATATGGAACAGATTGCAATAATCCAACCAGGAGGTGACCAGGGCATCCTTTGTCCTGGAATGAGTGCAAATGGCAGATAAATAAAGTTGTGAAAAGTCCATAACTGCCATTTGATCCTTAAGTAGGAGTTGTGAGTACAGGAGGACCCCAATTTCTCACAGGGTCTCTTTGGGGCAATGCAACGCCATCCAGCACCAAAGATGGTATAGGCCTAGAACTAAAGATCCCCACACCCCAAACCACCCAGTCTTGGTGGGGTTCCTTAGAAGACTGTGTTTCCCCATGCAGACATTCATAGCCTCCAGACAGCAGGGGTCAGTGCTGTCCCTTCTCCTATTCCACATCTACAGAGTAAGCTCATCCAAGTCCGTGTGGTGAGATATCCTCAATATGCTGATGACACCAACTGCACATCTTTGCTGATGGTAAACTAAGCAGTGCTGTGCATGTCCTGTCCTGTTGTCTGTAGGATATGAGCGTCTGCATGGGGAAAAACAGGCTTCTAATGAACCCCACCAAGACTTTGGGGCTTTGGGTTTTGGTGGTCTCTAGATCTATGACTACACCATCTATGGTTCTGGGCAGTATTAAATTGCCCCAAACAGACCCTGTGAGAAATTTGGGGTCCTCCTGGACTCACACTTGAAGATCAAGTGACAGTTATGGCCTTTTCACAACTTGATTTAACTGTCAGTTGCACCTATTCCAGGAGAAAGGATGCTCTGGTCACCTCCTGGTTGGACTATCACAATGCATTCCATATGGGCCTTCCCTTGAAGAGTATCCAGAAACTTCAGTTGGGTGCAAAATGCATTAGCAAGATCAGTTATGTTTCTGGCAAATCTCATTATACCTTTGCTTGCTGAACTGCATAGGTTGGCCTCATCTCTTCTGAACTTCTGAAGTTCCCCAAAATCTGGTCAGACCAGCAGACTTGGGGACCCAATAATTCTAATTATTTTTAATAAATGTTGTGTAAAGGCTTTAAGCAACAATTGCCTTTTTGATTTACAGTTTTTACTGTAATGTATTTATTTATTTATTTATTTTATTCTATTTATATACCGCCCTTTTCCCGAAGGACTCAGGGCGGTTTACAGGGCAAACTTAAAAAACTACAATGTAAAGATTAAAATACAATTAAATAGCCCCAACACTTTAAAATTGAATTTAAAACCTTAAAAACCCCTCAGTCCAGGCTGGCCAGCTCAAATAGCCAGGTTTTTAGGTCCCGGCAAAATGAACGAAGGTCGGGGGCAATCCAGAGTTCCACCGACAGCTGATTCCATAGGGCAGGCGCGCCCACCGAGAATGCTATCCCCCTGGGAATCACCCACCCTCTGCTACTGTTCATTTTTTTGTGGTGGAGATGAAATTGTCAATCTGTTACCCAATTCTGCTGTGCTGCCTCTTCAATTGGCAGCGTTTATGGCTGGGATGAGAAAATAATATGTATGCACATATTGCTTTAACTAACCCTTGTGCCATGTCATATCTCAGGTAACAGAGTAAGAGTTGAAAGGGATCTTGAAGGTCTTCTAGTCCAACCCCCTATTTCTCAGAACTCCTCTGTAAATCATGATGCTCTATGATAATTGCATCCCCATAGAGATTTGTACCTCCACAGAATCAAAGTGCAGGACCCAAAGCAAATAATCAAGGCTCACTGCAGTGTTTTATTAGTCAGAATGTTTTTTTGGTGGGGGGGGGGACACAGACATAGGAATGGAATGTGAACACCAACCAAAGACGCACCAAACTTTAGAACTGTTACAGAACAACTAATTTGAACCTTATTGGACACTGGCAAGCTGACCAAGGGGAGGGAGGCCTGTGAAAAGTGAACCTCTTATTTACCTTTCATATTTAAATATATAGTTTAAAATATAACATGTCCTTCCTCATAATTTGTTTTACGTTTTGGTAATGCAATGTTTAATGGGAGCCAGCAGGAGTTTTTGAACAAGTTAACAAAACCAGTTGGAACTTCTTTTTTCTTTTGAAGAGGAGGATAAAAAGACCAGTTGACTTGACCATGGAAATGCAATAAACATAGTGTGCCTTGACTTCATCAAAGCATTTGGCAATATATTTCCATCTTCAGAGCTGCCATTGGCTGCCTCTAGGGCGGCAATAGGTTGCTTTAAACCTACTGGCCGCCACCTAGAGGCCAGTGTATAAATAGCTGCATTGCATCCCTATTTCCTCAGTTCAGTTCCTGACCTTCAATAAAAGCATGAACTCACTCGCCTCGTCTCTTCCTTCAAGAAAGGAACCCACTACACAACAATGTCTTTATTAGATTTGCAGTTAGCAACAAATTATTGGAGGAAAATAAAATCTTAGAGAAATGTTTCTCCACTTTGGCAACATTAATAATTGTGGACTTCAACTCCCAGAATTCTCCATCCAGCTTACTGACTAGGAAGATCTGGGAATTGAAGTCCACATATCTTAAAGTTCCCATGATTGAGAAACATTGTCATAGAGGATTGTATCAGGATTCAAAGAAGATCTCAACAAGCTGGATTCATAGAAAGAATCCAATTAGATCAATTCAATGTGGGTATATCAAAGTCCTAGTTTTGTGTAGAAAAAAATCAAAGTCACTTGTTTAGGATAGAAGAATGAATGCTGGGCCGCACCAAGTCTGAAAAAGATCTTTATGTCTTCATGAATCACAAGCTAAACATGACCATATTGTTGCTGATACTCTATGTCTGTTGATGCAACTGAAAAAAACCCATAGTCCTTGTTCACATTCATAGTCATTGAATGTGAACAACAAGAGGAATCAGGGTTCCTTAATATTCTAAATTGGTTTGACCACACCTGAATATCTCATCCAGTCTCAGAGACAGACCAACATATAGTGGTGGGTGCAAGAGGCGGGCAAGAAAAGCGTACACTGAATGGCACCTAAAAGTGCTAGTCTTATATATGAGAATATATGCACAGTGCACGGGTTAGACCTAACCCAGATGTCATATTCCACACAACGTTGTGGAGAACAACAAGGCTAAGATCCTCTGGGACTTCCAGATCAAGGCAGACAGGCAGGTCCTGGCCAATCAACCAGACACAGCGGTCATAGACAAGAAGACAGTGGTGGGGATAGATGCAGCAGTGTCAAATGACAGCAACATCAGGAGGAAGGAGGATGGAAAACTGGAGAAGGTCCAGGGTCTAAAGAATGAATTAGAGAGGATATGGACAGTCAAGGCCAAAGAGGTCCTAGAGAGAGGGACATTTTGGGCTGTGACTCTTAAACTGGTAGAGTGGCTCCAGTAGATCCCAGGAACAACCACAGAGCTCTGTGTATCCAGAAGAATGAAGTGCTAGGAACAGCTAAGATACTGTGTCCATCCTGGTTTCGGGGTGAGGTATCATCAATATGCTGATGATACCCAGCTTTTTATCTCCACCCCGAACCAACCCAGCGATGCCCTCGATGTGATGTCCCGTTGCCTGGAAGCGGTACAGATTTGGATGGGGAAGAACAGGCTCGAGCTCAACCCGGCCAAGATTGAGTGGCTTTACGTACCGGCATCTCGACTTGTCCAAGAGATTCCATCTTTGGTTATGGGAGGAGAGGTGTTACCTCCCGTTGATAGGGCACGCAATTTAGGCGTCCTCCTGGACTCACGACTCAGTTTTGAAGATCATATTGGAGTCGTGGCCAGGGGGTCTTTTGCCCAGGTTCACCTGGTGCACCAGTTGCGCCCCTATCTGGACCGAGATGCCCTACGTACGGTCACTCATGCACTCGTTACCTCTCGGATAGATTACTGCAATGCTCTCTACATGGGGCTGTCCTTGAAGACCGCCAGGAGGCTCCAGCTGGTGCAGAATGCACCAGTAAATTAAATAGTAAAATATTTAATTAAAAGAAATAAAATGACAAAATATGCTTCTTGGAATAAAGAACAAATATTTAACACCAACTTTTATTTCTAAATAGTGCCCTAGGCTTCACTGGGGATGACTGGAAGACATCGGGTGAAAATGGCTGCATGATTCCTGTTGACAACAGATTGATTGATTGACTGACTGAATTTCTATATCATCCAAAATCAACTGACTTTTTTTGTAATCAGTTATAGCAGATGATAAGGCATTATTAAATGTAGACGTTCCTCCTTCTCTGCTATCATATTTTAGAAATGTCATCAGCTACTAATCATATCTCAAAAATAAATATCTTCCCCATGCCTTGGGGAAAGGAGCAGTGGGCTAATGCCTCCTTAAAGTAACACCAGCTGCCTGCAATTATTGCAGGTTCGCATCCCACCAGGCTCAAGGTTGACTCAGCACTTCCATCCTTCCGAGGTAGGTAAAATGAGGACCCAGATTGTTGGGGGCAATAAGCTGACTTTGTAATAATACTGCTTGGCGGGGGCCAAAAGCCCTAATAAGCAGGCATATACATAGAATTAAGGCTATTGCTAAGCACATTGGTTTGTGCTTAAATTGTAAGCCGCCCTGAGTCTTCAGAGAAGGGCGGGATATAAATGGGATTAAAATAAAATAAATTAAAAAATGCCTGCCTTAGTTAAAGATTTTTGTTCCTTATCATATTTTCCATACAATTCTGATGTGGACTCAACAGGACAATGTAGCATTTAGGGAAAAAGTATTTCAGTATTTTTAAGAAATCTAAGAAATCAGATTCACAAAAATGCACCAAACTCAGAACAAGAGTTCCCAGTCTCTGTATAAGTCAGATATTCCTATGCATTATTATACCCTCTCTGCAATTCAAATGGGGCCTCAGTAGGATAATGAAGCATTTGGGGAAAAAGATACAAGCCAAGAGACCAGCCCCAGAGGCCAAGATGGAGAAGATCTCCACGGCCACCATGGACTTCCCTTTGATGCTCAGGTAGGTGGGGACGAAGGTGATCCAAACACTGCAAAAGATCAGCATGCTGAAAGTAATGAACTTGGCTTCATTAAAGCTGTCAGGCAACTTCCTAGCCAGAAAGGCCAGTGTGTAACTGATGAGGGCCAGAAAACCCAGGTAGGCGAGGACAATGTAAAACATTGAAGCTGAGCCTTCATTACATTCCAAGATAATCTCTTCAACAAAGGAATGGAAGTCTAAGTTGAGAAATGGGGGGTAGCTTACCAGCCAGGTGGCACAAAGAACTACTTGGACCAGGAGACAGGCTAAGACAATGGAGTTGGTCAGTGGTTTTCCTAAGAATTTCTTTGCCCTATTCCCTGGTTTGGTGGCCATGAAGGCCAGAACCACCATGACAGTTTTTGCCAAGACAGAGGAAACTGCAAGGGAAAAGAGAATGGCAAAGGTAGTTTGTCGGAAGAGACAGGTGAGTTTCCTGGGTTGACCAATGAAGAGGAAGGAGCAGAGGAAGCAGAGCAGGAGGGAGACTAGGAGGATGTACATCAGATCTCGATTGTTAGCCTTGACAATTGGTGTGTCACGATGCTTAATGAAAATTGCCAGAACGCCCAATGTGATCAGAAAGAGAAAAAGAGTGAGAGATACTAAAGTGTGTCCCAGAATGTCTTGATAGGCAAGGAAGTGGATTTTTTTGGCAATGCAGTGGTCCTTATCCTTGTCAGGATATTTGTCTTTTGGGCAGGGATCACAGTGAGCAGAATCTGAAATCAAGACATCAAATCTTGGTCTGAGGATTCCAGGAACATTTGCCATGAGCATCATCTCTCCCTCATTATTCTTCCCTCCTTCCCTCTGCTATGGCATGACTGTCCCTTTTTTTGCTATGGCCAATCCTCAAAGGAAGTGATAGAATGACCCTTTGTGCATTTCATGGCAGATGAAAAATGCAAATCTTTCTATATTATTCATGGATGTTGTGTTCATCTCCAGCTAGCCTGGTATGTTTCATGTAGGAAAAAAGCCTCATTCTTCATTTAGGAAGAACATGATCTCTGACAGGGCAGATCCTCCTTAGTTTTCCTTTGCTCTTACTGGTAGAAATTCAAAATTGTCATCAATGCAGGACTACATTAGGAAGATGGGATATGGCTGGTCATTTCCACTGTTCTAAAACACTGGAAAATCCACCCACATAACCCTGAAAAGCTGCTGCAAATATTTTACAGATTACAGAATAACAGAGTTGGAAGGGACTTGGAGATCTTCTAGTCCAACCCTTAAAAGACCCTTAAGTTAAAGAAGGCAGCGTTCAATGGGCCACTCTTTACATTTCATCATTTTGATTTGCTGAACTGATTTACTACCTCAGGTTCTCTTTGAACTTGTTCTGTACCAGCCTACTACCGGCCCTGCAGAAAAGGCAGGGACAACCCCTTTACAAACAGCAAGAGGCTGGAACTAAGCCTGCCAAATTTATTAACATAAAACAGAGCAAAACAAGACATGAACCATGAAACAGGAGCTATTCAAATGGTTGCCTTCAGCAAACCAGCCCTCCCACACATTCCCCTTTTAAACAGTTCAGGGAGTGGCTTCTCTCTGCCTCCTTCCGAGGTGCCCCATTGCCTTCCTCTGTTTACTCCTGATTGACTGCCTCCTGCGTCGGGCGTCCTTGAACAGAGCCAGCTGTGGGTCATCTTCATCCACGCTGTCAGGCTCACACAGCTGGGTCTGTGTCGTAACCAGGTGGGAGGGGCCTGGCTGAGGGCTCTGCGCAGCCTCAAGGCCATCATCAGCAAGCTCTCCAATACCCTCAGCAAGCTCTCCAACACCCCCCTCCTCCTCCTCTGAATCGTCTGACCCAACTGCTGAACCCGCAGGCTGACCCTGAATCACAACAGAACTCTCTCCAGGCAGCCATGGCAGACTTCTTCATTCCTGTTTGAGGGACGTCTTCAGCAACTTGCCTGTTTGATTAGAAATGGTCCCTTCTGGGCAAGAAATACATTCATAGCAACAACTGGGCCTCCCCACTGCAACTTTCCTTACTTGTCCTGGAAGGCAGTGCTTCACACATCGAGAGAAAGGCTTTGTCTGAAATGAGAGATTTTAGCATTGAGAGGTTAGAAGCATGTAGCTTAGCTGCAGGATCCGCATAAAAGGGACCTCTCATGCTCCATTAAAGTTTTCATCTCAACCGCTTCTTCCCCTTCTCTCGGTTTTCCTTAACCCTGGAAGCAGCATTTAGTCCCCACCTGGTTAGCCCACACAATGTCATCAGGATCAGTGCTGAAATGTGCAGCTGAAGGATCAACCCATCCGACTTTCTGTCGAAGGATTGTCATATTTGCAAAGATGATCCAGTTTAGGATATCAAATCCTGCATATTTCATTCCATTTTCTGAAAAGGAGACTTCATCCCCAGCAGTGTTGTTAAAGTTGATATTCTTCAAGAAAGTTTTGATCTGAAATTGTAAAACAAACAACAAACAACAAGTCCATGAAAGGGAAGAGAGCCAATACAAAGATATTTTTTTTAAAAAACAACAACAACACTACACTGTGTGGAAGGCAGAATATCAGCAGAATATCAGCAAACAGCCCGTGCCTGCAAAGATGAAGTGAGAGAAGCTAAATGAACTAAGGCTTGAGACCAAAGTCAAAAATAACAAAAAAAGCTTCTTTCAACATATAAGAAACAAGAAAAAAGGAAATGATTGGTCCATTAGTGGGGGGAAGTGGCAAGAAGGTGACAAGCAATAGGGAGAAAGCAGAACTATTTAATTCATTTTTTGCATCTGTCTTTACACAAAGGGAAAAAACAGTCCAACGTACCAAAACCAGTGCCATAAAAAACAGAATAGAAACGCAAGTTAAGATAGGCAAGAAAATGGTAAGTGAGCACCTGTCCAGCCTAGACGAGTTCAAATAACCAGGACCAGACGGATTACACCCCAAGGTTCTCAAGGAACTGGCAGATGTGATCTCAGAACCACTGAACTATATTTTTCAAAGATCCTGGGGAACTACCAGAGGACTGGAAGAGAGCTGATGTAGTTCCCATCTTCAAAAAAGGGAAAAAAAATAGATCCAGGAAACTACAGACCTATCAGCCTGACCTCAATACCTGGGAAGACTCTGGAAAAGATAATCAAACAACAAATCAGAGAACACCTTGATGCAAACAAAGTTATCACTAAAAGCCAACATGGGTTTGTCAAAAACAGATCATGCCAGACAAATCTTATTGCATTCTTTGACCAAGTGACAAAACTAGTGGACCAGAGGAATGCTGTAGATGTAATTTACTTGGACTTCAGTAAGGCATTTGATAAAGTAGATCACAGCCTACTACTAGATAAGATAGAAAAATGTGGGTTAGATAGCTTCACCACCAGATGGATTCGTAGCTGGCTGACAGTCCGTACTCAGCGTGTGGTCCTCAATGGAACTGCATCTACATGGAAGGAAGTGTGTAGTGGGGTGCCCCAGTGCTCTTCAACATCTTCATCAACGATTTGGATGAGGGGATAGATGGGGAACTCATCAAATTTGCAGACAACACCAAGCTGGCAGGAATAGCCAATACTCTAGAAGATAGGCGTAAGATACAGGAGGATCTGGACAGACTCGAACACTGGGCGCTATCTAACAAAATGAAATTCAATGGCGAAAAAAGTAAGGTTCTACATTTAGGCAGGAAAAATCAAATGCATAGGTATAGTATAGGTGGTACCTTGCTCAATAGTAGTAACTGTGAGAGAGATCTTGGAGTCCTAGTGGACAATCACTTAAATATGAGCCAGCAGTGTGCTGCAGCTGCCAAAAAAGCCGACACAGTGCTAGACTGCATTAACAGAGGGATAGAATCAAGATCGTACTAATGCCACTTTACAATGCCTTGGTAAGGCCACACCTGGAATACTGCATCCAATTTTTGGCCACCATGATGTAAAAAAGATGTCGAGACTCTAGAAAGAGTACAGAGAAGAGCAACAAAGACGATTGGGGGACTGGAGGCTAAAACATATAGGGAACGGTTGCTGGAATTGGGTATGTGTAGTTTAATGAAGAGAAGGGTGAGGGGTGACATGATAGCAGTGTTCCAATATCTCAGGGGCTGCCACAAAGAAGAGGGAGTCAAGCTATTCTCCAAAGCACCTGAAAATTTAAGTTTAAGTTTAAGTTTATTAGATTTACATACCGCCCTTTTCCCATAGGACTCAGGGCGGTTTACAAGGTGTTTAAAAACATCAATACAATACAAAAATTAAAAAACAATTAAAAATAGTTAAATTAAAATAATCTAATATAATTAAAAAATTAAAAAAATAATTAAATAATTAATTAAAGCAGGACAAGAAGCAACGGATGGAAACTAGTCAAGGAGAGAAGCAACCTAGAACTAAGGAGAAACCTCCTGACAGTGAGAACAATTAACCAGTGGAACAACCTGCCTCCAGAGGTGGTGAATGCTCCAACACTGGAGGTTTTTAAGAAGAGACTGGCCAGCTACTTGTCTGAAATGGTATAGGGTTTCCTGCCTGAGCAGGGGGTTGGACTAGATGACCTCCAAGATCCTTTCCAACATCATTATTATTATTATTATTATTATTATTACCGGTATTATTATTATTATTATTATGAAATGAAAGTGTGGAGGGAGAGGAATAGGCCTGTGCTGAAATGAGACTTAATTCCATTTTTAAATTATGACCTGTTGTTACAGGAGAATCGCAACTGAGCTGTAAGTTGAAACAAAGTTCCATTTCTGGAACAACTAGATCTTCAGCTTCAAGGATTGGACCTACACGCTACTGGAAAGGAAAAAATAAGTGCTTGGAAAAGTAAATTAATAAAAATTCCACTGCCAGATGACTTCTCTGCAAAATCTTATTGGTTAAACAGTTAATCCAAACAATGAATGAGATCCATCAATATTGCATGTTGTTGCTTGGAAGTGTCTCCAAGTTTTCTCATTCTAGTTTACGTCATTGTTCCCCTTATGAATCATCAGCTGACAAGAGGAGAAATTCCTGTAAATGTCAAGATATGAGATTTTTAAAAGAAGAGGGGGAAAAATAGTTAGACAAGACAGTGGAGATCAAAGGCAAAAGTTTATAAATCCTAAAAGTGTGCAAAGCGAAGGTAACCAAGAGAAGAGACCATAAAGGAAGATCTGAAGATGAGAGTTACCAGCCAGGGCTTCACATAGAAGAGGTGTGGTTTATTTCTGCACCTCTTCAATGCCCGTTGTGACTCCAAAGTATACGCAGCATGCAATGCGTGTGCCACAGAATAGGCAGCATTGTAGATGCTGTAGCTGAAACCGGTCATCTTTCTATCGAAGACGGAGGCTGGGAGGGTGTCCAGGTTCTCCTGCCCTGTGCAAACCCTTCGGCCGTCAGGTGAGGCCAGACCTGCGTTCAAAAACTCGCAGTCAAATACAACTTCCCACCACACAGGAAGAAAGATGTCTCCGTGGGGTTCATGTGGATTCAGAGCCCAGAGATAATTCTTGAATCCCGGCACTGGGTTTGTGTGGACCGTGAAAGACAAAGCTCCATGGAGGGATTTTAATTCCACCCAGTCGTAGTGATAGCCAATTGCTGAAAACTCCCATTGGGTGGTCAGGATCCAAACCTTCCCAGAAGTAGTGTGGTTCTCTTCTTCATAAATGTAGAGGGATACTATAAGGCTTTGCAGAGAATTTGAATCCCCGGAGATAATTACAGTCTGAGCATCACTGTTCAAAATTGTCCAAAGCAAATATTTCTGTTCCCTGTGCAATACATTGAACACTGTGATTTGGGGCAAGATCTGTTTTACAAATTGTATGCAAATGTCATTCTGGGCAAGGGTGGCATCAAAAATCTGGATGAAATGGTCACTGCTCTCTGACTTCTGAACAATAATCCCAATCCAGTTCCACTGGAAATAGAGAAGGAGCTGGACAATGGCTGCATTCTGTAGGTGAAATTGAGGATCGATCTGGTAGAAGGTGGGGAATCGCCTCTTATCCCTCAAAACAGGGTCAGAGAAGAGGTAACCTAGCTGAAGAGAGGGTTGAGATGGAGGAAAAGAAAGAAGTTAATCAAGGGAAATGGTACTTTTGTTACTAACCTCAGGCCATCTAGATTAATAGGGTATCCTATTCTAGACCCTCATCTCCACAACCTTGCACCTTCATGAGATGTTTTCTACAGGTCACAGAATTGGCTCTGCAAGTTGTTGGCAGTAACCACACAAGATGGAACCCACTTCATTACACCTGCATTCCCTCTTTCATCATCCTGAGTGTCCACGTACCTGAGAAATCTTAAAATTGCTAAATATGGATGCCATCTGGTATGAGATTCTGGAGTTAAGACTTCCGAGGACAGAGAGAAGGTCATGCTGTGTGTCACACTTATAGTTAGGGAACAATTTTCCCCGGCTGGAGAGCAGAGACAGGCTGACATCTTGGGCCATGCTTGCATACTGGTTCTCTTCGTAGATGCGAAAGCCCAAGGTGATGTTGGGGAGAAGCCATGGGTCTTTGTTGATCTCCTGGATGGCAAATGCCAAGGCCAGGATGTGTTGGTAGTTCTTGGGAACAGGTCTTTGTTGCAAGTGTTAGAGAACAAAAATTAGACAGGAGCCAGATGGAGATTTTATTCATCCATTTCATTACCACCATTCTAAGTGTTGATCATAAAACAGATCAATACAAATTAGTTAATTAGTTTTACTGCTATCAGAAAATAGGGTTGCTATCAATCAGTTGATTCTGTTATCATTGTCAACAGTGTATGACAAAGCCTCCACTCTTTCTCTCTGCAGGACATTTCTGTGAATTGATATGAAAGTTATAATTTACAACATGAGCTCAGATCAAGTCATTATTGACTTTTCCAAAATGAACTTTTCAGTCCAGTTAAGGAAATGTGGGTTATCATCTTGATAAGACTACACAATTTTTTATTATTTTTTTTTATTTTTAATCCCATTTATATCCCGCCCTTCTCCGAAGACTCAGGGCGGCTTACAATTTAAGCAGAAACCAATGTGGTTAGCAATAGCCTTCATTCTATGTATATGCCTGCTTATTAGGGCTTTCGCCCCCCCCCCAAGCGGCATTATTACAAAGTCAGCTTATTGCCCCCAACAATCTGGGTCCTCATTTTACCTACCTCGGAAGGATGGAAGGCTGAGTCAACCTTGAGCCTGGTGGGATGCGAACCTGCACTAATTGCAGGCAGCTGGTGTTACTTAAGGAGGCATTAGCCCACTGCTCCACCAAGGCTCCACCAAAGACTACACATTTTATTATATGCAGCCATGGAGATCTTAATGGCTGAAAACCTCTGCCCTACATTCTCAAGCATCTTTTCCCTGAAACTCGCTCCAGTGACCTACAAGTTCCCAGGATTAACAGGAGATTTGTGGGAAGCCAGACTTCAGGGAGAACAGACAGATCTTCTCTACATGAAATATAATGCAAGCATGGAGGATGTTGTTACAAATCCTCAGAATAATGAGATAGGAAGATGAATTCAGTCCAGCCATAAGATAGAGGACCCTAGCATTATTTCTCCCAAGTTCAGCCCAAACTGTTCATTCACTTCAGGAACATGGAGAAATGATTGACTCCCTATTCAGTCTGACAAGCCTTTCTTCACCACTGAAGTCAGAGGACTTGAGAAGGGGATTAGAGGGAGACTGAATCATTAAGGAGAATCATTGTGTCTTCTACATCAACATAAGCTGGGTGGGATTTAAATCTGTCTCATCTTCAAGACATCCCTTTCCACATTGCCCTGAGAAAAAAGACAATCAAGGAAACACTTACAGAGAATAGGCATCCCAATCCTCAGGAGGCCCGTGTAAAGGAAGCTGTAGGACTTTAGTAATGGAGAGAGGCAGGTTTCCACCAATAATAAAATCTCCAGGTCTATAGTAGTCTTTCTGTTCTTGGAAAGGTCTGCTATAGAAGCAGTTTGGCTTCAGGACCATCTGGACAGCTGCAGACAAGGCCCATAGCAACATTAAAAGCCAACTCATTGTCCACAGAAAGAGACCTTCTTCCTAGAGCAAGTCAATGGAGGAGGATGTAGGGAATGTGATGCTCTGATGATTTCAGAGGGCTCAAATGGGGTTTTAAGGCTTCAAGATAAGTATTCATCTCAGCTCCAATTCTAAAGGGACCCAGCCATATTAACCAGAGCATGCTAAATAAACATGTTTTGTCCAGACACAAATTTATTTATGTTTAGGGAGGATTAATCTTTAGAACTCTACTGAGATGAAGTAAGAATTTCTAGTCTTTGATGAATCCCGGGAGAGAGAAATATCCACACTATCCCCATAATTCTAGAGTTCTTGGCATTTTGGAAAGAGAAAAACTTAATTGTGAGGCCACAATTGTTAGTCTTTTTCTGTGAATTGGGCAACTGTGATTGGAGAGCCATCCACCTATAGAGTTAGAAGGGTCCCAGTCTGTTTTGTTTTGTTTATTGTTTTTCAGTACTGTTCATTATGTTTGCCTACCTTACTCTGTACACCGCCCCGAGTCCCTCGGGAGAAGGGCGGTTTATAAAAACAAACAAATAAATAAAAAAACAAACAAATAGAAGAAAACTTGGAGGTCCCCTAGTCCACTCCCCTTAATGTAGGACACACATGAGGCAAATTCTTTTAAATCTCTGAGATCTCTTTGGAATTGACTGTTTCTGCTGTAATCTCCAAACTCTTTTCAGATCAAGAAACTCCCTGGGACTTCCTGGAACAACTCACCATGGCTTCTGTCCTAGTGGTGTTTCCCTAACTGGCCAATGGAGCTGTGAGGCACTTGGATGGTTTTTAATCATCACTCACTTGCTTCTTTTCTTCTTCTTTTGTGTGACTTAGATGTACTCTGCCCAATCTCCCTGTCACTTGAATGGGTCCTCAATATTGTAAACAAGTATTTCAAAGCCAACCACTCTGATTTATGGAGGATTTCCTGAGGACAGAGTCAAGAGCTTCTCTCAGGTGCACCATTCTGCTCTACACCATTCAGTCCCCACCCTTTGTGGTTTGAACCAGGAAGGGGTACCTCTCCTTGAGTGACAAGAATAATACCCAATCATCATCCTACCAGACAAATCTTGCATTTGCAGTGGCCCTAAGAGATGATAGGTGCCCATGGAGTGTTCCTGCCATCAAGCAGGGCATCCAGCTGGTCCACATAGAAAGGTTTGAGACTGTAAACCTGGCTGTGCACTAGTTCCACTCAAGGACAGTTTCACTCTGTGCTGGTGGAAGGTGAGAGGTCAGCCCTGGGGACTCTGCTATGCGGGGTATTTCAGCATTGGCCCTCTCTCCACCTCTCTCTATCCCTAAGCATTCTTGTAAGTTCGGGAAACATCTAAGACTGTCACACAACATTGTCTCCCTTCCTCTCTGCCCAAGATTGAACAATTTTCTAATTATTCCATTAACACTCATCGATCCATCCCCATAATACACCGAGAGCATAAAAAATAGCAGGGACAGGAGAAGATCCCTTAATATCCACTTCATATGGTCTGGTTTATTAATGAAGTATATTTATCTAGTCATAATGAAGAGAACTCTCTGTACAATTTAATGTGAGGCTGAAAGTTCATTCTCCAAGCTTGTGGGTTGTTTTTCAAATACTTCATTACTAGGCTAGGTAACATCTTCAGCGGAGTTTAGGGGATTCAGTGTTCTTCTGTTTATAAGGGCTTCAGGTGTGGATGTGTCGCGTGAGGGCCTTGTGATGGGTCTTCTGGTGGGTCAGGTGTGAGTCATCAGTGAGAGGCTTGTGATGCAAGTAAAATTTCCCAATTCCAGAACAAATCAGCAATTCTTCTGCCTCATTATAATCACTTTATAATTCAGATTGGGCCTCAGTAGGATACTGTAGCATTTGGGGAAAAGATGCAAGCCAAGAGACCAGAACCAGAACATATATTTAACACCGACTTTTATTTCTAAATAGTGCCCTAGGCTTCACTGGGGATGACTGGAAGACATGGGGTGAAAAAGGCTGTATGATTCTTGCTGACAACAGATGGATTGATTGATTGATTGACTGAATTTCTATATCATCCAACTCAACTGACTTTTATTGGAACCAGTTATAGCAGATGATAAGGCATTATTAAATGGACATGTTCCTCCTTCTCTGCTATCATATTTTAGAAATGTCATCAGCTACTAATCATGTCTCAAAAATAAATATCTTCCCCATGCCTGCCTTAGTTAGAGATTTTTGTTCCTTCTCATATTTTCCCTACAATTCAGATGTGGTCTCAACAGGATAATGTAGCATTTAGGGAAAAAGTATTTCAGTATTTTTAAGAAATCTAAGAAATCAGATTCACAAAAATGCACCAAACTCAGAACAAGAGTTCCCAGTCCCTGTATAAGTCAGATATTCTTATGCCTCATTATACCCTCTCTGCAATTCAAATGGGGCCTCAGTAGGATTATGAAGCATTTGGGGAAGAAGATGCAAGCCAAGAGACCAGCCCCGGAGGCCAAGATGGAGAAGATCTCCACAGCCACCATGGACTTCCCTTTGATGCTCAGGTAGGTGGGGAGGAAGGTGATCCAAACACTGCAAAAGATCAGCATGCTGAAAGTAATGAATTTGGCTTCATTAAAGCTGTCAGGCAATTTCCTAGCCAGAAAGGCCACAGTGAAGCTGATGAAAGCCAAAAAACCCAGGTAGGAGAGGACAGCATAAAACATTGAAATTGAGCCTTCCTGACATTCCAAAATGGCTTCTCTTAACAAGGAGTGGAAGTCAATGTTGGGAAATGGTGGAGAGGTTACCAGCCAGGTGGCACAAAGAAGTGTCTGGACCAGGGGACAGGCTAAGACAATGGAGTTGGTCAGTGGTTTTCCTAAGAGTTTCCTTGTGCTGTTGCCTGGTTTGGTGGCCATGAAGGCCAGAATCACCATGACAGTTTTTGCCAAGACAGAGGAAACTGCAAGGGAAAAGAGGATGGCAAAGACACTTTGTTGGAAGAGACAGGTGAGCTTCCCTGGTTGACCAATAAAGAGGAAGGAGCAGAGGAAGCAGAGCTTGAGAGAAACCAGGAGTAGGTAGGTGAGATCTCGGTTGTTGGCCTTGACAATTGGTGTGTCACGATACTTAAGGAAAATTGCCAGGACTGCCATTGTGATCACAGAGAGACAAAGAGCTAGAGAAGCTAAAGAGTATCCCAGGGTATCTTGATAGGAAAGGAAGTGGATCTTCTTGGCAGTGCAGTGGTCCTTGTCCTCTGTGGGATATTGGTCTTCTGGGCAGGGGTCACAGTTAGCTGCATCTGAAATCAAGAGTCACTTTGTATTTTATAGTGTATCCAAAGGGCAAATCAATATTTGATGTTGGTAATCATGGGGAATAAGTTCATTGTATTCAGCTCTTTATCTCAAGTCCTCTCCTGTGTATTTTGCATCCATTCATTCAGCATTTTCTTGCAGAGAAGGGCAGGCAGACATAGCTAGATGGATCTCTTTCTCCAACAGGTCTTTCAACTACTTGGGAGACTGACAGTGTTAAAACAAGAGCACATCCTAAATAATGAAGTTTGATCCTCACACCCCATGAAACATTTGGTAGTTGGTTTACTTTAATGTAGCTGGATGTAAGAATCGGAGTGGAAAGTGTACTAGAGAACCTATGAGTTGTGCCCTTAAACTACCCTGCATTAAATTGTTGAGGAGAAGGAAAGGTGTTGGGTGGAGGAAGACAGTTTATTTATTTATCTTTATTTATTTACAAAATTTATATTGCCATCTACTCGCATATGGCGATTCAAGGCGACTTACATGGATAGAAAATGCAATCTAAAAAAATAAAAAATAACAAGGAGAAAAATAATAAAATAATAAACACCCACCACCACCCCAGCGACAACACACATTCAAACTAGCCATTTAATGGGCTCCATCCCTCTCTGGGTTTCCCAGGCCTGCTGGCACAACCAGGTCTTCAGGGCCTTCCGAAAGAGTGTTAGAGTGGGGGCCAGTTTAATCTCTGGGGGAATTATGTTCCAGAGAGAGGGAACCACCACAGAGAAGGCTCTTCTTTTGGGTACCGCCAGATGTATCTTCTTAGGAGATGGGAGCCACAACATTCCTTGCCTCCTTGCTCTAGTGGGTTGGGTAAATGTGACCAGCAAGAGACGGTCCTTTAGATAACCAGCTGAAATCAATGAACTTAGAGGTTCTGCTGACAAGCATGAATGTTATGAAGAATGTCAATCTACATAGAAGAGTGGACTTTGAAAGTTTCTAACTTGGCGGAAATGGCAAAGATCTCAGCATATTTGAAAGAACAATCCCAACAGAGATACATTGTGGAATGGAGAAGATGGATTGAATATATTCAGAATAAATATGGGACTAAAAAGTTTCATTTAGCATTTGAATAAGTAGTGGTTTTATATGATGTATTATTAATTATTTGTTATCTGTTAGTAATATAATTATGACTATGGAGAGTTAAAGTGCGATAGAATTTATTGTCTTATTTTTGTTGTTAGCATATTCTAGCTTATGTTTGTATCACTATACCCTGTATTCAGCTCTGGGAAGTCGGGGAGGGGGGAGGGGAGGGTTGGGGAGAGGGGAGGGGGAGGAGGGAGTTTTTTGTATTTAAAAATGTATTGTAAAACTTTTCAATAATAAAAAAAAGAATGTCAATCTACCAGAAATAACAACACAATTGATATTTGTTTTTACTGAATGGTTTCCTTGATCTTGGAAGTTCTACATTTAAAGTGTGCTCTACCTGTCTGATTAGAAATGCTCCCTTCTGGACAAGGGGCACATTGGTAGCAGCAAAACTGCTCGCCCTCTGGGACTCTTCTCCTCTCTCCTGCATGACACCTCTTCATGCCACACCTGGCAAAGGGCACCTTCTAAAAGAGAAATAATGTAGGTGGTCTAAGCAATCAGCATGGTACATTTATTCATTTGTTCATTTCTGTTTGCATTGCCAGAATATCTCCAAAATAGATGGCGAACTAGGGTCTATCAGAAACTAGGAAAAGCTACGGGGGATTAAGGCCAGTTCCATTCCAAACCCCCATGTATGGATGCTGGAGATAGGAACTGGGACCTGGCATACAAATAAGGCTTGTGAGTTGAGCTATAACTTCTCTAAAACAGCTATGGGGATCTAACAGAATGGGAACTGTCCATGGAAGCCACTGTTGGCTGCTTTAACTGAATCCTGGGTTTCAGGCAGAATTTCCTCCTGATCTCAACTCTTTTTGATCTGTCACAAATCAGACATCAAATATGTTACATGCAAAATATGTTACATGCAAAACCATTTTCATCAAATGGTTGCCAATTTTTTGACTCAGCAAGCTGTTTTCCAATGAGGAGGATGTCTTGAATCCCCAGAAGAGAATGATTTTTTTGCTGAATGTATTTGATCTTCCAGTTCACCTTTCCTGCCCAGACAATTGCATTAGAGTGAATGGTGAAATCCTGGCCATGGGGAGCCCCTGGATCTATCCGTCCAACTTTCACAGGGACAAAAGATAGATTGGGGAGGAGAACCCAATTGAGAAGATCATAACGACCAGATCCCAGTCCATTTTCTGAGAAGGAGATTTTCTCTCCAGCACTGTTGTTGAAGTAGATAGTCCTCAAATAGGGAAGAAGCTGAAAGAAAAGAGACCTTCAGAAATTGGAGTAATTGGCTGAAAGCCACACAAGAGACATCATGGCTTCTATCATTGTGTGATGGCCATCATCATAGGAGATTTGTATATATTTGAGAATCCAGAGGAGTTTCCTTGGTGGGGATCTGAGCAATCAGGTGTAACATAAAATTTTGAATTGCTTCCCCCAAACCTTCAGATTGGGCATTTTGTACCATGGCTACTTCAACTGCAATTTTATGAGAATGATGTCAATGTATTCCTTCACAGAAAGAGTAGTGGCAACGTAGAACCAATTTTCAACAGACGTAGTCGGTCAGTCATTAGTAACTGAGTTTAAGCTTGCTTGGGATCACGTGTCCATAATCTGACAAAAACATATAAAATAAAATATGAAAAATAATAACAAAATAAAAATAAATACATAAATCAAAAACAAACTCAAAGGATTCATTCAATGGACCACTAGATCTTTTTTCTGCTCTCTGTTTTCTATGTTTATGTTTCTAATTATGGTCACTGCCAAAAAAAATTTCTTTAATTCTAGGCTGGATCTCTCTTTGGTAATCTATTATCTGTTACTTCTTGTCCTGCCTTCAGGTGCTCTGGAGATATATTGACTCCCTCTTCTCTGTGACAGCATCTCAAATTTTAGGAAACTGCTATCAGTTCACTCCTATTCTTTCTCTTCGCTAGAATAGATACCTAGTTCTGACAACCTACAGAACCACAAAAGCAAAAGCCCACATGAATGAAACACTGAAGGACCCAAAGCAAATAATCAAGGCTCACTGCCGTATTTATTGTTAACATGAACATCAGAGGAATTCGCTGCAGAAATAATAGGAGGAACTCCTGCAGAGAAAAGGATGAACTCATATTTATGCACTTCAGAAATGAATTTTAGACTATGTTAAGTCTTGTTATGTGTGTTAAAGTTGACAGAGGTTGTTTTCACACAACCAGCAAATAAATAAATAAAGGGGGTGAGTCACACAGCATGCTAAGCCATAGAAACTAAACCAGAGTAAAAATGGACCGAGTTGAGTGTCTTTTTAAAAGTAGTGCAAGATCAGAAGATGTGGAGAGGCCTAGCCCATAGAATCACCAAGAGTCAGACACAACTGAATGGATAACATCGTCATCATCATAATCATCATCATCACCACCACCACCACCACCACCACCACCACCACCACCACAATCCAGGCTACATCTTGAAGGAAACCTAGGTTTTTCTGCAAATATGCCCACTAGGACTGTTGATGCCTCTGGCAGAATGGCCATGTTGTTCTATGTTCTCTGTTGCTTTGTGGTGATGCTTCCTCCCTGTAATGGTGTCTTTATGAAACTCAGACAAACTCCAAAGACCTTTGAAGAACTTTTAGGAAGGTCTTCCCTACATGAATCTTATGGACAACTGGTTTGGTTTATTTCTCTTTCCCCACTTCTACAAAAAACTATACTTAATTCGCTTAATTGTTTTATTTTTTTAAAAAAATATTGTTTAAATCTGGTTGGATGCAGATTTGATGGAGTGATATGATGCCATGCATATATTTAATTCAAGAAATGCACATAGGGAGCTTCCTGTCTAGAGATCTGTGGACTGGTTAAAAAAAATCACAAAAAATACCTGCCATGACTGGACATTTGTGGTCCTCTTTGCAAGCCTCATCATGGCTGGTCGGGTTCCTGATCCATACAGTGCTTGCAATGCATGTGCCACAGCATAAATGGCATTGTAGATATTGTAACTTTCACCAGTCATGCTTACTTCAAACACATAAGATGGTAGATTCCTTAAATTCTCCTTTCCAGTACATGGTTTTTTCCCCTTTGAAGGGATCTTGCCTGGTTTGTGGATGATGCAGTCAAAGACCTTTTCCCACCATAGTGGCAGAAAGACATCCCCTTGTGGGTTCAAAGGGTCTAAAGACATGAGAAAATGGCTGAATTCTGAGACATCCCCGGTGTGGTCCCTAAAATGCAAAGCACCATGGAAGGGCTTTATACCTTGCAATTTGTATTGAGAGTTCATCACAATAAGTTTCCAATTGGATGTAAAGATCCAAACTTTCAGAAATGATGTATTTCTCCATTTTTCATAAAGAAACGCAACCATTTGTACATTTGTAATAGTGCTGGAGTCTCCAAACAAAATAATCACTTCACCTTTAGACCAAGTGTTTAAAATGTGAAGTAATTTTGACCCTAGAGTAGCATAAAAATCAGATTTCATCATTTCAGTGAAGGCCGGGCAGATCTCCTTCTCCTTGAGCATTGGCATCAGAGTTGAGACAAATTGTTCTCCATTGTCATTTTCAGGGGCCAGAAGACCAACCCAGTTCCACTGGAAATGCAGGAGCAGCTGGACCAATCCCACATACTGAGGAAATTCCTTGGGATTAATTCGGAAGAAGGAAGGGTAAACTCTTCTGTCCCCTTGAGTGAACTCAAAGCCAACCCCGAGCTGGAGAAATTGAGAATCCTCTTTAAGAGACAAAGTACAGTGGTAGATCAGAAGTCAGAGGAACAAACCATCTATTTGATACAGAGAATACTGCACTGAAAGGTGCAGAAGGATGATCAACTTTTATGAAAATCAGGAAGTGATTTCTGTCAAGGAATTGCAGGGCAGCTGTCCAGATGAAGTTAGAAATGCTGAAACAAACTTGTAAACTTTTACATAAATATAAATATATTAAACATTCAAATTTATATAAGTCTTTGTCATCGTCCAGAATAGGAAGAACACGAGATAGTCAGGAAAACAGGAATATCATGAGGTAAATAAAACACTATACAAAATACACAGAAAAAAAGGCGGGAAAAAGGGAAAGTCCCCTTTTATACTTAGAGCAACCAATCATAGTGCACATTGCCTCATGCATGAGTCAGCACTCTCTAACTTATCAACTGTAATTGTATGTTCTGGCTTATTGTACACTTTAGTGTTTCAGCTACTAAATTCAATATCTTAACAATTTCTCTTTCAGAATTACATCAATATCTATTTGTGGTTATATGAAAATGTATCTTGACATGTAAACTATAAAAATAAATTCAACTACAGGAAGGGTTATCTAAGTCATATTGTCAGATCTGTGTCAGAACTGACACAGATAACCATGATGTGTTCTCCCTCAATACCTTTGCTTTCATCCTTGGCTTCTGTGTTTCTTTCTGTTGTTTGTCTATTCCGTACTGTATTTCCCTTACCTGTGGGACCTTGAAGATGCTGAAGATGGAGGCCATGACCACTGAGGATTTGGAGTTGTCACCTCCAATGACAGAGAGCAGATGGTCCTGCTGGTCACATTTATAGCCTGGAACAATTTTGCCTCGTGTGGAGAGCAGGGAGAGGCTGAATAAAGAACTATTCCTCTCAGTCTGGCAATTTTCATAGATGTGGAAACCAAGAGTGATGTTGGGGAGGAGAACCAAATCATTGTTGACTTGTTTAACTGCAAACATCAAGGCCAGGAACATCTGGAAGCTCTTGGGCATGACTCTATAGTGAAGAAAAAAACATTAGGAAAACTTACAATGAAGCTTGTTTCTGCTGGTAAGCAAGTCCCAGCTTTTTAAAATAGATACTTCTTGCTTAAACGTCTATGGCTTAGTGAGAAAGGAGAAAAGCTCTCTCTCCATATCATGGACCATTTTATATGATTCTATCACCCTCCCTTCTTCACTTTGCTTCAGTGATTGTAACTGAATCTTTCTTGGAGCACCTTCTTCAGGTCTGGTAACCATTTGTGACCACTAGAATCCAGATGGGTCACAGCACAGATTGACTGAAGGCCATTAGTATTAGTGTTCCAGTATCTGAGGGGCTGCCACAAGGCAGAGGGGGCCATGATGTTCACCAAAGCACCAGATAGAAGGAGGAGAAACAATTAAGCAATTAAGGAGAAACTTCCTGACACTGAGGACAATTAACCAGTGGAATAGTTTAACCCAAGAAATCGTGGGTGCTCCATCACTGGAGACCTTTAAGAAGAGACTAGACATTCACCTGTCTGAGACAGTATAGGTTCTCCTGCTTGAGCAGGGGGCTGGACTAGAAGACCTTCAAGGTCCCTTCCAGATTCTATTCTATTCTATTCTATTCTATTCTATTCTATTCTATTCTATTCTATTCTATTCTATTCTATTCTATTCTATTCTATTCTATTCTATTCTATTCTATTCTATTCTATTCTATTCTATTCTATTCTATTCTATTCTATTCTATTCTATTCTATTCTATTCTATTCTACAATTTATGAGCTCTGCTGATTCCAAAATTGAGGGATTTTGGCAGTACCTCACATTGGGAAAGGACTGAGTTTCTTTAACTTTGATTTTACATTCAAATTAATATTATTAGTCAACTTCTTCAACAGGCCAGCAGAGTGTCTAAGGTGGTGTGCCACTCCACTTTTATATGGTTTATAATGATCATGATGAAGACTTCTGGAAAGACTGCACGTTGTAGCCTTTTTCCTGAGTTTGCCTCCTTGTTGACAAAAATGACAAAGCTTTGAAGATCGCAAGAACAAGTATTTCTGAAAGGAGGCTCTGAATCCGAAACAAAGAAAACGCTCCTCTAAAGCTTTCCCCTCCAGGTGAAACTTACACGAATTTATCAGTAAGGAGGAATGGGTCATTTTGAAAATCTGGACCTCTGGTGAACATAAGAGCTGCCAGGGGTAAATTCCCCCCAATAATCAGATCACCAGGCCTGTAATAGCTCCAGTCATCCTGACTCTGGAAAGGCTTTTCCAACACACATACAGTTTGCATCCTCTTAGCAGCTGATGGAAACAGGAGCCAGAAGAACAGCAGCAGCAGCAGCAGTGGGAGAGGCAGCTCAGTCATTCTTGTCACCTTCCCTCCTAGATGAGAAATCAAGCTTTGAGCAGAAGCTGAATTGCAGGCGTCACTTGAAACCTCACCAGAACTGTAGCACAGTCAAGATTATTTTGCTAGCTTGGATGGCCTCAGGGCAATTTTATCTGATGTCTCCTTGCATCAACACACTTGTTTTTTATCACTTTATTTGCTTCCAGCTATCTTATACTGAAAGTAGACAATCTGCTGTGTTTTATTTTAATGACAAGGTCACGAGAATATTCAATCAATAAACTACGGTTATATCAGTCATGTTACCTGTGTTTGGGCTTTGATATGAAGGTCGGCTGAGTCTCACCAAACCCCGGAGTTAGCATTTTGGAAGACAAGGCAAAGTCCTCCACCCCTCGGAAAACTCAGAGCATATTTTTAAAAGTAGGTTGTGCCTTGGAAGATTTTTGTGGGTTGAAATCCACAGGGGATGCATTAAGAATTACTGTTCTTCTGTTAATTGTAAGGAAAAGCAATTGTCGTAAACATATTTGTGTCTCTTGTTGCTAATCCACAGAGCAGATGGACTTGAGAGTCAAGGTGAAGTTGAGGTTTTGACAAACATGAAACTGAGCCCCTGCAAACAATAATCAGTTTGACCTACGGCGTAGCATGTTCAGATAGAATGGTTGCTAATGGGGCATATTGGCAGTCAGATATACCCTAGGAAGTGTGAGCAATCATACCAATGTTTAGGCGGATTAACTGGTTTGGTTATACCCACAAGACAGGGGATAAAATGGGTTGATGGATCAAATTTATATGACCATCTGAGCAGCATACAACAGCCAGTAAAAACTGTAAATAAAGAAGACAATAATTGCTTAAAATCTTTATACAACATTTATGAGAAAGAATTAGAATTATTGCGGTTCCCATGTCTGCTAGCATGACCAGATTTGAGGGAACCTCAGAAGCTCAGGAGGGATGAGGCCAACCAATGCAACTCAGCAACCAAAGGTATAATGAGATCTACCAGAAACATAACTGCTCCTGTTAAATGCATTTTATACCAGCTGAAGTTTCTGGATACTCTTCAAGGGAAGGCCCACATGGAACACATTGCGATAATCCAACCAGGAGGTGACCAGGGCATCCTTTGTCCTGGAATGAGTGCAACTGGCAGATAAATAAAGTTGTGAAAAGTCGATAACTGCCATTTGATCCTTAAGTAGGAGTTGTGAGTACAGGAGGACCCCAATTTCTCACAGGGTCTCTTTGGGGCAATGCAACCCCATCCAGCACCAAAGATGGTATAGGCCTAGAACTAAAGATCCCCACACCCCAAACCACCCAGTCTTGGTGGGGTTCCTTAGACGACTGTGTTTCCCCATGCAGACATTCATAGCCTCCAGACAGCAGGACACAACATGCACAGCACTGCTTAATTTGTCAGAAGCAAAGATGTGCAGTTGGGTGTCAAAAGCATATTGAGGAACCTCACCACATGGAAATGGATGAGCTTACCCTGCAGTCCCATGTATATGTATAATAGGAGAGGGGACAGTACTGACCACTGTGGCACATAAAAACATAGGAATCTGTCCTCCCCAGTCCCCATTGAGTCAACTAAGAAAAGGATGGACACAGTATCTTAGCTGTTCCTAGCACTTCATTCTTCTGTATACACAGAGCTCTGTGGTTGTTCCTGGAATCTACTGGAGCCACTCTACCAGTTTAAGAGTCACAGCCCAAAATGTCCCTCTCTCTAGGACCACTTTTGCCTTGACTGTCCATATCCTCTCTAATTCATTCTTTAGACCCTGTACCTTCTCCAGTTTTCCATCCTCCTTCCTCCTGATGTTGCTGTCATTAGACACTGCTGCATCTATCCCCACCACTGTCTTCTTGTGTATGACCTCTGTGTCTGGTTGATTGGCCAGGACCTGCCTGTCTGCCTTGATCTGGAAGTCCCAGAGGATCTTAGCCTTGTTGTTCTCCACAACTTTGTGTGGAATATGACATCTGGGCTAGGTCTAATCCGTGCACTGTGCATATATTCTCATATATAAGACTAGCACTTTTAGGTGCCATTCAGTGTACGCTTTTCTTGCCCGCATCTTGCACCCACCACTATATGTTGGTCTGTCTCTGAGACTGGATGAGATATTCAGGTGTGGTCAAACCAATTTAGAATATTGAGGAACCCTGATTCCTCTTGTTGTTCACATTCAATGACTATGAATGTGAACAAGGACTATGCGTTTTTTTTTCAGTTGCATCAACAGACATAGAGTATCGGCAACAATATGGTCATGTTTAGCTTGTGATTCATGAAGACATACAGATCTTTTCCAGACTTGCTGCGGCCCAGCATTCATTCTGCTATCCTAAACAAGTGACTTTGATTTTTTTTCTACACAAAACTAGGACTTTGATATATCCACATTGAATTGATCTAATTGGATTCTGACTATGAATCCATCTTGTTGAGATCTTCTTTGAATCCTGATACAATCCTCTATGACAATGTTTCTCAATCATGGGAACTTTAAGATATGTGGACTTCAATTCCCAGATCTTCTTAGTCAGTAAGGTGGATGGAGAATTCTGGGAGTTGAAGTCCACAATTATTAATGTTGCCAAAGTGGAGAAATATTTCTCTAAGATTTTATTTTCCTCCCATAATTTGTTGCTAACTGCAAATCTAATAAAGACATTGTTGTGTAGTGGGTTCCTTTCTTGAAGGAAGAGACGAGGCGAGTGAGTTCATGCTTTTATTGAAGGTCAGGAACTGAACTGAGGAAATAGGGATGCAATGCAGCTCTTTATACACTGGCCTCTAGGTGGCGGCCAGTAGGTTTAAAGCAACCTATTGCCGCCCTAGAGGCAGCCAATGGCAGCTCTGAAGATGGAAAATATCGCCAAATGCTTTGATGAAGTCAAGGCACACTATGTTCATTGCATTTCCATGGTCAAGTCAACTGGTCTTTTTATCCTCCTCTTCAAAAGAAAAAAGAAGTTCCAACTGGTTTTGTTAACTTGTTCAAAAACTCCTGCTGGCTCCCATTAAACATTGCATTACTTTGTACAAAAACGTAAAACAATATTATGAGGAAGGACATGTTATATTTTAAACTATATATTTAAATATGAAAGGTAAATAAGAGGTTCACTTTTCACAGGCCACCCTCCCCTTGGTCAGCTTGCCAGTGTCCAATAAGGTTCAAATTAGTTGTTCTGTAACAGTTCTAAAGTTTGGTGCCTCTTTGGTTGGTGTTCACATTCCATTCCTAGGTCTGTGTCCTTGGATTATCCAATTGTTGTCTCTGATTGGCACTTCTAGTTCCTGTCATTCCCCTCCTTTTATTCCTCTATCTTCTCTGTACATTTTATGGCAGGCTGCCATCAAAGCAAAGCAGGGCTGCAGTGGTGTGATGGCAGATATGACACATCACATATTTGTTTCTAGACCTCAAGAGGCAAAGAGGAAATCTTCTCCATTGGCAAAGACTTTCTGCTCAGGAGAAGATCTTCTTAGTTTTAGTCACGTTCTCTTTCTGGATATTTCCTTTGAATGGGTACGGATTATTTATGGGAGCACCTTTTGCCGGCGTCAACTTCCCATCATCCTGTGCACTCCCACAGGGCCTCCTCAGGGTGCCATCGGCCAGGGAATGCTGACTGACGGACCCCAGGGGGAGAGCATTCTCTGTGGGCGCACCTGCCGTCTGGAACCAACTCCCTGTTGACCTCCGGATGGCTCCCGACCTTCGCTCCTTTCGCCGTGACCTGAAAACTTGGTTATTTGAGCTTGCCGGCCTGGACTGAGGGATTGGGATTTTAAGTTTTTTAATTTTAAACTTTTAGAATGTGTTTTATTTATTAGGGCTAATTTAATTTAATTTATTTTTAACTTTGTATAGTGTACATTTTATGTTGTGTTTTAACTGCCCTGTACACTGCCCCGAGTCCTTGAGGAGAAGGGCGGTATATAAATCCAATAAATAATAATAATAATAATAATAATAATAATAATAATAATAATAATAATAATAATAATAATAATAATAATAATAATAATTATTATTATTATTATTATTATTATTATTATTATTATTATTATTATTATTATTATTATTATTATTATTATTATTATTATTATTATTATTATTATTATTATTATTATTATTAATGTAATGGGATCTTTCTAAACTATACCCAATAGGATTGATTCAAACTCAGAAAATCCCTCAAAAGTACTGGACCCAAGACAATAGAGAGATTTTTGTGTCTCTCAAGAAGGGTTTGGGGAGATGTTTTAGTTTGTATTCAGCTCTTTGTGGGGCTAGACAACTCAATTGACTTTTATTGTAATAATAACAACAGAAACAACAACAATAATAAAACAACAACAACAACAACAAATTTGGAAGGGACCTTGGAGGTCATCCAGTCCAACCCCCGGCTTAGGCAGGAAACCCTATACCATTTCAGACAAATGGCTGTCCAGTGTCTTAAAAACTACCACTGTTGGAGCGTTCACAGCTTCTTGAGGCAGGTTGTTCCACTGGTTAATTGTTCTAACTGTCGGGAAGTTTCTCCTTAGTTCTAGGTTGCTTTTCTCCTTGATAGGTTTCCATCAATTGCTTCTTGTCCTGCCTTTGGGTGCTTGGGAGAATAGCTTGACTGTGTTGTGGCCCCAACCCCCGAGCCTGTCCTGCCTGAGGAAGAGGACTCTGAGGATGATGGGGAGGAACTGGCAAGGCCTCCCTCTCCGGGACCCTCCCTGCTGGCAAGGCCTCCATCTCCATCTGAAGGCCGACAGGAACAGCCTGTGATTAGCCAGGCTGGGAGTGAGCCAGAGCAGCTGCAGCAGATGGAGAGTAGTGGAGATGAATCATGGATGTGGCTGCTCTCAGGACTTTGTGAAAAACAATAATTTAATTAACTTCTGGTCACATCTTTGGAATTCTGTCAGATTTACTACCTGTTTGAAACCCTGGCCTGAATTCTTGATAATGCTTCTGTCCTTTTGTTTCTGGACTGTTTGCTTGTTTGCTTGGACTCATTTTGAGTAATTTTTTGGAAGTTATCTCATTCCCGCGGACGCTTGAGGTAATGAGCCTATTTTGGCTGACTGTTTGTATTTTGCTGCCAAGGCCTTATCAGAAGGCAATTACTAAAGCTTGAGGAATTAACCCTTGCTAGTCGTGCCTGCTTGTCTGTCTTTTTGTACCCCAGGGGGGGACAGAACAGAGTGCCTCTCCTTTGTGGCAGCCCCTGAGATATTGGAACACTGCTATCATGTCCCCCCATGTCCTTCTCCTCATTAAACTAGACAACCAGTTATAACACATGATAAGGCATTATTTAATGGACATGTTCCTCCTTCTCTGCTATCATATTTTAGAAATGTCATCAGCTACTAATCATACCTTAAAAATAAATATCTTCCCCATGCCTCCCTTAGTTAGAGATTTTTCTTCCTTATCATATTTTCCCTACAATTCAGATTGGGCCTCAGTAGAATAATGTAGCATTTGGGGAAAAAGATACAAGCCAAGAGACCAGCCCCAGAGGCCAAGATGGAGAAGATCTCCACAGCCACCATGGATTTCCCTTTGGTGCTGAGATTGGTGGGGATGAAGGTGATCCAAACACTGCAAAAGACCAACATGCTGAAAGTAATGAACTTGGCTTCATTAAAGCTGTCAGGCAATTTCCTAGCCAGAAAGGCCACAGTGAAACTGATGAAAGCCAAAAAACCCAGGTAGGCCAGGACAGTGTAAAACATTGAAGTTGAACCTTCATTACATTCCAAGATGGTCTCTCCTACCAAGGAGTGGAAGTCCAAGTGGGGAAATGGTGGAGAGGTTACCAGCCAAGTGGCACAAAGAACTGCTTGGACCAGGGGACAGGCTAAGACAATGGAGTTGGTCAGTGGCTTTCCTAAGAGTTTCCTTGCTTTGTTCCCTGGTTTGGTGGCCATGAAGGCCAGAACCACCATGACAGTTTTTGCCAAGATAGAGGAAACCGCAAGGGAAAAGAAGATGGCAAAGGCAGTTTGTCGTAAGAGACAGGTGAGGTTTCCTGGTTGACCAATAAAGAGGAAGGAGCAGAGGAAGCAGAGCAGGAGGGAGACCAGGAGGATGTAGGTGAGATCTCGGTTGTTTGCCCAGACAATTGGTGTATCGTGATGCTTAAGGAAAATCGCCAGGACTGCAGATGTGATCATAGAGAGACAAAGAGCTAGAGAAGCTAAAGTATATCCTAAAGTATCTTGATAGTGAAGGAAGTGTATCTTCTTGGCAATGCAATGGTTCTTGTCCTTGTTAGGATATTGGTCTTCTGGACAGGGGCCACAGTGAGGAGCATCTGAAATCAAGAGTCACTTTACATTTCATGGTTTATCAAAAAGGGCTAATCATTATTTAATACTCATAATTCTGAGGGTACATTAGTCAGAGGCAAGGATGTTTTCAGCTCTTTGGCTCAACTTCTCTGCTTTGTATTTTGCATCTCTTCATTGAGACTATTTTTTTCAGAGAAGGCAGACATAGGTAGATCGATCCTCTCTTTCTCCAACAGGTCTATCAATCTCCTGGGAGACTGGTACTATTGACTGAAGAAGCACACCCAAAATAATGAAAATCAAAACTTGAACCTTACACTCTTCTCCTTCGTGAAAAGATTGGTAACTGTATTTCCTGGTGCCTTGTAAGAGAAGGAGTAGAAAGTCCAATAGGGATCCCATGAATTGTACCCTGAAACTATCTTGCATTAAATTTATGAGCAGCAGGAAAGATGGTCAGGGGAGCAGGACTCAGAGGTTCTGCTGAAAAGCCTGACTATTTTAAAGAATCTACCAGAATGACAACAAAATTGATATTTGTTTCTATGAATGGCTTGCTTCATCCTGGAAAATATCCACTTAAAAGTGTGCACTACCTGTCTGATTAGAAACGGTCCCTTCTGGGCAAGGGGCACATTGGTAGCAGCAAACCTGCTCGCCCTCTGGAACTCTTCTCCTCTCTCCTGCCTGGCACCTCTTCATGCCACACCTGGCAAAGGGCACCTTCTGAAAGAGAAAAGAGAAATAACGTAGGTGGCCTAAGAATTGAATGTGCTTCATTTATCCATTTGTACATTTTTATATCCATCATCAGGAACTCTTGAAAAGAAATGGTTAACTGGGCTCTAGCATAACTAGGAAAAGGCACGGGGAGATTAAGGCCCGTTCCATTCCAAACCACCAATGGATGCTGGAGATGGGAACTCGGACTAGACATGCAAAGAAAGCTTTTGAATTTTGCTATAGCTTTTCTAAAGCAAAAGGGGATGCAACTGAATGGGAATGGTCCATGGAAACCACTGTTGGCTGCTGTAACTGTATCTTGGATTTCAAGAAGAAGTTCTTCCTAATCTCAACCCTTTTTGATATGTCACAGATGAGACCTCAAAGATGTTACATGCAAAATAGTTTTTTTTTCATGAAATGGTTGCCAAAGTTTTGATTCAGTGACCTGTTTTCTGGTAAGGAGGAGGATATGCTTAATCCCCAGAAGAAAACAATTCTTTTGTTGAATTTATTTTATCTTCCAGCTCACCTTTTTTGCCCAGACAATTGCATTGGAGTTAATGTTGAAATCCTGGCCTGGAGAAGCTCCAGGATCTATTCGTCCAACTTTCATGTGGACAAAAGATAGATTGGGGAGGAGAACCCAGTTGAGAAGATCATAATGAGCAGATCCTAGTCCATTTTCTGAGTAGGAGATTTTCTCTCCAGCACTGTTGTTGAACTGGATGTTCCTCAAATAGGGAAGAAGCTGAATGAAAAGAAATGGGATTAATTGGCTGAAAGCCACAAACGAGACATCATGGATTCTATCATTGTGTGATGGCCATCATCTTAGGGGATTTGCATAAATCTAAAAATCTAGAAGTGTTTTGTTGGTGGAGATCTGAGCAATCAGGAATAACACCGTTTTTTTAAACTATTTCCCCTATAAAATTTACTCTTTCACATTCAGCATTTGTACTATGGCTCCTTCAGCTGCATTTTTCCCCAAAATGATACCTACATACAAAGATTTTGATGCCACTTTTCAAAATTTAAAATTTCTATGATTTTTTATTCCTGTGATAATAGGCTATTTTTAATCTTTGATTTTCGCCCAAAGTCTTGAAAATGAGTAATGCATTTTAGGAACGATTAAATCATTACTATCACATCACTGTATAATTCCAGTGATTTTCTCTAGCTGAAAGCTAAGGAAAGCAAAATGAGGAACTAGATCTGACCCAGTAGGGCTACATGGAAGGAATTTCTTGCCCTGGTTTCTTACTCTGCTATGTAGAATTGTCATGAATTTCAGACCAAGAAACCACTAGGACTACTTCGAGTGTTGCTGTTTATTACAAAGGTTGCTTTTGCACAAGCATTTCCTATGCAAAGGACTCTTGGCAAGGGATGGGCTGCACCTCATGAAAACAGGAAAAAATGTACTTGGAAATAGACTGGCCCAACTCATCAGGAGGGCTTTAAACTAAAATTGAGGAAAGAAGAAACTGCGACATGATAGCAGTATTCCAGTATTTCAGGGGCTGCCACAAAGAAGAGGGGGTCAAATTATTCTCCAAAGCACCAGAGTCTAAGACAAGAAACAATGGCTGGAAACTGATTGAAGAGCAAAGCAATCTAGAATTAAGCAGAAACTTCCTAACAGTGAGGACAATTAACCAATGGAACACCTTTCCTCATGAAATCATGGGTGCTCCATCCCTGGAGATTTTTAAGAAGAGACTGGACAGTCACTTGTCTGAAATGGTATAGGTTCTCCTGCTAGAGCAAGGGGTTGGACTAGAAGACCTCCAAGGTCCCTTCCAACTCTGTCTATTCTATTCTATTCTATTCTATTCTATTCTATTCTATTCTATTCTATTCTATTCTATTCTATTCTATTCTATTCTGTTCTGTTCTGTTCTGTTCTGTTCTGTTCTATTCTATTCTATTCTATTCTATTCTATTCTATTCTATTCTATTCTATTCTATTCTATTCTATTCTATTCTATTCTATTCTATTCTATTCTATTCTATTCCTTCCCTGGTCCTTACACTTTATATAGAGGGACGATCAAGAGCATCCTGTCTGATCTGGAGGTATCACTGCTTTGGACAGGAAGGCAGTGCAGAGAGTGGTGAGGATGGCAGAATAGATTATTGGCAGTTCCCCTCCTTCCATTCAGGACATGGCACATAAGCGATGGTTGAGAAAGTTCTGCAAGATTATCTGGGACACTGCAATCCCTCTTGATGAACTGTTTCCCTTATTACCTTCTGGGAGAAGGGGTTTTTGTGGTATCCAAAGCAGATAATCCAGATTCAGTCACAGTTTCGTTCCATATAGTGTTAACCTTGTGAACATTAAAGGTTCTTCTTTACATTATATATTCAAGATGGACAGTGATTATTTACATGTCATTTATATGCAAGGGTGTAGGTTTATATATATGTCATATATAGCATGTTTAAATGTGTGTTATGTATATGTACACTATTGAGGCAGCTGCAATTATTGAGAGCAAGAAACAAAATTCCACTTTTAATGTGTGCCAATGTGCCCACAGTAAAAAATGACAATAAAGGTTATCTTATCTATCTTATTTTATCTTATCTGTGTGCTGCATTAAAAACCTTTATCCAGTACAGGGAATGGACTGGATAAAAAATAGTCACAGAAATTACCTGCCATGACTGGACATTTGAGATCCTCTTTCCAAGCCTGATTATGATTGGTCGTGCTCCAGATTCATACACTGCATCCAATGCGTGTGCCACAGCATAAATGGCATTGTAGATATTGTAACTTTCACCGGTCATACTTGCTTCAAACACGTAAGATGGCAGATTGTGTAAATTCTCCTTTCCAGTACATGTTTTTCCACCCTTTGAAGGGATCTTGCCTGTATTGTGGATCTTGCAGTAAAAGACCTTTTCCCACCATAGTGGGAGAAAAATGTCCCCTTGTGGTTTCAAAGGGTCTAAAGACATGAGAAAATGGCTGAATTCTGAGACATCCCCAGTGTGGTCCCTAAAATGCAAAGCTCCATGGAAGGGCTTTATAACTTGCAAAATGTATTGAGAGTTCATCACATGAAATTTCCAATTGGATGTAAAGATCCATACTTTGCGAAATGATGCATTTCTTCGTTTTTCATAAACAAACAGAACCGCCTGTACATTTGTAATAGTACTGGAATCTCCAAACAAAATAATTACTTCCCCTATAGACCAAGTGTTGAAAATATGAATTAATTTTGACCCTGAAGCAGCAGTAAAATCAGCTTTCATCATTTCAGTGAAGGCCAGGCAGATCTCCTTCTCCTTGAGCATTGGCACCAGAGATGAGACGAAATGTTCCCCACTGTCATTTTCGGGGGCCAGAAGCCCAACCCAGTTCCACTGGAAATGCAGGAGCAGCTGGACTAAACCCACATACTGAGGAAATTCCATGGGATTAATTCGGAAGAAGGAAGGGTAAACTCTTCTGTCCCCTTGAGTGAACTCAAAGCCAACTCCGAGCTGCAGAAAATGAGAATCCTCTTTAAAAGACAAAGTACATTTTAATGCTGATTTTAAGGGTCCCCATTGCGTGGTTTATTGCCCCACCAATCGTGGTTTATCCACTTTGAGTGGTAGGCTTCATCTTCCTCCCTTCTTAGGAAGAGCCCCCAGTTACCTGTTCTGCCTGGTTGTGATAGATCAGAAGTTAAAGCAACAAACTATCAACCTGATCCAGGGAATAAACTGAACTGAAAGGTAGAGAAAGATGATAAACTTTTATGAAAGTCAGGAAATAATTCCTCTTTCAGAATTATATCACTATCAACTTGTGGTTATATAAAAATGTATCCTGACATGTAAAATCCAGAAATCAATTCAACTATAGGATGGAGTATTTAAATCATATACCCCTGATATTCCCCCCCACCCTGAAAGAACTTTGTTTTCATGCTTGGTGTCAAGGTTTCTGATAGACAAGACCAAATAAATCAGAACTCTGAGGCTTGAGATTTCTCAAAGAACATGTTTATTGTTTTCATAGTATTGGCACGGTCAAAAGTGAAACCAAGTCTGAAGGTCTCTTCAAAGAGAAACAATATTACAAAGTTACCTACCCACCCCAGCGCTATGCAATCAACTACGTTCCACAATAGAAGAGTTTGGTGGGCTTTCTAACAGATTCGTTATAGAGTTGACACCTGGCTTCTGTGTGTTTGTCTACTCCATACTGTATCCAAAAGAGCCCCCTTACCTGTGGGACCTTGAAGAGACTGAAGATGGAGGCCATGAGCCTTGAGGATTTGGCATTGTCACCTCCAATGACAGAGAGCAGAGTATCCTGCTGGTCACATTTATAACCTGGAATCATTCGGCCACGTGTGGAGAGCAGGGAGAGACTCCATAAAGAAATCTTACTCTGAATCTGGCTATTCTCATAGATGTGGAAGCCAAGTGTGATGTTGAGGAGGAGATCCAGATCCTTGTTCACTTCTGTGACAGCAAACATCAAGGCCAGGAGCTGCTGGTAATTTGGGGGTTTGAGTCTGTAGTCAGAAAAACATTGGGGAGCATTATATTTTGGGTGCTGTTGAAGTCGGTCTTGCCTTTTTTGTGTCTCCTTGGAGCATAAAGTCATAAGTTTCCAAATTAATATTATAAGTCAAACTCTTCACTAGCGTAGCAGGATCTCTAAAGTGTTGACCCTCCCCAGCATTATGTGGGGTGTCATCTTCCTCATGAAGAGTTCTGGGAAGTTGGGAAATTCTAACCTATTTCTTAAATTTGCCTCTTTATTGAGACAAAGACAAAGATCTGAAGACCCTTAGAATAAATATTTCTTAATAGAAGCCCTGAATCTAAAGGAAAGAAAACAATCACCTACATCTTTCCCCTCCAGGTGAAACTTACGCCATTTGATGATTAAGTTGAAATGGGTCCTTTTGAAAATCTGGGATTCTCAACAGGAACAAATTAGCCAGAGGCAAATTGCCCCCAATATTCAGATCACCAGGCCTGTAAAATTCCCATGAATGTTGAAACTGTAAATGTTTGGGCAACTGACATATGGTTTGAATCTTCTTAGCAGTCTTTGGAGGCAGGAGACAGAGGAGCACCAGCAGCGGGAGAGGCAGCCCAGTCATTCTTGTCACCTTCCCTCCTTGATCAGAAATCGAGGTTTGTGCAGAAGCTGAATTGCAGGCAGCATTTAAAATCTCACCAGATTTATGGTTGAGACTGCCTGGATGGCCTCAGGGCAAATTGGTATTTCGTCCCTTTATTTCCTCCCATCTATCTTATTCTGAAATTCGATTATGTGCTTTATTTCATTTTAATTTTAAGGCTGCAAGACCAATCGATCAATAAGCTACTCAGTCACGCTTTCTCTTGCTTGTGTTTGGCTTTGAGGCAAAGGCCAGCTGAATCTCACTGAACCCTGGAGTGAGCTTTTTGGAAGACAAAGTAAAGTCCTCCACCACAGGGAGAACCCAGAACATGTTTTTTAAAGCAAGTTTTACCTTGGAAGATTTTTGTGGTGGAAATCCACAGGGGATACAATAAGAATTACTGTTCTTCTGTTAATTGCGAGGAAAAGCCATTGTCCTATCCGTTGGGCAATAGATGTTGTTTGCACACCAGACAGGGAAAAACATGACTGTGTAGCTAATCCACAGAGCAGATGAACTTCAGAGTCAAGACGTAGTAAACTTATTTTTTTATTGAAAAGTTTTACAATACATTTTATCTTTAACAATCCCCCCCTCCCTCCACCCACCCCTACCTAACCCTCCCTATCCCTCCCCCCCATTCCCCCCCCCCGACTTCCCAGAGCTAAGTACAAGGTATAAAAACAAAGAACAATCATAAACAACCATATGCTAACAACAATAAACTATTAAGTCTATCGCACTCTAGCTCATATAAAATGACTACAAGCAATACTAATATTACATATAAAAGGAAAGAAGAAAAAGAGAAGAAAACTTATTCAAATGCTAAGTGAAACTTTTTAGTCCCATATTTGTTCTGGATATAATCAATCCACTTTTTCCACTCCATAATATAACGTTCTTGCGAATGATCTTTCAAATAAGCCGAAATCTTTGCCATTTCCGCCAGGTCAGAAACTTTTAGAGTCCATTCTTCTATAGTCGGCAGTTCCTCCTTCTTCCAATATTGACCTATTAAGAGTCTTGCTGCTGTGATTAAATTCAACATCAACTTAATGTCCACAACAGTAGCATCTGTAATTATGCCCAATAAGAACAATTGCGGACAAAACTTTATCCTTTGCTTGAAGATCTTCTGCATATTCCACCAAATTTTTATCCAAAAAGCCTTAACCTTTTTGCAGGTCCAGCATATATGAAAATAAAGACGTAGTAAACTTTTTGACCTACCTGAAAGTGAGCATCCCTACGCAAGATGGAGTTTGCCCTGTGCCCTAGTGTGTTCAGACAGAATGGGTGCCAATGGGGCAGGATGGCCATCAGCTGTACCCTAGGAAGCATGAGCAATCATCCCAGTGTTTACGTGGAATGACTGGTTTAGTTATAGCCACAAGACAGGGGATGAAAAGGATTGATGGATCAAATTTATACGGCCACCCATCTCTTGCAAAGTGATTCTGAGCACCAATTACAGTAAAAACTGTAAATCAAAAAGACAATTGTTGCTTAAAGCCTTTATGCAACATTTATTAAACATAATTAGAATTATTGCGTCCCCAAGTCTCCTAGCCTGACCACATTTTGGGGAACTTCAGAAGTTCAGAAGAACCTTTTGACCTACCTGAAAGTGAGCATCCCTATTCATGATGGAGTTTGCCCTGTGCCCTAGTATGTTCAGATAGAATGGGTACCAATGGGGCAGGATGGCCTTCAACTATACCCTAGGAAGTGTGAGCAATCATACCAGTGTTTAGGTGGAATGACTGGTTTAGGTATACCCACAAGACGGGATGAAAAGGATTGATGGATCAAATTTATATGGCCACCCATATCTTGCAAAGTGATACTGAGCACCAGTTCGCCTGGTGCGCCAGATGCGGCCCTATCTGGACCGAGATGCCCTACGTACAGTCACTCATGCGCTTGTGACCTCCCGGATAGACTACTGCAATGCTCTCTACATGGGGCAGACCTTGAGGACCACTCGGAGGCTTCAGCTGGTGCAGAATGCGGCCGCGCGAGTTGTGATGGGGGTCTCCCGATACTCCCATGTAACACCTCTTCTCCGCAAGCTGCATTGGCTTCAGGTTGCCCTCCGGGTGAGATTCAAGGTGCTGGTGATGACCTATAAAGCCCTAAATGGCATGGGTCTGGATTATCTTAGGGAGCACCTGCTGCCAGCGTCAACTTTTCCACAGGGAAGGCCTCCTCAGGGTCCCACCGGTCAAGGAGTGCCGGTGGGTGATTCCCAGGGGGATAGCATTCTCGGTGAGCGCGCCTGCCCTATGGAATCAGCTGTCGGTGGAACTCTGGATTGCCCCCGACCTTCGTTCGTTTCACCGGGACCTAAAAACCTGGCTATTTGAGCTGGCCAGCCTGGACTGAGGGGTTTTTAAGGTTTTAAATTCAATTTTAAAGTGTTGGGGCTATTTAATTGTATTTTAATCTTTACATTGTAGTTTTTTAAGTTTGCCCTGTAAACCACCCTGTGTCTTTCGGGAAAAGGGCGGTATATAAATAGAATAAAATAAATAAATAAATAAATAAATTACAGTAAAAACTGTAAATCAAAAAGACAATTGTTGCTTAAAGCCTTTACACAACATTTATTAAAAATAATTAGAATTATTGGGTCCCCAAGTCTGCTGGTCTGACCAGATTTGGGGGAACTTCAGAAGTTCAGAAGAGATGAGGCCAACCTATGCAGTTCAGCAAGCAAAGGTATAATGAGATTTGCCAGAAACATAACTGATCTTGCTAATGCATTTTGCACCCAACTGAAGTTTCTGGATACTCTTCAAGGGAAGGCCCATATGGAATGCATTGTGATAGTCCAACCAGGTGACCAGAGCATCCTTTCTCCTGGAATTGGTGCAACTGACAGTTAAATCAAGTTGTGAAAAGGCCATAACTGTCACTTGATCTTCAAGTGTGAGTCCAGGAGGACCCCAAATTTCTCACAAGGTCTGTTTGGGGCAATTTAATACTGCCCAGAACCATAGATGGTGTAGTCATAGATCTAGAGACCACCAAAACCCAAAGCCCCTTAGTCTTGGTGGGGTTCATTAGAAGCCTGTTTTTCCCCATGCAGACGCTCATATCCTACAGACAACAGGACAGGACATGCACAGCACTGCTTAGTTTACCATCAGCAAAGATGTGCAGTTGGTGTCATCAGCATATTGAGGATATCTCACCACACGGACTTGGATGAGCTTACTCCGTAGATGTGGAATAGGAGAAGGGACAGCACTGACCCCTGCTGTCTGGAGGCTATGAATGTCTGCATGGGGAAACACAGTCTTCTAAGGAACCCCACCAAGACTGGGTGGTTTGGGGTGTGGGGATCTTTAGTTCTAGGCCTATACCATCTTTGGTGCTGGATGGCGTTGCATTGCCCCAAAGAGACCCTGTGAGAAATTGGGGTCCTCCTGTACTCACAACTCCTACTTAAGGATCAAATGGCAGTTATCGACTTTTCACAACTTTATTTATCTGCCATTTGCACTCATTCCAGGACAAAGGATGCCCTGGTCACCTCCTGGTTGGATTATTGCAATCTGTTCCATATGGGCCTTCCCTTGAAGAGTATCCAGAAACTTCAGCTGGTGCAAAATGCATTTAACAGGAGCAGTTATGTTTCTGGTAGATCTCATTATACCTTTGGTTGCTGAGTTGCATTGGTTGGCCTCATCCCTCCTGAGCTTCTGAAGTTCCCTCAAATCTGGTCATGCTAGCAGACTTGGGAACCGCAATAATTCTAATTCTTTCTCATAAATGTTGTATAAAGATTTTAAGCAATTATTGTCTTCTTTATTTACAGCTTTTACTGGCTGTTGTATGCTGTTCAGATGGCCATATAAATTTGATCCCTCAATCCATTTCATCCCCTGTCTTGTGGGTATAACCAAATTAGTTAATCCGCCAAAATACTGGTATGATTGCTCACACTTCCTAGGGTATATCTGACTGCCAATATGCCCCATTAGCACCCATTCTATCTGAACATACTACGGCATAGGTCAAACTCATTATTGTTTGCAGGGGCTCAGTTTCATGTTTGTCAAAACCTCAACTTCACCTTGACTCTCTAGTCCGTCTGCTCTGTGGATTAGCAACAGGAGACACAAATATGTTTACGACAATTGCTTTTCCTTACAATTAACAGAAGAACAGTAATTCTTAATGCATCCCCTGTGGATTTCAACCCACAAAAATCTTCCAAGGCACAACCTACTTTTAAAAATATGCTCTGAGTCAATCAGCCGACCTTCATATCAAAGCCCAAACACAGGTAACAGAAACCATGACTGCTATAACAGTAGTTTATTGATTGAATATTCTCGTGACCTTGTCATTAAAATAAAACACAGCATATTGTCTACTTTCAGTATAAGATAGCTGGAAGCAAATAAAGCGGTAAAATACAAGTGTGTTAACGCAAGGAGACATCAGATAAAATTGTCCGGAGGCCATCCAAGCTAGCAAAATAATCTTGACTGTGAAAGGCAACCTATTCATTATTCTCACCTTCCTTCCTAAATAAAAAAAACCAGTTTCCCTAGAATTTGTTTCCCAAACTGGTCAATGGAGATGTGTTTCAGCTATGGGGTACCAAGTTAGGTTTTTATAGCCACACACTTCCTTCTTTTCCTCTTTTCTTTATGATTTAGATGTATTGTGCCCAGTCTGTTTTTTGAGTGGGTCATCAATATTTTAAATAAGTATATCAAAACCAATCACCCTGTCTGGTGGAAGATTTTCTAAGGACAGAAACCAGAGCTTCTTTCAAGTGCACCAATCGGCTCTATCCTATTCTTCAGTCCCCACCCTTTGTGGTTTGAACCAGGATGGGGTACCTTTCCTTGAGTGACAATTGTAATATCCTATCATCACACCACTACACCAAGATCTGCACTTGCAGGGGTCCTAAGAGATGATAATTGCCCAATTTTACATTACCTTCCTCCTTAGCCATAAGGAGTTCTTACCAACAAGGGTATCTCACTGGTCTTTCTAGGAGGATTGGGGTTTGGACACTCTGCTCTGCACTGCTTTTTCACTGGGGAGGAATATGAGAAGTCAGACCCATGGGCTGCAGGGTTGAGTCCCCTCCTAAACCTAAGCATTCTTAAAGTTCATGAAACATAAACTTAGTGCAGAGTGCAAAGAAGAGCAACCAAGTTGATTAGAGGCCTGGAGACTAAACACATGAAGAATGGTTGCAGGATTTGGGTATGGCCAGTCTAGAGAAAAGAAAGACTAGGGGTGACAAATGATAGTAGTGTTCCAATATTTTGAGGGGCTGCAACAAAGAAGAGGGGGTCAACTTATTTTCCAAAGCACCAGAAGGCAAGACAAGAAGCAATGGATGGAAAGTAATCAAGGGGAGAAGCAACCTAGAATTAAGAAGAAACTTCCTAACAGTGAAAATAACCAGTGGAACAGCTTTCCTTCAGAAGATGTGGGGGCTCCATCGCTGAAGGTTTTTAAGAATAGACTGGACAGCCACTTGTCTGAAATGGTATAGGGTCTCCTGCTTGAGCAGGGGGTTTGGACCTCCAAGGTCTGTTCCAGATCTCTTCTGTTTTATAGTTACATACATCACATGACATTTTCTTCCTTCTTCTTTGCCCCCAAATGTAATATTTTGTAATGATTCTATTAATTAACATGCATCGATCTATCCTCATAATAATCTGGCAGGATAAATAATAGCAGGGAGAGGAGAAGAGCTCTTAATATTCAGTCCACATGGTATTATTATTTATTAAAGAAATATGCGCTGTCTGAGCTTGATTTTTTTTCTTGCAGGTGTTTCATTACACATACTAAGAAATATTATCATTGCTAGTCAGGAATGGGGTTTGATCTCAATTTATACTTTAGCTGCTTGCTCTGTCAGTGTTGTGGAAATAGGTTTTGGTGGTTCTTGGTCTGTTACAAAGATCAGCAAGGAAAGACAATGAAATTTACTGTGGCCAGTAATGCAAACAGAAGAGGGCTACATGCATGGCCACACCAGGAATGGATACACTCAAGACAAAAGATTCAAATAGCATTCACTGCTCTCAAATGCATCATAAAAACAACCAAGGGAAATTTATATATTAATAAATTATTTTCTTGATGAATTTAATAGAGAGGAAACAATGTAGTTCATTTCAAGAATTTTTTAAAAATAACCTAATAGTCTATTCAATGAAAAAAATAATAGGGAACTCAGCAAAACTATCTATGGAAGCACACATAATTAAAAACACTGAAAGTGAACCCAACCCAAAATGTTTTTAAGACTATTTTGATTAAAATCAGAAAATTGAAAAAAATAGCATGCTGAAGTTTATTTCTAGGTGGGTCATGGGGCCTCACTGTGAACAAATGACATTAATGAAAAATGAAAGGATGGGTGATTATTGCTGATTAGCAGATATTTTGTGATTAGTTACATCATTTGATTTCCAAATATTAAAAGAAAAAGGGACTTGCTAATTTCTTTACTTTTAAGAAATCAGATCAACTAAACAGATCCCAAACTCACAACAAAAGTTCCCAGTTACTGCATGAGTCAGAAATTCTTGTGCCTCATTATATTCTCTCTACAATTGAGATGTGGCCTCAATAAGATAATGTAGCATTTTGGAAAAAAGATACAAACCAAGAGACCAGCCCCAGAGGCCAAGATGGAGAAGATCTCCACAGCCACCATTGACTTCCCTTTGGTGCTCAGGTAAGTGGGGAGGAAGGTGATCCAAACACAGCAAAAGACTAGCATGCTAAAAGTAATGTATTTGGCTTCGTTAAAACTGTCAGGCAATTTCCTAGCCAGAAAAGCCACCGTAAAACTGACAAGGGCCAGGAAACCAAGATAGGTGAGCACAGCATAAAACATTAAAGCTGAGCCTTCCTTACATTCCAAGATGATCTCTCCAAACAAGGAGTGGAAGTCCAAGCTGGGAAATGGGGGAGAGGTCACCAGCCAGGTGACACAAAGAACTGCTTGGACCAGGGGACAGCCTAAGACAATGGAGTTGGTCAATGGTTTTCCCAAGAGTTTCCTTGTCCTGTTCCCTGGCTTGGTGGCCATGAAGGCCAGAACCACTGTGACAGTTTTTGCCAACACAGAGGAAACTGCAAGGGAAAAGAGAATGGCAAAGACAGTTTGTCGGAAAAGACAGGTGAGCTTCCCTGGTTGACCAATGAAGAGGAAGGAGCAGAGGAAGCAGAGCAGGAGAGAAACCAGGAGGATGTAGGTGAGATCTCGGTTATTGGCCTTGACAATCGGTGTGTCACGATGCTTAAGGAAAATTACCAGAACTGCCAATGTGATCACACAGAAAAAAAGAGTAAGAAAAATTAAAGCATATGCCAGGGTGTCTTGATAGGAAAGGAAGTGGATCTTCTTGGCAATGCAGTGGTCCTTGTCCTTGTTGGGATATTGGTCTTCTGGACAGGGGTCACAGGAAGCTGCATCTGAAATCAAGAGTTTTTGTCTTAGGACTTCAGGGCATCCACAGTGAGCTTTATTCCCTGCCACACCTCAGATCCCAGTTTGACTATTTCTGGTTAGTACAATTCAAAAAATGACATGGTGAAAAGAACTCCTGGGCAACAGAGTGCCCTATAAAGTGAAAATCATCTAGATTCAAAATAAGCCTCATTTGCTCAGAGATGGGGTCTCTCCCTTTTCCATTCATCGACCACTTGCATGATTATTTCCTTTTTCTTTCACAGGGAGAATTTGGTACCTGATGTTTTTCCCCACATCGTACTGTAAACCCAAGTAGATGGATGAATCTGTCAGTTAGGGATCCTGCTTTTTGTTGTTTAGATAGATTTTTGCTTGGAGTGTCATAAAATCATAACATGACACACACATGCATAAACAAGAAGGCTCACACATCTAGTGTGGAATGGGTGGACTGTAAGGAGAGAGAAAGAATTTCCCCTGTTTCAAATAGTTTTATCCATCATGCATTCAGAGTATTTTTGTAGTAAGGGGTGAACAGAACAGAACAGAACAGAACAGAACAGAACAGAACAGAACAGAACAGAATAGAATAGAATAGAATAGAATAGAATAGAATAGAATAGAATAGCAGAGTTGGAATAGACCTTAAAGGTCTTATAGTCCGACCCTATAAAAACAATGTTAAGACTCTAGAAAGAGTTCAGAGAAGACCAACAAAGATGATTAGGGGACTGGAGGCTAAAACATAGAAATAATGGTTATAGGAACTGGGCAGGAAACCCTGTACCATCTCAGACAAATGGTTGTCCAATCTCTTTTTGAAAGCCCCTAGCAATGGAGCACCCACAACTTCTGAAGGGAAGCCATTCCACTGGTTAATTGTTCTAACTGTCAGGAAGTTTCTCCTTAGTTCTAGGTTGCTTCTCTCCTTGACTAGTTTCCATCTGTTGCTTCTTGTCCTGCCATCTGGTGCTGATCTCTGCCAGGGGAGGCTCCTCCTAATTTTCCTTTGTTTTTGTGTTGCAAAATTGTCATAAATGCAGTGCTTCACTAAAAACAGGGGTTAAAGCTAGTCTTTCCCACTGTCCTAAAGGACTGGAAACTCCATTCCCTTAATCCTGAAATGCTGCTGCTAATAACTTAAAGACAGATGCATCCAACGGACCACTCTTAAAAGTTCTGAATGATTTTCATGTTGATTTGCTCAACTGATTTTCTACCTTAGATTCACTCTTAATCCTCCCCACGCAGCCATGCCAAACTTCCTCGTTGCTGCTTTGAGGATTTCCTTGAGCAACTTGCCTGTTTGATTAGAAATGGTTCCTTCTGGGCAAGAAACACAACCATAGCAACAAGACTGCTTCCTGTCTGCAGACTTCTTGGCTTGTCCTGGAACACAGTGCTTCACACAACGGGAAAAGGGCTTTTTCTGAAACAAGAGAGGTTAGCTTTGAGGGGAAGGCATTACAAACAATCAGCTTAGCTGCAGGGTCTGCATAAAATGAATCTTTATCTTGCTTCTTCCTCTATAGTCCGATGACAGTTTTCAGCCTTCTAGTTGCAGATTTTGCTTGACCCTGGAAGAAGCATCTGTTCCCCACCTGGTTGGCCCACACAATGACATCAGGGTCAATGCTGAAACTTTCAGCTGAAGGAGCCTGCGGATCAACCCATCCAACTTTTTGTCGAAGAATCGTCATATTTGCAAAGACGACCCAGTTGAGGATATCAAATCCTGCATAGCTCATTCCAGTTTCTGAAAAGGAGACTTCATCCCCAGCGGTGTTATTGAAAATGACATTTCTCAAGAAGGCGTGCATCTGGAATTGCAAAATAAGCAAGCAAACAAGCAAAGAGTTCAGGAAAGTGAAGTTGATATAAGGAGATTTTGAATTGCAATATGTGGAATAAATGTATTTCTGTATCCCAGAGATAAAAGCCAAAGGATGTTGGCTGGTAATGACTGGAAGACTTGTTTTTTTTCTCCCACAGTGGCCCCTGCTCTATAGAACACCCTCCCTTCAGAAATTAGAAATCGTTGTTACCCTTTCATAACATCCTAAAAACCTGACTTTCTTCCTGTGCCTGGAGTGCTGAATTTGTTAAGCACCCCATTTTCTGACTGTATTGCTAACTGGTGAAATATTTTATTTTATTTATTTATTTATTTATTTTATTACATTTATATACCGCCCTTTCCCTGAGGACTCAGGGAGGTTTACAGGGAATTAAAAACCAAAAATACAAAAGTTAAAACCAGTTTAAAAAAGATTAAACTTAACCCTGTGCAAATAAAACCCCAATTAAAATAAATTAATCCTCAGCCTGGGCCAGAGAGCTCGAAGAGCCAGGTCTTCAGGCCCCGGCGGAATGAACGGAGGTCGGGGGCAGTCCTCAGCTCCACTGGCAGCTGGTTCCAGAGGGCAGGCGCCCCCACTGAGAAGGCCCTATCCCTGGGTGTTACCCGCCGGCAATCTCTTACCGGTGGGACCCTGAGCAGACCCTCCCTGTGGGAGCGCACTGGACGAAGGGCACTTGATGCTGGCAGCAGGTGTTCCCTCAAATACCCCGGACCCAAGCCATGTAGGGCTTTATAGGTAATGACCAGCATTGCCATGTCTATTTAATCTGGATGTTTTTTGTGTTTTTCTTGTTTTAAAATGGTTGTTTTTGTATTTTTAATTGGAAGATATTTTTTGATTTGTATGCCATGCAGAGTTATTGACTGAGATAGGTGGCCATAGATGAAAGAAAGAAAGAAAGAAAGAAAGAAAGAAAGAAAGAAAGAAAGAAAGAAAGAAAGAAAGAAAGAAAGGAAGGAAGGAATGTGGATTGAGCTATCAAAATACAGCAATGGGAATTTCAATGGAAAATTCAATCAGGTGTACAGCAACTGGAATTATTAAGGGAAAAATGCAGCAATTTTTCTTTTTCCAGCTATGAATGCTAAAATAGAAATGGAATAAAAAAATTAAAAATTTGTATGAGATTTAAATACAGGAGAAAAGTAGCAGTTGGGGGAAAGAAAAGGTAATTTAGATCATAGGCAAAAGTTATTGAATCTTAAAGCTGTTTAAGAAGATCTGAAAAGTTACCTGCCAGGGCTTCACAAGGAGATGTGGGCTCTTTCTGTCCCTCTTCAATGCCCGTTGTGATTCCAAAGGATATGCAGCATGCAATGCGTGTGCCACAGAATAAGCTGCATTGTAGATGCTGTAACTGAAACCGGTCATCTGTCCATCGAAGACGGAGGCCGGGAGGGTGTCCAGGTTCTCCTGCCCTGTGCAAACCCTTCGGCCGTCAGGTGAGGCCAGACCTGCGTTCAAAAACTCGCAGTCAAATACAACTTCCCACCACTCAGGAAGAAAGATGTCTCCATGGGGCTCATGGGAATTCAGAGACCAGAGATAATTCTTGAATCCTGGCACTAGGTTTGTGTGGACCGTGAAAGACAAAGCTCCATGGAGGGATTTTAATTTCACCCAGTCATAGTGATAGCCAATAGCTGAAAATTCCCATTGAGTGGTCAGGATCCAGACCTTCCCAAAAGAAGTATGGTTCTCTTCTTCATATAAGTAGAGGGACATTATTAGACTTTGTAGTGTCTTTGCATCCTCTGAGACAATCACAACCTGAGCATTACTATTCAAAATGGTCCAAATCACATCTATTTGATCTCCTTGCAATTCATTGAATATTGAGATTCGGGACAAGATGTGTTCCACAAACTGTATGCAAATGTCATTCTGGGCAAGGGTGGTGGTCAACATTTGGATAAAAATTTCAATGTTCTCTGACTTCTGAACAACAATCCCAATCCAGTTCCATTGGAAATAGAGAAGAAGCTGGACAATGGCTGCATTCTGTAGGGGATATTGAGGATCTATCTGGTAGAAGGTGGGGAACCGGCTCTTATCACCCAAAACAGGATCAAAGAAGCGATAACCTAACTGAAGGGAAGTAGAGATGGAGAAAAAGGAAGAAGTTAAGCAAGGGAAAGGGTAACTGTGTTTTTTGTTACTAACCTCAGACCATCTAGAGTAGCAGGATATCCTATTCTAGACCCCAATCCCCACAACCTTGTATCTTCATGAGATGTTTTCTACCAGTCACAGAATTGGATCTGCAAGTTCTTGGCAGTAACCACACAAGACAGAATTTACAGAACTTCCGGGTGGTGAGGCGACGCCGAAGACAGCCATCTCCGGGCTGTCCGCTCCGCGGCTTTGTAGAACCGCCAAAAACAGCGCTGATCAGCTGTTTTGGCGGTTTGGAAGCCCCCTCCTCGGGAGAAGAGGAGGGGGTGAGTACCCAGGTAGGGGTTGAGCTCTCCGGGGCCGCCTGAGCTTAAAGTTTGGGTGGCTGAAGAATTGAGCCCCCCCAAAGCCTGGGTTTGTTCCGGGCTGCGCAGCGTTTCTGCTCTGTGCTTTTGGGAGCAGAACAAGGCGTTAGCAACCATCCCTGCCAGCAGGAAAGGATTTTGGAGTGCAAGGATGCAGGCAGAGCGATACAGGAGATCAAGGTGAAAGTGGATTTTTGTTCTTTAGCTCAACGGACTTTGTAGACTCTGAAAGTGAAAGTGCGTAGCAAGTAATAGTGGGGGGAAATGGCGGCTAAATCTTCCAAAGTTCTCAGGAGCGCGGGGGCTTCCCCGGTGCAGCAGTCTTCGTTGCAAGCTTTATTGCCCCCTGCACCTGCACCTACTCCAGCACTGACAGTCAAAGATTTGCAAGATGCCTTGGAAAAGCACTCACAGCAAATAGCTGAGATTATAGATGAAAAGCTGGATGAGAAGCTGACAGAAAAGTTAGTTGAAGTTATGGATGAAAAGCTGGATGAGAAGTTAACAGAAATAAGGGCGGACATCTTGCTTGCATTTCAAGGCATGGCTATATGTATTGAACGCTTGGACGAAAGAGTGGAAGATCTCAGTCAAAATAATTTCAGATTAGAAGCAAAAATGTCAGAGACTGAAAATGTGGTGGATAAAATTGACAGCGACTTGACCTTGGTCCAGTACCATGAGATGGAGTTTGCTATCAGGATCAGGGGCTTAAAAGAGAATCCTAAAGAAGATTTGAAGGAAATAGTCTCTGAGGCTTTGGAAGGGGTACTGGGACGGCCAGCAGCTGAAATTGTGGGAGACATAGATAAAATTTTTCGTGTTAATTCATGGATTGCAAGACAAAGGAAATTACCTAGAGATGTGGTTGTTTATTTTACAAAGAGAGCAATCAGGAATGAAGTCATCCAAGCTTCTTACAATACTAAGCTTGTAGTTGCTGAGCAAGAGGTCCTGGTTTTAAAAGAGATCCCTCCAAGAATTTTAAGGAGAAGAAAGGACTTTGCTTTTTTAGCACAAGAGCTCAGGAGACGTGATATCAAGTTTAGATGGGAGATACCAGTGGGTATGGTGGTGATGTATGAAGGCACGAGACATCGTCTTATTACAGTGATGCAGGCACGTGATTTTTACAGTAATGTCTTAAAAGCAACCCCCTTACCAAGAAGAATGGTGAGGGAAAGCCTCAAGGTGTTGAAGGAACAACGCAGACATATGAGAAAGCTACAGGAGTGGATCAAATTACAGTTTCATTGGAAGATGCCAGAGACCAGAGGATGACGCGTGCTGCTTTGAGGCGAATGAGACGAGAGCAAGAACAGGACCAGCAGAAACTCATGGAACCTCCAAAGCGTACCTATAGCGAAGCTGTGGGAGGGGCACGGCCTAAGAACGTCAAGGGGATTCTGGAAGACGCGCTCCAAAAGCTTCGGGTCGCTAAAGATGGCGACTAAGTTTTTAACTTGGAATGTCAATGGCTTAAATTCACCACAGAAGAGAAAGAAAATCTTTCAATATTTAAAACAATTCAAGACTGATGTTATTTGTTTACAAGAAACACATATTAGGGTTATGGACCAAAAGTACTTATTGAATTCTAGACTGGGTACACAATTTATTGCTTCTGCAATGAATAAGAAGAATGGAGTGGTTATTTATGTCAAGAATACTATGACAGCGGAGTTAATAGAAGCAGACAAGCAAGGAAGATATGTTATAATAGATTTGTTGATAGAAGGCAAAAAAACGCTTTTGGTTGGACTATACGCTCCTAATCAACAACAAGCAGATTTTTATAGTTTATTACACAGCAAGATAACTCAGTTGGATTATAAATCTTTTATTTTTATGGGAGACTGGAATGGTGTCTTGGATGTACAAATGGACAAGAGTAGTTCTTTTAGGAGTACTCCAAGTCATGCTAGATTGCCTAAATCCTTTTTTGAGATGAAGGATGCTTTGGAGTTGCGAGACATCTGGAGAGAAAGAAATTTACAAGAAAAGGATTATACTTCTTTTTCTGATAGACATCAATCTTTTTCCAGGATTGACTTTATATTAATCACTAATGATTTTTTTTCTAGGATTAAGAAGATAAAGATTTGTCCAAGAATTATGTCTGACCATACTCCAGTCTGGTTAGAGATTGATAAGGATAACAGAGATAGGCGCTCCTGGCGTCTAAATGAGAACCTGTTTAGAAATCAGGAAAATGTGGAAGAATGTAAAAAACAGATGAAGGTTTTTTTTGAAACTAATATGAATAAGGGTACTTCTATGGTTTGGGATGCTAGTAAGGCATATATGAGAGGTGCGTTAATATATATGAATAATAAATACAGACGTAATTTGGAATTTAGCAGGAAAGAATTAGAGAATGAAATTAGGGAAAAAGAAAAGGCCCTAATTTTGAATCCATTGGATGCGAAGATTAAAGAGGTTATTAACTTATTAAGGGGACAGTTTGATAAGTTGATGGCTGATCAGGTGGCAACTAACTTACGGTTTGCTAGACATAATACTTTTTGTAATGCCAACAAACCAGGTAGATGGTTAGCTTATATGTTAAGGAAGAAGCAAAGGGCTTCTAATATAGACAAAATAGAACATAAGGGTAAGGTTGTGTATCAACAGAACCTTATTAAGGAAGCTTTTGTTGATTTTTATTCTAAATTATATGCTAGAGATAAGATTAATGAAGCAGATATTGATGCATATTTGAGGAATGCTAATATTCCGGTTCTTACACAAGAACAAAAGGAAGAGATGAATCAATTGATAACTGAGGAAGAAATTCTTTTAGCAATTAAACAATTGAAGGTGGGCAAAGCGCCAGGCACGGATGGATTGACTGCGGTGTATTATAAAAATTTACAGTCGGAGATGATAAAGCCATTAAGGGAATTGTTTCAGATAATTCAAAGGGGAGGAGGGGTGCCTCCGTCTCGGAAAACTGCTTTTATTTCTTTGATTCCGAAGGAAGATCAGGATGTCACTCAAGCAAGAAATTATAGACCAATATCACTTTTGAATACGGACTACAAGATATTTGCTAAGGTCTTAGCTAACAGATTAATGAGGGTACTGCAACAGATAATTCATGGTGACCAAACTGAGTTTATAAGTGCTAGACAAATGAAAAATAACGTGAGGCATATAGTTGACTTGTTGGAATTTCTGGAAAGAAACAACCAGATCCCTGCAGCGCTGATTTTTTTGGACGCTGAAAAAGCTTTTGATCAATTGGATTGGCAATTTTTGATGAAAGTATTAGATAAAATGAATTTTGGGGATAAATTTTTACAACCAATTAGGGCATTATATCAAAAGCAAACAGCCCGTATAATAGTAAATAACAGTTTGACTGAAGTATGTAATATTGAAAAGGGCACAAGGCAGGGGTGTCCGTTATCACCCTTATTATTTGTTTTAACATTGGAGATATTATTGAATAAAATACGGAATTCGGAAAAACTCAAGGGAATTCAAATAAGAGACCAGGATTATAGATTGAGGGCATTTGCAGACGATCTGGTTGTTACGGTGACCCAGCCAGAAAATTCTGTTGTAGAATTGATGGAGATAATAATGCAATATGGGAAAGTTTCTGGATTTAAGGTTAATATAGAAAAAACTAAAATGCTGTCTAAAAATATGACAGTATCACAAAAGGCTGTTTTAGAAGGGTTAACTGGATTTGAAATTGTTAAAAGGGTTAAATATTTGGGGGTGTATTTGTCACCCTCAAAAGCAAAGTTATATAAAAATAACTATGAGAAGTTATGGGGAAAAGTTCAAAAAGAATTGGATAGTTGGAAAAAATTACAATTGTCTTTATTGGGAAGAATTGCAGCAGTGAAAATGAATGTCTTGCCGAAATTTCTATTTTTATTTCAAATGATACCTATTCTTAAAAAGGATTCAAATCTGGAGGAATGGCAAAAGGGTATCAATAAATTTGTTTGGGCAGGGAAAAGGCCACGAGTTAAATTTAAGATCATGCAGGATACGCATGAAAGAGGTGGTCTCAAAATGCCCAATTTTAAATTAGCTGCTGCTTTGTCAGCGATAAGTGATTGGATTAATTTAACACAAGGAAGATTATTAAATCTTGAAGGTCATGATTTGTTATTTGGTTGGCATGCATATTTATTTTATGATAAGAAGGTAGATAATGTGTTTAAGGTGCATATTTTAAGACATGCTTTGTTGCGAGTTTGGAAAAAGTTTAGATATAAGTTAAACTATAAGATACCTTTATGGGCAATACCGAAACACGCAATAGAAAACATAAATGTTGGGTTTAAACATGATGTGACTACATATAAGGAAATTTTAAGTTTGGAGAGGAATGTATGGCGTTTGAAGCCGTATAATTTTTTACGAGGAGAAAAGATTGTTCAAACCTGGTTTCAGTATGGGCAACTGCAGGCCAGGTGGAAAGAAGATCAGAAAAGTGGTTTTTCAATGACTGATGAAAATTTGGTAAAGCAAATTAGAAATCAGGGTCAAGCACACATCAAACGGATATATCTTGCATTGATAGAGATTGATTCAGAAACAGAGCTTGTTAAAGATTGCATGATAAAGTGGGCTCAGAACATCCAAGAAGTTATTACAATGGATACTTGGGAAAAGATCTGGGTGAGAAATGTAAAATTTACACAAGCCCAAAATTTAAGAGAGAATTTTTATAAAATGTTTTATAGGTGGCATTTAGATCCTAAAAAGTTAGCAAGTATGTATCCGAACTATTAGCCTAAATGTTGGAGGTGTGGTGGTGAAGATGCAACATATTTTCATATATGGTGGACCTGTAAAAAGGTTAAAGCTTTTTGGATTAAAATTTGGTGGAATATGCAGAAGATATTTAAGAAAAGGATAAAGTTTTGTCTGCAATTGTTTTTACTGGGCATTATTACTGATACTACTGTTGTGGACACTAAGTTGATGTTGAACTTAATTACGGCAGCAAGACTTTTAGTAGGGCAATATTGGAAGAAGGAAGAACTGCCGACTATAGAAGAATGGACTTTAAAGGTTTCTAACCTGGCGGAAATGGCAAAGATCTCGGCGTATTTGAAAGACCACTTGCAACAACGATATATTGTGGAGTGGAAAAAATGGATTGACTACATCCAGAATAAATATGGGACTAAAAAGTTTCATTTAGCATTTGAATAAGTATTGATGTGATATTTATATTCCTTGTAGTTATTTTATAAGAGCTAAAGTGCGATAGATCTAATAGTTTATTGTTGTTAGCATATGGTAGTTTATGATTGTTTTATACTTTTATACCTTGAATTTAGTTCTGGGAAGTCGGGGAGGGGGGTAGGGGAGGGGGGAGGGTTGGGTTGGGTTGGGAAGAGGGGATGGGGGTGGGGGGGTTGTTTTGTTAAAGATAAAATGTATTGAAAAACTTTTCAATAAAAAAAGACAGAATTTACAGCATTGTCCCTTTCTTCTTGTTATGTGTCCAGGTACCTGAGAAATCTTGAAATTGTCAAATATGGTTGCCATCTGGTATGAGATTCTTGGGTTGAGACCTCCAAGGACAGAGAGAAGGTGGTCCTGTGTGTCGCAGTTGTAGTTAGGGAACACTTTTCCCCGGCTGGAGAGCAGAGAGAGGCTGACATCTTGGACCATGCTTGCATACTGGTTCTCTTCGTAGATGCGGAAGCCCAGGGTGATGTTGGGGAGAAGCTGAAGGTCTTTGTTGATCTCCTGGATGGCAAATGCCAAGGCCAGGATATGTTGGTAGTTCTTGGGAACAGGTCTTTGTTGCAAGTGTTAGAGGACAAAAAGACAGGAGCAGGAGGGAGATGTTTATTTGGTTAAGAAAGCATTATCAGGGTTTTAGGAGTTAATCATATAACAGATCAATACAATTTATTTTACTGCTGTCCGAAAACAGAGCTGCTTTGAAAGATTTTTTTTAATAAAATGATGTATCATTGGTATTTGACCCCAGGCTGACTAACAAAAATGTATAAAGGGAGTTCTAATAAGTGCTGGAAATGTAACCAAAATGCAGGTTACTGTAATTTTATCTTATGTAGTGATCTTGCAAATATGTGAAAACTTAATTGGATAAACATAATAATGAGAATGCAGAAAATATTTAAGATACAAATATTAATGAAACCTGAATCTTTTCTTTTAGGTAATATGGACAAGCCAGCTGAAGAACAATTTGGGGTGCTATTCCTTCACATGGTGACGGCTGTAAGGATTGTACTTGCTAAGCACTAGAAAGAGAAAGAGATGATGACCATTGAAGAATGGATTTTAAAATTGATGGTATTAGCAAAGATGGTGAAACTAACTGCCTTGATCAGAGACAATGGACTAGGCAGTTTTATAAGAGACTGGAAGCCATCTGTGGACTTTCTACATGTTAAATACAATAACAGATGGCTAACAGAGAGATTTGAAGATTGTTTAGTCGATTTGATTATTAGATAGAAATCTTCTCATAGAACAGAACAGAATTAAAGAGTTGGAAGGGACCTTGGAGGTCTTCTAGTCCAACCCTCTGCTCAGGCAGCAAACCCTAAACCCAACAGTGTATGACATAGCTCCTCTGCCTTTCTCAGCAGCCCATTTCCGTGAATTCATGTGAAAGTTGCAATTGACAACATGAAAGTTCAAGTCAGAATTGATACTTTTTCAAGATGAACCTTTCAATCCAGTTAAGGAAAACGGTGTTTTATCTTGATAAAACTATGCTCTTTATTATACCCAGTCATGGTAATCTTTATAGGCTGCCAACCTCTGCCCTACATTCTCAAACAATTTTCCCAGTCTGGCACCTTTCAGCTAATATGTTATCAGAGTCCTTCTGAATTTGTCAGCTTTATAAATCCAATGAATTTGATTATACTGAATTAAATTAACCAGGTTGACTTTTGCTGGCTAGATATTATTAAGCTGATACACCTAAATGACCCTCAATTAGAAAGTGTCTCTTTAGGGTCTTGAAATATGGAACTGTTTCTCTTTAGAGCAGTGAGTGAGATCACTGACCTGGCCTGGAAATTCTGAAAGAAGTTAGCTCCATTCATGTAGAAGTATCCAGGATTGATAAGAGAGCAGTGGGAAGCCAGACTTGGTGGAACAAAAGAAAGACCTCCTCTACATAGAATGAAATGAAGCCATGAAGCATGATATTAGAAGCCATCAGAGTAATGAGATAGAAAGATGAATTTAGTCCAGCTATAAGATAGAGGACTCTACCATTATTTCTCCCCAAGTTCAGGCCAAATTGACTTCTCTGAAATGTGTATCTTGTCTTCAGGAACATGACGAAAAGGCTGACTCCTGAATTGAGAGTGACAACTTTTTCTTCATCACTAAAGAGAGGGCTTGAGAAGGGAATTAGAGGGAGATTGAGTCATCAAAGACAATCAATGTGATCTAATTAAGAAGGCTCTAAATAAATAGAGGCTGGGTGGGATTTACGTCTGCCCCATCTTCAAGACTTTCCTTTCCATATTGCCCTGAGAAAAAAGACAATCAAGGAAACACTTACAGAGAATAGGAATCCCAATCACCAGGAGGCTCGTGTAAAGGAAGCTGTAGGACTAGAGTAATGGAAAGAGGTAGGTTTCCACCGATAATGAGATCTCCAGGTCTGTAAAAGTCTTTTTGTAATTGGAAAGGTCTCCTCCAGAAACAGTTTGGCCTCAGGTCCATTTGGACAGCTACTGGCAAGAGCCAAAGGAATGCTAAAAGCCAACTCATTGGCCACAGAAAAAGACCTTCTTTCTACATCAAATCAATGGAGGATAATGTAAGCAATGTGATGCTCTGGTGACTTCAAAGGGCTGAAGTAGGATTTTAAATCTTCAAGATAAGCATTCATCTCAGCTCCAACTCTAAAGGGACCCACCTATATTATTCAGAGCATGCTAAGTAAACATGTTTTGACCAGACACAAATCTCTTGTGCTGATGGAGGGTTAATCTCTGGGAATCTACTGAGATGAAGTAAGAATTATTAGTGTTTTATGAATCCTAGGAGAGAGAAATGTCCACATTACTCCATAGCTCTGTAGTCATTAGCATTTGGCAAGAGGGAAGCTAATTTGTGAAGCCACAATTGTGTGTCTCTTTCTGTGAATTTGACAACTGTGATCAGAGAGAGTCATAAAGCTTTAGAGTTGGAGGAGAACTTGGGGATCACCTAGTTCAATCTCCTTAATATAGGATATACATGGTGTCCATTCTTCTAGTTCTCTTAGGTGATCTCTATAGGGTCAACTGTTTTTGCTGCCAACATCAAACTTTTTTTGATTTAGAAATTCTCTGAGACTTCCTGGAACAACTCACCATGGCCTTTATCCTTGTGGTGTTTCCCAAACGGGTCAATGGAGATGTGTTTCAGCTATGGGGTACCAAGTTAGGTTTTAATAGCCACACACTTTCTTCTTTTCCTCTTTTCTTTATGCCTTAGATGTATTGTGCCCAGTCTGTTTTTTGAGTGGGTCATCAATATTTTAAATAAGTATATCAAAACCAATCACCCTGTCTGGTGGAGGATTTTCTAAGGACAGAAACCGGAGCTTCTTTCAAGTGCACCAATCGGCTCTATCCTATTCTTCAGTCCCCACCCTTTGTGGTTTGAACCAGGATGGGGTACCTTTCCTTGAGTGACAATTGTAATATCCTATCATCACACCACTACACCAAGATCTGCACTTGCAGGGGTCCTAAGAGATGATAATTGCCCAGTTTTACATTACCTTCCTCCTTAGCCATAAGGAGTTCTTACCAACAAGGGTATCTCACTGGTCTTTCTAGGAGGATTGGGGTTTGGACACTCTGCTCTGCACTGCTTTTTCACTGGGGAGGAATATGAGAAGTCAGACCCATGGGCTGCAGGGTTGAGTCCCCTCCTAAACCTAAGCATTCTTAAAGTTCATGAAACATAAACTTAGTGCAGAGTGCAAAGAAGAGCAACCAAGTTGATTAGAGGCCTGGAGACTAAACACATGAAGAATGGTTGCAGGATTTGGGTATGGCCAGTCTAGAGAAAAGAAAGACTAGGGGTGACAAATGATAGTAGTGTTCCAATATTTGAGGGGCTGCAACAAAGAAGAGGGGGTCAACTTATTTTCCAAAGCACCAGAAGGCAAGACAAGAAGCAATGGATGGAAAGTAATCAAGGGGAGAAGCAACCTAGAATTAAGAAGAAACTTCCTAACAGTGAAAATAACCAGTGGAACAGCTTTCCTTCAGAAGTTGTGGGGGCTCCATCGCTGAAGGTTTTTAAGAATAGACTGGACAGCCACTTGTCTGAAATGGTATAGGGTCTCCTGCTTGAGCAGGGGGTTTGGACCTCCAAGGTCTGTTCCAGATCTCTTCTGTTTTATAGTTACATACATCACATGACATTTTCTTCCTTCTTCTTTGCCCCCAAATGTAATATTTTGTAATGATTCTATTAATTAACATGCATCGATCTATCCTCATAATAATCTGGCAGGATAAATAATAGCAGGGAGAGGAGAAGAGCTCTTAATATTCAGTCCACATGGTATTATTATTTATTAAAGAAATATGCGCTGTCTGAGCTTGATTTTTTTTCTTGCAGGTGTTTCATTACACATACTAAGAAATATTATCATTGCTAGTCAGGAATGGGGTTTGATCTCAATTTATACTTTAGCTGCTTGCTCTGTCAGTGTTGTGGAAATAGGTTTTGGTGGTGCTTGGTCTGTTACAAAGATCAGCAAGGAAAGACAATGAAATTTACTGTGGCCAGTAATGCAAACAGAAGAGGGCTACATGCATGGCCACACCAGGAATGGATACACTCAAGACAAAAGATTCAAATAGCATTCACTGCTCTCAAATGCATCATAAAAACAACCAAGGGAAATTTATATATTAATAAATTATTTTCTTGATGAATTTAATAGAGAGGAAACAATGTAGTTCATTTCTAGAATTTTTTAAAAATAACCTAATAGTCTATTCAATGAAAAAAATAATAGGGAACTCAGCAAAACTATCTATGGAAGCACACATAATTAAAAACACTGAAAGTGAACCCAACCCAAAATGTTTTTAAGACTATTTTGATTAAAATCAGAAAATTGAAAAAAATAGCATGCTGAAGTTTATTTCTAGGTGGGTCATGGGGCCTCACTGTGAACAAATGACATTAATGAAAAATGAAAGGATGGGTGATTATTGCTGATTAGCAGATATTTTGTGATTAGTTACATCATTTGATTTCCAAATATTAAAAGAAAAAGGGACTTGCTAATTTCTTTACTTTTAAGAAATCAGATCAACTAAACAGATCCCAAACTCACAACAAAAGTTCCCAGTTACTGCATGAGTCAGAAATTCTTGTGCCTCATTATATTCTCTCTACAATTGAGATGTGGCCTCAATAAGATAATGTAGCATTTTGGAAAAAAGATACAAACCAAGAGACCAGCCCCAGAGGCCAAGATGGAGAAGATCTCCACAGCCACCATTGACTTCCCTTTGGTGCTCAGGTAAGTGGGGAGGAAGGTGATCCAAACACAGCAAAAGACTAGCATGCTAAAAGTAATGTATTTGGCTTCGTTAAAACTGTCAGGCAATTTCCTAGCCAGAAAAGCCACCGTAAAACTGACAAGGGCCAGGAAACCAAGATAGGTGAGCACAGCATAAAACATTAAAGCTGAGCCTTCCTTACATTCCAAGATGATCTCTCCAAACAAGGAGTGGAAGTCCAAGCTGGGAAATGGGGGAGAGGTCACCAGCCAGGTGACACAAAGAACTGCTTGGACCAGGGGACAGCCTAAGACAATGGAGTTGGTCAGTGGTTTTCCCAAGAGTTTCCTTGTCCTGTTCCCTGGCTTGGTGGCCATGAAGGCCAGAACCACTGTGACAGTTTTTGCCAACACAGAGGAAACTGCAAGGGAAAAGAGAATGGCAAAGACAGTTTGTCGGAAAAGACAGGTGAGCTTCCCTGGTTGACCAATGAAGAGGAAGGAGCAGAGGAAGCAGAGCAGGAGAGAAACCAGGAGGATGTAGGTGAGATCTCGGTTATTGGCCTTGACAATCGGTGTGTCACGATGCTTAAGGAAAATTACCAGAACTGCCAATGTGATCACACAGAAAAAAAGAGTAAGAAAAATTAAAGCATATGCCAGGGTGTCTTGATAGGAAAGGAAGTGGATCTTCTTGGCAATGCAGTGGTCCTTGTCCTTGTTGGGATATTGGTCTTCTGGACAGGGGTCACAGGAAGCTGCATCTGAAATCAAGAGTTTTTGTCTTAGGACTTCAGGGCATCCACAGTGAGCTTTATTCCCTGCCACACCTCAGATCCCAGTTTGACTATTTCTGGTTAGTAAAATTCAAAAAATGACATGGTGAAAAGAACTCCTGGGCAACAGAGTGCCCTATAAAGTGAAAATCATCTAGATTCAAAATAAGCCTCATTTGCTCAGAGATGGGGTCTCTCCCTTTTCCATTCATCGACCACTTGCATGATTATTTCCTTTTTCTTTCACAGGGAGAATTTGGTACCTGATGTTTTTCCCCACATCGTACTGTAAACCCAAGTAGATGGATGAATCTGTCAGTTAGGGATCCTGCTTTTTGTTGTTTAGATAGATTTTTGCTTGGAGTGTCATAAAATCATAACATGACACACACATGCATAAACAAGAAGGCTCACACATCTAGTGTGGAATGGGTGGACTGTAAGGAGGGAGAAAGAATTTCCCCTGTTTCAAATAGTTTTATCCATCATGCATTCAGAGTATTTTTGTAGTAAGGGGTGAACAGAACAGAACAGAACAGAACAGAACAGAACAGAACAGAACAGAACAGAACAGAATAGAATAGAATAGAATAGAATAGAATAGAATAGAATAGAATAGAATAGCAGAGTTGGAATAGAGCTTAAAGGTCTTATAGTCCGACCCTATAAAAACAATGTTAAGACTCTAGAAAGAGTTCAGAGAAGACCAACAAAGATGATTAGGGGACTGGAGGCTAAAACATAGAAATAATGGTTATAGGAACTGGGCAGGAAACCCTGTACCATCTCAGACAAATGGTTGTCCAATCTCTTTTTGAAAGCCCTTAGCAATGGAGCACCCACAACTTCTGAAGGGAAGCCATTCCACTGGTTAATTGTTCTAACTGTCAGGAAGTTTCTCCTTAGTTCTAGGTTGCTTCTCTCCTTGACTAGTTTCCATCTGTTGCTTCTTGTCCTGCCATCTGGTGCTGATCTCTGCCAGGGGAGGCTCCTCCTAATTTTCCTTTGTTTTTGTGTTGCAAAATTGTCATAAATGCAGTGCTTCACTAAAAACAGGGGTTAAAGCTAGTCTTTCCCACTGTCCTAAAGGACTGGAAACTCCATTCCCTTAATCCTGAAATGCTGCTGCTAATAACTTAAAGACAGATGCATCCAACGGACCACTCTTAAAAGTTCTGAATGATTTTCATGTTGATTTGCTCAACTGATTTTCTACCTTAGATTCACTCTTAATCCTCCCCACGCAGCCATGCCAAACTTCCTCGTTGCTGCTTTGAGGATTTCCTTGAGCAACTTGCCTGTTTGATTAGAAATGGTTCCTTCTGGGCAAGAAACACAACCATAGCAACAAGACTGCTTCCTGTCTGCAGACTTCTTGGCTTGTCCTGGAACACAGTGCTTCACACAACGGGAAAAGGGCTTTTTCTGAAACAAGAGAGGTTAGCTTTGAGGGGAAGGCATTACAAACAATCAGCTTAGCTGCAGGGTCTGCATAAAATGAATCTTTATCTTGCTTCTTCCTCTATAGTCCGATGACAGTTTTCAGCCTTCTAGTTGCAGATTTTGCTTGACCCTGGAAGAAGCATCTGTTCCCCACCTGGTTGGCCCACACAATGACATCAGGGTCAATGCTGAAACTTTCAGCTGAAGGAGCCTGCGGATCAACCCATCCAACTTTTTGTCGAAGAATCGTCATATTTGCAAAGACGACCCAGTTGAGGATATCAAATCCTGCATAGCTCATTCCAGTTTCTGAAAAGGAGACTTCATCCCCAGCGGTGTTATTGAAAATGACATTTCTCAAGAAGGCGTGCATCTGGAATTGCAAAATAAGCAAGCAAACAAGCAAAGAGTTCAGGAAAGTGAAGTTGATATAAGGAGATTTTGAATTGCAATATGTGGAATAAATGTATTTCTGTATCCCAGAGATAAAAGCCAAAGGATGTTGGCTGGTAATGACTGGAAGACTTGTTTTTTTTCTCCCACAGTGGCCCCTGCTCTATAGAACACCCTCCCTTCAGAAATTAGAAATCGTTGTTACCCTTTCATAACATCCTAAAAACCTGACTTTCTTCCTGTGCCTGGAGTGCTGAATTTGTTAAGCACCCCATTTTCTGACTGTATTGCTAACTGGTGAAATATTTTATTTTATTTATTTATTTATTTATTTTATTACATTTATATACCGCCCTTTCCCTGAGGACTCAGGGAGGTTTACAGGGAATTAAAAACCAAAAATACAAAAGTTAAAACCAGTTTAAAAAAGATTAAACTTAACCCTGTGCAAATAAAACCCCAATTAAAATAAATTAATCCTCAGCCTGGGCCAGAGAGCTCGAAGAGCCAGGTCTTCAGGCCCCGGCGGAATGAACGGAGGTCGGGGGCAGTCCTCAGCTCCACTGGCAGCTGGTTCCAGAGGGCAGGTGCCCCCACTGAGAAGGCCCTATCCCTGGGTGTTACCCGCCGGCAATCTCTTACCGGTGGGACCCTGAGCAGACCCTCCCTGTGGGAGCGCACTGGACGAAGGGCACTTGATGCTGGCAGCAGGTGTTCCCTCAAATACCCCGGACCCAAGCCATGTAGGGCTTTATAGGTAATGACCAGCATTGCCATGTCTATTTAATCTGGATGTTTTTTGTGTTTTTCTTGTTTTAAAATGGTTGTTTTTGTATTTTTAATTGGAAGATATTTTTTGATTTGTATGCCATGCAGAGTTATTGACTGAGATAGGTGGCCATAGATGAAAGAAAGAAAGAAAGAAAGAAAGAAAGAAAGAAAGAAAGAAAGAAAGAAAGAAAAGAAAGAAGAAAGGAAGGAAGGAAGGAAGGAAGGAAGAAAGAAAGAAAGAAAGAAAGAAAGAAAGAAAGAAAGAAAGAAAGAAAGAAAGAAAGAAAGAAAGAAAGAAAGAAAGAAAGAAAGAAAGGAAGGAATGTGGATTGAGCTATCAAAATACAGCAATGGGAATTTCAATGGAAAATTCAATCAGGTGTACAGCAACTGGAATTATTAAGGGAAAAATGCAGCAATTTTTCTTTTTCCAGCTATGAATGCTAAAATAGAAATGGAATAAAAAAAATTAAAAATTTGTATGAGATTTAAATACAGGAGAAAAGTAGCAGTTGGGGGAAAGAAAAGGTAATTTAGATCATAGGCAAAAGTTATTGAATCTTAAAGCTGTTTAAGAAGATCTGAAAATTCACCTGCCAGGGCTTCACAAGGAGATGTGGGCTCTTTCTGTCCCTCTTCAATGCCCGTTGTGATTCCAAAGGATATGCAGCATGCAATGCGTGTGCCACAGAATAAGCTGCATTGTAGATGCTGTAACTGAAACCGGTCATCTGTCCATCGAAGACGGAGGCCGGGAGGGTGTCCAGGTTCTCCTGCCCTGTGCAAACCCTTCGGCCGTCAGGTGAGGCCAGACCTGCGTTCAAAAACTCGCAGTCAAATACAACTTCCCACCACTCAGGAAGAAAGATGTCTCCATGGGGCTCATGGGAATTCAGAGACCAGAGATAATTCTTGAATCCTGGCACTAGGTTTGTGTGGACCGTGAAAGACAAAGCTCCATGGAGGGATTTTAATTTCACCCAGTCATAGTGATAGCCAATAGCTGAAAATTCCCATTGAGTGGTCAGGATCCAGACCTTCCCAAAAGAAGTATGGTTCTCTTCTTCATATAAGTAGAGGGACATTATTAGACTTTGTAGTGTCTTTGCATCCTCTGAGACAATCACAACCTGAGCATTACTATTCAAAATGGTCCAAATCACATCTATTTGATCTCCTTGCAATTCATTGAATATTGAGATTCGGGACAAGATGTGTTCCACAAACTGTATGCAAATGTCATTCTGGGCAAGGGTGGTGGTCAACATTTGGATAAAAATTTCAATGTTCTCTGACTTCTGAACAACAATCCCAATCCAGTTCCATTGGAAATAGAGAAGAAGCAGGACAATGGCTGCATTCTGTAGGGGATATTGAGGATCTATCTGGTAGAAGGTGGGGAACCGGCTCTTATCACCCAAAACAGGATCAAAGAAGCGATAACCTAACTGAAGGGAAGTAGAGATGGAGAAAAAGGAAGAAGTTAAGCAAGGGAAAGGGTAACTGTGTTTTTTGTTACTAACCTCAGACCATCTAGACTAGCAGGATATCCTATTCTAGACCCCAATCCCCACAACCTTGTATCTTCATGAGATGTTTTCTACCAGTCACAGAATTGGATCTGCAAGTTCTTGGCAGTAACCACACAAGACAGAATTTACAGAACTTCCGGGTGGTGAGGCGACGCCGAAGACAGCCATCTCCAGGCTGTCCGCTCCACGGCTTTGTAGAACCGCCAAAAACAGCGCTGATCAGCTGTTTCGGCGGTTTGGAAGCCCCCTCCTCGGGAGAAGAGGAGGGGGTGAGTACCCAGGTAGGGGTTGAGCTCTCCGGGGCCGCCTGAGCTTAAAGTTTGGGCGGCTGAAGAATTGAGCCCCCTCAAAGCCTGGGTTTGTTCCGGGCTGCGCAGCATTTCTGCTCCGTGCTTTTGGGAGCAGAACAAGGCGTTAGCAACCATCCCTGCCAGCAGGAAAGGATTTTGGAGTGCAAGGATGCAGGCAGAGCGATACAGGAGATCAAGGTGAAAGTGGATTTTTGTTCTTTAGCTCAACGGACTTTGTAGACTCTGAAAGTGAAAGTGCGTAGCAAGTAATAGTGGGGGGAAATGGCGGCTAAATCTTCCAAAGTTCTCAGGAGCGCGGGGGCTTCCCCGGTGCAGCAGTCTTCGTTGCAAGCTTTATTGCCCCCTGCACCTGCACCTACTCCAGCACTGACAGTCAAAGATTTGCAAGATGCCTTGGAAAAGCACTCACAGCAAATAGCTGAGATTATAGATGAAAAGCTGGATGAGAAGCTGACAGAAAAGTTAGTTGAAGTTATGGATAAAAAGCTGGATGAGAAGTTAACAGAAATAAGGGCGGACATCTTGCTTGCATTTCAAGGCATGGCTATATGTATTGAACGCTTGGACGAAAGAGTGGAAGATCTCAGTCAAAATAATTTCAGATTAGAAGCCAAAATGTCAGAGACTGAAAATGTGGTGGATAAAATTGACAGCGACTTGACCTTGGTCCAGTACCATGAGATGGAGTTTGCTATCAGGATCAGGGGCTTAAAAGAGAATCCTAAAGAAGATTTGAAGGAAATAGTCTCTGAGGCTTTGGAAGGGGTACTGGGACGGCCAGCAGCTGAAATTGTGGGAGACATAGATAAAATTTTTCGTGTTAATTCATGGATTGCAAGACAAAGGAAATTACCTAGAGATGTGGTTGTTTATTTTACAAAGAGAGCAATCAGGAATGAAGTCATCCAAGCTTCTTACAATACTAAGCTTGTAGTTGCTGAGCAAGAGGTCCTGGTTTTAAAAGAGATCCCTCCAAGAATTTTAAGGAGAAGAAAGGACTTTGCTTTTTTAGCACAAGAGCTCAGGAGACGTGATATCAAGTTTAGATGGGAGATACCAGTGGGTATGGTGGTGATGTATGAAGGCACGAGACATCGTCTTATTACAGTGACGCAGGCACGTGATTTTTACAGTAATGTCTTAAAAGCAACCCCCTTACCACTTTTGGAATCTACAAAGAAGAATGGTGAGGGAAAGCCTCAAGGTGTTGAAGGAACAACGCAGACATATGAGAAAGCTACAGGAGTGGATCAAATTACAGTTTCATTGGAAGATGCCAGAGACCAGAGGATGACGCGTGCTGCTTTGAGACGAATGAGACAAGAGCAAGAACAGGACCAGCAGAAACTCATGGAACCTCCAAAGCATACCTATAGCGAAGCTGTGGGAGGGGCACGGCCTAAGAACGTCAAGGGGATTCTGGAAGACGTGCTCCAAAAGCTTCGGGTCGCTAAAGATGGCGACTAAGTTTTTAACTTGGAATGTCAATGGCTTAAATTCACCACAGAAGAGAAAGAAAATCTTTCAATATTTAAAACAATTCAAGACTGATGTTATTTGCTTACAAGAAACACATATTAGGGTTATGGACCAAAAGTACTTATTGAATTCTAGACTGGGTACACAATTTATTGCTTCTGCAATGAATAAGAAGAATGGAGTGGTTATTTATGTCAAGAATACTATGACAGCGGAGTTAATAGAAGCAGACAAGCAAGGAAGATATGTTATAATAGATTTGTTGATAGAAGGCAAAAAAACGCTTTTGGTTGGACTATACGCTCCTAATCAACAACAAGCAGATTTTTATAGTTTATTACACAGCAAGATAACTCAGTTGGATTATAAATCTTTTATTTTTATGGGAGACTGGAATGGTGTCTTGGATGTACAAATGGACAAGAGTAGTTCTTTTAGGAGTACTCCAAGTCATGCTAGATTGCCTAAATCCTTTTTTGAGATGAAGGATGATTTGGAGTTGCGAGACATCTGGAGAGAAAGAAATTTACAAGAAAAGGATTATACTTCTTTTTCTGATAGACATCAATCTTTTTCCAGGATTGACTTTATATTAATCACTAATGATTTTTTTTCTAGGATTAAGAAGATAAAGATTTGCCCAAGAATTATGTCTGACCATAGTCCAGTCTGGTTAGAGATTGATAAGGATAACAGAGATAGGCGCTCCTGGCGTCTAAATGAGAACCTGTTTAGAAATCAGGAAAATGTGGAAGAATGTAAAAAACAGATGAAGGGTTTTTTTGAAACTAATATGAATAAGGGTACTTCTATGGTTTGGGATGCTAGTAAGGCATATATGAGAGGTGTGTTAATATATATGAATAATAAATACAGATGTAATTTGGAATTTAGGAGGAAAGAATTAGAGAATGAAATTAGGGAAAAAGAAAAGGCCCTAATTTTGAATCCATTGGATGCGAAGATTAAAGAGGTTATTAACTTATTAAGGGGACAGTTTGATAAGTTGATGGCTGATCAGGTGGCAACTAACTTACGGTTTGCTAGACATAATACTTTTTGTAATGCCAACAAACCAGGTAGATGGTTAGCTTATATGTTAAGGAAGAAGCAAAGGGCTTCTAATATAGACAAAATAGAACATAAGGGTAAGGTTGTGTATCAACAGAACCTTATTAAGGAAGCTTTTGTTGATTTTTATTCTAAATTATATGCTAGAGATAAGATTAATGAAGCAGATATTGATGCATATTTGAGGAATGCTAATATTCCGGTTCTTACACAAGAACAAAAGGAAGAGATGAATCAATTGATAACTGAGGAAGAAATTCTTTTAGCAATTAAACAATTGAAGTTGGGCAAAGCGCCAGGCATGGATGGATTGACTGCGGTGTATTATAAAAATTTACAGTCGGAGATGATAAAACCATTAAGGGAATTGTTTCAGATAATTCAAAGGGGAGGAGGGGTGCCTCCGTCTCGGAAAACTGCTTTTATTTCTTTGATTCCGAAGGAAGATCAGGATGTCACTCAAGCAAGAAATTATAGACCAATATCACTTTTGAATACGGACTACAAGATATTTGCTAAGGTCTTAGCTAACAGATTAATGAGGGTACTGCAACAGATAATTCATGGTGACCAAACTGAGTTTATAAGTGCTAGACAAATGAAAAATAACGTGAGGCATATAGTTGACTTGTTGGAATTTCTGGAAAGAAACAACCAGATCCCTGCAGCGCTGATTTTTTTGGACGCTGAAAAAGCTTTTGATCAATTGGATTGGCAATTTTTGATGAAAGTATTAGATAAAATGAATTTTGGGGATAAATTTTTACAACCAATTAGGGCATTATATCAAAAGCAAACAGCCCGTATAATAGTAAATAACAGTTTGACTGAAGTATGTAATATTGAAAAGGGCACAAGGCAGGGGTGTCCGTTATCACCCTTATTATTTGTTTTAACATTGGAGATATTATTGAATAAAATACGGAATTCGGAAAAACTCAAGGGAATTCAAATAAGAGACCAGGATTATAGATTGAGGGCATTTGCAGACGATCTGGTTGTTACGGTGACCCAGCCAGAAAATTCTGTTGTAGAATTGATGGAGATAATAATGCAATATGGGAAAGTTTCTGGATTTAAGGTTAATATAGAAAAAACTAAAATGCTGTCTAAAAATATGACAGTATCACAAAAGGCTGTTTTAGAAGGGTTAACTGGATTTGAAATTGTTAAAAGGGTTAAATATTTGGGGGTGTATTTGTCACCCTCAAAAGCAAAGTTATATAAAAATAACTATGAGAAGTTATGGGGAAAAGTTCAAAAAGAATTGGATAGTTGGAAAAAATTACAATTGTCTTTATTGGGAAGAATTGCAGCAGTGAAAATGAATGTCTTGCCGAAATTTCTATTTTTATTTCAAATGATACCTATTCTTAAAAAGGATTCAAATCTGGAGGAATGGCAAAAGGGTATGAATAAATTTGTTTGGGCAGGGAAAAGGCCACGAGTTAAATTTAAGATCATGCAGGATACGCATGAAAGAGGTGGTCTCAAAATGCCCAATTTTAAATTAGCTGCTGCTTTGTCAGCGATAAGTGATTGGATTAATTTAACACAAGGAAGATTATTAAATCTTGAAGGTCATGATTTGTTATTTGGTTGGCATGCATATTTATTTTATGATAAGAAGGTAGATAATGTGTTTAAGGTGCATATTTTAAGACATGCTTTGTTGCGAGTTTGGAAAAAGTTTAGATATAAGTTAAACTATAAGATACCTTTATGGGCAATACCGAAACACGCAATAGAAAACATAAATGTTGGGTTTAAACATGATGTGACTACATATAAGGAAATTTTAAGTTTGGAGAGGAATGTATGGCGTTTGAAGCCGTATAATTTTTTACGAGGAGAAAAGATTGTTCAAACCTGGTTTCAGTATGGGCAACTGCAGGCCAGGTGGAAAGAAGATCAGAAAAGTGGTTTTTCAATGACTGATGAAAATTTGGTAAAGCAAATTAGAAATCAGGGTCAAGCACACATCAAACGGATATATCTTGCATTGATAGAGATTGATTCAGAAACAGAGCTTGTTAAAGATTGCATGATAAAGTGGGCTCAGAACATCCAAGAAGTTATTACAATGGATACTTGGGAAAAGATCTGGGTGAGAAATGTAAAATTTATACAAGCCCAAAATTTAAGAGAGAATTTTTATAAAATGTTTTATAGGTGGCATTTAGATCCTAAAAAGTTAGCAAGTATGTATCCGAATGATCAGCCTAAATGTTGGAGGTGTGGTGGTGAAGATGCAACGTATTTTCATATATGGTGGACCTGTAAAAAGGTTAAAGCTTTTTGGATTAAAATTTGGTGGAATATTTAATTTAATTTAATTTATTAATATTTCTATACCGCCCTTCTCCCGAAGGACTCAGGGCGGTGTACAGGGCAAGAATAAAAAACATAAAGTTACAAAAATTAAAAAGTAATTAAATACATGCCCATAAAAACAATAAATACATTAATAAAACCCCCAATAAAATGATAAAAAACCCCACCAATCCCACCCTCAGGCCAGGCCGGCTTGTTCGAACAGGTATGTTTTCAGATCGCGGCGAAAGGAGCGAAGATCGGGCGCCGTCCGGAGCTCAACCGGTAACTGGTTCCATAACTCCGGGGCGCCCACAGAGAAAGATCTCCCCCTGGGGGCCACCAATCTACATTCTCTGACCGGTGGCACCCTGAGGAGTCCCTCTCTGTGGGAACGCACAGGGCGGAGGGAAGTTGACGCCGGCAGCAGGTGTTCCCTAAGGTACTCCGGCCCCCTGCCATGTAGGGCTTTAAATACCATAACTAGTACCTTGAATCTCACCCGGAAGACAACTGGCAGCCAATGCAGCTCACGGAGCAGAGGTGTGACATGGGAGTATCGGGAAACTCCCAACATAACTCTCGCGGCTGCATTCTGTGCCAGTTGGAGCTTCCGGGTGGTCCTCAAGGGCAGCCCCATGTAGAGAGCGTTGCAGTAGTCTAGTCGAGAGGTCACGAGCGCGTGAGTGACCGTGCATAGATCATCCCGGCTTAGATAGGGCCGCAACTGGCGCACCAGGCGAACCTGGGCGAAAGCCCCCCTAGTCACAGCTCCTATATGGTCTTCCAGGGTGAGCTGTGAATCTAGGAGGACTCTCAAGTTGCAAGCCCTATCTACGGGGGGTAATAATTCGCCCCCCATAACGAGAGGTGGAATGTCCGAATAAACCCGGGATGAAGGTATGCAAAGCCACTCGGTCTTGTCGGGGTTGAGTTGAAGTCTGTTCCTCCCCATCCAGACCCGAACCGCCTCCAGGCAGCGGGACATCACGGTGAGGGCATCACTGGGGTGGTTTGGGGTTGAAAAGAAAAGCTGGGTATCATCAGCATACTGATGATACCCAACTCCAAAACCACGAATGATCTCACCCAGCGGTTTCATATAGATGTTGAACAGGAGAGGCGAGAGGACCGACCCCTGAGGAACTCCACAAATGAGAGACCTCACGGTCGACCTCTGCCCTCCTGCCAACACCGACTGCAAGCGTCCCTGGAGATAGGAGGAGAACCACTGCAAAACCGTGCATCCCACTCCCAATCCCCTGAGACGCCGCAGCAAGATACCATGGTCAATGGTATCGAAAGCCGCTGAGAGGTCTAATAGGACCAGGACAGATGAATGCCCCCTGTCCCGAGCCCTCCAGAGATCATTCACCAGCGCGACCAATGCCGTCTCCATGCTGTACCCGGGCCTGAAACCCGATTGGTACGGGTCTAGATAATCCGCTTCATCCAGGACCAGAGGGAGCTGATGTGCCACCACACTCTCAACAACCTTCGCAAGAAAGCGAAGGTTGGAGACAGGATGAAAGTTGTTCAATATAGCTGGGTCCAAGGCAGGCTTCTTGAGGAGAGGCCTCACCACCGCCTCTTTCAAGACGGCGGGGAAGCTACCCTCACTCAAAGAGGCTGATATAACTGCCTGGAACCAGCTACGTGTCCTCTCCCGGGCTGCATAAACCTGTTCTGAACCAGCCCTCTTCTGGCCTTGAGTAAGGCAACCCCTATTCAGAAAGAAGAGACTGGAGAGCGTCCAAGGCTAAAAGGCATCTGCCAAGATTTAATTACGCAGTTAACAAAAACACTAGAGCTTGTCTTCTCAAGCGGAAAAATTCGTTCGCTGCCGGCTCCGATGAGTCCACGGGAGAAAGGGGGAAAAACCGGGGGTGATAACCCACGTTGGCCAAGAACGGTGTCATCTGCGTGGAGGTGTGCTGCGAGTTGTTAAAGGCAAACTCGGCTATGGCCAAATAGTCCACCCAATTGTCCTGCTGCAGGTTAACGTAGCAGCGCAGATACTGCTCTAAGATGCCGATGACCTTCTCGGTACCCCCGTCAGTCTGAGGATGATGCGCGGACGAGAGGCAAACCTTAATGTCCAACGCCCGCATCAACTCCTGCCAGAAGCGGGCTGTAAACTGGGCCCCCCTATCGGAGACGACTCTATCGGGAAGGCCATGCAGCCGGAACACCTGTTGGATGAACATGCGACTAGTGGCGCGAGCTGACGGTAAGCCGCGACAGGGGATGAAGTGCGCCATCTTGGTCAACATGTCCACCACCACAAACACTGTCGTGAAGCCGGAGGATGGGGGTAGATCCGTCAGAAAGTCCATGGACACAGCCCCCCAGGGTCTCTTGGGTGTTGGCAAGGGCTGCAGTAAACCTGTCGCTGACTTGGCCTGCCTGCAAGGAATGCAGGAGGTGACATAAGACTGGACATCGTGTCGGACTCGGGGCCACCAGAAGGTACGGGAGACCAGGTTCAGAGTCTTGAACAGGCCAAAATGCCCCGCAGCCGGGTTATCATGACACTGGCTGAGGACGAGTCCCCTGAGTGGCCCTCCTGGAACATAGAGCCGGTCACGATAATACAGGAGTCCATCCGCGACCGACCAAGGCGAATCTGGCCCCACCTCTTCCTTCCGCTGAGCCACCCACGCCTCCTGCTGCTGCGCCTCCCGGATCCGAGCCCGTATATCCACCGGCTCCCGCACCGCAGCAAAAGACTCGACGGGGATCACTGTCCTGGGCGGAAGCTTGTCTTCCGCTCGGGTGTATTCGGGCTTTCTGGACAGAGCATCCGCTCTCTGGTTGTGCCCGCTTGGTATGTACCGCACCCGGAAGTCAAACCTCGCAAAGAAGAGGGACCACCGGATCTGGCGTTGATTCAAATTCCGAGCGGTCTGCAGGCTTTCCAGATTCTTGTGGTCCGTCCGGACCTCGATCTGATGCCGCGCCCCCTCCAGATGATGCCTCCAAGCCTCGAACGCCGCCTTGATGGCCAGCAGCTCCTTCTCCCAGATGGTATAGTTGCGCTCCGAGGGGTTCAATTTCCGAGAGTGATACGCGCAAGGGAAAAGGGTACCGCTGGGCGTCGTTGCCTGGAGTAACACGGCCCCAATGGCAATGTCGGAGGCGTCCGCCTCCACGACAAACGGCCGTTGCGGGTCGGGATGCTTCAAGATGGGCTCCTTCATGAAGGCGTCCTTCAAAGCCTGGAACGCCTGTTGTTCGGGGGCGTTCCACTGGAACCGAGTCTTCTTCTGCAGGAGCCAGGTGAGGGGGGCTGTCAAGGCAGCAAAGCCAGGGATGAATGTCCGATAGTAGTTGGCAAATCCAAGGAGTCGCTGAACGTCCTTCACGCGACGCGGGGGTTGCCAACTCTGCAACGACTCGACTTTACTCGGCTCCATGGCGATGCCCTCAGGAGAAATGCGGTGACCCAGGAAATCGATGGTCACCTGGTAGAACTGGCACTTCTCCAACTTGGCAAACAGCCGATGTTCCCGGAGGCGCTGCAGGACCTGACGGAGATGCTGATGATGCGCTTCACGCGACGGGGAGTAAATCAGGATGTCGTCCAGGTAAATCACGACAAACTGGTCCAACAGATCTCGAAAGATGTCGTTCATAAAATGCTGAAACACAGCGGGGGCGTTGGTCAGGCCAAACGGCATCACCGTGTACTCGAAATGTCCATAGCGAGTACCAAACGCCGTCTTCCACTCATCACCCGGCCGAACCCTGACGAGGTTGTAAGCTCCACGCAGGTCCAGTTTCGTGAAGATCTTAGCCTCCCGGAGTCGGTCCAAGAGCTCGGGGATGAGGGGCAGCGGGTAGCGGTTACGCACCGTGATGGCGTTGAGTTTCCGGTAGTCACAGCAAAGCCGTAACTCGCCCGACTTCTTTTTGACGAAGAGCACGGGCGCAGACACTGGCGAGGACGAGGGCCGGATGAAACCACGAGCCAAATTCTTTGTCAGGAAGTCCCGCAAAGCAGCCAACTCGGGCTCCGACATGGAGTACAAACGCCCCACTGGGAGAGGCGCATCAGGGACTAGATCAATGGAACAGTCATAGGGCCTGTGCGGGGGTAATTGGTCCGCCTCTGACTCGCTGAACACATCAGCAAAGTCGGACAGTTCGGGAGGCAAAGAAACCCCTGAGGAACCCTCCACCTGGCCGGCACAGATATGGCGGGTGTGGTCCACGCACTGCAAACTTGGGAAGGTGACCAAGTTCTGAGACCAATAGATCTGTGGATCATGCGCCCGGAGCCACGCCAGTCCCAAGACCACGGGGAAGTGCAGATCCGAAGTGACGTAAAACTGAATGGCCTCCACATGGGTACTGATGGCCATACACACGGGTTGCGTGGCGGCCGTAATAGGCCCGGACAGGAGCACTCGACCATCGATGGTCTCCACAAGCATGGGCGGATCCACTGGACACTGGGGAACAGCCCATTTGGCCACAAAGGCCGAATCCATAAAGTTAGTGGTAGCCCCAGAGTCAATTAAGGCATGGACCGGAATCCCCTCTGGCTTGCCAGGAAGGATCAGTCGTGCCTCCAGAATCAAATGCCGTGGAGGTTCACAGGCACCGTCGGAACGGCGTCGCTCGGCGTGGTCGTTGTGGGTCGCCCGATCTTTCACACCGTCTAGATCAGGCTCGGGCCGTTTCCCGATAGCAAAGCAGGGGACTTTCTCGGGGCAGGCTTGGTCACTGACGCCCGCTGACGCTTCTTCGGGCAAGAAGCAGCCAAATGTCCAGGGTCCCCACAGTAAAAACACAACCCCTCCGATCGTCGTCTGTCCATTTCCGTCACCGATAGACGGGACCTGGCGGCACCCAGCTCCATTGGCTCCTCCCTCTGGACTGGGGGCTCACGCACAACAGGGGCGGCAGGGGTCTGTGGGGTGGCACGGCGACTCTTACGCTGCTGCAGCCGGGCATCGATCCGCAGACAAAGATGGATCAGCCCATTCAGGTCTGAGGGAATGTCCACGTGGGCCAGCTCATCCAACATCTCCTCTGACAAGCCATCCTGAAAGGCATCCACGAGCGCAGCCTCATTCCAGGCGGAATCCTGGCTAAGCAGCCGGAAATCGCTGATATAGGCCTGTAGAGGGCGCTGACCCTGCCTCAAAGCTTTCAGGCGTCGGGTGGCGGTCTGCGCCTTAATCGGGTCCTCGTACATGAGGCGCATATGGTCACAAAACCCCCCAAAGTTATCCAACAAAGGGCTAGGCTGTGCCAACAGAGGCGTGCCCCAACGAGCTGCATCTCCCGACAGAAGGCTCAACATGAATCCCACCTTATCTCGGTCAGTGGGGAAATCAGCTGCTCTCACGCTGATATAAAGCTGGCATTGTCCCAGGAAGGCAGGAAACAGTTCTGGTTTACCAGCAAATTTATCCGGCATAGCTATCTGACATTTCCTCCTGGGTGGGGGTGCAGCATGTACCTGAGCTTGCAGTTGTGCCACCTGAGCTGCCAGCAAAGTGAGTTGCTGGGTGAGCTGGGCAGTCTCGGCAAGAAGCTGCTCCATCGTAGTAATAAGGGGTGGGGGGCTGAAAGCAAACTGTTCTGAACCAGCCCTCTTCTGGCCTTGAGTAAGGCAACCCCTATTCAGAAAGAAGAGACTGGAGAGCGTCCAAGGCTAAAAGGCATCTGCCAAGATTTAATTACGCAGTTAACAAAAACACTAGAGCTTGTCTTCTCAAGCGGAAAAGTTGCTTTCAGCAACCAGCCCCTCCCCAAACACTCCTTTTATAGAGAGCTCAGGGCGTGGTCTCCCTGTGCCTCCTCCCGAGGAGTCCCACATTCTTTCTTTGTTTGTTCCTGCTCGACTGCCTCCTGCGTCGGGCGTCCTTGAACAGGGCCAGCTGTGGGTCATCATCTTCCGCACTATCGGGCTCACGCAGCTGAGAAGAGGGCCCCAGCTGGGAACTCTGCCAAGCCTCCACGCCATCATCAACCGGTTCGTCTCCCACACGGTCCTCCTCCCCCTCATCTGAGTCATCCGACACATCTGAGCCGGCTGCCGAAACCACAGGGTGGCCCTGAGTCACAACAAAACCAGCCAGGAAGGGCACGGGTCCAATAAACATGTGGTGGTGCTCAGCCTCCCCATGATCCTGTCCACTTCCTCCGGAGTCACAGAATCAAACTCCTCCCAGGTGATATCGACAAGACCACCCATGTCCTGCTCGACAGACTCTGCCCAGTCAGAGTCCAGACCGGTCCGAATCCGAGCGATTTTGTCCAACAGATGCTGGTTAAACTCCTCGGCACGACCCTGCAAGGGATCCTCCCTCACCTCCTGATTCAGGAGGGAGCGAGTCACCCTAAACAGGGCGGCCGGGCGATTATCTGCGGACGCGATAAGGGTGGCGAAGTGGTTAGACCTCGCCTCCCTTATCGCAGCGAGATAAGACCTAGTATAGGTTCTTAGTCGCAATCGATCGGATTCGGATCGGCTGGATCTCCAACCGCTCTCTAGGCCCCGTCTCCGACGCTTCATCTCCCGGAGCTCCACGGAGAACCATGGGGCTCGACGGGATCTGCACTGGGTCAGGGGCCGCAGGGGTACAACTCGGTCAAGAGCCTCAGTGGCTGCCCTTTCCCAGGCTTCCACTAAGGCGTCTGCCGAGCTGTGAGCAAGGGAGGCAGGTGGGGACCCCAGCGCCGCCTGGAACATCTGGGGATCCATTAAGCGTCTGGGGCGGTACCATTTGATAGGTTCCACACACCCACGGCGGGGGGTGGCAAAACGGAAGACCAGCCGCAGGAGATGATGATCGGTCCATGACAGGGGCATAACAATTGGGGAGCCCCCACCAAGATCATCTAACCACCGTCCAGATAAGAAAACTAGGTCAAGGGTGTGGCCTCCCTCATGAGTCGGTCCCGAAATTACTTGCGTCAGGTCCATGGCCGTCATGGAAGCCATGAACTCCCGAGCCAACTCAGATGATCCTCCCAGAGATGGTAGATTGAAGTCCCCCAAAACTATAAGTTTCGGGAACTCAATCACCAACCCAGAGAGGACATCGAGAAGCTCAGGCAGGGCTGCTGCTGCGTGACTAGGCGAAAGGTACACCAGCAGCAAGCCCAACTGCGCACCAGGGCCGCATCTCAAAAAGAGAGACTCACACCCGACTATCTGGGAAACGGTGGCCTCCCGTGGGCACAAGGTCTCCCTCATAACAACAGCCACTCCCCCACCCCTACCCTGAGCCCGAGGCCGGTGCAGCACCCGGAAACCTGGTGGGCAAAGATCAACCAGAGGAATGCCGCCCTCTGGGCCCAACCAAGTTTCCGTGATGCAAGCCAGGTCCGCCTGCTCACCCTCGACCAAGTCACGGACGAGAGGAGCATTCAAATGGCATTCAAATGGCATTCAAATACACCAGCCGGAGCTCAGGAGGCTGCACATCCTCACTCCCGGGACCTCGGGGCGGAACCAGAGGGTCGGAGTGCCTCACCGCTTGTAAGCAGCGGAGAGACCTTCCCTGAGATCGATACGGCCCTCTGTTCCTACACCTGCTGCCATTCCCTAACGTCGTGGGAATGGGTAATCCCACGACTGGCCCTGGAGCCCCAGAAGCAACCGACCCCCGCTCCTCCCCCCCGCGATCCGCCTCGGCACTGGCCTGAACAGAGGTTGTTGGACTGCCCCCCTCGTCCAAACAACCAAAAGAAGAACCCTCCCTCCTCCCTAACCCCCGAAAAAATTTCGACAAAAAACAAACCAGGGGCCTCTTGTTAGGTTTACGTCGGAGGCCCGTACCCGTGCCCAGCCATCTCTCAGGGTCCCAATAAGTGGGCCCTTCCTCGAGATTGTACTCGGCTGGAAAGGCGGGTCGCCCCCAGGAAGGGGGAGCACCCCTGAGGGCGAGCAAGTCCGTAGAGGAATACCTAAAACAAGGCATAAGAGCAGTCCAGATACAGGCAGTCCATAGTCAATTAATTAAGGAGGGTCTAAGCAGAGGACAAATAGGTGTCCCGAGCCTCCACCCAGCCACTGCCAATCACAACAGGTGCCACGGAAAGCATAGGTCTTTCAAGGGACCGCTGGGCTCCATTGGGATCCACCGGAGTTAACCGGCTAGCCCAGGAACCTTCGAGGCCACCAACAGCAGTGTGGGTACCAGGCCATCTGGGAAAAGCAAAGCAAACAGGGGAGAAGACAAGTTGAGTGCAGCGTCGCCGCTGAGCCACCAAGGCCGCTGCCACCACCGGAGCGCTGCTGCAGACGCTGCCACCATTGCTGCTGCCGCCAGGACGCCGCCGGAACCAAGAATGATCCAGCCATTCCCGTCGCCGATGGAAAACGGGCCGAAAAGGCTCAGGCGGGAGTGGGCGAACGGTCGGGCAAACGACCAAGCGAGCAATCGATGACAAAGGAGGCCTAAAGCGGCCCGGGAGCAGCGCCGCCGCCGCCGCCGTCGCCGTCGCCATCGGAGTGAGCCGAGAACGCTGTCGCCGCCACAGCCAAAGGCAGACCAAGCCGACCACAAAAGCGGCCCGAAACGGCCCGAAATGCCTCCGCCGCGACCGCCAGCAGCCAGGGACCATCCGAAGACGCCGGCTCCGCCACCGCCGAAAACGCCGCCGCCGGCAGCCGAAACCACCAGGCGCCGCAAGAAACGGCCCGGAAAATGCCCGAAGCAGCGGGGAGGCGCCGCGAACATCCAGTCCGGGAAAGCAGCAGACCAGCAGCAGACCAGCAGTCCAGCAGTCCAACACCATCCAACTGCCAAATCGTTGCCATCCCTATCACCCCAACACAGAGGGTATGAACACCCCTGGGGGGCTCCTAGGACGCCTGTTTTCTGGGACTTGCAGAGCTCACCCTAACAGATCCGCCTGCACGTCCGCCATCTTGGGCTAACCAAGATATGCAGAAGATATTTAAGAAAAGGATAAAGTTTTGTCCGCAATTGTTTTTACTGGGCATTATTACTGATACTACTGATGTGGACACTAAGTTGATGTTGAACTTAATTACGGCAGCAAGACTTTTAGTAGGGCAATATTGGAAGTAGGAAGAACTGCCGACTATAGAAGAATGGACTTTAAAGGTTTCTAACCTGGCGGAAATGGCAAAGATCTCGGCGTATTTGAAAGACCACTTGCAACAACGATATATTGTGGAGTGGAAAAAATGGATTGACTACATCCAGAATAAATATGGGACTAAAAAGTTTCATTTAGCATTTGAATAAGTATTGATGTGATATTTATATTCCTTGTAGTTATTTTATAAGAGCTAAAGTGCGATAGATCTAATAGTTTATTGTTGTTAGCATATGGTAGTTTATGATTGTTTTATACTTTTATACCTTGAATTTAGTTCTGGGAAGTCGGGGAGGGGGGTAGGGGAGGGGGGAGGGTTGGGTTGGGTTGGGAAGAGGGGATGGGGGTGGGGGGTTGTTTTGTTAAAGATAAAATGTATTGAAAAACTTTTCAATAAAAAAAAGACAGAATTTACAGCATTGTCCCTTTCTTCTTGTTATGTGTCCAGGTACCTGAGAAATCTTGAAATTGTCAAATATGGTTGCCATCTGGTATGAGATTCTTGGGTTGAGACCTCCAAGGACAGAGAGAAGGTGGTCCTGTGTGTCGCAGTTGTAGTTAGGGAACACTTTTCCCCGGCTGGAGAGCAGAGAGAGGCTGACATCTTGGACCATGCTTGCATACTGGTTCTCTTCGTAGATGCGGAAGCCCAGGGTGATGTTGGGGAGAAGCTGAAGGTCTTTGTTGATCTCCTGGATGGCAAATGCCAAGGCCAGGATATGTTGGTAGTTCTTGGGAACAGGTCTTTGTTGCAAGTGTTAGAGGACAAAAAGACAGGAGCAGGAGGGAGATCTTTATTTGGTTAAGAAAGCATTATCAGGGTTCTAGGAGTTAATCATATAACAGATCAATACAATTTATTTTACTGCTGTCCAAAAACAGAGCTGCTTTGAAAGATTTTTTTAATAAAATGATGTATCATTGGTATTTGACCCCAGGCTGACTAACAAAAATGTATAAAGGGAGTTCTAATAAGTGCTGGAAATGTAACCAAAATGCAGGTTACTGTAATTTTATCTTATGTAGTGATCTTGCAAATATGTGAAAACTTAATTGGATAAACATAATAATGAGAATGCAGAAAATATTTAAGATACAAATATTAATGAAACCTGAATCTTTTCTTTTAGGTAATATGGACAAGCCAGCTGAAGAACAATTTGGGGTGCTATTCCTTCACATGGTGACGGCTGTAAGGATTGTACTTGCTAAGCACTAGAAAGTGTTAAATACAATAACAGATGGCTAACAGAGAGATTTGAAGATTGTTGAGCCGATTTGATTATTAGATAGAAATCTTCTCATAGAACAGAACAGAATTAAAGAGTTGGAAGGGACCTTGGAGGTCATCTAGTCTAACTCCCTGCTCAGGCAGGAAACCCTATACCATTTCAGACAAGTGGCTGGCCAGTGTCTTCTTAAAAACTTCCAGTGTTGGAGCATTCACAGCTTCTGGAGGCAGGTTGTTCCACTGGTTAGTTGTTCTAACTGTCAGGAAGTTTCTCCTTAGTTCTAGGTTGCTTCTCTCCTTGACTAGTTTCCATCTGTTGCTTCTTGTCCTGCCTTCTGGTGCTTTGGAGAATAGCTTGACTGCCTCTTCTTTGGGGCAGCCCCTAAGATACTGGAAGGCTGCTATCCTGTCACCCCTCATCCTTCTCTCCATCTAACATAGAATTTTTGTTAAATTGGGATGGGAAAGCCTATAACTATTTGTGGACCTCACTATGTAAAGGGGAGAAGGTTTTATCCCAGCATCCAGCCCGGGTGGATTTTATATGTTCAGTGTTAAATTTATTTGATACTTGGGTCACTTTTTCTCTCTTTTTTATACACCAATCTGTTTTCTTTTTGTTGTTGTTATTGCTGGATGTATATATATATATATAAAGTTGCTGTCAATCAGTTGATCTTGTTACCATTGCCAACAGTGTATGACATAGCTCCTCTGCCTTTCTCAGCAGCCCATTTCCGTGAATTCATGTGAAAGTTGCAATTGACAACATGAAAGTTCAAGTCAGAATTGATACTTTTTCAAGATGAACCTTTCAATCCAGTTAAGGAAAACGGTGTTTTATCTTGATAAAACTATGCTCTTTATTATACCCAGTCATGGTAATCTTTATAGGCTGCCAACCTCTGCCCTACATTCTCAAACAATTTTCCCAGTCTGGCACCTTTCAGCTAATATGTTATCAGAGTCCTTCTGAATTTGTCAGCTTTATAAATCCAATGAATTTGATTATACTGAATTAAATTAACCAGGTTGACTTTTGCTGGCTAGATATTATTAAGCTGATACACCTAAATGACCCTCAATTAGAAAGTGTCTCTTTAGGGTCTTGAAATATGGAACTGTTTCTCTTTAGAGCAGTGAGTGAGATCACTGACCTGGCCTGGAAATTCTGAAAGAAGTTAGCTCCATTCATGTAGAAGTATGCAGGATTGATAGGAGAGTAGTGGGAAGCCAGACTTGGTGGAACAAAAGAAAGACCTCCTCTACATAGAATGAAATGAAGCCATGAAGCATGATATTAGAAGCCCTCAGAGTAATGAGATGGGAAGATGAATTTAGTCCAGCTATAAGATAGAGGACTCTACCATTATTTCTCCCCAAGTTCAGGCCAAATTGACTTCTCTGAAATGTGTATCTTGTCTTCAGGAACATGAGGAAAAGGCTGACTCCTGAATTGAGAGTGACAACTTTTTCTTCATCACTAAAGAGAGGGCTTGAGAAGGGAATTAGAGGGAGATTGAGTCATCAAAGACAATCAATGTGATCTAATTAAGAAGGCTCTAAATAAATAGAGGCTGGGTGGGATTTATGTCTGCCCCATCTTCAAGACTTTCCTTTCCATATTGCCCTGAGAAAAAAGACAATCAAGGAAACACTTACAGAGAATAGGAATCCCAATCACCAGGAGGCTCGTGTAAAGGAAGCTGTAGGACTACAGTAATGGAAAGAGGTAGGTTTCCACCGATAATGGGATCTCCAGGTCTGTAAAAGTCTTTTTGTAATTGGAAAGGTCTCCTCCAGAAACAGTTTGGCCTCAGGTCCATTTGGACAGCTACTGGCAAGAGCCAAAGGAATGCTAAAAGCCAACTCATTGGCCACAGAAAAAGACCTTCTTTCTACATCAAATCAATGGAGAATAATGTAAGCAATGTGATGCTTTGGTGACTTCAGAGGGCTGAAGTAGGATTTTAAATCTCCAGCCCAAACTCTAAAGGGACCCACCTATATTATTCAGAGCATGCTAAGTAAACATGTTTTGACCAGACACAAATCTCTTTGTGCTGATGGAGGGTTAATCTCTGGGAATCTACTGAGATGAAGTAAGAATTATTAGTGTTTTATGAATCCTAGGAGAGAGAAATGTCCACATTACTCCATAGCTCTGTAGTCAGTAGCATTTGGCAAGAGGGAAGCTAATTTGTGAAGCCACAATTGTGTGTCTCTTTCTGTGAATTTGACAACTGTGATCAGAGAGAGTCATAAAGCTTTAGAGTTGGAGGAGAACTTGGGGATCACCTAGTTCAATCTCCTTAATATAGGATATACATGGTGTCCATTCTTCTAGTTCTCTTAGGTGATCTCTATAGGGTCAACTGTTTTTGCTGCCAACATCAAACTTTTTTTGATTTAGAAATTCTCTGAGACTTCCTGGAACAACTCACCATGGCCTTTAATCTTGTGGTGTTTCCCAAACGGGTCAATGGAGATGTGTTTCAGCTATGGGGTACCAAGTTAGGTTTTAATAGCCACACACTTTCTTCTTTTCCTCTTTTCTTTATGACTTAGATGTATTGTGCTCAGTCTGTTTTTTGAGTGGGTCATCAATATTTTAAATAAGTATATCAAAACCAATCACCCTGTCTGGTGGAAGATTTTCTAAGGACAGAAACCAGAGCTTCTTTCAAGTGCACCAATCGGCTCTATCCTATTCTTCAGTCCCCACCCTTTGTGGTTTGAACCAGAATGGGGTACCTTTCCTTGAGTGACAATTGTAATATCCTATCATCACACCACTACACCAAGATCTGCACTTGCAGGGGTCCTAAGAGATGATAATTGCCCAATTTTACATTACTTTCCTCCTTAGCCATAAGGAGTTCTTACCAACAAGGGTATCTCACTGGTCTTTCTAGGAGGATTGGGGTTTGGACACTCTGCTCTGCACTGCTTTTTCACTGGGGAGGAATATGAGAAGTCAGACCCATGGGCTGCATGGTTGAGTCCCCTCCTAAACCTAAGCATTCTTAAAGTTCATGAAACATAAACTTAGAGTGCAAAGAAGAGCAACCAAGTTGATTAGAGGCCTGGAGACTAAACACATGAAGAATGGTTGCAGGATTTGGGTATGGCCAGTCTAGAGAAATGAAAGACTAGGGGTGACAAATGATAGTAGTGTTCCAATATTTGAGGGGCTGCAACAAAGAAGAGGGGGTCAACTTATTTTCCAAAGCACCAGAAGGCAAGACAAGAAGCAATGGATGGAAAGTAATCAAGGAGAGAAGCAACCTAGAATTAAGAAGAAACTTCCTAACAGTGAAAATAACCAGTGGAACAGCTTTCCTTCAGAAGTTGTGGGGGCTCCATCGCTGAAGGTTTTTAAGAATAGACTGGACAGCCACTTGTCTGAAATGGTATAGGGTCTCCTGCTTGAGCAGGGGGTTTGGACCTCCAAGGTCTGTTCCAGATCTCTTCTGTTTTATAGTTACATACATCACATGACATTTTCTTCCTTCTTCTTTGCCCACAAATGAAATATTTTGTAATGATTCTATTAATTAACATGCATCGATCTATCCTCATAATAATCTGGCAGGATAAATAATAGCAGGGAGAGGAGAAGAGCTCTTAATATTCAGTCCACATGGTATTATTATTTATTAAAGAAGTATGCGCTGTCTGAGCTTGATTTTTTTCTTGCAGGTGTTTCATTACACAAACTAAGTAATATTATCATTGCTAGTCAGGAATGGGGTTTGATCTCAATTTATACTTTAGCTGCTTGCTCTGTCAGTGTTGTGGAAATAGGTTTTGGTGGTGCTTGGTCTGTTACAAAGATCAGCAAGGAGAGACAATGAAATTTACTGTGGCCAGTAATGCAAACAGAAGAGGGCTACATGCATGGCCACACCAGGAATGGATACACTCAAGACAAAAGATTCAAATAGCATTCACTGCTCTCAAATGCATCATAAAAACAACCAAGGGAAATTTATATATTAATAAATTATTTTCTTGATGAAGTTAATAGAGAGGAAACAATGTAGTTCATTTCTAGATTTTTTTAAAAATAACCTAATAGTCTATTCAATGAAAAAAATAATAGGGAACTCAGCAAAACTATCTATGGAAGCACACATAATTAAAAACACTGAAAGTGAACCCAACCCAAAATATTTTTAAGACTATTTTGATTAAAATCAGAAAATTGAAAAAAATAGCATGCTGAAGTTTATTTCTAGGTGGGTCATGGGGCCTCACTGTGAACAAATGACATTAATGAAAAATGAAAGGATGGGTGATTATTGCTGATTAGCAGATATTTTGTGATTAGTTACATCATTTGATTTCCAAATATTAAAAGAAAAAGGGACTTGCTAATTTCTTTACTTTTAAGAAATCAGATCAACTAAACAGATCCCAAACTCACAACAAAAGTTCCCAGTTACTGCATGAGTCAGAAATTCTTGTGCCTCATTATATTCTCTCTACAATTGAGATGTGGCCTCAATAAGATAATGTAGCATTTTGGAAAAAAGATACAAACCAAGAGACCAGCCCCAGAGGCCAAGATGGAGAAGATCTCCACAGCCACCATTGACTTCCCTTTGGTGCTCAGGTAAGTGGGGAGGAAGGTGATCCAAACACAGCAAAAGACTAGCATGCTAAAAGTAATGTATTTGGCTTCATTAAAACTGTCAGGCAATTTCCTAGCCAGAAAAGCCACTGTAAAACTGACAAGGGCCAGGAAACCAAGATAGGTGAGGACAGCATAAAACATTAAAGCTGAGCCTTCCTTACATTCCAAGATGATGTCTCCAAACAAGGAGTGGAACTCCAAGCTGGGAAATGGGGGAGAGGTCACCAGCCAGGTGACACAAAGAACTGCTTGGACCAGGGGACAGCCTAAGACAATGGAGTTGGTCAATGGCTTTCCCAAGAGTTTCCTTGTCCTGTTCCCTGGCTTGGTGGCCATGAAGGCCAGAACCACCACAACAGTTTTTGCCAACACAGAGGAAACTGCAAGGGAAAAGAGAATGGCAAAGACAGTTTGTCGAAAGAGACAGGTGAGCTTTCCAGGTTGACCAATGAAGAGGAAGGAGCAGAGGAAGCAGAGCAGGAGAGAAACCAGGAGGATGTAGGTGAGATCTCGGTTATTGGCCTTGACAATCGGTGTGTCACGATGTTTAAGGAAAATTACCAGAACTGCCAATGTGATCACACAGAGAAAAAGAGTAAGAAAAATTAAAGCATATGTCAGGGTGTCTTGATAGGAAAGGAAGTGGATCTTCTTGGCAATGCAGTGGTCCTTGTCCTTGTTGGGATATTGGTCTTCTGGACAGGGGTCACAGGAAGCTGCATCTGAAATCAAGAGTTTTTGTCTTAGGACTTCAGGGCATCCACAGTGTGCTTTATTCCCTCCCACACCTCAGATCCCAATTTGACTATTTCTGGTTAGTACAATTCAAAAAATGACATGGTGAAAAGAACTCCTGGGCAACATAGTGCCCTATAAAGTGAAAATCACCTAGATTCAAAATAAGCCTCATTTGCTCAGAGATGGGGTCTCTCTCTTTTCCATTCATCAACCACTTGCATGATTATTTCCTTTCTCTTTCACAGGGAGAATTTGGTACCTGATGTATTTCCCCAAATCATACTGGAAACCCAAGTAGATGGATGAATCTGTCAGTTAGGGATCCTGCTTTTTGTTGTTTAGATAGATTTTTGCTTGGAGTGTCATAAAATCATAACATGACACACACATGCATAAACAGGAAGGCTCACACATCTAGTGTGGAATGGGTGGACTGTAAGGAGGGAGAAAGAATTTCCCCTATTTCAAATAGTTTTTTCCCATCATGCATTCAGAGTATTTTTGTAGTAAGGGGTGAACAGAACAGAACAGAACAGAACAGAACAGAACAGAACAGAACAGAACAGAACAGAATAGAATAGAATAGAATAGAATAGAATAGAATAGAATAGAATAGAATAGAATAGAATAGCAGAGTTGGAAGAGACCTTAAAGGTCTTATAGTCCGACCCTACAAAAACAATGTTAAGACTCTAGAAAGAGTTCAGAGAAGACCAACAAAGATGATTAGGGGACTGGAGGCTAAAACATAGAAATAATGGTTATAGGAACTGGGCAGGAAACCCTGTACCATCTCAGACAAATGGTTGTCCAATCTCTTCTTAAAAGCTTCCAGTGATGGAGCACCCACAACTTCTGAAGGGAAGCCATTCCACTGGTTAATTTTTTTCACTGTTAGGAAATTTCTTCTTAGTTCTAGATTGTTTTTCTCATTGATTAATTTCCATTTGTTGCTTCTTGTCCTGCCCTCAGGTGCTTTGGAGAATAGTTTGATTCACTCTTCTTTGTGGCAACCCCTGAGATATTGGAACCCTGTTATCCTATCACCTCCGGTCCTTTTTTCCATTAAACTAGACATACCTAATATAGGTAAATTGATCTATTTCTCTGACATGCCTGTAAGTTTTCAGGGAGATTGATAGTCCCAGTGGAAGAGGCACACTAAAAGTAATACAAATGAACAGACACGCTGCTCTATTAATTCATAAAAAGATCAGTAATTGATTTTCCAATTGGTATATGACAGGAGGAATAGAAAGGACAGAAAGAAATCTCCAAATTGCTGCCTTAAGTCTACCCTATATGAAATTGGATCAGGAAAGCAGTCCTGCTAATCATTATTCCTCAGGGGGTGGGAAGTTAAACACTTGGCAGGGCAATTTGTATCTGTATCCTCAATCATGTCAAGCCTACCAAAAAATGACCATAAATAATCTTAATATTTTGAGCTACTAAATGTCTTACTTGATTCTGGAAGATTTATTTATTTTATTTTATTTTATTGCATTTATATACCGCCCTTTCCCTGAGGACTCAGGGCGGTTTACAGGGAGTTAAAAATCAACCATACAAAAGTTAAAACCCAATTTTAAAAAATATTAAATCAACCCTGTACTATTAAAAACCCCAATTAAAATGAATATCTCATCAGCCTGGGCCCGAGAGCTCAAAGAGCCAGGTCTTCAGGCCCCGGCGGAATGATCGGAGGTCGGGAGCAGTCCTCAGCTCCACCGGCAGCTGGTTCCAGAGGGCAGGCGCCCCCACTGAGAAGGCCCTATCCCTGGGTGTCACCCGCCGGCAATCTCTATAGTTAAGGTGAGCTCTACCTGTCTGGTTAGAAATGGTCCCTTCTGGACAAGGGGCACATTGGTAACAGCAAACTTGCTCGCCCTCTGGAACTCTTCTCCTCTCTCCTGCCTGGCACCTCTTCATGCCACACCTGGCAAAAGGCATCTTCTAAAAGAGAAAAGATAAAGACTTGAAATGGTCTGAACAATGAACACAATTCATGAATTTCCCCATTCTTGTTTCCACCTTCCAAATATATTCAAAATAAATAGTTCACTATAGGAGCCTTGGTGGAGCAGTGGGCTAATGCCTCCTTAAGTAACACCAGCTGCCTGCAATTAGTGCAGGTTCGAGTCCCACCAGGCTCAAGGTTGACTCAGCCTTCCATCCTTCCGAGGTAGGTAAAATGAGGACCCAGATTGTTGGGGGCAATAAGCTGACTTTGTAATAATGCCGCTTGGGGGGGGGGCAAAAGCCCTAATAAAGCAGGCATATACATAGAATGAAGGCTATTGCTAAGCACATTGGTTTGTGCTTCTTAGATTGTAAGCCGCTCTGAGTCTTCAGAGAAGGGCGGGATATAAATGGGATTAAAATAAAAATTAAAATTAAAAACCTACCAATTGATGCTGGAAATTGGAACTGAGACCTCAGAAGGTGTTTCACATTGAACTACGTTGTGATTCTTTTAGAGCAGGGGTGTCAAACTGCCTTGTTTCGTCATACTGAAGCTGTGCCCACACCATTGCCGGCAATGCAAAAAGAGTTGTAACATGTTGCGACCTGTCACGTGACGTGGCAAGTTTGACACCTGTGTTTTAGAGAAACTTTGATGCCACTTGGAGGTTTGTCTGTGTCCTCAGGGTCACCTGAGTAGTGCAAATGGGAGTGTGAAGACTTCTTGGAACTGCTGACACCATTATCTACCTCCAGTCTACGACACAGTCCTTTCAGCAGTTCCAAGAAGGCTCCACATCCATTTGCAGCACGCAGTGACCCTGAGGACACAGACAAACCTCCAGGCGGCCTCAATGACCCTCTAAAAGAATGCAAATGACCAGCTGTCTGCAAGAAATATAAATCCTTCCACTCCCCACCATCAAGTCAGAGCTGAAGAAGCTTCTTGGATGAGAAACAAAACACCTTCAGAGAAGGAAAAAAGCCATTTCCTCATAAAAAAAAACACCTTTGTGATTTTGCAGGGACAGTTACCAAAACACCTTCTGCAAATGTAACAGGACAATTAAGAGATAAGAGGGGGAAGGAAGAAAAAGGCTAAAGTTAACTGGAAAACTTTATGCGCGAACCCTCAGTTCTGGCTTTGCTTCACTATAACCACATGGCTTCTTAGGGAAAAAAAAATCTTTCACTTCACCTGGAGGCAAAAACATTTCTTTCCTAGAATACCAAGCTAGGGCATGTAGCTTTTTCTAAACGAAAGAATCATAATGATCAATTGAAGAGAAATGATTCACAGAGTTCACTGTTTCTCCCTCTAATTTCAACCTGGATTTTCAATCAGGATTTTTTCCCCAATCTCAACCCTTATTGGACATGGCATGCAATCCTTTGCATGAAAAGCAGAACTCTTACAGCACGGCTGCCGTATTGGTTTTTCCCACGTAGACGACGAAATCTCATCCGTCATCCTGAGGCTGGTGGCTTCAGCTTCGTTCTTCTGGGAGAAGTGTGTGGTAGTGGCTGTTTTTTCCTCTTTCTTAAACTGCCAGAGGGGGTGTGGTCTGTGGGTGGAGGTGTGCTCTGATTGGGTGTGGGGTTAGCTGTGTTCTGATTGGGTGGGAGTGTGTTTTGAATGGGGGCTGTGTTCTGATTGGGTGGGGATGTGTTTTGAGTGGATGGGCTGGTCTCAGCTGAACTGGTGAGTTGTGCTGCTTTTGTTCGGCTCCGTGTTTGTGGTGGTGCCATGTTTTTATAGTGGGTGTCAGTTTGCCCCCACCAATCAGAGCACACCTCCACCCCATCAGAACACAGCCAAGCCTCCACCCACAGAACACACCCCCTCTGGCAGTTTAAAAAAGAAGAAAAAAACAGTCACTATCACACACTTCTCCCAGAAGAACGAAGCTGAAGTCACCAGCCTGAGGATGATGGATGAGATTTCGTCGAAATGTTGCCCTGATACCTCCAGTTCTATGTGGAAAAAACCCAAATGACCAAAGATCTACATACAAACACCCGCGAAAACCTCAGAAAACATATATATATATATATATATATATATATATATATATATATATATATATATATATATATATATATATATATATATATATATATATATACCGTATATACTTGAGTATAAGCCGAATTTTTCAGCCCACGGGGCTTGACACACAGAGAAACGCAACTAGCCATTCCTGCGGGTCTGACACACACACACACACACACACACACACACACACACACGCTGCCGGGCTCGGCTCCTCGGCAGGAGGGGCAGCCCCCGCCGCGCCCCCCTCCCCTCCCGGCCCGCAGCGCCGCGCCGCCGCCGCTTCCTCTGGGCAAGTCGGGGGGGCTTGCGGGGCGAAGGCACTGGCCAGGGGGCAGGCAGGGCGGGAGGGCGGCCGCGCAGCTCAGCACCGCCCCGAAGCCACAGCCAGCCGCCGCTCCCCCCCCGCTCGCTCACTCGCCCGCTGCCTCTCCCGCGCCGTCCCGAACTCGCCCCGAGCCGCCGCTGCTTCCCCCCCATCGCTCGCTCGCCCGCTGCCTCGCCCGCGCCGTTCCGAACTCGCCCCGAACTCACCGCCGCCGCCGCTTCCCCCCATCGCTCGCTCGCCCGCTACCTCGCCCGCGCCGTTCCGAACTCGCCCCGAACTCACCGCCGCCGCTGCTTCCCCCCCATCGCTCGCTCGCCCGCTGCCTCGCCCGCTGCGTCCCGAACTCGCCCCGAACTCACCGCCGCCGCCGCTTCCCCCCATCGCTCGCTCGCCCGCTGCCTCGCCCGCTGCATCCCGAACTCGCCCCGAACTCACCGCCGCCGCCGCTTCCCCCCATCGCTCGCTCGCCCGCTGCCTCGCCCGCTGCGTCCCGAACTCGCCCCGAACTCACCGCTGCCGCCGCTTCCCCCCCATCGCTCGCTCGCCCGCAGCCTCGCCCGCGCCGTTCCGAACTCGCCCCGAACTCACCGCCGCCGCCGCTTCCCCCCCATCGCTCGCTCGCCCACTGCCTCGCCCGCTGCGTCCCGAACTCGCCCCGAACTCAACGCCGCCGCCGCTTCCCCCCCATCGCTCGCTCGCCCGCTGCCTCGCCCGCGCCATTCCGAACTCGCCCCGAACTCACCGCCGCCGCCGCTTCCCCCCCATCGCTCGCTCGCCCGCTGCCTCGCCCGCGCCGTTCCGAACTCGCCCCGAACTCACCGCCGCCGCCGCTTCCCCCCCATCGCTCGCTCGCCCGCTGCCTCGCCCGCTGCGTCCCGAACTTGCCCCGAACTCACCGCCGCCGCCGCTTCCCCCCTCATCGCTCGCTCGCCCGCTGCCTCGCCCGCTGTGTCCCGAACTCGCCCCGAACTCACCGCCGCCGCCGCTTCCCCCCCCATCGCTCGCTCGCCCGCTGCCTCGCCCGCTGCGTCCCGAACTCACCCCAAACTCACCGCCGCCGCCGCTTCCCCCCCCATCGCTCGCTCGCCCGCTGCCTCGCCCGGGACCAGCGGTGGCGCAGCAGCCCAGCCAGCCAGCCCGCCAGCGGGTAGACGGGCAGAGAGAAGCCCGGCCTGGAGGGGAGGGGAGGGAGCGGAGTCGCCGGGGGCGCAGCCCGGGGCCCACGTGGAAACAACGCTTTACTGCCACACACACACACACACACACACACACACACACGCACGAGGAGGGAAACAAGCTTGACTGAGGAGGGAAACAACGCTTGACTGCCACACACACACACACACACACACACACACACACACACACGAGGAGGGAAACAAGCTTGACTGAGGAGGGAAACAAGCCCCCCCCCCACACACACACGCACGAGGAGGGAAACAAGCTTGACTGAGGAGGGAAACAACGCTTGACTGCCCCCCCCCCACACACACACCCACGAGGAGGGAAACAACGCTTGACTGCCGCCTCCCTAGCAGACCTCCCCATTCCTGTTAGAAATGGAGCCCAGTACTTCTAATCCTGCACCAAAACAAAGACGCAGGTCATACGAAGCTGCTTTCAAACTAAAGGTTGTGTCAAGAGCAGAAAAAAGCAATAACAGTATTGCAAGTAGGGAATTTGGTGTTGATGAAAAACAAGTGAGGGAGTGGCGGAAAATGAAAGCTGAGTTGGAAAAGATTCCAAAGGCAAAAAAAGCTCAACGTGGTTTAACAACTCCATATGTGGCTCTAGAGACTGAATTGCATGAATGGGTTATGGAGTGTCGTCAAAATGGTTACTGCGTAACAAGCATGGGAATTCGCTTACGTGCCCTTCAAATGGCTAAAGATGACAAATTAAAAGTACCAGGCATTGAAAATTTTGTTGCGTCAGCAGGATGGTGTACTGGCTTCATGAATAGGTATGGCCTATGTTTGCGGCAAAGAACAAAGATTTCACAGAAGTTGCCAAAAGACCTTGATGAAAAAGTGATGTCATTCCATTCATTCATCATAAAACAAAGAAAGATCCATAACTATGACCTGGGAGATATTGGGAATATGGATGAAACACCTATGACCTTTGATCTTCCAAGCAACAGAACCGTGGCAAGTTTGGGAGACAAAACTGTTTTACTCAGAACCACAGGTAATGAGAAAAACCATTTTACAGTTGTTCTGTCATGTTTGGCTAATGGAACTAAGCTGCGGCCTGTCATTATTTTTAAAAGAAAGACCTTGCCTTAAAAGGTCAAATTCCCACCACGAATTACAGTGCGCCCACATGTTAAAGGCTGGATGGATGAAGATGGAACAAAAAAGTGGCTGGAAGAAGTTTGGAATGGACGACCAGGAGCAGCCTTAAAGAAAAAACCATCATTGCTAGTTTGGGATATGTTCAGAGCCCACACATCTGATGACATAAAAACATTGGCAAAGTCTTCTCAAGTTACTTTAGCCGTTATTCCAGGTGGGCTTACATCTGTATTACAGCCCTTAGATGTGTGTTTAAATAAACCTTTCAAAGACCGTGTGCGAAAGATGTGGTGCGAATGGATGTCATCTGGTCAAGCCCGACTAACAAAAGGTGGAAATATGATGAAGCCTGACATAGAACTGATAGCAAAGTGGGTTCGTGATGCATGGGAAGAGATTCCAGAGGACATGGTGAAGCACGCCTTCAGGAAATGTGGCATAAGTAATGCTATGGATGGCAGTGAAGACACTGCTTTGTATGAGGACGACAACTGTGATAGTGATGACAGCGAACTCTGTGACAATGTATATGATGATAACCTCACACCAGCTACAGCTGAAGCTCTGTTTGCAGATACAGATGAGGAGGAGGAATCCAGTTTTGAAGGATTTTGATGCTTGTGTTTTAGCTTGGTTGCTTATTGAGTTAAGGTTTTTGTACATTTAAAGTTATTGTTAATACTTTAATGTTATATATTGTTTTTGTTGAATATACTGATAATATATTGTTTTTGTTGAATATACTGATAATATATTGTTTTTGTTGAATATACTGATAATATATTGTTTTTGTTGACCCTCTTTTCCACATGCCTCAATTAAAGCAATTTTATTGTTATCTACCTGTATTTTTATTTTTGAAATTTACCGTGAGCTGCTGCATTTCCCAGCCCCGGCTTATACTCGAGTCAATAACTTTTTCCAGTTTTTTGGGGTAAAATTAGGGGTCTCGGCTTATACTCGAGTCGGCTTATACTCAAGTATATACGGTATATATATATATATATATATATATATATATATATATATATATATATATATATATGGATCCTTGGTTTTTCGGGTTTTTCCCCGCGTAGAACTAAAGGTGTAGGCGCAACGTTTCGACGGAATCCCATCCGTCATCATCAGGCTTTAGCTTCCTTCTTCTGGGAGAAGCATGTGGGAGAAGCCACATGCTTCTCCCAGAAGAAGGAAGCTAAAGCCTGATGATGACGGATGGGATTCTGTCGAAACGTTGCGCCTACACCTTTAGTTCTACGCGGGGAAAAACCCGAAAAACCAAGGATCCACATACAGGCACCCGCGAAAACCTCAGAAAACACACACACACACACACACACACACACACACACACACACACACATATATATATATATATATATATATATATATATATATATATAATTCAAGGGACGCAGTGGCTCAGTGGGTTAGGACGCTGAGCTTGTCGATCAGAAGGTCGGCAGTTTGGCGGGTCAAATCCCGAGTGCTGTGTAACAGAGTGAGCGCCTGTTACTCGTCCCAGCTTCTGCCAACCTAGCAGTTCGATAGCACGTAAAAATGCAAGTAGAAAAATAGGGACCACTACAGTGGGAAGGTAACAGCGTTCCGTGCGCCTTGGGCGTCTAGTCATGCCGGCCACATGACCACGGAGACGTCCTCGGACAAGCGCTGGCTCTTCGGCTTTGAAACGGAGATGAGCACCGGCCCCTAGAGTCGGAAACGACTAGCACGCATGTGCGGGGGAACCTTTACCTTTTATATATAATTCTGCTGATTATATATATATTCTGCTATATATATGTGTGTGTGTGTGTGTGTGTGTGTGTTTGTGTGTGTAAGCTGCTCAGGTTGGAATTCCAGAGGGGTAAGACTAGCTGATGACAGCTAAGGAGCTTGAAATAGCTATACTAGTCTCCCTTTAACTCTTTGTCAGTCACAAAATTTTGAATATATATATTTCCAGTGAGGTTGACATTCTGCATCCCCAGGAGAGAAAGAGTCTTTCCCTGAATGGAGGGTATTTCCTTCCAACCCACCTTTGTGGCCCAGATGATTGAATTGGCGTTGATAGTGAAATCCTGGCCTGGGGAAGCTCTGGGATGTATCTGACCAATTTTCACAGGGACAAAAGAAAAATTGGGGAGCAGACGCCAGTTGAGAATCTCATAACGAGCAGATCCCAGTCCATTTTCTGAGAACGATATTTCATCTCCAGCACTATTGTTGAAATGGACTTTCCTCAAATAGGGAAGGAGCTGAAAGAAAGGAGACCTCCAGAAATTCAATTAATTGGGACGTCCGATAGAATGGACATTTATACAGCTTCCATAAATTCCCTGAGAGGCTGGATTGACCACTGGGTAATGGGCTCAGTATGTTACTAGGTTTGAACTGACTTTCCTGGGTTTAGGAAAGTTTTCAAAATTAAACTGGATGGTGAAGAATGGAAGGCTTTATAATCCTTTAAGACCGCTGGTCATTTGCATTTTTTTTAGCTGCATTCCTTCCATTCCCCACCATCCAGTCAGAGCTGAGCCTTGGTGGAGCAGTGGGCTAATGCCTCCTTAAGTAACACCAGCTGCCTGCAATTAGTGCAGGTTCGAGTCCCACCAGGCTCAAGGTTGACTCAGCCTTCCATCCTTCCGAGGTAGGTAAAATGAGGACCCAGATTGTTGGGGGCAATAAGCTGACTTTGTAATAATGCCGCTTGGGGTGTGTGAAAGCCCTAACAAGCAGGCATATACATAGAATGAAGGCTACTGCTAAGCTTGTAAGCCGCCCTGAGTCTTCGGAGAAGGGCGGGATATAAATGGAATTAAATTAAAATAAAAAATAAAAAATAAATAAAAATAATTCAGTAGACAAGGGACTTGGGATATAATCAGTGGTGGGATTCAAATATGTGAACAACCGGTTCTCTGTGTGGTTGCCACTTCCGGAAGTCTATTCTGGGCCTGGGCAACAAAAAATTAGCTACTGGTTCTGCCAAAGTGGTATGAACCGGCTGAATCCCATCACTGGATATAATGTAATGCTTGAGCAATGGGAAAAGATGTAGTTGGATGTTTTAAAACTGAATTACAGTTTGAAAGAAAAGTTTTTTCAAAATGATGCATCTTTAATACTTGAGAAATGATCAAAGATGTATAAAGGTCTTTCAAATAAATGTTGGAAATGTTATTCTAAAAAAAGGTACTTTTATCATCTTTGTTGAACTTGTGATAGAGCAAAGAAATATTAGGCTCAAATTCATGCAGAAGATTCTTAAGTATCAAAAGAAGCCTGCATAGGAGGAATTTTAATGCCACAATTCTAATTTCAACACATGGCTTTGCTCCTGTGTATTTTTTAAAATGTTTATTTTTGGCACAAGGTCTTCTAAATGACAAGTACATTCTAGGGAAAGGTAAAGGTAAAGGTTCCCCCACATATGCGTGCTAGTCGTTTCTGACTCTAGGGGCCGGTGCTCATCTCCGTTTCAAAGCCAAACAGCCAGCGCTTGTCCGAGTGCATCTCCGTGGTCATGTGGCCGGCATGACTAGACGCCAAAGGCGCATGGAACACTGTTACCTTCCCACCGTAGTGGTCCCTATTTTTCTACTTGCATTTTTACGTGCTTTCGAACTGCTAGGTTGGCAGAAGCTGGGACGAGTAACAGGCGCTCACTCTGCTATGCGGCACTCGGGATTCGACCCACCAAACTGCCGACCTTCTGATCGACAAGCTCAGCATCCTAACCCACTGAGCCACCATGTCCCTAAGTACATTCTCAGTAATTTCTGTCACAACAGTGTGCAATTCCACTGACTTTCCCTAAGAATGCAGAAATCAGATTTGACCAGGTGGAGCCATGTGGCATGATGTGCCTGCCCTGGTCTGCCACTTCCTTGTGGTTCAAAATTTAGCTTTTGATGCAGAAAAGTCTAATAAATGTCAGAGCAGGAGCCCGTTATGACTTGGTGTGTTGAGGTTGGCAGAGGCTGTTTTCTTACAAGATCAGCAATACAACAACTGGCCAACTGAACAAACAGAGCGAGGTCACACAGGCTACTAAGCCATAGAATCATAAACCATAGGAATTGAGTTGAGTGTCTTTTTACATTTTAGATTCAGGCTACATGCTGAGGAAAACTCAGGTGTTCTGCAAATATGCTCACTAGGACTTCAACTGAGCTCTTGAAGCATCTTGCAGGAAGACACCCAGATTGTCTTCTTCCTCTGGATGGTCACCCCCCTGCCCCCAGAATGGTCACCCCTCTGTTAGTCCTTAAAGGAACGTACTTCTTGTATGGATTTTATGCACCACTGTTTTATTTCACTTCACTTTCCCCCCTCTACTGCTTTTCAACAAAACATTAAAGCATATTCCTTTTTCTTTTTGCTTTTTTAAAATCTGTCCTGAGAGCAATTTGTATGTTATTATAGAGATTTTAGGTAAGGGACGTGGTGGCTCAGTGGGTTAGGACGCTGAGCTTGTCGATCAGAAGGTCAGCAGTTTGGTGGGTCGAATCCCGAGTGCCGCGTAGCAGAGTGAGTGCATGTTACTCGTCCCAGCTTCTGCCAACCTAGCAGTTTGAAAGCACGTAAAAATGCAAGTAGAAAAATAGGGACCACTACGGTGGGAAGGTAACAGCATTCCGTGCGTCTCTGATGTCTAGTCATGCCAGCCACATGATCATGGAGACGTCCTCGGATAAGCGCTGGCTCTTCGGCTTTGAAAGGGAGATGAGCATCGGCCCCTAGAGTTGGAAACGACTAGCACGCATGTGTGGGGGAACCTTTACCTTTACCTTATAGAGATTTTAATCAATAGTTCAAAAATACACATGCAAAGCTTCTTCTCTAAGCATCTGTGGACTGGATAAAAAGTCCCAGAGATTACCTGCCATGAATGGATTCTGGAGATCCTCTTTCCAAGCCTCATCATGATTGGTCGTGTTCCTGATCCATGCATTGCATTTAATGCATGTGCCAGAGCAAAAATGGCATTGTAGATATTGTAACTTTCACCCGTCATAGTTGTTTCGAAGATGTAAGAGGCTACATTTTGCAATTTTTCCTTTCCTGTGCATGGTTTTTTCCCCTTTTGAGGGATCTTTCCTGGTTTCCGGAATGCACAATCAAATACCTTTCCCCACCACAGTGGCAGAAAAATGTCTCCTTGTGGGTTCAAAGGATCTAACATCAGAAGGAAATGGGCAAATTCCGAGAAATCACTGTTCTGGTCCCTAATATGCAAAGCTCCATGGAGGGGCTTTACAATTTTCAATGTCTCTTCATATTCCATCTCACTAAGTTTCCAAAGGGAAGTTAAGATCCAAACTTTTTGAAATGTTATCTTTTGAAATTCTTGGTAAAAACTCAAAGCCACTGGAACATTTTCAATACTATTGGAATCTCCAAACAGAATAATCACTTCAACTTTAAACCAACTTTTGAAAATACGAATGAAATGTTCGGTTGTAGTAATTATTTCCACAGATTTGAGCATTTCAGTGAAGGCCAGGCAGATCTCCTTCTTCTTGAGCATTGGCACCAGAGATGAGATGAAATGTTCTCCATACTCACTTTCGGAAACGATAAGTCCGACCCAGTTCCACTGGAAATGCAGGAGCAGCTGGACTAAACCCACATATTGAGTGGATTCCTTGGGATTAATCCGGAGGAAGGAAGGATAAACAGTTCTCTCTCCCTGCGAGAACTCAAAGCCAACGCCGAGCTGGAGAAAGTGGGATTCCTCTTTCAAAGTGAAATTAAAGTTTTATGGTGACTTTAGGGGGCCCCATTCTGTGGTTTATTGCCCCACCAGTCAGGCTGACTCATTTTGAATGTCAAGGTTAAGCTTCTTCCCTTCTTAGCACGAGTCACCAATTAACTATTTTGCCTGGTTGTGATAGATCAGAAGTCAAGGTAACAAACCATCAACTCATAAAGAGAGTTTTGAAAAAACTGCATCAAAAGAGTAGCTACACTCTTGTGAAGAATGTTAGGAAGGAATTCTTTGGGGCAAGTACAGAATTATCTATTTTTGAGAGGATCATATAAAAGATATCTTGAGACATTAAATATAAAAAAAATACTTCAATGGATTCTCTAAGTCTCAAATGCCGGATGCACCCTCTCCCAAAAGATCTTTGCTTTCATCTTGGGCTTCTGTGTGTGTAGTTTGGTTGTTTGTCTACTGCACACTGCATCCAGTGCAGCTCCCCTTACCTGTGGGACTTTGAAGAGGTTGAAGATGGAGGCCATGAGCCTTGAGGATTTGGGGTTGAGACCTCCGATGACAGAGAGCAGAGTGTCCTGCCTGTCACATTTGTAACCTGGGACCGTTTGGCCTCTTGTGGAGAGCAGGGAAAGGCTGAATAAGGAAACTCTCATCTCAACCTGGCAATTGTCATAGATATGGAAGCCAAAGGTGATGTTGGGGAGTAGAACGAAATCCTTGTTGGCCTCCGTAACTGCAAATACCAAGGTCTTGAAGTGCTGGTAATTCTTGGGCATTAATCTACAGTGAGAAAATCATTGGGGAACATGACAGGAAAGCTCATGATTTCTGGCAGAGTTTGGCTGTTTGGGTTGGTTTTTTTTTCATTTTGCTTGAAGCAGCAAATCCCAAGTATGAGTTTTCTCATTTTTTTAAAAAAAATGTTCCTTCGTTAAATTCAAAAGGTTTTGTGAGAAAGGAGAAAAGCCTGTGTCTCCATATCATCGATCAAAACATACAATGCATTCAGAAAGTATTCAGACCCCCTTCACTTTTGTCAATTTTGTAATAATAATAATAATAATAATAATAATAATAATAATAATAATAATAATAATAATAATAATAATAATAATAATAATAATAATAATAATAATAAAAAGTTGGAAGGGACCTTGGAGGTCATCTAGTCCAACCCCCCGCTCAGGCAGGAAACCCTATACCATTTCAGGCAATTGGCTGGCCAGTCTCTTCTTAAAAACTTCCAGTGTTGGAGCATTCACCGCTTCTGGAGGCAGGCTGTTCCCCTGGTTAATTGTTCTAACTGTCAGGAAGTTCCTCCTTTAATTCCAGGTTGCTTCTCTCCTTGACTAGTTTCCATCCGTTGCTTCTTGTCCTGCCTTCAGGCACTTTGGAGAACAGCCTGGCTCCCTCTTCTTTGTGGCAGCCCCTGAGATATTGGAACACTGCTATCATGTCACCCCTCACCCTTCTCTTCATTAAACTACACATACCCAATTCCAGCAACCGTTCCTTATATGTTTTAGCCTCCAGACCCCTGATCATCTTTGTTGCTCTTCTCTGCACTCTTTCCAGAGTCTCGACATCTTTTTTACATCGTGGTGACCAAATGCTGCAGCCTGATCCTACAGTTGTTGAAATTCATTTTTTCCCCTCATTAATCTACACACAGGACCCCGTAATGAAAAGGGGAAACGACCTGACTGAGCTTGAAAGGATTTGCAAGGAAGAATGACAGAGAATCCCCCAATCCAGGTGCGCAAAGCTTATTCCATCGTACCCAAAAAGACTTGAGGCTGTAATTGCTGCCAAAAGTGCTTATAGGTAGATTAATGAGAAAAAACTGAATTTTAACAACTGTAGAATCAGGCTGCAGCATAAAAAAAATTGACAAAAGTGAAGGGGGTCTCAATATTTACTGAATGTACTATTTATTCTTCTATTGTTCCTCCCTCCTTCACTTTCCTCCAGTGGCTGTAATCTTTCCCTATTGCTCCTCTAGCAGCCAAATCAGTGATTAATATTTATATATTATTTATATGTTACTTATATGTAAGGGTGTAGGTCTATACACATGTTGTGTATAGTATGTTTTAAATGTGTTTTATGTATGTGTACACTTGAGAGCAAGCAACTAAATTTCACTTTTAGTGTGTGCCATTGTGCCCACAGGAAAAAAAAATGACAATAAAGGTTATCTAATCTAATCTAATCTAATCTAATCTAATCTAATATAATATAATATAATATAATATAATATAATAATCTAATCTAATCTAATCTAATCTAATCTAATCTAATCTAATCTAATCTAATCTAATCTAATCTAATAATCTAATCTAATCTAATCTAATCTAATAATCTAATCTAATCTAATCTAATCTAATCTAATCTAATATAATCTAATCTAATATAATATAATATAATATAATATAATAATCTAATCTAATCTAATCTAATCTAATCTAATCTAATATAATCTAATCTAATCTAATATAATATAATATAATATAATATAATATAATATAATATAATATAATATAATATAATATAATATAATATAATATAATATAATATAATATAATATAATATAATATAATATAATCAATTCAGGCTATTATTCATGAGCCCTGTTGGTTTCAAGACTAAGTTGAATTTTTATATTTTTACACTAGCTCTCTCTGGAAAGGACAAAGGGTTTCTTTGAATTTTCTACCATGACTTTCTCTCAAAATTAATACTACATCTCGAAATCTTCACTAAGTTTCTTATGTGTTGTTCCTCCTCACTTTATATAAACTTTTATCATTTTTTCTGATCAGGAGTTCTGAAAGATTAATGGAAACTAATCAAGGACAGAAGCAAACTGGAATTAGGGAGAAACTTCCTAATAGTGAGAACAATTAAACAGTGGACCATCTGGCCTTTAGAAGTTTTAAGTGCTTCATCACTGGAGGTTTTTAAGGAGAGACTGGACAGTCACTTGTCTGAAATGGTATAGGATCTCCTGCTTGAGTAAGGAGTTGGACTAGAAGACCTCCAAGGTCCCTTCCAGATCTTTTCTGATTGATTGATTAAAGTCCATTCATGAACAATGCAGATTGCAAAACTGAATTTTTACCCCACACTTTAAAAGGGCTGAATTTTGAGTTTTCCAATTTGACTTTTGACCCAAATTAACATTGCAAATCAAGTTCTTCTCTGGGCAGAGTTTCTAGTGTGTTGTCTCTCCTTACATTTTGCTGCTTATCATCTTCCTGATGAAGAGTTTTGGAAAGAGTTCCAGCCAATCTATGAGCCTGGCTTTTTATTAAGAAAAGCACAAAGATTTGAATTACACTTGGACAGTGGAAATATCACTAGAACAATCATTTAAGAAAATGTGTCCCTAAAGCCAAAGCAAAGCAAACAACAATGGTTGGAAACTTACCAAGGAGAGGAGCAACCTGAAATTAAGGAGAAAGTTCCTAACAGTGATGACAATTAACCAGTGGAACAGCTTGCCACCAGAAGTTGTGGGTGCTCCAACACTGGAGGTTTTTAAGAAGAGGATAGACAGTCACTTGTCTGAAAGGGTATAGGTTCTCCTGCCTGAGTGGGGGGTCTGGACCAAAAGACCTCCAAGATCCCTTCCAGCTCTGCTCTATTCTATTCTATTCTGTTCTGTTCTGTTCTGTTCTGGTCTGTTCCGGTCTGTTCTGTTCTATTTATTATTCTATTCTATTCTATTCTATTCTATTCTATTCTATTCTATTCTATTCTATTCTATTCTATTCTATTCTATTCTATTCTATTCTATTCTATTCTATTCTATTCTATTCTATTCTATTCTATTCTATTCTATTCTATTCTATTCCATTCCATTCCATTCCAATTTTCTATTCTATTCTATTCTATTCTATTCTATTCTATTCTATTCTATTCTATTCTATTCTATTCTATTCTATTCTATTCTATTCTATTCTATTCTATTCTATTCTATTCTATTCTGTTCTGTTCTGTTCTGTTCTGTTCTGTTCTGTTCTGTTCTGTTCTGTTCTGTTCTTTCTCCTCCAGGTGAAACTTACGAAGTATAAACAGGAAGTTTCTGTGGGTGCATTTGAAAGTCTGGTTTCTTGAAAGGAAGAAAGTTTTGCAGATGCAAATTCCCACCAATAATGAGATCGCCAGGCTTGTAATAGTATCTGGGAAGGTTGAAATGTCTTTTCGAGACACATTTACGTTGTATCCTGTTCTCAGAAGTTGGAGGCAGGACCCAGAAGAGCAGTAGCAGCAGGAGGAGAGGCAGCCCAGCCATTCTTCTCACCTTCCCTCCTAGAGCAGAAATCAAGATTGTGCCGAAGCTGAATTGCAGGCATCACTTTAAATTTCACCAGAGCCATGCAACCTGACCTTGGAGCAAATTTATATAATTCATTCTTTTTTCTTACCCGTCTTTGTCCTGTGACTGTGAAAAGAAAACTAGACCAGATGAGTCTGGTCAAGAATTAGTTGTTTGCAAGACAAGAGATGGTGAGATGTTTTGCCTCCACTTGCAGGACTCAAGGCGTATTTTTTAAAGCAGATGTTATCTGGGAAGATTTTTGTGGGTAGAAATCCATAGGAAACAGATTGAGAATTATTGTTCTTATAATTGCAAGGAAAAGCAATTGTCCTATCTAGTCAACAAGAGCTGCGACGAAAGAGAAAACGGAGGCCAGCTGTGTCTCTCCAGCCCAAGAGTTTGCTCTTTGTAAGAGAAGGTAAACTGACATGTCTTTTTCCTACCTGTAGGGAGAAGTCAAAGCACATTTCTTTAAAGCATATTTTCTCTTTTCTGGGTAGAAATCCACAAGGGTATACATTAAGAATTACTGTTCTTATGATAATTGCAAGGAAATGCAATTTTCCTATCTGCTTAGCACTGGGTTTCATTTGTATGCCAGAAGGGGAAAATATCCTTGTGTCTTTTGTTAATCCCCAGTTCGTACAGACTTTGGAGTCAAGATGAAGTTGGGTATCTGACCTACATGACTTCCATACACAAAGTGGGGTTTGGCCTGTGCCCTATACAGAATTCAAATGCAGGACCCAAAGCAAACAATCCAGACCCATGCAGTGATTTCTTGCAAAGTATGCACTAATGGAGACCTCCTCCAAAAGAATAATGGGAGACACACCCCTGCAGACTAAAGGCACTCATATTTATACATTTTTGAATGGAGGGGTAAAATGATGCATGGACACATATTCATAAGTAATTAAAGAATAGATCTCAGGTTAACAGAATAACAGAGTTGGAAGGGATCTTGGAGGTCTTCTAGTCCAACCCCCTGCTCAGGCTGGAAACCCTATACCATTTCAGACAAATGGTTGTCCAGTCTTTTCTTAAAAACTTCCAGTTTTGTAGCATTCACCACTTCTGGTGGAAAGTGGTTCCACTGGTTAATTGTTCTCACTGTCAGGAAGTTCCTCCTTAGTTCTAGGTTGCTTCTCTCCTTGATTATTTTCCATCCGTTGCTTCTTCTCCTGCCTTCTGGTGCTTTGGAGAATAGCTTGACTCCCTCTTCTTTGGGGCAACCCCTGAGATGTTGGAACACTGCTATCATGTCACCCCTAGTCCTTCTCTTCATCAAAACTAGACCTACCCAATTCCAGCAACCGTTCCTTCTATGTTTTAGCCTCCAGCCCCCTGATCATCTTTGTTGCTCTTCTCTGCACTCTTTCTAGAGCCTCAACATCTTTTTTACATTGTGGTGACCAAAATTGGATGCAGTATTCCAAGTGTGGCTTTACCAAGGCCTTTTAAAACAGTATTAACACTTCATGTGATCTTGATACTATCCCTCTGTTAATGCATTTAAGTATTAAAAATATTTGGTGCCTCTCTCATATCAAAATGAAGCTGGGTGGCTTACAGTATTAAAACATTAAAATGCTAACAGATTTCTAAAACAATAAAGTAGAAAATCCCAATCCAAATAAAATTATAGTTAAAAGATGAGGTGGGAGTGGACAGGATGTATGGGGGTGGGGAGTTGGGATTGCCTCTTAATACATCATACCTTCAGTATGACGCTCCCCCATTTGGGCCCCAAGTCTTCTAGCAGAATCAGGTCTTTAGGCTCTGCAGAAGGTCAAAAGGGTGGTAGGCAATTTCTCCTTAGGGGGTAAGATCAGCAAAGGATGGAAAGTGATTGAGAGATTCAACCTGGAAATAAGGAGAAATTTCCTGACAGTGAGAACAATCAACCAATGGAACAGAAATTGCCTTCAGATGTTGTTGGTGCTTCATCACTGGAGGCTTTCAAGAAGAGACTGGACTCTCATCTGTCAGAAATGGTGCAGGGACTCCTGCTTGGGCAGGGGGTTGGACTAGATGACCTACAAGGTCATCTTCCAACTCTGATCCTATGCTATGCTATGCTATGCTATGCTATGCTATGCTATGCTATGCTATGCTATGCTATGCTATGCTATGCTATGCTATGCTATGCTATGCTATGCTATCCTATCCTATCCTATCCTATCCTATCCTATCCTATCCTATCCTATCCTATCCTTTTCTGTAGGAACCACAACAGAGAATGCCCTTCTCCTGGACCCCACCAGCTGGAGATGCAAGGAATATGGTATAAGCACCATACCAATTGTGCCATATTCTGGACTTGTGGCTCTGCTCAGAGTCAGTCATGAGTTGGTCAATTCCCATTTAGAGTAATGTAACATCCTCCCCATTGGGCTGCCCTTGAAGACTACCTAGAAACTACAGCTGATCCAAATGTAGTGGTTGGTTCAAATGGGCTGCATTGGTTGCCGGTTGCCCTTTGGGTGAGGTTCAAGGTGCTGGTTCTTACCTATAAAGCCCTACATGGCTTAGGCCCGGGATATTTACAGGACCGTCTGCTGCCAGGAACGACTTCCCATCGCCCTGTGCGCTCACACAGAGAGGGTCTCCTCAGGATGCCAACAGCCAGACAATGTCGGCTGGTGACCCCCAGGGGGAGGGCCTTCTCTGTTGGGGCACCTGCCCTTTGGAATAAGCTCCCCTGAGAACTTCGGATGGCCCCAGATTACTGGTCCTTTCGTCGCAACCTAAAGACATACCTTTTCCAACTGACCGACCTGGACTGAAGACAGGGGGGGGGGTTAATTTTGTTTTAATTTTTATTGGTTTTTAGTGGGGCTTTGTAAATTTAATCTCTTTTAATATTTGTATTTATTGTTTTATTGTTGTTTTATTGTTGTTAGCCGCCCTGAGTCCTTCGGGAGATAGGGCGGCATATAAGTCCCATAATTAAATTAAATTAAAATGTAGTGGCACAGTCATGAGTTGGTCAATTCCCATTTAGAGTAATGTAACATCCTCCCCATTGGGCTGCCCTTGAAGACTACTTAGAAACTACAGCTGATCCAAATGTAGTGGTTGGTTCAAATGTAGTGGCACACCAAGTACTGGACACTACTAGACTTACCCATGTTATCTATCCAAACTATCCATGCACACAGATGTCCTAGACCAGCAACCCCCAATGGGCCTGCAGCTTGGTGGCCCATCTGGGGAGGTGAGAAGAGAACTGGACCATGTGAGTGGCAGGCCATTGCACATGCACGCACATCTTGACTGTAAATTGAGCTGGACACAAATGCATATGTGCGCTGACCAGTTGCTAGCATGAGTCTGAGCTGAGCACACACATTTGTGTGTTGGCCTGCTGCTCAAATGAGTCGAGCTGCACATGCATATGTGTGCCCGTCCTGTGGCCCGGTTGAAAAGAGGCCATGGCCCAGTAGTAATTTAATTTAATTTAATTTAATTTAATAATTTAATTTGTATACCGCCCTTCTCCCGAAGGACTCAGGGCGGTGAACAGGGCAATACATAATAAAAAACAGGATACAAAAATTAAAAAGTGATTAAACAACTATGCCCGTAATGAATACATATTAGAAATTAAAACTAATTATAAAAAACCCAACCCCATCCCGTCAGACCAGGCCAGCTTGTTCAAAAAAGAAGGTTTTGAGATCGCGGCGAAAGGAGCGAAGATCGGGCGCCATCCGGAGCTCTACCAGTAACTGATTCCATAGCTCCAGGGCGCCCACAGAGAAGGATCTCCCCCTGGGGGCCACCAATCGGCATTCTTTGATCAGAGGCACCCTGAGGAGGCCCTCTCTGTGGGAGCGCACTGGACGGAGGGAAGTTGACGCTGGCCGCAGGTGTTGCCGTAGGTAATCTGGACCCATGCCATGAAGGGCTTTGTAAGTCATCACTAACACCTTGAACCTCACCCGGAGAGCAACCGGTAGCCAATGCAGCTCGCGGAGCAAAGGTGTAACATGGGAGTATCGGGAAACCCCCAAGACAACTCGCGCGGCTGCATTCTGCACCAGTTGAAGTCTCCGGGTGGTGCAGTAGGCTGCAGCCTGGGGTTTGTGGTTGGGGGTTGTTTATAAGTCACATTTTTCAGTGCTTTTGAAACTTCAGTCAGTCACTAAATGAATTCTTGTAAGTTGAGGACTCCAAGTAATCTATTCTGATCTGGTCTTTGCCTTTCAAACTGCCTTGCTTTGGTTTCAAACCCATATCTGTCTCAGTCCAGCAATGAAAGGAAATATATTATACTATGTATTATATTATACTCCTAAAAAAACTGGAATTTGTCATCTCACAATTGGTTGCACAGAGCACCGAGGATCATTTTATGCAAAAAATATTTCTTCCTAGTATTTAAGGAATGCATCTCGGATATACTGTGGAATATTATCAATTTTTGGAAAGCTTGTAAAAATGAGAAGAGCAACTGACATGGACGAGATTTAAGGGTGAGGTTAAAGCTTGAGTTAACTGCATGTTAACTCAGGGGATTTTAAGTGGATTTTTCTATCTTTTTGGGTTTACATAGGAGCTCCAATAGATGACATGGCACAAGAGTTGATTAGAATACTATTATTATTGTTATTGTTATTGTTATTGTTATTATTTATTTATTTATTTATTTATTTATTTTGATATTATCTGCTCATCCCACCTAGGAAACAGCCTCACATTGATGAGGGAGCCCAGCAGAACATGATGTGTGGAGGATTTAAATTCTTTCATTTCAAGAAAATAGACAATGTGAGCTTACAATTAATCATGCACTTGTAATCAGTGCAAATCCTGACCTCTCTGTTGGCTTTCAGTGGTGTGACAATTGGGGTTTTCCATTCACAGCCATCTACGGGCTGTAGTACCCCCGTTCAACTAGCTTGTCCAACTCAGCATCTATCTTGTGCTTGAGAGCAAATGGCACTCTGTGGGGCTTAATCCTGATAGGCATTACAGCAGGATCAAGCTTAAAGGCTATCGGAGGACCCTTGTACATTCCAAGGCTTGTGTCAAAAACATTTGCAAACTCCTCGCATACTGACTTTAAGTTCGCGATTTGTGTCTGATTGATTCCGGTAACCTGGATGCCTAGTGCATCAAACCAATCAAGTCCTATCAGATTCGTTCGCTGACCTTCTACTACAATAACGTGCAGAGGCCCTGAAAACCCCTTGAATATGATTGCCAATGTGGCCTAGCCCTTGATGGCGACTCTAGCATTTTGAAAATCGGTCAGGATAATGTCAGATGGCCTAAGCTTGGCCCACCTCTTGCTGTGGTTGCAGACAAACTGGAATGTATCGAGTGAAATGATGGACACGACTGACCCAGTGTCCAGTTCCATCTTGCAAGGAACCCTTTGCAGCTCAACCTGAAGTCGAAATTTTGGTTTAATGGGGTGGCAAGCTCCTGTGCGGCAAACGCTCTGGGGGCTGGAGCAAAACCCTACACTAAATTGTCCTGGGGCCCTGGTACCTCTCCTGATCAGAATGTCCGATTGGCGGTTCAATTGGTGGTCCTTCTGGCGACCTCTGCAGACTGAAGCAATGTGGCCGATCTTCCCACAGACCCAACACATGGCTGTCTGGAACCTGCAGTCCATGCATTGGTGGTGGCCGCCACAACCAGGGCATCAAAGAAAGAGACCTGCCTTGTAAGTTGTCCCATGTTGATGGTTGTTGCGGTGTTGCTGTTCATTGTGCCATTGAAGCTTGTCCACTTCTTGGCTGCTGTCGGAGTCTTCAGCATGTTTGGCATCCTCGTGGTGGACAGCTTCCTCGTGCTGTGCATTTTTGTTGGGCCGCATGGCTTTCATGGCCCCGCCGGCGGCTTCGTCCGCCATGATCTCCTTCAAGGCATCTGGGAGCAATAACGTTTCTTTGGCAAAGAGCTTCTGTTGCAGCTTTCTGTCTCGTAGGCCACAGATGAGCCAGTCTTGAAGCCTCTCTTCTAAATCGGTAAACTGGCACAGGCGTGAAGCTTGCCTCAAGGCCATGATGAATTCGGAAGCTGTTTCACCCGGCTGCTGAATCCTCTGTTTGAATGCATGCCTCCAAGCTATTACTGAAAGCTTGGGCTGGAAATGGTCACCGAGCCATTTCTTCAAGTCCGTGTACGTTACGGACTCCAGCTGTGTTGGGGCAAATAAATTCTCCACGATGTCAAATGTTGATGGGCCGCAAACACACAGGAGCATTGAGGCCTTTAGGCCGTCTTCGGTGACTTGATTGGCAAGGAGATAGTTCTTGACCCTGGAACTGTATGAAGACCATCTTTCTTGGTGAGTTACATCAAATTCTTCCAGCTTTCCGACCTTCACCATCTCGGGAAGTCTTCGTGGCTGGGGTTCATCATCTTCTTGTCCTGCTCCTCTGTAGGCCCAGGGACTGGTCCACAGGGCTTGTGGTCGCTAGCGTGGTTGTGCTAGGCCGACTGAGGGGGGGAATTGCTTTCCCTGATGGGTGCTTGCTGGCCTCACCCCTAATGACTCTCAGCTCTTCAGGAGCAGCAGGATACCATCCTCATTGCCAGTGTTGTGTACTGAGTTCGTTGCTTGAGTGAAGAGACAAGGCGAGTGAGTTCAGGCAGGAGCATTCTTTATGTGCTAGCAGGAACTGAACTGAGAAACAGGGCTGCTGCAAATGCAGCTATTTATACCATGGCCTCTAGGTGACGGCCAATAGGTTTGAAGCAACCTATTGCTGCCCTAGAGGCAGCCAATGGCAGCTCCGGAGATGGGTTGTCTGAGGATCTGAGAGCTGTTAGACAGCTCCTTGCTTAACCAACCTTCCAGCATTCAAACCCACGTGGTACACTCAGCAAAACAAGGCCCAATACATTACACCTAACTGAGAAATCTCCCTGCCTCTTGTTACAAACCATTGGAGAAGTTGGAACCAAGTTTTCAATCTCTGCCACATGGGAATAAATAAACCAGCTCTTCCATCCAAACATTGGTTTGATTACTCACACTTGCTAGATTACTCACACATGCCACCATGGCCCATTAGCACTCATGCTATCTGAAAAAACTATGGATCAGTCCATCTTGTACGCAGGTGCTCAGTTTCATGTAGGTCAATTACCCAAATTCGCTTTGACTCTCAAGTCCAGCAGCTCTGTGGATTAGCAACCAGAGACACATACATGTTTTTCCTTTTCTGATGCACAAACACAATGGAGTGCTAAGTGGGTGGGACAATTGCTTTTCCTTGCAGTTATCAGAAGAACAGTAGTTGTTATTGTATCCCCTGAGGATTTCAAACCACAAAAATCTTTCAAGACAAAACCTGCTCTAAAAAATATGCTTGGATTTCTCCAGGTGGGGGCAGGGCATGTCACGTTCCCTTGTCTTGCAAACAGCTTACTCCTGGATTTGATGAGACTGAGCTGCCCTTAATTTTCTCTTTGTTTGCAGCCCAAACACAGGTAAGAGGAAGCATATTTGATATATTTGCCCTGAAGCCATCCAGGTGGCATGGCGTGCCCTGTGTTTATCCTGTTAAAGCTCTGGTGAAATTTAAAGTGATACCTATGATTCAGCTTCTCCATAAACCTTGATTTCTGATCTAGGAGGGAAGGTGACAAGAATGATTAGGCTGCCTCATCTGCTGCTGCTGCTCCTGCTCTTCTGGCTCTTTCCTCCAGTTATTGCTAAGAGGATTCAAACCCTTTGTGTGTTGCCACAACCTTACAAGATTCAGGAACACTACTACAGGCCTGGTGATCCCATTATTGGTGGGAATTTGCCCTTGGGGAACTATTGGCAAACTTTCTTAGACTTTAACAGAGACCCATACCCATTTTCTCTCCCATATTTGTAAGTTTTACCTGGAGGATAAATATCCAGGTAATTGTTAGATGTGTTTGCTCAGAAATATTTGTTCTCATTATATTTCAGTTTCTCTTGTAGTTCAAATCTTTGTGCTTTTCTCAATAAAGAGCCAAACTGCCTAGTTAAATAGGGTAGTTTATCTTTCTAGAAGTCTTCATTAGGAAGACAATAAACAACATAGAGAGAGAGGAGGGACAACATTTTATGAAGTTTACTAGCCTAATGAAGAAGATGACTTACACTGTTAATTTGGACAGCAAGTTATGATTGAAATCTCAAGTAACAGTTCAAAGCTTTTCCAGCATGGGGTACTGCAAAAAAACCCTCAACACTCAGTTTTAGAATGCAAGTGCTTATAAATAATGGCCCTCAGTAAATATTTCCTGTGACCTCACTAAAGTCTTGTGCTCAGCAAAGGTTACCTATCCTGAAGAAGCTGCTTCAAAGAGAAGAAAATTGATTAGGTTTATAGAGGAGAAATTGGGAAGGATTATAACCACAGAAGCAACATGAAGACAGGAGGGATGATAGAGGGATATGAAATGGTCCATGATATACAGTAGGTAGACTTTTTTCCTTTCTCAAAAATCCATCCAAGTTTAATCAAGAAAAATCTTTTTTTTTTAAAAAAAAAACTTTAAAAAGACAAGGCAAATTCCACCAGCACACACAAGTGTTGCTGTAATGCAGACATGTCAAATTTGCGACATCACGTGATGTTGCACAATGTATCGGGACAGTTTTGCCATTGCCGGCAATTGGGTGGTTGCGGCTTCTGCATGATACATCTGGTCCATGGGCCAACAGTTTGACACCCCTGCTGTAATGTTTCACAATGTTTCTCTCACTATAGACCCACACCCAACAACTACCAGCTGTTCATGGCCTTGGTATTTGCAGTGACACAGATCAATAAGGATCTGGTACTCCTCCCCAATGTTACTCTTGGCTTCAACATGTATGACAATGGCTATTGGAAGAAGAGGGTTTTTTTAATCAGCCTCTTTCTGCTGTCTACACATGACCAAATGGTTCCAGGTTATAAATGTGACCAACAGGACACTCTCTTCTCTGTCATTGGAGGTGACAACCCCCAATTGTCAATGCAGATGGCCTCCATCTTCAGCATCTTCAAGGTCCCACAGGTATGGAGGCTCCTTTAGATACAGTTATGGAGTAACTGAACACAGAAGTCCAAGATGACACCAAAAGAGAGGGGCAGACATCAATAGCATATGACTTAGACCAGGGGTGTCAAACTCACAGTGTCATGTGACATGTCACGACATATCGTGACTTCCCATTGCCCCGAGCTGGGGTGGGCATGGCTTCCACGTGATCCATTCAGCCCAATCAGCCCACTACTGACTTAGACAAATGGTACTACAATCGGGTTCATTTTTCATATGTCAAGATATCTTTTATATAACCTCTAAGAGAGATATAGTGTAATATTTCTGTACTTGCCAAGAGGAACTCCTTCCTAACTTATTATTCATAAAATGGTAGCCATTCTTTCATTGCAATTTAATTCCTGCACAAATTGGTGATTTGTTTCCTTGGATTCTGACATGTCACAACTGGGAAAATATGTTAATTGGTGGCTCTTATCTATCTTATCTATCAAAATGAATTAGTTTGACTGATGGGGTCAATAAACTACACAACTGGGACCCCCAAAGTCACCATCAATCTTTACTTTTGTCTTTTAAAGAACATTCTCCCTTTTTCCAGCTCAGTATTGGCTTTGAGTTCATTCAGGGAGACCAAAGAGCTTATCCTTCCTCTTTCCGGATTAATCCCAAGGCATTTCCTCAATATGTGGCTTTAGTCCAACTACTCCTGTACTTCCAGTGGAACTGGGTTGGATTTATTGCCTCTGAAAATGAGAATGGAGAACGATTCCTCTCAACTCTGAGGCCAATGCTCCTGGAGAACGAGATCTGCCTGGCCTTCACTCAAATGGTAAAACATGATGCTTCTGATGTGGAAGTGTACAAATTCACTTTACATTCTAAAATATGGGCTAATATTGAAATCATTCTTTCATTTGGAGAATCTGAAATTGTTAAAAAATTTCTTTGGGCTATCAACTTTTATATATTTAATGAAAGGAGACCAAGTGAGAAAGTTTGGATCCTAACTTCCTATTGGAAACCACATGCAAATGATTTTCGACATAAATGGCCCCTTTTTAAGCACTTGCATGGGTCTCTGCATTTTAGGGATCACAGTGGTATTATCTCAGAATTCAGCAATTTCCTCCTCTCTTTAGACCCTTTGAATCCACAAGGAGATATGATTCTCCCACTGTGGTGGGAAAAGGTCTTTGGCTGTGAGTTCCACAAACCAGGTCATTATATTGTAAAATGGAAGAAATACTGTACAGGAAAAGAGAATTTACAGAATCTGCCAACCTACATGTTTCAAACGAGCATGACAGGTGAAAGTTACAATGTCTACAATGCCATTTATGCTCTGGCACATGCATTACATGCAATGTATGGATCTGGATCACAACCAGCCATGATGAAGTTTGGAAAGAGGATCTCTAATGTTCAGTCCTGGCAGGTAATCTCTGACACTTTTTATTCAGTCCATAGATCTTAAAGAGAAAACTTCCCATATGTAATATTTGAAATATTCATTAAATATCAGTATGCTACTACAGAACAGATTAAAACAGCAATTATTGAAAAAATAATCTGAATTAAGTACGTTTTGTTGAAAGGGGGCAGAGGGGAAAAAAGAAGAACTGCAAACCAGGTTAAGATTGTTTCGGCCACCTCATAAGGCTAGTTGTTCAATTTCCCATCTATATGCCGATTTCTCGTTGTCTCAAACCAATCATTGCACTGAGGCTGCCGTCGGCGGCACCATCTTGAAGTAGAAAAAAAATTCCTCATACATTGTGCATTTGAGTCCTTTTTGATTGACCCTGTATTTGGTTTCTACATAACTTGTATTGTCTCTGAGAAGCCACAAAACAATAGAAGCCACGATGCCTTTCAGCCAATTACTCCAATTACTGAAGATCTCTTTTCTTTCAGCTTCTTCCTTATTTGATGAATGTCCAGTTCAATAACAGTGCTGGAGAGGAAATCTCCTTCTCAGAAAAAGGACTGGGATCTGCTCGTTATGACCTTCTCAACTGGGCTCGTCTCCCCAATAGATCAGTTGTCCTTCTGAAAGTTGGGCAAATAAATCCCGGGGCTCCCCCAGGTCAGGATGTCACCATTCGCTCTGATGCAATTATCTGGCCTACAAAGGTGAGCTTGAAGATTCACTCTCTCCTGGGGCTGCAGAACTTCCTAACTAAATTATTGAATCAGGAAACATGACAGCTTGACATTTGGTGAAAAATCTGCTTTGCATGTAAGTCACTTCCCTCCGCCCTGTGCGTTCCCACAGAGAGGGCCTCCTCAGGGTGCCACCGGTCAGAGAATGTCGATTGGTGGCCCCCAGGGGGAGATCCTTCTCTGTGGGCGCCCCGGTACTATGGAATCAGTTACCGGTTGAGCTCCGGATGGCGCCCGATCTTCGCTCCTTTCGCCGCGATCTAAAAACATACTTGGTCGAACAAGCCGGCCTGGCCTGATGGGGGATTGGTGGGGTTTTTACTGTATTTTATTGGGGTTTTTTTATTATGTATTAATTGTTTTTTAGTGGGCATTTATTTAATTATTTTTTTAACTTTTGTAATTTTGTCTTTTTATTCTTGCCCTGTTCACCGCCCTGAGTCCTTCGGGAGAAGGGCGGTATAGAAATATTAATAAATTAAATTAAATTAAATTTGAGGTCTCTGATTTATGTCAGGATTGGAAAGAACTTCTTGTAATGAAGTTGGCCATTAGAGCAAGCAACACTAATTTCTAAGGACCGTTCCCATTATGGAATCACACACAAGTGACAAAATCCAATAATGGAGGCTCAGTGCAATGGGGTTTTTTTTAGCATGCATTGGTGGAATTTCCTCCAGGAAGCCATAGGGTGGACTCAAATTTAAACATTTCAAGACAGAAAGAGTAAATGATGCAGTCATACCTATGGACAGGTAATAGATGTAAGCATAGATATTCATAATTTTGCAAAACAGAACTTATTTCCCACTATTCTACTGTTACTATGCTCAGTAAAAAATATTACCTTAATTTTTTTTTAAAAAAATATCAGTTATATGGAAGGGAAACATTGATAAAGCATACTTTCCTTCTGAAAGATGGGCAAATAAATCCTAGGTCTCCCCCAGGCCAAGATGTCATCATTTGCTCTGATGCAATTATCTGGCCTACAAAGGTGAGCTGGAAGATTCATTCTGTCCTGGGGATGTAGAATTTCCTAACTAGAACATAGAACTACTGAATTAGGAAGCATGTCAGTATGACATTCGGTGAAAAATATGCTTGGCATGTAAGAGTTTTGAGGTCTGATTTGTGTTAGGATTGGGAATAATGTCTTGTAACCCAGTTGGCCATTAGAGCAGGCAAAGTGATTTCTGAGGACAATTCCAATTGTAAAATCAAACACAGGACATAAAACCCAATAAGTCATGTTCACTACAGTGACTTTTTTATTTAATAGTATGCACTGGAGGAATTTCCCCCCAGGAAGCAAGAGGATACACTCCTATTTAAACATTTCAAGAGAGATGGGAAAAATTATAGTCATACAGGTAACAGAAGATGTAAGCATAGATATTCAAAATTGGTAAAAAATCAAATTAATTCCCAGCCTTTCTACCGTTACTATCCTCAATAAAAAAAAGTATTAATAAAAACATCAGTCACGTGGAAACAGAAACATTGATAAATCTTTGTGGTTGCCTCAATTACCACATTTTTTTTCTATGTTTCTATTTTGCTAACACACTCCAATGCCTCCAAGAACTTGGTTGCTTCTCAGTGCTCATGTGAATCCTCATGGTTTATTGTTTCATAAAAGCTGCAGCTCAATGTCACAAATCTTCCTTTGCATGCCAAAATCTGAGCGCCGATCTCCAACATCCACAGGTGGGTCTGTAGTGCCACTGAACTGAATCCCCCAGGAGCTCTACCTGGTTTCTGATACAACCTGGAGAATCTTATCAGAAGATGGACACAGACTATGGAAATGGATAAGTAAAGCAGGTCCATTGTTTCAGTCATCTCAAGCATTTCTCTTTTCTCTTTTAGAAGGTGCCCTTTGCCAGGTGTAGTAGGAACAGGTGCCATGCAGGAGAGAGGAGAAGTGTTCCAGAAGGCAAGCAAGTTTGCTGCTACCAATGTGCCCCTTGTTCAGATGGGAGGATTTCTGATAAAACAGGTAGAGTAGACTTCAAATATAGACCTTCCAGGATCAGTGAACAATTCTATAAATAAAAATATTGATTATTAAAAATCATTGTTCATAGAATTGATATGCTTCAACGTTCCAGGGTAAAATTTTCCCCATAAATTACTCTCAAGGAACTGGCAGATGTGATCTCAGAACCACTCGACTATAGTTTTCACAGATCCTGGAGCACTGGGGAACTATCAGAGGACTGGAAGAGAGCTGATGTAGTTCCCATCTTCAAAAAAGGGCAAAAATAAATGGATCCAGGAAACTACAGACCTATCAGCCTGACCTCAATACCTGGGAAGATTCTGGAAAAGATAATCAAACAACGAATCAGCAAACACCTAGAGGCAAACAAAGTCATTACTAAAAGCCAACATGGGTTTGTCAAAAACAGATCATGCCAGACAAATCTTATTGCATTCCTTGATCAAGTGACAAAATTAGTGGACCAGAGGAATGCTGTGGATATAATTTACTTGGACTTCAGTAAGGCATTTGATAAAGTAGATCACAATCTACTACAGCATCATCACCAGATGGATTCATAACTGGCTGACTGGCCGTACCCAGCGTGTGGTCCTCAATGAAAATGCAGCTACATGGAGGGAAGTGTGTAGTGGAGTGCCCCAGGCCTCTGTTATGGGCCCAGTGCTCTTCAACATCTTCATCAATGATTTGGATGAGGGGATAGATGGGGAACTCATCAAATTTGCAGACGACACCAAGCTGGCAGGAATAGCCAACACTCCAGAAGATAGGCTGAAAATACAGGAGGAACTGGACAGACTTGAACATTGGGTGCTATCTAACAAAATGAAATTCAGTGGTGAAAAAAGAAAGTTCTACATTTAGGCAAGAAAAAACAAATGCACAGGTATAGTATAGGTGGTACATGGTTTAATAATAGTAATTGTGAGAGGGATCTTGGATTCCTAGTGGACAATCACTTAAATATGACCAGCTATGTGCTGCAACTGTCAAAAAAGCCAACGCAGTCCTACGCTGCATTAACAGAGGGATACAACCAAGATCGCGTGAAGTATTAACACCACTTTACAATGCCTTGGTAAGGCCACACTTGGAATACGGCATCCAGTTTTGGTCCCCGCAATGTAAAAAAAGATGTTGAAACTCTAGAAAGTGTACAGAGAAGAGCAACAAAGATGATTAGGGGACTGGAGGCTAAAACATATAAGGAACAGTTGCTGGAATTGAGTATGTCTAGTTTAATTAAAAGAAGGATGAGGGGGGACATGATAGCAGTCTTCCAATATCTCAGGGGCTGCCACAAAGAAGAGGGAGTCAAGCTATTCTCCAAAGTGCCTAAAGGCAGGACAAAAAGCAATGGATGTAAGCTAAACAAGGACAGAAGCAATAAGAACTAAGGAGAAACTTCCTGACAGTTAGAACAATTAACCAGTGGAACAACATGCCTCCACAAGCAGTGAATGCTCCAACACTGGAAGTTTTTAAGAAGAGACTGGACAGCCATTTGTCTGAAATGGTATAGGGTTTCCTGCCTTAGCGGGGGGTTGGACTGGATGACCTCCAACTTCCCTTCCAACTTTATTATTATTATTATTATTATTATTATTATTATTATTATTATTATTATTATTATTATTATTATTATTATTATTGTTGTTGTTGTTGTTGTTGTTGTTGTTGTTGTTGTTGTTGTTGCTGCTGTTGCTGTTGCTGTTGCTGTTGTTGCTGTTGCTGTTATTCACTTATTTCCCTTTTCAGAATATTGGGTGCACAATTTTATATCCTTCTCCTTGTAACCAATTTCTCCATAAATCAGTTTGTATCAGGAAAAGAGACCATTCCCTCTCATGATATTTAGTGCACCTTTTTATGTCTTCCCCTGTTGCATTTTGGACATTCTCAGCACAGATTAAGGGATGCGGTGGCTCAGTGGGTTAGGACGCTGAGCTTGTAGATCAGAAGGTCGGCATTTTGGCGGGTCGAATCCCAAGTGCCGCGTAGCAGAGTGAGCGCCTGTTACTCGTCCCAGCTTCTGCCAACCTAGCTGTTCGAAAGCACATAAAAATGCAAGTAGAAAAATAGGGACCACAACGGTGGGAAGGTAACAGTGTTCCGTGCGCCTTTGGCGTCTAGTCATGCTGGCCACATGACCACGGAGACGTCCTCAGACAAGCGCTGGCTCTTTGGCTTTGAAACAGAGATGAGCACCGGCCCCTAGAGTTGGAAACGACTAGCACGCATGTGCGGGGGAAACTTTACCTTTACCTTACCAACACAGATTAAAAGATAATGTACACACAACCAACAAAAAGCAAGATTTCTGCTGATAGATAGATCAGTCTTTTTCTGGTTCCAGTATGAAGTGGGGGAAAACAATCCCTCTGAAACTAAAAACCACAGTAGTCATGGAAGTGTCCATTGAATTGACAGGGCCTTTCTTCCATAGCAAATTGACCAGGCCAGCTGGAGATGAATAGATCCATGTCTCTGACTAATCTATCCCAGGATCATTAACAAAGAAGGAGGATTGGCCTTTTTTGATCCACCCTGAAATACACAGTGGGTCATTCCATCACTTCCTTTGGGGGCTGGCCATACTACAAAGGGGACAATCACGTCACCCCGAGGATGGGATAATGCTCATGGTAAATGACTCCTAAATCCTTACATAAACCACTTGATTTCAGATGCAGCTGTATGTGATCCTTGCCCAGAAGACCAATACCCAAACAAGGATAAGGTCCACTGCATTGACAAGAAGCTCCACTTCCTTGCCTATCAAGACCCTCTGGGATATACTTTAGCTTCTTTAGCTATTTTCTTTTCCCTGATCACAATTTCTGTCCTGGTGATTTTCCGTAAACATCATGACACACCAATTGTCAAGGCCAACAACCGAGATCTCACGTACATCGTCCTGGTCTCCCTCTTGCTCTGCTTCCTTTCCTCCTTCCTCTTCATTGGTCAACTTGGGAAAGTCACCTGCCTCTTTCGACAATCTGCCTTTGCCATTCTCTTTTCCATTGCAGTTTCCTCTGTGTTGGCAAAAACTGTCTTGGTGGTGCTGGCCTTCATGGCTACCAAGCCAGGGAACAAGACAAGGAAACTCTTAGGAAAACCACTGACCACCTCCATTGTCTTAGGTTGTCCCCTGGTTCAAGTAGTTCTTTGTGCCACCTGGCTGACAACTTCTCCCCCATTTCTCAACATAGATTTCCACTCCTTGGTAGGAGAGACCATCATAGAATGTAAGGAAGGATCAGCTGCAATGTTTTATGCTGTCCTTGCCTACCTGGGTTTCCTGGCCCTTGTGAGTTTCACAGTGGCTTTTATGGCCAGAAAATTGCCTGACAGCTTTAATGAAGCCAAGTTCATTACTTTTAGCATGCTGGTGTTCTGCAGTGTTTGGATCACCTTCATCCCCACCTACCTGAGCACCAAAGGGAAGTCCATGGTGGCTGTGGAGATCTTCTCCATCTTGACCTCTGGGGCTGGTCTTTTGGCTTGTATCTTTTTCCCCAAATGCTACATTATCCTATTGAGGCCCAATCTGAATTGTAAAGAGAATATCATGAGGCAGAAGAATTGCTGATTTATTTTGAGATTGGGCGCTTTGATTTTGAGATATATTTGTATCCGATCTGATTTTTAAAATAAATCATGAAAACGCAAGAAAATGTTGTCCATTAAATAACTGGTAATGTAACATGATGTGTCTACACAAACTATCTGTTAATCAACATCACCCATCTTTTTTTTTCTTCATTCTTTATGGTTCTTCCCAGTGAGGCCCCAGTGATCAAGATAGAGGTAAACTACAGGTGAAACTCGAAAAATTAAAATATCATGCAAAAGTTCATTTCTTTCAGTAGTGCAACTTAAAAGGGGAAACTAATATATGAGATAGACTCATTACATGCAAAGCAAGATAGTTTAAGCCGTGATTTGTCATAATTGTGATGATTATGGCTTACAGCTCATGAAAACCGCAAATCCACAATCTCAGTAAATTGGAATATTGTGAAAAGGTGCAATATTCTAGTCTCAAAGTGTCCCACTCTAATCAGCTAATTAATCCATAACACCTGCAAAGGGTTCCTGAGCCTTTAAATGGTCTCTCAGTCTGGTTCAGTAGGAATCACAATCATGGAGAAGACTGCTGATCTGACAGTTTTGCAGAAAACCATCATTGCCACCCTCCACAAGGAGGGAAAGCCTCAAAAGGTAATTGCAAAAGAAGTTGGATGTTCCCAAAGTGCTGTATCAAAGCACATTAATAGAAAGTTATGTGGAAGGGAAAAGTGTGGAAGAAAAAGGTGCACAAGCAGCAGGGATGTCAGCAGCCTGGAGAGGATTGTCAGGAAAAGGCCATTCAAAAGTGTTGGGGACTTTCACAAGGAGTGGACTGAGGCTGGAGTCAGTGCATCAAGAGCCACCACACACAGACGGATCCTGGACATGGGCTTCAAATGTCGTATTCCTCTTGTCAAGCTGCTCCTGAACAACAAACAACGTCAGAAGCATCTTACCTGGGCAAAAGAAAAACAGACCTGGTCTGTTGCTCAGTGGTCCAAAGTCCTCTTTTCTGATGAGAGCAACTTTTGCATCTCATTTGGAAACCAAGGACCCAGAGTCTGGAGGAAGAATGGAAAGGCACACACTGCAAGATGCTTGAAGTCCAGTGTCAAGTTCCCACAGTCTGTGTTGATTTGTAATGAGTCTGTCTCATATACTATTAGTTTCCCCTTTTAAGTTGCATTACTGAAAGAAATGAACTTTTGCACGATATTCTAATTTTTTGAGTTTCACCTCTATAATATTAAATATATGGATATTAGTTCCCAACAGGACATTTTCTCACTTTATTTATTTTAATCCAAAGAGTCTTTTTTTTCTGGGTTCATTATCCATGTTGATAAGCATATTCTCTAAGCATGTTGTGAATAAGATGCAGGAAGGAAGGAAGGAAGGAAGGAAGGAAGGAAGGAAGGAAGGAAGGAAGGATGGATACAAAGTTCAAGTTGGAGGAAAGAAAAAAGGTAGAACTATGTATACATGTAACAGAATGTTAGCAAAGAAAACATTTAGATGTTGCCCATTTCAGCAATAGAAAATCAAAGTTATTTTATTTTGTATATTTATTTCCTCATATACAGAGTATACCAAAAATCACTCCCCTTATAAATTGTGTCATTTAATTTACATAACAAATTACGGTATCTACAGGGCCTGTCTTTGGAACTGTACACACAGAGACAAACACAAAGATAAAAACACACTGTGTATGTGGCTTTCCATATTTCTATTCTATTCTATTCTATTCTATTCTATTCTATTCTATTCTATTCTATTCTATTCTATTCTATTCTATTCTATTCTATTCTATTCTATTCTATTCTATTCTATTCTATTCTATTCTATTCTATTCTATGGAGTCCTCCTAGATTCGCGGCTTACTTTGAAAGACTATATAGTGGCGGTGACTAGGGGGGCCTTCGCCCAGGTTCGCCTGGTTCGCCAGTTGCGGCCCTATCTAGACCGGGATGCCCTGTGCACGGTCACTCATGCGCTCGTGACCTCTCGTCTGGACTACTGCAACGCTCTCTACATGGGGCTTCCCTTGAAGACCACTCGGAGGCTCCAACTGGTACAGAATGCAGCCGCGAGAGTTGTCTTGGGAGTCTCCCGATACTCCCATGTTACACCTCTGCTCCGCGAGCTGCATTGGCTACCAGTTGTCTTCCGAGTAAGATTCAAGGTTTTGGTAATGGTTTTTAAGGCCCTATATGGCATGGGTCCGGAGTACCTCGGGGATCACCTGCTACCGGCGTCAACTTCCCTCCGCCCTGTGCGTTCCCACAGAAAGGGCCTCCTCAGGGTGCCACTGATCAGAGAATGTCAATTGGTGGCCCCCAGGGGGAGGGCGTTCTCTGTGGGCGCCCCGGATTTATGGAATCAGTTGCCGGTTGAGCTCCGGATGGCGCCTGACCTTCGCTCCTTCCGACGCGTTCTGAAGATCTATTTATTTGAACAAGCCGGCCTGGCCTGATGGGGGATGGGTTGGGGTTTTTATTGCGGTTTTTTACACTATTATTTATTGTTTAAGCTCGGGCTTATATTTAATTCTCTTTTAACTTTTGTACTTTGTATTTTATAAGTGCCCTGTTCACCGCCCTGAGTCCTTCGGGAGAAGGGTGGTATACAAATATAATAAACTTAAACTTAAACTTAAACTTTATTTATTCCCCTTCCTCTGAGTATTTATTTTCCTTACAGAGTTTTAAAACTCATCTGCAGCTTCCCCACATTCCAAAAATGTCATTCTTGGAAGCTTTTGTGGTATGCTCAGGACAATTATCATATGTTATTCCTCCATTGGCTCACCTGCTATAGCTGATTATCTTTATCAAAATAATAAAGGTAGGATGTAAACAAAGTAATAAATAAATTTGAACAGCAGCATTTTGCCAGGGCTCAGGTGGCTGAACTTGCTGTTTTTTTTTTGGGTCAGGGCTCCCTCTGCTAATGAAAAAGTAGCAAGTTTTGGATTTCTACACACAGTTTTTGTTTCATGTAAAAATCAGAACAAATCCTGGTTTAGATTCTGCCCGTTCAAGGCAAACCAGAAAAAGTGGGGGTGAACCCTTGGAAACTGATGGTCTACTTCTGTCTTCCAATGTAATAATTTGTCTTGTTTTGTAGAGAGTTCTAGGATTGGGAGGTTTTAACACAGATGAGAAAAAAATGGAAGGGTGTTAGTGATGATGGTTCTCTTCAAAGACCTGAAAGACTATCATAGAGAGAATCAAGACTGTTTCTTAATTGTTAAATGGTAAAATAGGTCAAATGAGGACTCAGGTTGAGGGGAATATGCCCACAATGTAAACCACCCAGAGAGTGCTGTAAAGCACTATGGAATGGTATATAAGTCTAAGCGCTGTTGCTATTGCTTTGTTGCTGGCAATGCCTCTGATGCACTTCCCTTGTGTTCCCCTTCTGATGCCCTATCTGGTTACATGACAAAACTCTTCTAGTTTGCCATGCATGAACTGAGATATTTGTTGGTGGCTCTGGTTAAGCAAGAGGCCTTGGGCATTAAATCTGAAAACACCAGAAACTCAAAGACACAAGGGGTTCAGTGGCAGTGGAGACATAAGGATATGTCATCCATGGTTTCTTTTCTTGCTTTCTGGTGCTTTGGAAAATAATTTCAGACAAGTGGCTATCAAGTCTCTTCTTAAAAACCTCCAGTAATGAAGCACTCACAACTTTTGAAGCCAAGCTGTTCTGTTGGTTAATTGTTCTCACTGTTAGAACATTCCTCCTTAATCCCAGGTTGCTTCTCTCCTTGAGCAACCTGGGATCCTTGATCAGGGTCCGTAAGATTATTTGGGACACTACACATCCTCTTCATGACCTGGTTTCCTTGTTACCTTCTGGGAGGAGGCTTCGTGGTATTCGAAGCAGAACATCCAGATTCAGTCACAGTTTCATTCCATATAGCATTAACCTTGTGAACTCTCATGTTTCCTCCTTCCATTATATATTCAAGATGGACAGTGTTTAATATTTATTTATTATGTATACATAGGGGTGTAGGCCTATACATATGTTGTACATAGTATGTTTAGGTGTGTGTCACGTATGTGTTCACTTTGAGAGTGGGCAACTAAATTTCATTTTTGATGTGTACCGTTGTGCCCACAGTAAAACATGACAATAAAGGTTATCTTGTCTTGTCTTATCTTGTCTTGCCATGCCTTGCCTTGCCTTGTCTTGTCTTGTCTTGTCTTACCTTTCCTTGCCATGCCTTGTCTTGTCTTGTCTTGCCATGCCTTGTCTTGTCTTGCCTTGTCTTGTCTTGTCTTGCCTTGCCTTGCCTTGCCTTGTCTTGTCTTGTCTTGTCTTGTCTTGTCTTGTCTTGTCTTGTCTTGTCTTGCCATGCCTTGCCTTGCCATGCCTTGCCTTGCCTTGCCTTGCCTTGTCTTGTCTTGTCTTATCTTGTCTTGCCATGCCTTGCCTTGCCTTGCCTTGTCTTGTCTTGTCTTGCCTTGCCTTGCCTTGCCTTGCCTTGCCTTGCCTTGCCTTGCCTTGCCTTGCCTTGCCTTGCCTTGCCTTGTCTTATCTTGTCTTGCCATGCCTTGCCTTGCCTTGCTGTGTCTTATCTTGTCTTGCCATGCCTTGCCTTGCCTTGTCTTGTCTTGTCTTGTCTTGTCTTGTCTTGTCTTGTCTTGCCATGCCTTGCCTTGCCTTGCCTTGCCTTGTCTTGTCTTGTCTTGTCTCGCCATGCCTTGCCTTGCCTTGCCTTGCCTTGTCTTGTCTTGTCTTGTCTTGTCTTGTCTTGTCTTGTCTTGTCTTGCCTTGCCTTGCCTTGCCTTGCCTTGCCTTGCCTTGCCTTATCTTGTCTTGCCATGCCTTGCTTTGCCTTGCTGTGTCTTATCTTGTCTTGCCATGCCTTGCCTTGCCTTGTCTTGTCTTGTCTTGTCTTGTCTTGTCTTGCCATGCCTTGCCTTGCCTTGCCTTGTCTTGTCTTATCTTGTCTTGCCATGCCTTGCCTTGCCTTGCCTTGCCTTGCCTTGTCTTGTCTTGTCTTGTCTTGTCTTGTCTTGCCTTGCCTTGCCATGCCTTGTCTTGTCTTGTCTTGTCTTGTCTTGTCTTGTCTTGTCTTGTCTTGTCTTGCCATGCCTTGCCTTGCCTTGCCTTGCCTTGTCTTGTCTTATCTTGTCTTGCCATGCCTTGCCTTGCCTTGCCTTGCCTTGTCTTGTCTTGTCTTGTCTTGTCTTGCCTTGCCTTGCCTTGCCATGCCTTGCCTTCTCTTGTCTTGTCTTGTCTTGCCATGCCTTGCCTTGCCTTGCCTTGCCTTACCTTGCTTTACCTTACCTTACCTTGTCTCATATCGTCTTATCCCATTCTGTCCTGTCTCACCTCACCTCACCTCACCTCACCTTAACTTACCTTACCATTAGTTTCCATCTATTGCTTCTTGTCTTTGCCTTCTGGTGCTTTGGAGAATAATTTGACCCCCTCTTCTTTGGGGCAGCCCCTCAAATACTGGAATAGTGCTATTCCCCCGCCCTTAGTCCTTCTTTTCTCTAGACTGGCCATATGCAATTCCTGCAACCTTTCTTCATATGTTTTGGTTTCCAGGCCCTTCACCATCTTAGTTACTCTTTGTATTTTTTCCCAAAGTCTCAACATCTCTTTTGTAATCTGGCGCCCCAAACTGGACACAGTATTCCAGATGTAATCTTACTGAGGTTTTAGAAAGTGGTACTAATACTTCACATGATTTTGATTCTATGCCTCTGTTTACACAACCAAGGACTATATTAGAGCCTTGGTGGAGCAGTGGGCTAATGCCTCCTTAAGTAACACCAGCTGCCTGCAATTAGTGCAGGTTTGCATCCTACCAGGCTCAAGGTTGACTCAGCCTTCCATCCTTCTGAGGTAGGTAAAATGAGGACCCAGATTGTTGGGGGCAATTAAGCTGACTTTGTAATAATGCCGCTTGGGGGCCCCCGAAAGCCCTACTAAGCAGGCATATACATAGAATGAAGGCTACTGCTAAGCACATTGATTTGTGCTTTAAATTGTAAGCCGCCCTGAGTCTTCGGAGAAGGGCGGGATATAAATGGGATTAAAATAAAAAATAATAAAAAAAATAAATTAGCTTTTCTGGTTGCTGCTGCAGACTGCTGACTCATGTTTAGCTGATTGTTCATTAGGACTCCAAGGTCCCTCTCACACTCACTGTTTTTGAGACAGGTTTCACCTAATCTGTATTTGTTGTACCTTTGGTTTTTCCTGCCTAGATGCAAAACCTTGCTTTTTTTCCACATTATATTTCATGTTGTTGGATAGGGCCTATTGTTCAAGTATGTCAATATATTTTTGGATTATGAGCTTGTCTTCTGGGGTGTTGGCTATTCATGCCAGTTCAGTGTCATCTGCAAATTTGATGATTTCCCCTTCTATTTCCTCACCTAAGTGATTTATGAAACTATTGAAGAGTACTGGACCTAAGATGGAGCCTTCTGGTACCCCACTGCTTTCTTCTCTTCATGTGGATGTAGTACCATTGAGGACTATTCATTGAGTACAGTTTGTCAGCCAGCTACAAATCCACCTGGTGGTGATGTTGTCTATTCCACATTTTTCTAGATTATCAAGAAAACATATGAAGAATGGCTGCAGGGCTTGGGTCTGTCTAATCTAAAGAAAAGAAGAAACAGGGGTGATATGACAGCAATATTCCAGTATTTGAGGGTCTGCCACAAAGGAGAGGGCATCAAACTATTCTCCAAAGCACCAGAGGGCAGGACAAGAAACAATGGTTGGAAACTGATCAAAGAGAGAAGCAAGCTGGAATTAAGGAGAAACTTCCTGACAGTGAGGACAATTAACCAGTGGAACAGCTTGGCTCAAAAAATTGTAGACACTCCATCAGTGCAGGTTTTTAAGAAGAGACTGGACAGTCACTTGTCTGAAATGGTATAGTTTTCCTGCTTGAGCATGGGGTTGGACTTGATGACCTCCAAGGTCCCTTCCAAATTCTCTTCTCTTCTCTTCTCTTCTCTTCTCTTCTCTTCTCTTCTCTTCTCTTCTCTTCTCTTCTCTTCTCTTCTCTTCTCTTCTCTTCTCTTCTCTTCTCTTCTCTTCTATTCTATTCTATTCTATTCTATTCTATTCTATTCTATTCCATTTTGTTGAATGCCTTACTGAAATCTAAGTATACTATTTCCACAGCATTTTGCTGGTCTACTAATTTAGTCACTTTGTCAAAGAATGGTTTGGCATGATCTGTTTTTAGCAAAGACATGCTGGGTTCTAGTTATGGGGTTCCAGGATTTTGAAAGATATTGTTCTGAGATAACATCTGCCAGCTCCTTTAGAACCCTGGAATGTAATCCATCAGGTCCCAAAGATTTATATTCATCAAATAGGACAGGTATTCTCTTACCATTTTCTTGCTTATTTTAATTTTTATTTCTAGTCTGTCTTTTATGGTTATGTTTTTGATAGGTTGGGCTATAGTTTCTTTTTGCATAAGAAGTGATGCAAAGCAAGCAGCTCTGCTTTCTCTCTACTTCTTGTTACTTCCTTGCCATCTTCTCTTCTTTTAACCAATGACTGTTTCCTTGACCTTTTTCTTCTTATTTGTATGTTGGAATGCACTTTTTAAAATTATCTTAGAGTTTTGTTGCAAGTCTTTATTCATTCTGAGCCTTTGTTTTCCTGCCTTCATCTTTGCAGCTTTGGGCTCTTTGCTAATATTCTGCCTTAGTTATGTGATCCTCTTTCCATTTTTTTGAACTTGTCCTTTGAAACGTGTAAGGTAGACATTAAGCTGCAGTAAACCATAGATCAAGAAAATTTATCTAAGTGTTCAGTAAGAGTTGAAAGCAATACAATGGCACATAAAAAATCCTCAATAAAAATCATACATACTCATAAAAGTTGAGAGAGGCCATCCAACCCAGCCCTGTCTTAAGTCCAGAATCCAAACTGAAGCATCTCTAAATGTTTTAGCCCACCTCTTCTTTAGGGAATTTGTTCCATTGTTGGGTTGCAGAGACACCTAATAAGGGTTTACCAATATGCAGTCAGATCTGCCTGCTAGAACTTACATGGGACTGCCCTTGAGGTGCACTCAGAGGCTTCAACTGGTGCAAAATGCGGCCGTGCGGGTGCTTATGGGAGTATCTCAATACTCCCATGTTACACCACTCCTGCGCGAGCTGCATTGGCTTCCGGTTGCCCTCCAAGTGCGATTCAAGGTGCTGGTAATTACCTTTAAAGTGCTACATGGCTTAGGCCCAGGGTACTTGCGAGACCACCTGCTGCCAATGTCAACCTCCCACTGCCCAGTTCGCTCCCACAGAGTTGGCCTCCTCAGGGTGCCGTCGGCCAGGCAATGCCGGCTGGCGACCCCCATGGGGAGAGCCTTCTCTGTGGGTGCGCCGACCCTCTGGAATGAACTGCCTCCAGAGCTGCGGACGGCCCCTGACCTTCGATCCTTCCACCGTGACCTGAAGACGTGGTTGTTCCAACAAGCGTGCCTGGACTGATCATGGTTTTTAAATTTGGTTTTTATCGGCTTAAATTGTCCTTTATTTCTTTATTTATTGTTTAATTCTTTTTTAATCTTTGTATTCTATGTTTTGAGTCCTTAGGGAGAAGGGTGGCATATAAATTTAATAATAATAATAATAATAATAATAATAATAATAATAATAATAATAATAATAATAATAATAATAATAATAATAATAATAATAATAATAATAATAATAAATTGGTTACCTCATGTTGTACTCTCTAGAACAATGGAGAACCAGTCTTGGCTATCTCTATGATAGCCTTTCAGGTCTTGGAAGAGAGCTATCATCACCACCACCCCTTCCATGTATTCTCATCTATGTTGAATATTCCCAATCGTAGCAATCTGTCCAAAACAAGACAAATTATTTAATTGGAAGTCAGAAGTAGACCATCCATTCCTAAGAGTTCTGTTCCACTTTTTCTGGTTTGCCGTAGCTGGACAGTATCTAAACCAGGGTTTGTTCTAATTTTTATGTGAAACAAAATGTGGATGGAGATACCAAAAGTTTGCTACTTTGTCATCAGCAGAGGAAGACCTAACCACAAAAAATGACATCTTCAGGAACCTGAACACTGACAAAAAGCTGTTGTTCAAATTTATTTATTACTTTGTTTACAGCCTGCCTTTATTATTTTGATAAAGATAATCTGCTATAGCAAATGATCCAGTGGTGAGATTCAAATATGTGAACAACCAGTTCTCTGTGCGGATGCCACGTCCGGAAGTCCATTCTGGGCCTGGGCAATAAAAAATTATCTACCGGTTCTGCTGAACTGGTGCAAACTGGCTGAATCCCACCACTAATGAGCTAATGGAGGAATAGCAGGTAGCTTTGATAATAGTCATGAGCGTATTACAGAAATCTCAGAGAATGACATTTTTGGTACAGGGAGAAGATGTAAGGACAATACATTCTCAGAGGAAGGAGGGTGTATGAACAGAATGTCAAATATACAGTTTGTCTCTGTGTTTGTGTGTTTGTGTGTGCTTGTGTGTGTTTGCAGTACCAAAGTCAGGCTGCATATATAATTTGTTATATAAATTACATGACACAATTTATAAGGGGAGTGACTTTTGTATTATCTATATTTGGGAAAATAAAATATAAAATAAAATATTTTTTATTGATAATGAACCCAAACCAGAAAATTTTTGAAGAGTCTTTGGATTAAAAAAAAATAAAGTGAGAAACTTTCCTGTTGAGAACTAATGTCCACATACCTAATACAAACATTTACTTCTATCTTGATCTCTGGGGACTCACTGGGGAGAACCAGAAAGAATGAAGAATAAAAGGATGGGAGATTGTTGCTGATTAACAAAGATTTTGTGCTTAGTCACATAACATTATTTCCAATTTTTCTTGCATTTCATGATTTAATTTTGGAAATCAGATCAGATACAAAAATATTTCAACATCATAGTGTCCAATCTCCACATATATCAGCAATTCTTCTGCCTCATTATATTCTCTTTACAATTCAGATTGGGCCTCAGTAGGATAATGTAGCATTTAGGGGAAAAGATGCAAGTCAAGAGACCAGCCCCAGATGCCAAGATGGAGAAGATCTCCACAGCCACCATGGACTTCCCTTTGGTGCTCAGGTAGGTGGGGATGAAGGTGATCCAAACACTACAGAAGACCAGCATGCTAAAAGTAATGAACTTTGCTTCATTAAAGGTATCAGGCAATTTCCTAGCTAGAAATGCCACTGTGAAACTGACAACGGCTAGGAGACCCAGGTAAGTGAGGACAGCATAAAAGAATGAAGCTGAGCCTTCCTTACATTCTAAGATGATTTCTCCAAACAAGGAGTGAATGTCTAAATTGAGAAATGGGGGAGAAATTGCCAGCCAAATGGCACAAAGAACTGTTTGGACCAGGGGACATCCTAACACAATGGAGGTGGTCAGTGGTTTTCCTAAAAGTTTCCTTGTCCTGTTCCCTGGCTTGGTAGCCATGAAGGCGAGAACCACCATGACAGTTTTTGCCAAGACAGAAGATACTGCAAGGGAAAAGATAACAGCAAAGGCAGATTGTTGGAAGAGGCAGGTGGGTTTCCCAGGTTGACCAATGAAGAGGAAGGAGCAGAGGAAGCAGAGCAGGAGGGAAGCCAGGAGGATGTAGGTGAGATCTCGGTTGTTGGCCTTGACGATTGGTGTGTCATGATGTTTATGGAAAATCACCACAATAGCAGTTGTAATCAGGGAAAAGAAAAGAGATGAAGAAGCTAAAGCATATCCCAGGGGGTCTTGATAGGCAAGGAAGTGGAGCTTCTTGGCAATGCAGTTGACCATATCCTTGTTAGGGTATTGGTCTTCTGGGCAAGGATCACATTCAGCTGCATCTGGAATTGAGAGTATTTATGTAATCATGTGTGATGAGCATTATCTCACCTTCAGAGATGACATGAATGTCCCCTTTGTGCTATAGCCAACTCCCAAAGAAATGATGGAGTGATCCACCTGATATATTCTAACAGCCAGAAGTCGTGCTCTTTTGTGTGTGTGTATGTTTGTGTACATTATCTTTTCATGTGTGCTGAGAATGTCAAAAATGCAACAGAGGAAGACTTGGCTTCTGGTTCCGGATCGCGGCACTGGCAGACCTGCGTGGCAATTGCTCCTCCCGCCATCTCGTTTTCTCTCACTGGGGGACCCCTGAAAGGGGTTGAAAGTCACCTTGGAGGGGTGAGGAGCAGGGAAGAGGACCTTCCGATTGATCGTGGAAGGGTGGCAGCCCTTCTGTTTGATCCGGAGCAGCTCTTTGGACTGACAGAGAAAAGATCGGCCACTCCCATGGCCCATCATTAATGCCATTTCCAGCTGAGGCCAAACTTACAGCTAAGCACTTGAAAGCACCATGGAGAAACGGTGAGATCTGCCTTCTCTTTATCCCAAGCATCTTTTTTTCCTTTAAAAAGCTTCTTGAAACTGCATCCCCCTGTGAGGAGAGAGGGAAGGGAACGTTTTCTTTCCCACCCTCCAAAATGGTGGTGTTTGATTACATAGAGGTAATAAAATCCTGAAAAATACAGTTAAGTAATTGGACTTACATCCTTCTTACATTTGGCAACCCAAAAAGTTCCTACTTCCATGGGAACCTGTTATTTTATTTACTTGACAAAAAAGGAAAAGAAAGACAAAGAAGAACCTAAATTGGATAAAAGTCTAGCCTTTCTGAAAAGGATTTCAAATACTGTTGGGGACATCTTGTGGTCAAGCTTGGTACAGCAAGTGAATGTCCCTGGCAAAGAGATTTGTTTACAACTTAGATCTCTCCTTGGTACTATCTAAAGATAAAAAGCTGGAACAGTTGTGAGGTGAAATTGGCTTTTAAGAACTGTGGATGTGCATTCACTGACTTTGTTTAAAAAAATTAGCCTCCACTAAAGGACTACCTATAATTATTCCAGAAATGGAGGGGGACCAACTACAAACCTCGATTGATTATAAGCTTATTCTTGAAAAAAATCCTTGAAGCTACTGAGATAATGAATTCCAGACTGAAAGATAAGGGCATTAGCTTGAAATTACAAACTGAAACCCAGATTCCAACTGAAGAACTTACAACTCAGAAAACAACAAAAGGGGAAGAAATCAACACTAAGATAGAGGACCTTAAGGAACAACAACAATACATTGAAAACTTTAATAACCCGGGGATGAGGGTGATCAGGCCCCTGAGCTCAGGTTGGTCTATTTTAACGCTAGATCCGTAGTTAACAAAGCTCCCCTCATCCGTGATCTGATCGAGGAGGAATGTGCGGATCTAGCGTGCATCACGGAAACTTGGTTGGGCTCGGAGGGAGGGGTGCCTCTCACCGAGTTATGCCCGCCAGGTTTCCGGGTGCTGCACCAGCCACGGGCTCAGGGCAGGGGTGGTGGGGTGGCAGTGGTTATTCGGGAGACTTTGTGTCCCCGGGAGGCCACCATTGTCCAGATGGCCGGGAGTGAATCCCTCCTCTTGAGATGTGGTCCTCGGGTTCAGTTGGGCTTGTTGCTCACATACCTGGCGCCCAGCTGTGTGGCAACAGCCCTGCCTGAGCTGCTCGACACCCTCTCAGGGTTGGCGGTGGAGTTCCCCAGGCTTATTGTCCTGGGTGACTTCAACCTGCCATCACTGGGGGGGTCGTCGGAGTTAGCTCGGGAGTTCATGGCTTCCATGACTGCCATGGGCCTGACCCAGGTTATTGAGGGCCCTACTCACGAGGGGGATCATACTCTCGACCTGGTGTTCCTGTCTGGACAGTGGTTGGATGATCTGGGAGGGGGTTCTCCGTCCATCACCCCTCTGTCTTGGTCAGATCATCACCTCCTGAGGCTGGTTTTCCGTCATGCCATCCCCCGCCGCTGGGCGGCGGAACCGACCAGGTGGTTCCGCCCCAGGCGCCTAATGGACCCGGACCGGTTCCAGAGGGCGCTTGGGCCGATACCTATCACCCTTACCCACAGCCCAGTCGATGCTCTGGTGGAGGCCTGGGAAACGGCTGCCACCAGGGCACTCGACTGTGTTGTACCCATGCGACCTCTGACTCGGCGCAGATCCCGTTGGGCTCCATGGTTCTCTGTGGAGCTCCGGGAGATGAAGCGTCGGAGACGAGGTCTAGAGAGCGGTTGGAGATCCAGCCGATCCGAATCCGACCGATTGCAGTTAAGAACCTTCATAAGGTCTTATCTTGCGGCGATAGGGACGGCGAAGTCTAACTACTTTGCCGCCCTTATTGCGTCCGCAGATAATCGCCCGGCCGCCCTGTTTAGGGTGACTCGCTCCCTCCTTAACCAGGAGGTGAGGGAGGATCCCTTGCAGGGACGAGCCGAGGAGTTTAGTCATCATCTGACGGACAAAATCGCTCGGATCCGGACCGGCTTGGACTCTGACTGGGCAGAGTCTGATGTGGAGGAATCAGGCGGTCTTGAGCACGTTATCTGGACTGAGTTCGACCCTGTTTCCCCTGATGATGTGGACAGGATCATGGGGAGACTGAGCTCCACCACCTGTTTGTTGGATCCGTGCCCCTCCTGGCTAGCTTATGCGGCTCGGGAGGGAACACGAGGCTGGTTCCATGCAGTAATAACTGCTTCTTTGAAGGAGGGTGTCTTCCCTGCCGCCTTGAAGGAGGCGGTGGTGAGACCCCTCCTCAAGAAGCCTGCTTTGGACCCGGCTGTTTTAAACAACTATCGTCCAGTCTCCAACCTTCGCTTCCTGGCGAAGGTTGTTGAGAGTGTGGTGGCGCATCAGCTCCCTCTGTTCCTGGAGGAAACTGATTATCTGGACCCGTACCAATCGGGCTTCAGGCCCGGACACAGCACGGAGACGGCATTGGTCGCGCTGGTGAATGATCTCTGGAGGGCTAGGGACAGGGGTTGCTCCTCTGTCCTGGTCCTATTAGATCTCTCAGCGGCCTTCGATACCATCGACCATGGTATCCTGCTGCGGCGTCTCAGGGGGTTGGGAGTGGGAGGCACCGTCCTACGGTGGTTCTCCTCCTACCTCCAGGGCCGCTCGCAGTCGGTGTTGACAGGAGGGCAGAGATCCGCCCCGAGGTCTCTCATTTGTGGAGTCCCTCAGGGGTCGGTTCTCTCGCCCCTCCTGTTCAACATCTACATGAAGCCGCTGGGCGAGATCATTCGTGGTTTTGGGGTGGGGTATCACCAGTACGCTGATGATACCCAACTTTTTCTTTCCACCCCGAACCAACCCAGTGATGCCCTCTCCGTGATGTCCCGGTGCCTGGAGGCGGTTCAGGTCTGGATGGGGAGAAACAGGCTTCGTCTCAATCCCGCCAAGACTGAGTGGCTGTGCATATCGCCGTCTCGGGTTAACCAAGTTATTCCACCTTTAACGATGGGGGGTGAGGTGTTACCCCCCGTTGATAGGGCTCGCAACTTGGGCGTCCTCCTGGATTCACGGCTCAATTTTGAAGATCACATAGGAGCCGTGACCAGGGGGGCTTTTGCACAGGTTCGCCTGGTGCGCCAGTTGCGTCCCTATCTGGACCGAGACGCCCTACGCACAGTCACTCATGCGCTTGTGACCTCCCGTTTGGACTACTGTAACGCTCTCTACATGGGGCTGCCCTTGAAGACCACTCGGAGGCTTCAACTGGTGCAGAATGCGGCCGCGCGAGTTGTAATGGGGGTTTCCCGATACTCCCATGTAACACCTCTACTCCGCGAGCTGCATTGGCTTCCGGTTGCCCTCCGGGTGAAATTCAAGGTGCTGGTTATCACCTATAAAGCCCTACATGGCCTGGGTCCGGGTTATTTGAGGGAACACCTGCTGCCGGCATCAAACGCCCTTCGCCCAGTGCGCTCTCACAGGGAGGGTCTGCTCAGGGTTCCGCCGGTTAGAGATTGCCGGCGGGTGACACCCAGGGATAGGGCCTTCTCAGTGGGAGCGCCTGCCCTCTGGAACCAGCTGCCGGTAGAGTTGAGGACTGCTCCCGACCTCCGATCATTCCGCCGGGGCCTGAAGACCTGGCTCTTTGAGCTCTCGGGCCCAGGCTGAGGAGAAAATTTTAACTGGGGTTTTAATGCACAGGGTGAATTTAATGCTTTTTAATTGGTTTTAACTTTTGTATGTTTTGATTTTTAATTCCCTGTAAACCGCCCTGAGTCCTCAGGGAAAGGGCGGTATACAAATGCAAATATTAAATTAATTAAATTAAATTAAATAACCAAATCTTGATTGCAACTAAAGAACCTACAACTCAAAAAGTATCAGAAGTGGAAGAAAGTAAGACTGAACTGAAGATAAGATACTAGAGCAAACACTGAGATTTGAACTATGAGGACAACAACTTAATGATTATAAATGGAACAGATTTTGAAAAAAATGGTGACTAGATGGTCTCCTTTGAGTCAAGTAACACGTGCCAGAATGAAGACAACTCAGAAGCATTGGTATGGAAACCTGGTTGGCAGAAAAAGAAACCTAGAGTTAGGTTTAAAAAATGATTTACTAGAGAGATCCTAAAGGTTACTCCACTAGTAAGGTGTGATGTACTAGGATGAGAAATAGAAAATGTTTATGAAACAAAATCAGAATATATTTTTCTAAATACTATCTGTATTTTATTTATTTATTTATTTATTTATTTATTTATTTATTTATTTATTTATTTATTTATTTATTTATTTATTTATTTATTTAGAGCCTTGGTGGAGCAGTGGGCTAATGCCTCCTTAAGTAACACCAGCTGCCTGCAATTAGTGCAGGTTCGAGTCCCACCAGGCTCAAGGTTGACTCAGCCTTCCATCCTTCCGAGGTAGGTAAAATGAGGACCCAGATTGTTGGGGGCAATTAAGCTGACTTTGTAATAATGCCGCTTGGGGTGTGTATGAAAGCCCTAATAAGCAGGCATATACATAGAATGAAGGCTACTGCTAAGCTTGTAAGCCGCCCTGAGTCTTTGGAGAAGGGCGGGATATAAATGGGATTAAAATAAAATAAATAAAATAAAATAAAATTAATTTTATTTGTATACCGCCCTTCTCCCGAAGGACTCAGGGCGGTGAACAGGGCAATACATATTAAAAAACAAAATACAAAAATTAAAAATGATTAAACAACAATGCCCATAAATAAGTTAAAACACATTACATATTAAAATAGGTTAAAACAAATTAATAAAACCCAACCCCATCCCATCAGGCCAGGCCAGCTTGTTCAAAAAGGTAGGTTTTAAGGTCGCGCCGGAAGGAGCGGAGGTCAGGCGCCATCCGGAGCTTGACCGGAAGATGGTTCCATAAGTCCGACGCGCCCACAGAGAACGCCCTCCCCCTGGGGGCCACCAGTCGACATTCTTTGTGTAGTGAAATAAAGGAAATTTGGGTTATGGATGCTATTATGGATGTTAAAGGTTAAATTGGAACACTGTAACTAAAAACTAAGGATTCGGTAAAAATTAAAAACAGGATATGGATATGTTTAAGTAAAATAGATTGATAAATGCTTTAACTGAAGTTGTTATGGTTAGAAATTTACTAGTTTAAGTATGTTATATTAAATGTTAAGGGCAATAGAGAAGGAATTTTTGATAATGCAACCTGGGATACATACTAAAATTTTTGTTATTGAACTATTGATTATTCAGTCACCATGATGCTTTCTAAATATTTGGATGTTAAATTGGAAAACTAACAAAACTTGTTACAAACAAAAAAAAATGCAACAGAGGAAGACATAAAAATCTGCATTGAATATCGTGAGAGGGAATTGTCTCTTTTCTTGATCCAAATTGATTTATAGGGATTTATTGGTCACAGGGAGAAAGATACCCAATTGTGCAGCAAGTATTCTGAAAAGGGAAAGAATGATTTACAGGGAAAATTGTACCTTGTACTTTGAATCCTATCAATTCTATGAACAATGATAACTAAAATCAATATTTTCATTCAGGGAATGGTTCACTGATCCTGGAAGATCTATATTTGAAGTATGATCTACCTGTATGATTAGAAATGGTCCCTTCTGGACAAGGGGCACATTGATAGCAGCAAACCTGTTTGCCCTCTGGGACACTTCTCCTCTCTCCTGCACAGCACCTCTTCATGCCACACCTGGCAAAGGGCACCTTCTAAGAGAGAAAAGAGAAATACTGTAGACAGCTCCAGCATTGAAAGCAAATTTTATCCATTTCCACATTTGGTGGCCATCTTCAGACATGGTTCACCAGGTCTCCCAAAATGCTGGAAGTACTCCTGGGGAATTCAGTTCAGTGGCACTACAGAAATTCCTGTGGATGCTGGAGGTTGGAGTACAGACCTTGGCATAGAATGAAAGATTTGTGACATCGAGCTATGGCTTTTATGGAATAATGAAACATGAGTCTTAAAGTGAATGGTGTGAAGAAAACATGCTGTTGAAGGAGTCGAAGTGTGTTAGCAAAATAAAAACATAAAAGGAACGTGTGCTAATCGAGGCATCCTTGAAGAACTTGGTTCTCAGTATGCTTTATCAAGGTTTCACTTGCATGTAATTGATTTTTTTTTAAAAATTAAGGTAATATTTTTTAGGGACGTGGTGGCTCAGTGGGTTAGGACGCTGAGCTTGTCGATTAGATGGTCGGCAGTTTGGCGGGTCAAATCCCGAGTGCCGTATAACAGAGTGAGCGCCTGTTACTCCTCCCAGCTTCTGCCAACCTAGCAGTTCGAAAACATGTAAAAATGGAAGTAGAAAAATAGGGACCACTATGGTGGGAAGGTAACAGCGTTCTGTGCCCCTTTGGTGTCTAGTCATGCCGGCCACATGACCATGGAGACGTCCTCGGACAAGCGCTGGCTCTTCGGCTTTGAAACGGAGATGAGCACCGGCCCCTAGAGTCAGAAACGACTAGCACGCATGTGCGGGGGAACCTTTACCTTTACCTAATATTTTTTACTGAGCATAGTAACAGTAGAATAGTGGGGAATAAGTTCTGCTTTGCAAAATTATGAATATCTATGCTTACATCTTCTATTACCTGTCCATAGGTATGACTGCATCATTTACTCTTTCTCTTCTTGAAATGTTTAAATGTGAGTCCACCCTATGGCTTCCTGAAGGAAATTCCTCCAGTGCATACTAAAAAACCGCCACTGCACTAAGCCTCAATTATTGGATTTTGTCTCTTGTGTGTGATTCCATAACGGGAATGGTCCTTAGAAATCACTGTTGCCTGCTGTAATGGCCAACTTTGTTACAAGAAGTTCTTTCCAATCCTAACACAAATCAGACCTCAAATGTCTTACGTACATGCAAAGCAGGTTTTTCACCAAATGTCATGCTGTCATGTTTCCTGATTCAATAATTTAGTTAGGAAGTTCTGCAGCCCCAGGAGAGAATGAATCTTCAAGCTCACCTTTGTAGGCCAGATAATTGCATCAGAGCGAATGGTGACATCCTGACCTGGGGGAGCCCCGGGATTTATTTGCCCAACTTTCAGAAGGACAACTGATCGATTGGGGAGACGAGCCCAGTTGAGCAGGTCATAACGAGCAGATCCCAGTCCTTTTTCTGAGAAGGAGATTTCCTCTCCAGCACTGTTATTGAACTGGACATTCATCAAATAAGGAAGAAGCTGAAAGAAAAGAGATCTTCAGAAATTGGAGTAATTGGCTGAAAGCCACACAGAAGGCATCATGGCTTCTATCTCTTTTTGGCTTCTCAGACATAAAACAGATTGTGTAGAAAGCAAACACAGGATCAGTCAAAAAGGACTTATGTGCCTATACACCAGTGCACAATGTATGAGAAATAAACATGGTGAGCTAGAATTCTAAGTACATGAAGGCGGGTATAATATTGTTGCCATTACATAAACTTGGTGGGATGAAACCCATGAATGTAATGTACAGCTAGAGGGATTTAAATTGTTGAAAAGAAACAGACCTAATAAATGAGGAGGTGGAGTTGCACCATATATAAGAAATAACTACATCTTTACAGAAATAGAACAGAACAATGATGAAAACCATCTTTTTTTAATTAATCCCATTTATATCCCACCCTTCTCCGAAGACTCAGGGCGGCTTACAATTTTAAAGCACAAATCAATGTGCTTAGCAATAGCCTTCATTCTATGTATATGCCTGCTTATTAGGGCTTTTGCCCCCCCCCAAGCGGCATTATTACAAAGTCAGCTTATTGCCCCCAACAGTCTGGGTCCTCAAATGCATCTTGAATGCATTTGGGTCAATATAAAGGGGGGGGGGGGAAAGAATAACACTGCCATAGGTGTATACTACAGGACACAGATAGAAAATAGATGAACATTTTGCTAGTCAATTAAATAAGATGCGTAGGAAATACTGTAAAATGCACATTAGGAATGCATTAGAAAATGGTAAGAGAACACCTAACCACTCTAAAGGTAAAGGTAAAGGTTCCCCCGCACATGCGTGCTAGTCGTTTCCGACTCTAGGGGCCGGTGCTCATCTCCGTTTCAAAGCCGAAGAGCCAGCGCTTGTCCGAGGACGTCTCCGTGGTCATGTGGCCGGCATGACTAGACGCCAAAGGCGCACGGAACGCTGTTACCTTCCCACCGGAGTGGTCCCTATTTTTCTACTTGCATTTTTACGTGCTTTCGAACTGCTAGGTTGGCAGAAGCTGGGACGAGTAACAGGCGCTCACTCTGTTATGCGGCACTCGAGATTTGACCCGCCAAACTGCCGACCATCTGATCGACAAGCTCAGCGTCCTGTTCAAATCACCAGGTTCAGATGGATTATACCACATTACTGCAAGGTTCTTAAGGAACTGGCAGATGCGAACTTAGAAACTTTGAACCATATCTTCACAACCAGCTGACCAACCACACTCAACATGTAAACTTTACATGTTGGGAAATGTACAGTGGAGTACCGCAAGGCTCTGTCTTAGGGCCAGTATTCTTCAATACCTTCATCAATAATTTAGAAGAGGGAACTCATCATATTTACAGATGATACCAAGCTGGCAAGAATAGCCAACACTCCAGAAGATAGGCTCAAGATACAGAAGAATCTCGACAGACTTGAACACTGGTCCCTATCTAACAAATAAAATTCCATGGTGAGAAAAGTAAGGTACTACATTAGGCAAGAATATTAAGATGCAAAGGTATAGAATTGGTGCTAACCACCTCAATAGTAGTAACTGTGAGAGGGATCTTGAAATCCTACTGGACAATTACTTAACTATGAGCCAGCCATGTGCAGCAGCTGCCAAAAAAGCCAACACAGTCCTAGGCTGCATTAACAGAGGGATGGTATCAAGAACACGTGAAGTGTTACTACCACTTTATAATGACTTGGTAAGACCACACTTGAAATATTGGATTCAGTTTCAGTCACTACAATATACAAATATGTTGAGACTCTAGAAAGAGGGCAGACAAGAGCAAAAAAGATGATTAGTGGACCAGAGGCTAAAACATATGAAGACATTTTGCAGGAATTGGGTATGGCTAGTCTAGAGGGGTAACAGGATAGTGGTGTTATAATACCACTTTTGGTATTTGAGAGGCTGCCATAAAGAAGGAGGCATCAGCCTACTGTCCTGAAGTCAGGACAAGAAATAATGGATAGAAAATAAGGAGAGAATCAATCTAAAACTAAGGAAAAATTTCCTAACAGTAAAAACAGTTGAACAACTTGCCTCCTCAATTTGTGGGTGCTCCAACACCGGACATTTTTAAGAAGAGATCAGATAACTATTTGTCTAAAATGGTATAGGGCAGGGGTAGGCAACCTTGGCTCTTTTATGACTCATGGACCTCAACTCCCAGAATTCCTGAGCCAGCCGGCTCAGGAATTCTGGGAGTTGAAGTCCATGAGTCATAATAGAGCCAAGGTTGCCTACCCCTGGTATAGGGTTTCCTGCTTGAACAGGAGGTTGGACTAGAAAACCTCCAAGGTTCCTTTCAACTCTGTTATTCTGTGGTGGCCATCATCTTAGGAGATAGGTGTATGTCTGACAAGACAAATGTGGCGATCCGAGCAATCAGGGGAAACACTAAACACTGAGCTATTTCCCCAACATCAGAAAGTTCCCCTTTATCATTGGGCATTTTTATCATGGCTTATTCAACTCTAGCTTTACCAGAATGATAGCTACATATAAAAATTTTAATGCCACACTTGAAATTTCATTGTATAGTTCTCCTACTGTGATACTTGTCTACGTACAATTTTAATTTTTTTATTGTAAATGTAATGGAATGATTGAATAATTTCTTTTGAAACTGTACAATTCCAAAGACTTTCTCTATGTAATAGAGAGCAAAGAGAGCAAAATGCAGGAATTGGGTCTGACTAAGTGGGGCCACGTGGAAGTACCTACCTTGGGTTGTCACATCACTGTCCAGAAAGATCCAACATTTAGATGTTGATTCAAAAAAGTCTGATGAATTTTAGACCAGGAACAGGTTGGATTCATGCTACATAGAGATGTGCCCACGAGGACATCAACTGTCTTATTGAAGCTTCTTGCACAAATATACCCAGATTGCCATCTGGTTCTGGGGTGACACTGCCTCCCTGAATCTCAGGCAACCTTTGAAGACCTTTCAGCACATTATACAAAGATATTTTCTCTACAGATCTTAGAGACAACTGGTTTGCAGATCTTCTCTTTCCCCCCTCTGCCCATTTTCAACTGAACAGTATAATTATTATTTTTTTGTTCATTTATTGCTGTTTTAATCTGTTGTGCAGTACATTGATATGGTAGCATTCAGATATTTCATGAATATTTCAACTATTACATATGGGAAGTTTCCTTTCTAAGATCCATGGACTGAATAAAAAGTGTCAGAGATTACCTGCCAGGACTGAATACTAGAGATCCTCTTTCGAAACCTCATCATGGCTGGTCGTGATCCAGATCCATACATTGCATGTAACGCACGTGCCAGAGCATAAATGGCATTGTAGACATTGTAACTTTCACCAGTCATGCTTGTTTGAAATACGTAGGTTGGCAGATTCTGTAAATTCTCTTTTCCTGTACAATATTTCTTCCATTTTACAAAATAGTGACCTGGTTTGTGGAACTCACAGCCAAAGACCTTTTCCCACCACAGTGGGAGAATCATATCTCCTTGTGGATTCAAAGGGTCTAAAGAGAGGAGGAAATTGCTAAATTCTGAGATAATACCACTGTGATCCCTAAAATGCAGAGACCCATGCAAATTCTTTAAAGCTCGCCATCTGTCTTGAAGATGGTTTGTATGTGGTTTCCAATAGGAAGTTAGGATCCAAACTTTTGGATATTGATTTTGACCGAATAAATAAAAGTTCAGAGCCAAAAGAAATGTTTCGACAATGTCAGGTTCTGCAAAGGAAAGAATGACTTCAACATTTGCCCATATTTTCGAATGTAAAGTGAATTTGAAGACTTCATCATGAGAAAAATCCTCTTTCACCATTTGAGTGAAGGCCAAGCAGATCTCTTTCTCCATGAGCATTGGGCTCAGAGTTGAGAGGAATTGTTCTCCCCTCTCACTTTCAGAGGCAATAAAACCAACCCAGTTCCACTGCAAATACAGAAGCAGCCGGACTAAACCCACCAATTGAGGAAATTCCTTGTGACTAATCCGGAAAGAGGAAGGATAAACTCTTTGGTCTCCCTGAATGTACTCAAAGCCAATACTGAGCTGGAAAAAAATGAGAATCTTCTTTAAAAGACAAAAGTAAAGATTGGTGATGACTTCAAGGATCCCCATTCTGCAGTTTATTGACTCAGTCAGTCAAGCTGAGTCTGTCAAGCAAGGGGCAGAGATTTCAGATTCCAGCTTCCTTCGAGCAAGCATTTGCCGGTGTATTAGGCTAATAAAGGACTTTTAAGGTAAACAATGCCTCAGAGTCACTTGAAAAGCCCATACGTCGGAAACTTGACAGAGTCATTTTGAGAGAATGAAAAAAGCACCTACACCTCTGTGAATAATATATTAGGAAGGAATTCCTCTTGGCAAGTGCAGAAATATTACATTATGTATCTCCTAGAGGTTACGTATAGGGACGCGGTGGCTCAGTGGGTTAGGACGCTGAGCTTGTCGATCGGAAGGTCGGCAGTTTGGCGGGTCGAATCCCGAGTGCCGCGTAACAGAGTGAGCGCCTGTTACTCGTCCCAGCTTCTGCCAACCTAGCAGTTCGAAAGCACGTAAAAATGCAAGTAGAAAAATAGGGACCACTACGGTGGGAAGGTAACAGCGCTCCGTGCGCCTTTGGCGTCTAGTCATGCCGGCCACATGACCACGGAGACGTCCTCGGACAAGCGCTGGCTCTTCGGCTTTGAAACGGAGATGAGCACCGGCCCCTAGAGTCGGAAACGACTAGCACACATGTGCGGGGGAACCTTTACCTTTACTAGAGGTTACGTAAAACATATCTTCACACATAAAGAATGAACCCAACTATAACATCAATTCACTATGTCATATCCTATTGATGTCCAACTTTCTTTGGTTCCATCTTGAACTTCTGTGTGGCTTCTATTGTTTGTTTGCTCCATAACCAGGGCTTTTTTTCCCCATAGAACGCTGAGAATGGAGTTCCAGCACCTTTTTTGGATGGAACCTTGTAGGGTAGGCAAAGTGGGTTGTATGACATGTGTGAGTTCCGGCACCTTTTTCTTTTACAAAAAAAGCACTGTCCATAACTGTATCTAAAGGAGCCCCCTTACCTGTGGGACCTTGAAAATGCTGAAGATGGAGGCCATCAACATTGAGAATTGGGACTGGTCACCTCCAATGACAGACAAGAGATTGTCCTGTTGGTCGCATTTATAACCTGGAACCATTTGGTCACGGGTGGAGAGCAGAAAAAGGCTGATGACAGAAACCCTCCTCTTCCAATTTGCATTGTCATACATGTTGAAGCCAAGGGTTTTGTTTGGGAGGAGAACCAGATCCTTATTGATCTCTGTCACTGCAAACACCAGGGCCATGAAGTGCTGGTAGTTGTTGGGTGTGGGTCTGTAGCAAGAGAAAAATTGTGAAACATTACAACAAATTTTGTGTGTCTTGGTGGAGTTTGCCTTACTTCTTTAATGTTTGTTGTTTTTTTAAAAAAAGAAATTTCTTGACCAAACTTGGTGGATTTTTGAGAAAGGTCTGTGTCTCCATATCATGGACCATTTCATATCCCTCTTATTGTTGTTAGCTGCGAAGTCGTGTCTGACCCATCACGACCCCATGGACAACATTCCTCCAGGCCTTCCTGTCCTCTACCATCTTCTGGAGTCCATTTAGGCTCACGCCTCCTGCTTCAGTGACTCCATCCACCTCCATCCACCTCATTCTCTGTCATCCCCTTCTTCTATTGCCCTCAATCTTTCCCAGCATGAGGCTCTTCTCCAGTGAGTCCTTCCTTCTCATTAGGTGGCCAAAGTATTTGAGTTTTAGTTTCAGGATCTGGCCTTCTAAAGAGCAGTCACGGTTGATCTCCTCTAGGACTGACCGGTTTGATCACCTCGCAGTCCAAGGGACTCGCAGGAGTCTTCTCCAACACCATAGTTCAAAGGCCTCAATTCTTTGGCGCTCAGCCTTTTTTATGGTCCAGCTTTCACTGAAATACATTGCAACTGGGAGGACCATAGCCTTGACTTATAAGCACTTTTGTTGACAGGGTGATGTCTCTGCTTTTTAGTGTGCTGTCTAGATTTGCCATGGCTTTCCTCCCCAGGAGCAAGCGTCTTTTAATTTCTTGGCTACAGTCCCCATCTGCAGTGATCTTGGAGCCCAGGAAAATAAAATCTGTCACTACCTCCATTTCTTCCCCATCTATTTGCCAGGAATTGAGAGGGCCGGATGCCATGATCTTGGTTTTCTTAATGTTTAGTTTCAACCCAAGTTTTGCACTCTCCTTCTTCACTCGCAACAAGAGGCTCTTTAGTTCTTCTTCACTTTCTGCCATTAGAGTGGTATCATCTGCATACCTTAGGTTGTTGATGTTTCTTCCGGCAATCTTAATTCCAACTGTATCCCTCTATCATCCTCCAATTCTTCACTTTTCTTCAGTGGCTATAATCTTACCTAATTCCTCCTCTAGCAACCTTGAGTGTCCTGGTGAAGTTTGCTTTGTCTTCTCTCTTTGTTCAGTTTTCTTCAGAGCAGGAAGTCCCAAAGATTAATAGGTTTTTTTTAAAAGATGTTTCTTGATTAAACTTGGATGCCTTTGTGAGAAAGATCTTTTTATATCCCTCTATCATTCCCCATTTCTTCACTTTACTTCAGTGGTTTCAATCCTATCCAATTGCTCCTCCAGTAACCTAATCAATTTTGTTCTCTTTGCAGCAGCTTCTTCAGGTCTGACAACCATTGCTGAACACAAGACTCAAGGAAATATTTCCTGAGGGCCCTTATTCATAAGAACTGCTGATTCCAAAACTGAATTTTGTGTTTTTTTTCAGTATGCCACATTGGGAATCTGTTGAGCTTTTCCTTTCTGTCCAAATTAATTATCATAAGTAAACTTCTTCACTAGGGACGCGGTGGCTCAGTGGGTTAGGACGCTGAGCTTGTCGATCAGAAGGTCGGCAGTTTGACGGGTCGAATCCCGAGCGCCGCGTAGCAGAGTGAGCACCTGTTACTCGTCCCAGCTTCTGCCAACCTAGCAGTTCGAAAGGACGTAAAAATGCAGGTAGAAAAATAGGGACCACTCTGGTGGGAAGGTAACAGCGTTCCGTGCGCCTTTGGCGTCCAGTCATGCCGGCCACATGACCGTGGAGACGTCCTCAGACAAGCGCTGGCTCTCCGGCTTTGAAACGGAGATGAGCACCGGCCCCTAGAGTCGGAAACAACTAGCACGCATATACGGGGGAACCTTTACCTTTACTTTAAACTTCTTCACTAGGCTAGTAAAATTTCTGAAGTGTTGTTCCTTCTCACTCTTTATGTGGTTTAACATCTTCCTGAGGAAGTGTTCTGGAAAGATTGAAAATCTAGCCTATTTAATCAGTTTGGCTCTTTAGTGAGAAAAGCACAAAGATTTGAACTACACCAGCAAAACAAATACACCACAAGAACAAATATTTCTGAGCAGACAGAGCAAACAATGACCTAGATATTTATCCTCCAGGTAAAACTTACAAATATGGGATGGAAAATGGATACGGGTCCTGTTTAAAGTCTAAGTAAGGGTTCCAATAGTTCCCCAAGTGCAAATTCCCACCAATAATAAGATCACCAGGCCTGTAATAGTGTTCCTGAATCTTGTAAGGTTGTGGCAACACACAAAGGGTTTGCATTTTCTTAGCCATAGTTGGAGGCAGGAGCCAGAAGAGCAGCAGCAGAAGGAGAGGCAGCCCAGGCATTCTTGTCACCTTCCCTCCTAGGTCAGCAATCAAGATTGTGCAGAAGCTGAATCACAGGTATCACTTTAGATTTCACCAGAGCTTTAACAGGATAAACTCAGGGCGTGTCATCTGGATGGCTTCAGGGCAAATATATCAGATATGCTTCCTCTTAGCTGTATTGTGCTATGACAAAGAGAAAAGTAAGAGCAGCTGAGTCTCTTCAAACCCAGGAGTTATCTCTTTGCAAGACTAGGTGAGGTGACATGTCCTGCCCCTACCTGGAGAACTCCAAGCATATTTTTTAAAGCAGGTTTTATCTTGGAAGATTTTTGTGGCTTGAAATCCTCAGGGGATACATTAAAACTACTGTTCTTCTGATAATTGTAAGGAAAAGCAATTGTCCCACCCACTTAGCACTCCATTTTGTTTGTGCACCAGAAAGGGAAAAAATATGTTTCTGTCCCTTTTTGCTAATCCACAGAGCTGCTGGACTTGAGAGTCAAGGTGAAGTTGGGTAATTGACCTACATGGAAGTGAGCACCTGCACACAAGGGGGAGTTTGGCTTTGTTGTTTGTTCAGATAGTATGAGTGCTAATGAGTCATCATGGCACATGACAGTCAGTTGCATTCTAGCAAATTTGAGTAATCAAACCAATGTTTAATTGATTGCACTCAACTTAGAACTGGTTTTTGCCATGTAAGAGGTATACAGTTTCAGTGTCCACTCTCGACCCCATTTCTTAGAAGGGATTGTTAATTTAGTCTCTTGAGCTTTAGGAAAGTGGTAAAGGTCTAATTGTTCTGTCTGGACAGGAAGAGGATGTGTTGAAATTGAAGTGGGGCACCTATTAATTCAATTTTCAATTCAGAATTGAGCTGGAAGGTAGCTTGGAGGTCTTTTAGTCCAACCCCCTGCTCAAGCAGGAGACACTATGTCAGTGATGGCGAACCTTTTAGAGACCAGATGCCCAAACTGCAACCAAAAACTCACTTATGTATCGCTGAGTGCTGGGTGGGCATGGACCACTGAGTGGGCGTGGCTACGGTGGTCATGGCAGACTGGGTGAGCATGGCCAGGGTAGGTGTGGCCACCTCAATGTTGCTCCTAGGGAAGGAGTCTGTGGGGGTTGGGAAGGGTTGGGGGAAATCCAGGAGGTCTCTGGCAGGTGGGGCAGTGGGCAAGAGGCTCGTCCTGCAGGGTGAGGCAAGGTGAGGGAGGGGGCAGGGTGGGGGTGCCATTGCCACAGGGCAAGGCAGGGGCCAGGGCAGGGGCTGGTTGCAGACAAAAGGGGCTCCATTGAGGAGGAAGTGGAGGAAGAAGGTTTAAGCAAACGTAGCAACCGGAGTGGGCTAAAGTGCTAGCATGAAGATCAATTGTAGCCTTGTAAGTGTGATTAGTAATGTAGGTTTTCATGTGGAAGAACTGGTTTATTCTTGCATGCTAAGGGATGAAATTAGAACTCATTTCTCTTGTATCCTTTAAAAATAGAGAGGTGGGTTACTCAAGATATAAGGCTAATTTAAACTCAGCAGGAGTGTTGCCTAACAATTTGTTAGAGGCTGAGAAATGTCTTTGCTCTAAAGCGTATTTTGAAAACTCTAAAAAATCAATTGAATGAAAAAGCATGAAATTCAGAAAAACCTCAGGGAAAATGCTGAAAAATACTGATAGTGAACTCAGCTTGAAACACTTTTAAGGATTCTTTTGATTACAATAAATAAAGTGTGAAACTTCTGGTTGGAAACTAATATCCACATCTTTATTTTATTTAAAAATAAAATAAAATATTTATTTCCAAGTTGGTCATAGGATCCTCTCTGGGACAACTGGCATTAAAGAAGGATAAAAGGATAGACGATTGTTTTGATTAATAAGTGCTTTGTGATTAGTCACATCACATTATTTCCACTTATTTGATGGATAGGTCCTTCTTTCATTTTGGATCAAAAACAAAAATGTCCCTAAATCAAAGTTTCCAATTTCTACATTAATCACAGGTTCTTTTGCCTCATTATATTCTCTCTACAATTCAGATTGGGCCTCAGTAGGATAATATAGCATTTGGGGGAAAAGATGCAAGTCAAGAGACCAGCCCCAGAGGCCAAGATGGAGAAGATCTCCACAGCCACCATGGCCTTCCCTTTGGTGCTCAGGTAGGTGGGGAGGAAGGTGATCCAAACGCTGCAAAAGACCAACATGCTAAAAGTAATGAACTTGGCTTCATTAAAGGTGTCAGGTAATTTCCTAGCCAGAAAGGCTACCATGAAACTGACAAAGGCCAGGAAAGCCAGATAGGCAAGGGCAGCATAAAACATTAACGCTGAGCCTTCATTACATTCCAAGTTGATCTCGCCAATCAATGAGTGGAAGTCCAAGTTGGGAAATGGGGGAGACATTATCAGCCAAGTGGCACAAAGAACTGCTTGCACCAGGGGACATCCAAAGACAATGGAGTTGGTCAGTGGTTTTCCTAAGAGTTTTCTTGTGTTGTTCCCTGGCTTGGTGGCCACGAAGGCCAGAACCACTGTGATAGTTTTTGCTAACACAGAAGAAACTGCAAGGGCAAAGACAATGGCAAAGGCAGATTGTCGTAAAAGACAGGTGAACTTCCCGGGTCGACCAATGAAGAGGAAGGAACAGAGGAAGCAGAGCAGGAGGGATATCAGAAGGATGTAGGTGAGATCTCTGTTGTTGGCCTTGACAATCGGTGTGTCATGATGTTTATGGAAAATCATCAGAACTGCCAAACTGATCCCAGAGAGAGAAAGAGCTAAAGATGCTAAAGCATATCCCAAGGTGTCTTGATAGGCAAGGAAGTGGAGCTTCTTGGGAATGCAATGGTCCTTATCCTTGTAGGGGTATTGATCTTCTGGGCAAGAGTCACAGCGAGCTGAATCTGAAATCAACAATCTTTGTCTAAGATCAAACAAGGAAATATTATTCAGGGTTCCCCATCCCTGGTCCATAGACCAGCACTGCTCTGCAACATGCCAGAAAATGGGATGTGTAAACAAGTGAAGCCACATTCATGGGATACAGGTAGCATATGAAACCATGCCCCCTCCACTCTGCGGAAAAACCTCTCTCCATGGAACTGGTCCCTGGTGCCCAATAGGTTGGGTGCCACTGTTTTTATTAATGGAGTTTCAATCAAACAATATCAAATTCAAAAGGGTACTAGATAAAGAATAACAGAGATGGAAGGGACCTTGGAGTTCTTCTAGTCCAACCCCCTGCTCAAGCAGGATATCCTATACCATTTCAGACAAATGGTTGTCCAATCTTAAAATTCTCCAGTGATGGAGCACCCACAAGGTCTGAAGGCAAGCCTTTCCACTGGTTGATTGTTCTCACCATTATAAAATTTCACCTTGGTTTACATTACTTCTCTCCTTGTTTAGTTTTTATCCATTGTTTCTTGCCTTACCTTCTGGTGCTTTGAAGAATAGGTTAATCACCCTCTTCTTTTGGCATCCCCCAAATATTGAAACACTGCTACCATGTTACCCCTAGTCCTTCTTTTCACTAGACTAGACAAGGAATAACAGAATAACAGAGATGGAAGGGACCTTGAAATTCTTGTCTGTATAAATAGAATAGAATAGAGCTGGAAGGGACTTTGGAAGTCTTCTAGTCCAGCCCCCTGCTCAAGCAGGAGGACCTGTACCATCTCAGACAGGTGACTGTCCAGTCTCTTTTTCCATTGGTTGATTGTCCTCACTGTCAAGAAGTTTCTCCTTAATTCCAGGTTGCTTCTCTCTTTGATCAGCTTCCAACCATTGTTTCTCGTCCTTCCCTCTGGTGCTCTGGTGAACAACCTGACCCACTCATCTTTGTGGCAGCACCTCAGATATTAGAATACTGCTATCATGTCTTCCTTATTTCTTCTTTTCTTTAGACTGGCCAAACCCAAGTTCCGCAGCCATTCTTCACATGTTTTGGTCTCCAGGTCTTTGATCATCTTAGTTGCTCTTCTGTGATTTTTTTCCCAGCCTCTCAATATCTTTTTTGTGATATGGTGACCAAAATTGGCTGAAATATTCGAGGTGTAGTCTTACTAGGGCTTTATAAAGCAGTACTAGTACTTCACATGAGCTTGATTCTATGCCTCTGTTTATACAACCCAGAATTGTATTAGCTTTTTTGGTTGCTGCTGCACACTGCTGGCTAAGTTAAGTGATTGTCCACCAGGACTCCAAGGTCCCTGTTACAGTTGCTGCCTCCAAGCCAGGTCTCGCCCAATCTGTATTTGTTCCTTTGGTTTTTCTTGCCTAGGTGTAAGACTTTGCTTTTCTCCACATCAAAACTCATTTGTTGGATAGGGCCCATTGTTCAAGTTTGTCAAGATCTTTTTGGATCCTGTGTTTGTCTTCTGGGGTTTGGCTACTCCTGACTGTTGTCATCTGCGAATTTGATGAGTTTCCCTTCAATTCCCTCATCTAAATGGTTTATGAAGATATTGAAGAGTACTGGGCCTAAGATGGAACCTTGTGGTACCCCACTGCTTACTTCTCTCCATGTGGATGTAGTGCCATTGAGGACTACTCATTGAGAACGATTTATCAGCCAGGTACAGATCCATCTGGTGGTGATGTTGTCTATTCCACCTTTTTCTAGCTTACCAAGGAGTAGGTTGTGGTCTACTTTGTCAAATGCCTTACTGAAATCTATGTATACTACATCCACTACATTTCACTGGTCTACTAGTTTAGTCACTTTATCGAAGAATGAGATCAGATTGGTCTGGCATGATCTGTTTTTAACAAACCCATGCTGATTGCTAGTTATGAGTAGAGACACAGATATGTTTTTGATTATCTTTTCTAGGATCTTCCCAGGTATTGATGTTAAACTGACTGGTCTGTAGTTTCCTGTGTCTATTTTTTTCCTTTCTTGAAGATGGAGACCACATTAGCCCCTTTCCAATCCTTGGGTACTTCCCTGGTGCTCCAGGATTTGTGGAAGATGTGGTACAATGGTTCTGAGATAACATCTGCCAGCTCTTTTAGAACTCTTGGATGTAATCTGTCAGGTCCTGGTGATTTGTATTCATCAAGATTGAATAGGTGTTCTCTTACCATTTTCTTGCTTATTTTGATTTTTGTTTCTAGTATGTCATTTGCAGTGGTTTTTGTGTATGTGTCTTGGGCAATGGTTTCTTTTTGTATGAAGACTGATTCAAAGTATGAGTTAAGCAGCTCTGCTTTCTCCCTGTTGCCTGTAATTTCCTTGCCATCTTCTTTCTTTAGTGGATCTACAGTTTCCTTGACTTTTGTGATCATGTTTTTCAGGGTTTCCCATGCTTGTTAGGTTGTTTTCCCCTTTAGGATTTTCATCCATGGGATCTTTCCTAGGTTCTCTCTGAGCTTGTCAAAGTTGGCTCTTTTGAAGTTTAGGACATTGGTTGGATTGTTTTCTATTGCTTGCATTATATTAAATTCCAGTATGACATGGTCACTTTCACCCAAGGTACCTGCAATTTCAATTCCCTCTATCGCTTCTTCTCTATATGTAAGTATTAAGTCCAGTATAGCTTTGCATCTAGTTCCCTCTTCCATCATTTGGGTGACAAATTTGTCAGCTAGGTTGGTTAGGAATCTGTTTGATCTCCCACTCACTGCAGAGTTTGTCTCCCAGTTGATATCTGGATAGTTGAAGTGGTGTGCTTCCTGCATATATGTGCTAACTGGTTGGCAAAGAGTTAGTCTGTTTCTTCTGGTTGGTTGGGTGGCCTGCAATATACACCTATGGTAATGTCACTTTTTTTTCTCTTTTATATTGACCCATACGCATTCTGGAGAGATTTTGTCTTGGGTCATGTGCATTTCTGAAGATATGTAGTGTTCTCTTACATATAATGCAACTCCCCCTCCTCTTTTTATAGACCTGTTTCTTTTGAACAATTTGTATCCATCCATCTGTCCATTCCAGTCATGGGTTTCATCCCACCAGGTTTCTGTTATGCTGACTATGTCATACCCTCCCTCGTGTACTATTGCTTCTAGTTCACACTGTTTGTTCCCCAAGCTTTGAGCATTTGTGTATAAGCATTTAAGGCTTTTATGCCTTTCTGTGGGTATGTTTCCTATATCTCCTGATTGTTGTTTCGGTTTTTCTTTTTCCTCAACTCTGCCTACCTCGTTGTTTGGTTAGTTTTCTTGGGATTTGTGATTGGTTTTGAGTTCTAGAGAATCTAGAGATTGGTCACCCTCCCCCCTCAGTTTTAGTTTAAAGCCCTCCTGATGAGTTGGGTCAGTCTTTTTCCAAGTACATTTTTGTCTGTTTTCGTAAGGTGAAGCCCATCCCCTGCCGAGAGTCCTTCCCATAGGAAATGCAGTCCATGATCCAGGAAACCAAAATTTTCTTGGAAACACCAACCCTTTAGCCAGTGGTTTATTTCTAAAATTCTTTTTCCCCTCAGTGGGTTTTGGCCTTTTGTTGGGAGCACTGATGAGGACACTACTTGTGCTCCTAGCTTCTTCACTTTGTTGCCTAGTTGTTTGTAGTCTTTCACTATTGCACTCAGGTTGTTTGTAGTGTTGTTCATTCCAATGTGGAGGAGGAGAAGGGGGTAGTAATCTGTGGGCCTAATTATTTTGCTTAGGTTCTCAGCCACATCTTTGATTTTTGCTCCAGGGAGAAAGCATAACTCCCTGGATTGTATGTTCGATCTGCTAATGGATGATTCTGTTCCTTTTGAGGATAGAATCTCATATTACCAACACACTCCTTTCTTTTTTGAGGGGCCTGCAGTATGGGGTGCTTTTCTGTTTGTCTCAGGTGTGTTTGTTGATGTGGCTTTTTAATGGATATTTGAGGTGACTTTGTAAGGATTATTTGAAGTTGTTTCTTTGCTAGGTTTCTGCATGTCTTCTTTCAGGGGGAGGTTGTGGGTCTGCATGTTTCCTTCTAAGGGGAGAAATTGATTGCTCGTCCAAATCCCTGCTCAAGCAGGAGATGCTATACCATTTCAGACAAATTGTTGTCCAATCTCTTCTTAAAAGTCTCCAGTGTTGGAGCATTCACCATTTCTAGAGGCAAGTCATTCCACTGATTAATTCTTCTAATTGCCCTTTATCTCCCCTGTTGTCTATAGTAGTGGTGGAACTTTTGAATAGAAATATTAGACATGTTATACTTGAATAAGCATAATAAATATATTTTTAAAAGAATTTTTGTCTAAGGATTTCAGGGGCATCTCCCATGGGTATTATCCCTCCCTCAGGAGTGATATGGCTGTCCCCTTACTGCTGTGACAAACACACAAAGGAAATAATTGAATGACCCACTGTGCATTTGATAGTGGATCTAAGAGGACAAATTGTAATTTTTTTCAGGATGACTATAGAGAGATGTTCTCCAGATTCAATAATCTGTTCAGTTCCAGCCAAACTGGTCAGTTTCCTCTGGGAAAAAGGACCTTCTCCAATCACAGAGCATGTCCATGGCTACTGTGACTTTTAGGGTGAGAGAGATTGCCAACTGTCCCACACCCATGTCATCCTGGAAACCCCTCCCCCCAAAAAAAGACTGATAGATCTATCAGCCAGTAATCCTGCTCTTTGGTGTGTTTGTATATTATCTGTTGGAGGGCGGTGAGAAGATCAACAACAAGAAAGAGAGAGAAGGACATAAAAATGTGCAGAGTGGTGTGAGAAGAAATGATCTCTTTTCTTGTTCAAAGGTTTTTCACAAGAAATTGATTACAAGAGGGGGGGGAAAAGACAAGATTCAGAGCTATAATAACACCGAAAGGTCTCTGCTCCAGCCTCTGTGGTTTATACTTCAGATCTGCTCATTCAGAATTTTTCTTGCAGGAAAAGAGAGATGGATCTCACATTTGTTTTCTGGACAAGCCTATCAGTTTCCTGGGAGTTTGATAGTGTTTACAGAAGAAGCACAATATAAATTTAAAAATAATAAATCTTGAATTGCATATCCCACTCTTTCAGGAAAAGATCTGTAGCTGGTTTCCTTGAAATGATGTGAGAGTTGAAAGTTAAATAAGGGACATGTTGTTGAGACTCTAGGAAGAGTGCAGAGAAGATAAACAAAGATGATCAGGGGACTGGAGGTTAAAACATATAAAGAATAGTTGCTGGAATTGGGTATGTATAGTTTAATGAAAAGAAGGACTAGGGATGACATGATAGCAGTCTTCCAGTATTTGAGGGGCTGCCACAAAGAAGTAGGAGTCAAGCTACTGTACTCTCCAAAGCACCTGAAAGCAGGACAAGAAACAACAGATGGAAACTAATCAAGGAGGGAAGCAACCTCCTTGAGAAGGAGAAATTTCCTGACAGTAAGAACGTATTAACCAGTGGAACAACTTGCCTCCAGAAGCGGTGAATGCTCCAACACTGGAAGTTTTTAAATAAGAGACTGGACAGCCATTTTTCTGAAATGGTATAGGGTTTCCTGCCTGAGCAGGGGGTTGGACTAGATGACCTCCAAGGTCCCTTCCAGCTTCTATTCTATTCTATTCTATTCTATTCTATTCTATTCTATTCTATTCTATTCTATTCTATTCTATTCTATTCTATTCTATTCTATTCTATTCTATTCTATTCTATTCTATTCTATTCTACACCATGCCATACTACTCCACTCCATTCCATTCCACACTACTCCACACCACTACTTGCCACTCCACATCATCCCATCCCATCCCATTCCATTCCATTCCATTCCATTCCATTCCATTCCATTCCATTCCATTCCATTCCATTCCATTCTATTCTATTCTATTCTATTCTATTCTATTCTATTCTATTCTATTCTATTCTATTCTATTCTATTCTATTCTATTCTATTCTATTCTATTCTATTCTATTCTATTCTATTCTATTCTATATTGGTGAGAAAAGGAAAAGGTTGCCATTGTGGGGAGAACACTTTAGATCCATGAACTGAGAGGATCTGTTGAAAACTATGAATATTTTAAGCACGTCAATCCTATGAAAATGTCAAAAATTAACATTTTTATCTACTGAATGGCTCCCTAGATGCTGAAAGATCTATATTTTAAGTGTGCTCTACCTGTTTGATTAGAAATGGTCCCATCTGGACAAAGGACACATTGGTAGCAGCAGACTTCCTTGCCCTCAGGAACATGTCTCCGCTGTCCTGCATGGCACCTTTCCATGCCACACCTGGCAAAGGGCACCTTCTAAGAGATAAAAGAGAATTGTGTGAGATGGCCTAAGCAATGAGCATGCTTCATTTATACCTTTCCACCTTCCTATTCCCTTATTCAGAAAGCCTCCAAAATAAATTCTTGACCAGGGTCTACCGTAAGCAAGAAAACCTAGAGGATTCAGGCAAGTAGATGCTGGAGATTGGAACTAGGACTTTGGAAATCCAATGAAAGTTTGTGTGATTGAGCTACATCTTTTCCAAAACAGAATCATGAGGATCCAACTGAATGAGAATGGTCTGTGGAAAACACTGTTGCCTCTTCTAATTGCATCCTCATTTGGCAAATAGACATTTTCCCCAATCCAAACAGTGGAGGGATTCAGCCAGTTCGCACTGGTTTGGCAGAACCGGTAGCTAAATTTTGTTGAGTTCAGAGAACCGGCTGAATGCACACTGTTTCTGGAAGTCCTCCCAGGCCTAGAACAGCCTTCCAGAAGTACATGGATGCTATTTCTGGAAGTCCATTCTAGGCCTCGGAGCCCCAGGCTTGAATCCACACAGAGAACTGGTTGTTCAGGTATTTGAATCCCACCACTGAATCCAAAGAGGGATGCGGTGGCTCAGTGGGTTAGGACGCTGAGCCTGTCAATCAGAAGGTTGGCAGTTTGGTGGGTCAAATCCCAAGTGCCGCGTAACAGAGTGAGCGCCTGTTACTCGTCCCAGCTTCTGACTACCTAGCAGTTCGAAAGCACGTAAAAATGCAAGTAGAAAAATAGGGACCACTACGGTGGGAAGGTAACAGCGTTCCGTGCGCCTTTGGCGTCTAGTCATGCCGGCCACATGACCACGGAGACGTCCTCGGACAAGCGCTGGCTCTTCGGCTTTGAAACGGAGATGAGCACTGGCCCCTAGAGTCAGAAACGACTAGCACGCATGTGCGGGGGACCCTTTACCTTTTACCTTTACTGAATCCAAACCCTTTGTGGACCTGCCACAAATCAGTCCTCAAATGTGTTACATGCAGAGCCTTATATTTTCACCCAATGCCTGTCATATTTTCTAACTCAACTGACCATCTTTCAAATTAGAGGGATGTTCTGCATCCCTGAATTACAACATAGCTTCCCAGCTCACCTTTGTGGCCCAGATGATTGCATCTGAATTAATGGTGAAGTTCTGGTCCAGAGGAGTTCCATGATCTATTTGCCCAACTTTCATGGGGACAAAAGATAGATTGGGGAGGAAACGCCAGTTGATAAGATCATAACGAGCAGATCCCAGTCCGTTCTCTGAGAAGCAGACTTCCTCTCCAGCACTGTTGTTGAAGTGGACATTCCTCAAATAGGGAAGAAGCTGAAAGAAAAAGAGAATTTCAGTCATTGGAGTAATAGGATGAAAGCATACAGATCACACAGAAGAAAAGGTGGGGGGAAAGGGGAAAGAGGCGGGGGAAGTGGGATATGTTGTAACACAATACACCACCTCCATTGTGCTGATCCCCCACTGGGCCTTCAATCAGACTGGCACAGCCATGTCTTTAGGCTCTTACAAAAGATAGGAGGGTTGGGGCCAACCTCACATGGGGCTGTGTGTGTCAGGATGTTCCAGAGGGCAGGAGCCACACCAGAGCCCCTCCTCCTGGACTCTGCCAGCCAGAATATTAGGGCTGGTAGGACCCACAACATGCCTCCTCTGCCAGCATGAGTGGTATGGGTCAATCCCAGTGGGGTGAGACAGTCAATAAAATATTATTGACCTCTTGATTTGCTCCTGCCAAAATGTGCAACTTCTAAAGGTTAACATTTCTAACATTCAGGTCAATTCTCAAGTGGCTGTACCCTTTTGCTTCCCTCCAACTTTATGCTCTTATCCTATGTCCACTTATAGCTGCTTCCCTGATATCAGCAATGGTCCTTCTCTCCTGGAGAAGTTTTGTATAGCTGTACTAAGACTGATGTGTGTTAGGATTTATTCTCCTTAGGAAAGAATTTCTCTCCATTCCCCTTTGCAAAGTGGAGGGTGAAAGGTACAAATGAGGCATCGTGGCTTCTATCATTTTGTGATGGCCATCATCTGAGGAGGTAGTGTGGATCTATGTCTGACAACCTAGAGGACATCCTTTGGTGCAGATCTCAGTAATCAGGAGTGACATCAAATATTTGATTCCTTCCCCAACACTACAAAGCTGAAGAAACTCCTTGGATGAGAAGCAAAAAATCTTCAAGGAAAAACAAGCAAATCCAGTTGCCTCCTGAAAAAGCACCTTTGCGACAACCATGACATTTAGCTATGCACTTTGGGATGAATGCTGTGAGAGTATGAATGGATTTCCAGAAAACATTGCAGACTACAGGAACCATTTGTGCTTCAGTTTGAGATTCAGACAACACAGACTCATCCCCAACAGCCTGCACCTGTCTTCAACAGTGAAGGGCACAGGACAGAAAATATATCCTGCATCCAAGAAGGCTCCACACCCATTTGCACCACTAGGGGGACCCTGAGGACACAGATAAACCTCCAAGTGGCCTCAACAACTCTCTAAAACAGACATGTCAAACACAAGGCCCGGGGGCCAGATCTGGCCCGCGAAGTGGTTTCATGCGGCCCGCGAAGCCATCCTGGAAAGAGTGAGGGAACGGCCCCCACTGCCTTGGCCCTGGCCCAGAGACCCTCCTTCTGCCAGAGACCCCCAGATCTGTCCCACTCCTGCCCGGGCCCCCATAGGCACCCTTGATGCCAACGATGTAGAGCTGGCCACGCCCACCCAATGGGCCGTATGCACTCTAGCCACGCCCACCCAGTAGGCCACACCCACCCAGCCCCCTGAGGGCAACCGCAATGTTGATGCGGCCCTTAATGAAATTGAGTTTGACACCCCTGCTCTAAAAGGATGCAAATGACCAGCTGTCTGCAAGCAATATAAATCCTTCCATTCCCCACCATCTAGTCAGAGCTGAAGAAGCTTCTTGGACGAGAAATGAAATATCTTCAAAGAAAAACAAGAAAGTCCAGTTGCTTCCTGAAAAAAAGCCCCTTTGGGACCACACTACAAACATTTTTTTAATCATTAGGCATTTGTATCATGGCTATTTCAAATCCAGTTTTACATGAATGATACCTTCACACGAAAGTCTTCATGCCACATTGTATAATTCATTCTATGGTTTTCCTCCTGTTATACCCTACTTGGCTATATACATTTTTAAAAGTTTTACTTTGGTTCAAGGTCTTGCAAATAACAATTGCATTTAAGGAGTGATTAAATAGCTTCTGTCATAATAATGTCTGATTGTATTGATTTCTCTAGTTAATAGTAAAAAAGAGCAAAATATGAGGTGGGGCCATATGGAAAGAAGTAGCTGCCTTAAACGGTCACTTTACTGTCCAAAGAGGTCCAACATTCAGCCTTTGATGTGGGGAGACTGATGAATTTCAGACCATGATCCCATTAGGACCACATTGACTCCAATTCTGTGTGCGAAGGTTAACAGAGTCTGCTTTCACACAACAAGCTGAGAAGTGCAACAAATGGCAAACTGTACTGATGGAGTGGGGTCATACAGGTTGCTAAGTCATAGAAATATAAACCAAGGTTAAAAGAAATAGAGTTGAGTGTTTTTCTACAAGTTGCATTTAGGCTATATACAGAGGGAAAGTGAGATGGTTTTGCAAATATACCCACTAGGACTTCAACTTGGCCTTGGTGGAGCAGTGGGCTAATGCCTCCTTAAGTAACACCAGCTGCCTGCAATTAGTGCAGGTTCGCATCCCACCAGGCTCAAGGTTGACTCAGCCTTCCATCCTTCCCAGGTAGGTAAAATGAGGACCCAGATTGTTGGGGGCAATTAAGCTGACTTTGTAATAATGCTGCTTGGGGGGGGGGAGCCCTAATAAGCAGGCATATACATAGAATGAAGGCTACTGCTAAGCTTGTAAGCTGCCCTGAGTCTTCGGAGAAGGGCGGGATATAAATGAAATTAAAAAAATAATAATAAACTGATCTCTTGAATAATCTCGAACAAATGTCCCCCATATTCTCATCTTGCTCTGTGCTGCATCTCCTCCTCCGAATGGCTAACCTATGAAACTCAGACAAGGTCATGGCTGCATCTCACCTATTCCAGCTTCATGAGCTGACCTTAGACTACGGAGGAGGGGGGAGGGAAAGATTGGAATGTAAGGAAGAAGGGGGGGGGGAATGAAAGACCAACTGAGCCTTGTGAGAAGCTACAGCCAGCCAAGGCCAACCAATGATACGCAGAGCTGGGAACTGAGCATTTCTTTCCTAAGCAATATATAAACACCTAATTCAGGGGTGTCAAACTGCCGGCCTGCGGGCCAGACGTGTCGCGATGAAACTGCACCCACCCCATTGCTGGCAATGGGGAAAAAGCTCCAATACGTGACGCTGCGAGTTTGACATGTCTGACCTAATTGGACAGTTGCAAATAACTGGGGGATGGCCATGAGGGAAAAGGGGACTTTCCTTTTTTGTTGTTTGCACGGAAAAACCTCATATTCAGCTTACTCTACTTCAGCAAAAGCTTCAGCAAAACAAATGATCAGAAGTCTTTGTTAGATGATCGAGTGGCACAGTTGACCGACAACCTCTGAAGACCTTTCAGGACCTTATATGAAGGTCTTTCCTCTACGGATCTTACGGTGAACTGGTTTGATTTATTTCTCTTTTCCCCATTCTACCCCTTTAAAAATTACACTTAATTCGTATTATCATTTTCTTTTCAGTAATTGCTGTTTAATCTGGTCAGAAGTCCATTGACACAGAGATATTTAATCGGTGTTTAAGAAATACTTGGAGAATATAGATAAACTTCTGTAGACATCTGTGGATTGGATAAAAAGTCCCAGAGAGTACCTGCCATGACTGGACATTTGAGTTCCTCTTTCCAAGCCTCATCATGATTGGTCGGGCTTTGGATCCATACATCGCATGTAAAGCATGTGCCACAGCATAAACGGCATTGTAGACATTGTAACTTTCACCTGCCATGCTTGTCTCAAATATAAAAGCTGGCAGATTCTGTAAGTTCTCCTTTCCAGTGCATGTTTTTTCTTCCTCTTTAGAGATTTTGCCTGGTTGGTAGAACTTGCAGTCAAAGACCCTTTTCCACCATTGCAGGAGAAAGATGTCCCCCTGTGAGTTCAAAGGGTCTAAAGACAGGAGGAAACGGCTGAATTCTGGGACATCACCGGAGTGGTCCCTAAAGTGCAAAGCCCCGTGGAAGGGCCTCATATATTCCAATGTATCTAGAGATCCCATCCCACTAAGCTCACAATGGGAAGTTATTATCCAAACTTTGCCATATGATGCTTTTATCCATTGCTCATAAGCACACAGAGCTCCTTGTAAAGTTGCAATAGTTCCGTAGTCTGCAAAGAGAATAATCACTTCAACTTTAAAGGAAGATTTTAAAAGCCAAAGGAATCTGAGCATTGTAGAAGAAAGCTCATCCGATTTCAGCATTTTAGTGAAGGCCAGGCAGATCTCCTTCTCCTTGAGCATTGGCATCAGAGATGAGATGAAATGTTCTCCACTGTCATCTTGAGAGGCCAGAAGCCCAACCCAGTTCCACTGGAAATGCAGGAGCAGTTGGACTAAACCCACATACTGAGGAAATTCCTTGGGATTAATCCGGAAGAAGGAAGGATAAAGTCTTCTGTCCCCTTGAGTGAACTCAAAGCCAACACCGAGCTGGAGAAAGTGAGATTCTTCTTTCAAAGACAAAGTAAAGTTTTATGGTGACTTTAGGGATCACCATTGCCCCACCACTAAGCCTGACTCACTTTGAGTGGCAAGATTAAGTTCTGCCCTTCTAAGGAAGATCCATTGTTTGCATGATTTGTCAAGGGAACAAACCATCAACCTGATATAAAGAATCAACTGCACTTTTATGAAGAATACATGAGGAAGGAATTATCTTGACAAGTTCAGCGTTTCGGAAATATCTCATTATTATATCTCTTTGGGGTTATTTAAACATGTATCTTAACACATAAATTCCTGAAAATGAATTCAGTTGCAACATGGATTCTCTATGTGATACTGCTGATTTGTCATTCTCCCCCAACCCCCCAAAATACAGTGTTGGTTTCATCTTTGGCTTCTGTCTCTGCTTCTTTTGTTTCTCTACTCCATACTACATCCAATTGAGCCTCCTTACCTGCGGGACCTTGAAGATGCTGAAGAAGGAGGTCATCTGTCTTGAGGATTTTGAGTTGAGACCTCCAATGACAGAGAGCAGAGGGTCTTGCCAGTCACATGTATAACCTGGAACCATTTGGCCTCGTGTGGAGAGCAGGGAGAGACCAATTAAATAAATCCTCATCTCAATCTGGTGATTGTCATAGATGCAGAAGCCAAGTGTGATGTTGGGGAGGAGATGAAGATCCTTGTTGATCTCTCTGACTGCAAACACCAAGGCCTGGAACTGCTGGTACTTCATTGGTATGAGGCTATAGCAATAGCAATAGCAATGTCATTTAGACTTATATACCACTTCATCGTGCTTTACAGCACTCTAAGCAGTTTATAGAGCCATCCTATGAGCCTCCAACAATCTTGATCCTCATTTTATGAATCTCAGAAGAATAGAAGGCTGAGCCAGGCAGGATCAAACTCCTGGCACTGGGCAGAGTTAGCCTCCAATACTGCATTCTAACCCATGTGCCATCATAGAGGAAAGCTGGTGTCTGTTGTGGGAGATTACCTTGCCTTTTGTATTGTTCTTTGGAGCAGTAAGTTCCAGATTTCATTAGGTTTTGATTTTTTAATTTCTTGATGGAACTTTGCAAGAAAGGAGAAAAACCTGTCTGTCCAAATCAAGGACTGTTTTATAGTTCTCTATTGTCCCTACCTTCTTCACTTTGCTCCAGTGCCTGTAATCTTTCCCAAATTCTCCTTGAGCACCCTAATCAATCTCTTGGAGCAAGCCTGTTTAACATTGCTAACAACAGTAAGGTCACAGCATAGATTTACTGAAGGACCTTATGGTTGAGCACTCATTTCTTTTTTCTTTTACAGGAACTACCCCTGGAAAAGAATTGAGCTTTGATTGGAGTTTTCCACCATGGTTTTTTTTCCAAATTAGTATTATAAAATAATACTGGTCTTTCCAGTTGCAATGTATGGCTGTGAAAGTTGGACCATAAGAAAGGCTGAGCGCCAAAGAATTGAGGCCTTTGAACTATGGTGCTGGAGAAGACTCCTGTGAGTCCCTTGGACTGCAAGGCGATCAAACCGGCCAGTCCTAGAGGAGATCAACCCTGACTGCTCTTTAGAAGGCCAGATCCTGAAGTTGAAACTCAAATACTTTGGCCACCTAATGAGAAGGAAGGACTCACTGGAGAAGAGCCTAATGCTAGGAAAGGTTGAGGGCAAGAGAAGAAGGGGACGAGAGAGAATGAGGTGGCTGGATGGAGTCACTGAAGCAGGAGGCGTGAGCTTAAATGGACTCCAGAAGATGGCAGAGGACAGGAAGGCCTGGAGGAACGTTGTCCATGGGGTCATGATGGGTCGGACACAACTTCGCAACTAACAACATTATAAAATAAATTGTTCAGTTACCAGATCAATTTCTAAGATAGTATTTCAATTGTACATTGTTTATTGTCTTCCTGAGTTCGAAAAAAAGATTTAGGGTTCTACCCAATTTATAAGCTTGGATCCTTATTGAAAGAAAAAAGTACAATTACACAATTGCAAACTTCTTTAGAACAAGTATTTCTGAAAATGGTCCCTGAATCCAAAACAAAGCAATCATCTACATCTACCCCTCCAGGCAGAACTTACAAGAGTGAAATAGGAGGCAGGGATGGGTCATTTTTAAAGTCTGGGAGGTTGGAGGAAACAATTGTTTTCAAGAACAAGTTCCCTCCAATAATGAGATCACCAGGCCTGTAATAGTCTTTTGGAATCTGGAAAGGATTTTTCATCACACCTACGGTTTGCATCCTCTTAGCAGAAGTTGGAGGCAGGAGCCAGAAGTGCAGCAGAAGGAGAGGCATCGCATTCATTCTTGTCACCTTCCCTCCTAGATCAGAAATCAAGTTTTGTGCAAAAGCTGAATTTCAGGGAGCACTTGAAATCTCATCAGAGCTTTAACACAATAGAGACTGACCATGCCACCTGCTTCATCCCAGAGCAAATTGGTATCAACCATGCTTCCTCTTACCTGTGTTTGGGTTGTGACCTAAGAGAAACCTATGGCCAGCTCAGTCTCCCCAAAATCAGAAGTGAGCTCTTTGCAAGGCAAGGTGACATGGCTTACTCCCATCTGTAAGATTCAGAGCATGATTTTTTAAAAGCAGGTTTTATCTTGGAAGATGTATTTTCGTTAGAAATCCATAGGGGATACATTAATAATGACTGTACTTGTGATAATTGCAATGAAAAGCAATTTTTTTGCATGCCAGAATGGGAAAAACATGTTTGTATCTCTTGTTGTTAATCCACAGACCAGATGGAGTTGAGAGTAAGGTGAAGTTGAGTATTTGACCTCCATGACCTCAATACAGAAGATGGAGTTTGACTTGGACCATATTTTTTCAGAAGCTATGATGGGCCATGGTGACACATGATAATCAGTTGTACCCTAGTAAGTGTGAACAATCATACCAATGCTTGGATGGAATAACTGGTGTCTTTATATACACATAACAGGATAAAATTAGAAATGGGTAATAAGAATAAGTGCACAGTGTTATGTGGTTGTCTCCTTTCTCTGTAGCTGGTCCTAGTCAGGGTGTCATGGTTCTGATAGATGAAACCTATCAAAAGAACTTTGAGGCAAAATTCTTCCTTAAAGAACCTTTATTCGGGATACAAAGTTTTGGCACTCCATAGTAAAGGTAAAGGTAAAGGTTCCCCCACACATGCGTGCTAGTCGTTTCCGACTCTAGGGGCCGGTGCTCATCTCCGTTTGAAAGCCGAAGAGCCAGCGCTTGTCCGAGGACGTCTCTGTGGTCATGTGGCCGGCATGACTAGACGCCAAAGGCGCACGGAACACTGTTACCTTCCCACCGTAGCGGTCCCTATTTTTCTACTTGCATTTTTACGTGCTTTCGAACTGCTAGGTTGGCAGAAGCTGGGATGAGTAACAGGTGCTCACTCTGTTACACGGCACTCGGGATACAACCCGCCAAACTGCCGACCTTCTGATCAACAAGCTCAGCGTCCTAACCCACTGAGCCACCGCGTCCCTTGGCACTCCATAGTTGAACCCAAAAACTAATTTTTTTTTTAATTACATTTATATCCCGCCCTTCTCCGAAGACTCAGGGCGGCTTACAAGCTTAGCAGTAAAATTCCCTTCCCCCAGATACAAAGTAACAAAGTACAATTCCCACCCCCAATAAGCTGTCATAAATCACATTCCCAAATTAGCTTAAAGTGAGGACTCTCTCCTCAAGCTCCTCAGCCCGCTAACATGTTATCAGCTTGCCCTTGGGTTCCCACAGCAGCGTTATTATTATTATGGCTAGCTGAGCTTACATCCCACACCTCGTTGCACCTGATTTCTAAAAAGCAAGAAAGCATGTTAAAGGAATAGAGAAAATGGCTGAATTTTCATCAGTTACCAGAGCGGGAACATGCAATGTGTGCGCATGCCTAAAGCAAAAGTTACTTTCTCTTTCCTCTCCTTTGTGCTCTCTGTGTGATAGACATGTAGCCATGAGCCTTTCTGTGTTTTTACAAGTTTCTTTGTAATTAAAAGGTTAAATAGAGCCTTGGTGGAGCAGTGGGCTAATGCCTCCTTAAGTAACACCAGCTGCCTGCAATTAGTGCAGGTTCGCATCCCACCAGGCTCAAGGTTGACTCAGCCTTCCATCCTTCCGAGGTAGGTAAAATGAGGACCCAGATTGTTGGGGGCAATAAGCTGACTTTGTAATAATGCCGCTTGGGGGAGCCCAAAAGCCCTAACAAGCAGGCATATACATAGAATGAAGGCTACTGCTAAGCTTGTAAGCCGCCCTGAGTCTTCGGAGAAGGGCGGGATATAAATGGAATTAGAAAAAAAATAGTAGAATATATGCTTTGGGTTTTCTTTGCTTATCATGCATCAAAATGAACCATGATTCATCACTCTTTTTGCTCTCCTGACAGGGACAATGGTAGCTGCTTTCAAGCATGATGGCCATTTGCAAGGAGATGTTAAAGATCCTTGTCAGTACCCCTGCTAATTGATTGGCACAGTTCTTAACATATATGTCTTTACGTAGTTGATAAAATAAGAACTGTATTAGTTTAAATACAGTAATGTCTACAGACAGTAGATATTAAGAGAAAAAGAGAGGAAGTATTTGACGTTGAAATAAGGGAAATTTTGGTCATTAAATTTAAGACATTTGGAAATTAGTAGAAAATAAGAATGTTATACTGTATTATCAACTAGATGATGTAAGATGGTGAGAAATAGAATATATTCAAATAGATAGGACATGTATCTTTTTTATTTTATTTTTTATTGAAAAGTTTTAAAATACATTTTATCTTTAACAATCCCCCCCTCCCCCTCCCCTACCAATCCCTCCCTACCCCTCCCCCCCCTTTCCCCCCTCCCCCCCCCCCCCCCGACTTCCCAGAGCTAAGTACAGGGTATAAAAACAAAGAACAATCTTAAACATCCATATGCTACCAACAATAAATTCTCAAATCTATCACTCTCTAGCTCATATAAGATAACTACAGACAATACTAATATTTCATATGGGAAAAAAAAAAAGAAAATAGAAAGGAAGACTTATTCAAATGCTAAATGAAACTTTTTAGTCCCAGGACATGTATCTTGAACATTAGGTTTTGTGATGAACTGTGGTAGAGAAAACTGTGATTACCTAAAACTTGGAAATTATAAATATTAAATGTTAAATTTAAAGATTGATGGGAAACTAAAAATTGGGAAAAACTAATTACAGTGTATTGATAGTCTATAAAGATTGAATGTTAAAGCAATTAGGATATGTATAAGCTAAAAACTATTGATAAATGTAACAATGTTATTTTTACTTAATTGATATAATAAGAATTGTATTAGCTTAAACATGAGACAGTAAATACTAAGGGAAAATGAGAGGATATATTTAATGTAGTAGTTTGAGATTTGTACTAAAGACACTTGTCTGTTATTGAATTATTGATTAATCCAGCTGCCACATTGCTTTTTAAACACTTAAATGTAAAACTAGAAAATCAATAAAACATTTTTTTAAAGATGGTGGACATGGAGCAACACAACTCTCCTTTTTCTTTGCATCTGATTCCAGTCAATGTGGATTGACCCTGAACATAATTGGGGAATGATTCAAGGCTTGACTTTATCTCCCATTTTGTTTTATTTCTACATGTAGACATTGTAATAATCATAATCATAATCATAATCATAATCATAATCATAATCATAATCATAATCATAATCATAATCATAATAATAATAATAATAAGAAGAAGAAGAAGAAGAAGAAGAAGAAGTTGGAAGGGACCTTGGAGGTCATCTAGTCCAACCCCCTGCTCAGGCAGGAAACCCTATACCATTTCAGACAAATGGCTGGCCAGTCTCTTCTTAAAAACTTCCAGTGTTGGAGCATTCATTACTTCTGGAGGCAGGTTGTTCCACTGGTTAGTTGTTCTAACTGTTAGGAAGTTTCTCCTTAGTTCTAGGTTGCTTCTCTCCTTGAATAGTTTCCTTCCGTTGCTTCTTGTCCTGCTTTCAGGTGCTTTGGAGAATAGCTTGACTCCCTCTTCTTTGTGGCAGCCCCTGAGATATTGGAACACTGCTATCATGTCACCCCTCACCCTTCTCTTCATTAAACTAGACATACCCAATTCCAGCAACCGTTCCTTGTATGTTTTAGCCTCCAGTCCCCCAATCATCTTTGTTGCTCTTCTCTGTACTCTTTCTAGAGTCTCGACATCTTTTTTACATTGTGGTGACCAAAACTGGATGCAGTATTCCAAGTGTGGCCTGGAATCTAATTGGGAATCATAGTCAGGTGCTCTTATTGTATCAGTTTCTTTGTAGAAGATGAAGTCAGGGTTTGTTTTGAAAGCAAATATTTTCCAAACTTGAGCAGCTTGACACTTGGGGTTTCCTGGTGTTTAATAAAAATTATGAAGATGAGACATGTGATCCAAGAAAGGAGAAGAACCAGAAAAGCTAAATTGAATCACAATGCCTCTTGAATATTCATGTGAGAAAATAGTTTGGTTTGTTATTTGTGTGATGAACTACTGGACACTATGGACCGCATCTAGTGCAACTAAACCACTCTAGGAATAATCATCATGTGATGCAAAATTAAAAACTACACCTGGTTTTCAAGTGTCTTAACCACACTGAGGAGTGAGTAGACATTACCAAGCCCATGCCTTTCTGCATGACACCTGTAACGTGGCTGACCCATTTCTTATCCCACTGGACAAAGCACAAGTGATGCAAGCATAATTCAATATGGGTCTTTGAACTGTCATTTCTTTCAGATAACAAAGACACATGATGCCACTCTGGAACAAAGCAGAGACTGATGGGAGCCCTGATTTAGGTCTTGTATTGGGATACTTTTCTTGTAAGGACTCCTAATGTGCAAAGCACATCTGTACAGATGTCGTAGTTTCCAAATAGAATTATTCATTTCTTCAGATATTACTTGTGTATGTGTGTATCTCTCTTTTTCTGAATGATTCAAAGATTAACGTGATTGATTCTTGGTAGAATTGCAATTCCCAAAAAGGAGCAGGTCCACAGTTTGGGGGTTCTTCTGGGTACAGGTCTCCCCTCCCCCTCATTGGTACAGAAAGTGGGTGCTATGGCCAGGAGAGACTTTGCCCAGCTAATATGTCATTTGTGATTCATTTTGAATCATGGCTTGTGTCAGATCTGCCCCAATCTGATCCCTTAGAAAAGAAACTAAAAGAAATTTAGTTATAGCCTAATGTCAGAACCACACTAATCCAATCCTCTAGGAAAGAAAGACCCTCAACTCCATTTGGTTAAAGTGATAGGTTCTTTCACTAAAAGATGCTGAATGCAGTAAAGTCAGGCTAGAATTAAATTTCTCAATACAAATAGTTTCCCCTCTTTCCAGCCCTCCCCCCATATCCAATCCATGATGGTAGGATGCCAAAGATGGCAGGATGCCAAAGATGGTAGGCCTGACACCTTGGCAATGATCATTCATGACTGTCTCATTTCGCATCTGGATTATGGCAAAGTGCTGCTTTTAAACCCCACTCAGAAGCTACACCTGTTGCAAAATGCAGGTATCTCACTAAGTGAGATCATGATAGTGAAATAAAGCCAGGAGCTATGCTGTGGTTGTCACTTTGTTTGAAGATGCAATTCCAGATGATGTTTTTTTTAATCGAAAAACCCTTATATGCTGGTTGTTGTTGTTGTTCTTAGTTGCGAAGTCGTGTCCGACCCATCGCGACCCTATGGACAATGTTCCTCCAGGCCTTCCTGTCCTCTACCATCTTCTGGAGTCCAGTTAAGCTCACGCCTACTGCTTCAGTGACTCCATCCAGCCACCTCATTCTCTGTCGTCCCCTTCTTCTATTGCCCTCAATCTTTCCCAGCATTAGGCTCTTCTCCAGTGAGTCCTTCCTCCTCATTAGGTGGCCAAAGTATTTGAGTTTTAGCTTCAGGATCTGGCCTTCTAAAGAGCAGTCAGGGTTGATCTCCTCTAGGACTGCCCGGTTTGATCGCCTTGCAGTCCAAGGGACTCGCAGGAGTCTTCTCCAGCACCATAGCTCAAAGGCCTCAATTCTTTTGCGCTCAGCCTTTCTTATGGTCCAACTTTCACTTCCATACATTGCAACTGGGAAGACCATAGCCTTGACTATACGCACTTTTGTTGACAGGGTGATGTCTCTGCTTTTTAGTGTGCTGTCTAGATTTGCCATGGCTTTCCTCCCTAGGAGCAAGCGTCTTTTAATTTCTTGACTACAGTCCCCATCTGCAGTGATCTTGGAGCCCAGGAAAATAAAATCTGTCACTATCTCCATTTCTTCCCCATCTATTTGCCAGGAATTAAGAGGGCCGGATGCCATGATCTTAGTTTTCTTAATGTTTAGTTTCAACCCAACTTTTGCACTCTCCTTCTTCACTCGCAACAAGAGACTCTTCAGTTCCTCTTCACTTTCTGCCATTAGAGTGGTATCATCTGCATATCTTAGGTTGTTGATATTTCTTCCAGCAATCTTAATTCTAACTTTTGATTCATCTAGCCCTGCCTTTCTCATGATGTGCTCTGCATATAAGTTAAATAGGCAAGGCGACAGTATACAGCCTTGCCGGACTCCTTTCCCAATTTTGAACCAATCAGTGGTTCCGTGTCCAGTTCTCACTGTTGCTTCTTGGCCCGCATATAGGTTTCTCAAGAGACAAATAAGATGTTCTGGTACTCCCATCTCTTTAAGAACTTGCCACAGTTTGTTATGATCCACACAATCAAAGGCTTTAGCATAGTCAATGAAGCAGAAGTAGATGTTTTTCTGGAACTCTCTAGCTTTTTCCATGATCCAGCGTATATTGGCAATTTGATCTCTAGTTCCTCTGCCTCTTCGAAATCCTGCCTGTACTTCTGGTAGTTCTCGATCCACATACTGCTGGAGTCTAGCTTGTAGGATTTTAAGCATAACTTTACTAGCATGAGAAATGAGTGCAATGGTGCGATAGTTTGAACATTCTTTGGCACTGCCTTTCTTTGGAATTGGAATGTAAACTGATCTTTTCCAATCCTGTGGCCACTGTTGAGTTTTCCAAATTTGCTGGCAAATTGAGTGTAGCACTTTTACTGCATCGTCTTTTAAGATTTTGAATAGCTCAGCTGGAATACTGTCACCTCCACTAGCTTTGTTGTTGCTCAGCTTTTCTAAGGCCCACTTCACTTCACATTCTAGGATGTCTGGCTCGAGGTCAGTGACCACCTCATTGTGATTATCAGGGACGTTAAGCTCATTCTTGTATAGTTCTTCTGTGTAATTTTGCCATCTCTTCTTAATCTCTTCTGCCTCTGTTAGGTCCCTGCCATTTTGGTCCTTTATCATGCCCATTTTTGCATTGAACATTCCCTTCATCTCTCCAATTTTCTTGAAAAGATCTCTGGTCCTCCCTATTCTATTGTTTTCTTCTATTTCTTTGCACTGTTCATTTAAGAAGTCATTCTTATCTCTTCTAGCTATTCTCTGGAATTCTGCATTCAATTGGGCGTATCTTTCTTTTTCTCCCTTGCCTTTTGCTTCCCTCCTTTCCTCAGCTATTTGCAAAGCTTCCTCAGACAGCCATTTTGCTTTCTTGCATTTCTTTTTCTTTGGGATGGTTTTGGTTGCTACCTCTTGTACAATGTTGTGAACCTCTGTCCATAGTTCTTCAGGCACCCTGTCTATCAGATCTAATTCCTTAAATCTATTTGTCACCTCTACTGTATATTCAACAGGGATATGATTTAATTCATACCTGACTGGCCTAGTGCTTTTCCCTACTTTCTTCAGTTTAAGCTTAAACTTTGCAACAAGAAGCTCATGGTCTGAGCCACAGTCAGCTCCTGGTCTTGTTTTTATTGACTGTATAGAGCTTCTCCATCTTTGGCTGCAGAGTACATAGTCAATCTGATTTCTGTGTTGACCGTCTGGTGATGTCCATGTGTAGAGCCGTCTCTTGGGTTGTTGGAAAAGGGTGTTTGCTATGACCATCGAATTCTCTTGACAAAATTCTATCAGCCTGTGCCCTGCTTCATTTTGTACTCCAAGGCCAAACTTGCCTGTTATTCCGGTTATCTTTTGGCTTCCTACTTTAGCATTCCAATCCCCCATGATGATAAGGACATCATTTTTTGGTGTTAGTTCTATAAGGTGCTGTAGGGCTTCATAGAACCGGTCAATTTCATCCTCTTCAGCACCGGTGGTTGGGGCATAGACTTGGACTACTGTGATATTGAATGGTTTGCCTTGGATTCGAACTGAGATCATTCTGTCATTTTGAGGATTGTATCCCAGTATTGCTTTTCCTACTCTTTTATTGACTATGAAGGCTACTCCATTTCTTCTGAGGGATTCTTGCCTGCAGTAGTATACCTGATGGTCATCTGAATTAAATTCACCCATTCCTGTCCATTTTAGTTCGCTGATACCTAAGATGTCGATGTTCAGTCTTGTCATCTCTTGTTTGACCATGCTGGTAGGGAACGCTTATTTCCACATCTCTTAAAGTTGCTGAAATTACTTAATTCAGCATCTCCTAAAGACACTTGAGTTGGGAAACACTGATCTAGGAGATCATTGATTTAGGAGACTCAACAAGTCTAAATGATGCAGCCCATTATTGTTCCACCTATTTCCTCATGTTTACTGTACACTCCACCATGATACACAAATTTATCCACCTGAGGCTGAAGACTGAATTTCTCCAGACAGCCACTGGGAACAAAGGTTCTATGACTCTGTGACAAGACACTCTTGACAAGAGCTCACTACATTTCTCTGCAAAACACGGTTATCTTTGTCTGATACATTAGTCTTCAACTACATACAATGATTATACCAAATCAATGGAACATTTGTTCTAAAGTTGTGGGTGCTCCATCACTGGAGTCTTGTAAGAAAAGACTGGGCAGCCACTGGTCTGGAATGGTCTAGGATCTCCTGCTTGAGCAGGGGGTTGGACTAGAAAATATCCAACCTAAGGATGTCCCCATCCTTCTTTCTATATAATAATTGAAAAGGATAATTAAATAGTAAAAATAGCAAGGATAGGAAAGTGTCATTAATGTCTACTTTACATGATATTATTTAATAATAAAGTATGTCTCTCAATTATTTAATAGAGACTAGCTTGACTCCCTCTTCTTTGTGGCAACCCCTGAGATATTGGAACACTGCTATGATGTCACCCCCCATCCTTCCCTTCATTCCAGTTGATCACTGAAACCTAAGTGAGAAAAAATGGAATTAATGAAAAACAAAAAGGGCAGATAATTGTTCCCGATGAACAGACACTTTATGATTAATCACATCACCTGGTTTCCAATTATTTAAGGGAGACACCGCTCTCATTTTAGGGTACTTGGACTTTAGAAATCAGATCAAATACAAAAAGTCCCAAAACCAAAATAAAAGTTCCTAATTCTGCAAAAATCAGACCTTCTTGTGCCTCATTATATTCTCTCTGCAATTCAGATTTGGTCTCAGTAGAATAATGTAACATTTGGGGAAAAAGATACAAGCCAAGAGACCAGCCCCAGAGGCCAAGATGGAGAAGATCTCCACAGCCACCATGGACTTCCCTTTGGTGCTCAAGTAGGTGGGGAGGAAGGTGATCCAAACACTGCAAAAGACAAGCATGCTAAATGTAATGAACTTGGCTTCATTAAAGCTGTCAGGCAATTTCCTAGCTAGAAAGGCTACCATGAAACTGATGAGGGCAAGAAAACCCAGATATGCAAGTACAGAGTAAAACATTGAAGCTGAGCCTTCATCACATTCCAAGATGGTCTCTCCAAAGAAGGAATGGAAGTCCAAGTTAGGAAATGGGGGAGATGTTACTAACCAAGTAGCACAAAGAAGTACTTGGACTAGGGGACAGGCTATTACAATGGAGTTGGTCAGTGGTTTTCCTAAAAAATTCCTTTTTCTGTTCCCTGGCTTGGTGGCCATGAATGCCAAAACCACCATGACAGTTTTTGCCAACACAGAAGAAACTGCAAGAGAAAAGAGAACAGCAAAGGTAACTTGTTGTAAGAGACAGGTGAGCTTCCCTGGTTGACCAATGAAGAGGAAGGAGCAGAGGAAGCAAAGAAGAAGGGAGGCCAGGAGTATATAGGAGAGGTCTCGATTGTTGGCCTTGACAATAGGTGTGTTGTGATGTTTACGGAAAATCACCAGTACAGCAGTTGTGATCAGCGAAAGGAAAAAAGATAATGAAGCTAAAGTGTATCCCAGGATCTCTTGATAGGAAAGGAAGTGGAGCTTCTTGGAAATGCAGTAGTCCTTGTTCTCGTTGGGATATTGATCTTCTGGGCAAAGTTCACAGTGGGCGGCATCTGAAATTAATAATCTTTGTGTAAGGATTTCAGGGGCATCTACCATGAGCATTATCCATCCCCATTACTGTCTTTTTTATGTTCTGGCCAACCTACAAATGATGATAATTTTTCTGATGGGATCTGACAGTAGGTATAGTTAGTAGGGGACCCACACATTGTGTCCTAAAACTACCCTGCATAACATTATTGAGGAGTAGAAAGGTGGCCGATGTGGACAGTATACTTCTGATCCATAAACTGAGAGTTTCTGCTGAAAAGTGTGAATGCTTTGAATCAGGTCAATCCTAAGAAAATGACAACATTAACATTTTTATCTACTGAATGGCTTCCTAGATCCTAGAAGATCTACATTTGAAGATTGCTCTACCTGTCTGATGAGAAATGGTCCCTTCTGAACAAGGCACACATTGGTAACAGCAAACCTGCTCGCCCTCTGGAACTCTTCTCCTCTCTCCTGCCTGGCACCTCTTCATGCCACACCTAGCATAGGGCACCTTCTAATAGAGAAAAGTAAAATTTTTGAAGTGACCCGTGCAATTAAAATACTTCATTTATTCATTTCCACATTCCTATTTTCCTGTTGGGAATGTCCTCATAAGAAATTGTTCACCAAGGTATAACCAGGGGGAAACCGACCAGGGGCACTAGTGACTCACCAATGGATGGTGCTAAACATTGGATCTTGAACCTCAGAGTGCAAAGGAAGGCTTGTTACGTTGAACTACAGCTTTTCTAAAATAAAGAATTATGACAATCCAGCTGAACAGGAATGCTCCATGGAAACTACCACCTGATCTAATAGCATCCTGGTTTCAAGCCGAAGTTCTTCTCATTCCCACCCATTGTTGGACCTTTCACAAATTAGACCTCAAATTTGTTAACCTCAAATGCAGGTAATTCACCAAATGCCAAAAGTATGTTCTGATTCCATAGACCTGTTTTCATCTTAAAAGGATGATCAGCATCCCCAAGATTCTTTTCCTGAATTTACATTTCCTTCCAGCTCACCTCTGTGACCCAGATGATCTGATCAGAGTTAATGGTGAAATCCTGGCCTGGGACAGCCCTGGGATCCTTTTGCCCAACTTTCACAGAGATTAGAGATTTATTGGGTTGAACAACCCAGTTGATGATCTCATAACGAGCAGTTCTCAGTCCATTTTGTGAGAAACAGATTTCATCTCCTGCACTGTTGTTGAAGTGCACATTCCTCAAATTGGCAAGAAGCTGAAAGAAAAGAGATATTCAGAAACTGGAGCAGTTAACTGAGAGGCAGCAATGAGACATTATGGCTTCTATCATTCTGTGGTACCCATCATCTTAGTGTATATCTGAAAAGATAGAATTGATCCCTTGGTGGAGATCTGAGCAATCAGGACTAACATCAAATATTTTTCCCAACAATACAAAAGATTCTCTTTATCATTGGACAGTTATATTTTGGCTTCCACAACTCCAGTTTTAACCAAATGACAGTATTACAGGTAGTCCTTGACTTACTACCACATTTGAGCCCAAACATTCTTTTGCTAAGTGAGATATTTGTTAGGTGCCTTTTGCCCTATTTTATGACCTATCATGGATTACTGCCTTGTCGTGGCGAAGGGGCTTGCGTAATTCAATGAAGCTATGAGCTATGCTGTGCAGGGCCACCCAAGACGGACAGGTCATAGCAGAGAGTTCTGACAAATCATGATCCACTGGAGAAGGAAATGGCAACCCACTCCAGTATCTTTGCCATGAAAACCCTATGGACAGTACCAAAAGGCAAAACAATATGACGCTGGAAGATGAGCCCCTCAGGTCGGAAGGCGTCCAATATGCTACTGGGGAAGAGCAGAGGGCTAGTACTAGTAGTGCCAGAAAGAATGAAGTGACTGGGCCAAAGCCGAAAGGACGCTCAGCTGTGGATGTGTCTGGTGGTGAAAGGAAAGTCCAATGCTGTAAAGATTTTTACTCCATAGGAACCTGGAATGTAAGATCCATGAATCAAGGAAAGCTGGACGTGGTCAAACAAGAGATGACAAGACTGAACATCGACATCTTAAGTATCAGTGAACTAAAATGGACAGGAATGGGTGAATTTAATTCAGATGACCATCAGGTATACTACTGCGGGCAAGAATCCCTCAGAAGAAATGGAGTAGCCTTCATAGTCAATAAAAGAGTAGGAAAAGCAATACTGGGATACAATATTCAAAATGATAGAATGATCTCAGTTCGAATCCAAGGCAAACCATTCAATATCACAGTAGTCCAAGTCTATGCCCAAACCACCACTGCTGAAGAGGATGAAATTGACCAGTTCTATGAAGCCCTACAGCACCTTATAGAACTAACACCCAAAAATGATGTCCTTATCATCATGGGGGATTGGAATGCTAAAGTAGGAAGCCAAAAGATAACCGGAATAACAGGCAAGTTTGGCCTTGGAGTACAAAATGAAGCAGGGCACAAGTTGATAGAATTTTGTCAAGAGAATACGATGGTCATAGCAAACACTCTTTTCCGACAACCCAAGAGATGGCTCTACACATGGACATCACCAGACGGTCAACACAGAAATCAGATTGACTATGTGCTCTGCAGCCAAAGATGGAGAAGCTCTATACAGTCAGTAAAAACAAGACCAGGAGCTGACTGTGGCTCAGACCATGAGCTTCTCATTGCAAAGTTTAGGCTTAAACTGAAGAAAGTAGGGAAAAGCACTAGGCCACTCAGGTATGAATTAAATCATATCCCTGTTGAATATACAGTAGAGGTGACAAATAGATTTAAGGAATTAGATTTGATAGACAGAGTGCCTGAAGAACTATGGACAGAGGTTCACAGCATTGTACAACAGGTAGCATCCAAAACCATCCCAAAGAAAAAGAAATGCAAGAAAGCAAAATGGCTGTCTGAGGAAGCTTTGCAAATAGCTGAGGAAAGGAGGAAAGCGAAAGGCAAGGGAGAAAAAGAAAGATATGCCCAATTGAATGCAGAATTCCAGAGAATAGCTAGAAGAGATAAGAATGCCTTCTTAAATGAACAGTGCAAAAAAAAAAAATAGAAGAAAACAATAGAATAGGGAGGACCAGAGATCTTTTCAAGAAAATTGGAGAGATGAAGGGAACATTTAATGCAAAAATGGGCATGATAAAGGACCAAAACGGCAGGGACCTAACAGAGGCAGAAGAGATTAAGAAGAGGTGGCAAAATTACACAGAAGAACTATACAAGAATGAGCTTAACGTCCCTGATAATCACAGTGAGGTGGTCACTGACCTCGAGCCAGACATCCTAGAATGTGAAGTGAAGTGGGCCTTAGAAAAGCTGAGCAACAACAAAGCTAGTGGAGGTGACAGTATTCCAGCTGAGCTAGTCAAAATCTTAAAAGACGATGCAGTAAAAGTGCTACACTCAATTTGCCAGCAAATTTGGAAAACTCAACAGTGGCCACAGGATTGGAAAAGATCAGTTTACATTCCAATTCCAAAGAAAGGCAGTGCCAAAGAATGTTCAAACTATCGCACCATTGCACTCATTTCTCATGCTAGTAAAGTTATGCTTAAAATCCTACAAGCTAGACTCCAGCATTATGTGGATCGAGAACTACCAGAAGTACAAGCAGGATTTCGAAGAGGCAGAGGAACCAGAGATCAAACTGCCAACATACGCTGGATCATGGAGAAAGCTAGAGAGTTCCAGAAAAACATTTACTTCTGCTTCATTGATTATGCTAAAGCCTTTGATTGTGTGGATCATAACAAACTCTGGCAAGTTCTTAAAGAGATGGGCGTACCAGACCATCTTATTTGTCTCTTGAGAAACCTATATGTGGGCCAAGAAGTAACAGTGAGAACTGGACATGGAACCACTGATTGGTTCAAAATTGGGAAAGGAGTCCGGCAAGGCTGTATACTGTCGCCCTGCCTATTTAACTTATATGCTGAGCACATCATGAGAAAGGCAGGGCTAGATGAATCAAAAGTTGGAATTAAGATTTCCAGAAGAAATATCAACAACCTAAGATATGCAGATGATACCACTCTAATGGCAGAAAGTGAAGAAGAACTAAAGAGCCTCTTGTTGCGGGTGAAGAAGGAGAGTGCAAAAGTTGGGTTGAAACTAAACATTAAGAAAACGAAGATCATGGCATCCGGCCCTCTCAATTCCTGGCAAATAGATGGGGAAGAAATGGAGGTAGTGACAGATTTTATTTTCCTGGGCTCCAAGATCACTGCAGATGGGGGCTGCAACCAAGAAATTAAAAGACGCTTGCTCCTCGGGAGGAAAGCCATGACAAATCTAGACAGCACACTAAAAAGCAGAGACATCACCCTGTCAACAAAAGTGCGTATAGTCAAGGCTATGGTCTTCCCAGTTGCAATGTATGGCAGTGAAAGTTGGACCATAAAAAAGGCTGAGCGCCAAAGAATTGAGGCCTTTGAGCTATGGTGCTGGAGAAGACTCCTGCGAGTCCCTTGGACTGCAAGGCGATCAAACCGGTCAGTCCTAGAGGAGATCAACCCTGACTGCTCTTTAGAAGGCCAGATCCTGAAGCTAAAACTCAAATACTTTGGCCACCTAATGAGAAGGAAGGACTCACTGGAGAAGAGCCTAATGCTGGGAAAGATTGAGGGCAAGAGAAGAAGGGGACGACAGAGAATGAGGTGGCTGGATGGAGTCACTGAAGCAGTAGGCGTGAGCTTAAATGGACTCCAGAAGATGGTAGAGGACAGGAAGGCCTGGAGGAACATTGTCCATAGGGTCGCGATGGGTCGGACATGACTTCGCAGCTAACAACAGCAATGACCTTTCTTGCCACAGTTGCTAAGTGAATCACTGCAACTGTTAAATTAGTAACATAGTTGTTAAGTGAATCTGGTTTCCCCATTGACTTAGCTTGTCAGAAGGTCACTAAAGGGGATCATGTGACCCCGGGACTAACTCGTATTTATGAAGTCATAAATATGAGTTAGTTACCAAGTATTTGAATTTTAATCATGTCATCATGGGGATGTTGAACAGTTGTACGTGTGAAAATAATCATAAGTCACTTTTTCCAGTGTCATTGTAACTTTGAATGGTCACAAAATGAACTGTTGTAAATTGAGGATTACCTGTACTTACACACAAAACTTTAAATCCACATTCCAAATTTTATCATATGTTTTTCCTTGTGTGACATTTGACTATATTTTAAAATCTTCATTTTGACTCAATGTCTTGTATATAAAACTTGAATTTTTTTCAGTGCTTAAATAATTTATATCACAATAGTATACAATTCTTCTGATTTTCTTTAGCTGATTGTCCCAAAGAAAATAATGCAGGAACCAGGTATGACCAAGGGAAGGGGGGTGTCACATATAAGGAATTGCCTGGCCTGTGTTGTCTCTTCACTGCCCAGACAGATCCAGTGTATAGCCAGAACAATTCAGGAAAGTTTCTGGAATTTCAGACCAGGAACCCATTAGGACCACTTGAGTTCTGCTCTGTTGGATGAGATTGATGAAGGCTGCTGTCACCAAGAAGGCAGGACAAGAAGCAATGGATGGAAACTAATCAAGGAGAGAACCAACCTAGAACCAAGGAGAAATTTCCTGACAGAACAATTAATCAGTGGAACAGCTTACCTCCAGAAGTTGTGAATGCTCCAACACTGGACGTTTTTAAGAAGAGACTGGACAGCCATTTGTCTGAAATGGGTTTCCTGCCTTAGCAGGGGGTTGGACAAGATGACCTCCAAGGTCCCTTCCAACTACTACTTCTTCTTCTTCTTCTTCTTCTTCTTCTTCTTCTTCTTATTATTATTATTATTATTATTATTATTATTATTATTATTATTATTATTATTATTATTATTATTATTATTATTATCATTATCATTATTATTATTATCATTATCATTATCATTATCATTATCATTATCATTATTATTATTAGTTCGTTTTATATACTGCCCTACTCCCGAAGGACTCAGGGCAATTTACAAGGCAAAATTTAAAAACAATACAATATAAAATTGAAATAAAATTAAATTAAGTCTAGCCCCCAAAAATTAAATCACAATTTAAAAACATTAAACCCCTCAGTCCAGACCAGATAGCTCAAAGAGCCAGGTTTTTAGGTCCCGGAGAAATGAACGAAGGTCAGGGGCAGTCTGGAGTTCCGTTAGCAGTTGATTCCATAGGGCAGGTGCACCTACAGAGAACACCCTCCCCCTGTGGATCGCCCGTTGGCAATCCTTGACCGTCGGTACCCTGAGGAGGCCCTCCCTGTGGGAGTGCACAGGACGATGGGAAATTGACGCTGGCAGCAGGTGTTCCCTTAGATAATCCAGGCCCACGCCATTTAGGGCTTTATAGGTCATCACCAGCACCTTGAATCTCACCCGGAGGGCAACTGGAAGCCAATGCAGCTCGTGGAGAAGAGGTGTTACATGGGAGTATCAGGAGACTCCCATCACAACTCGTGCAATATGTGAGTGCAGCAAAATCGCACAAATTGATTACAAAGCTAGACATGACCGAGTTGCTAAACTAATCCACTTGGTATTGTGTAAAAAATACGACTTGCCTGTGTCCAAAAAGTTGTGGGAACATAGGGTGGAAAAAGTTCTCAAGAATGAGAGGGTGAAGATCTTGTGGGACTTCCAAATACAGACAGATTGCCATTTGGAACAAAACACGCCAGATATCACAGTCATAGAGAACCGAAGTGTACAGTTGATTGATATCGCTGTACCAGGAGATGCCAGAGTTGAAGAAAAAGAACTGAAAAAAATTATGAAATACCGCGACCTGGCCAATAAAACTGTGTGATTATGGATGAAACATGTAACAGTGATACCCATTGTCATTGGGGCATTGAGAACTGCACTACTCGGAACATCTTACATTATAAGGAGATACCTGGTTGATACCTAGGATGCTGGCAGCAACTTGTGTCAACCATTAGTGCCAGTCAATTTGAGTGTTCAGTTGACTGAGTTTCATGTTTGATGAATAAAAGTTTAATAATAATAATAGAGTTGAAAGGGATCTTGGAAGTCATCTAATCCATCCCCCTGCTCAGGCAGGAAACCTTATACTATTTCAGACAAATGGCCGTACAGACTCTTCTTAAAAACTTCCAGTGTTGGAGCATTCACCACCTCGGGAGGCAGGTTGTTCCACTGGTTAATTGTTCTAACTGTCAGGAAGTTTCTCCTTAGTTCTAGGTTGCTTCTCTCCTTGACTAGTTTCCATCCGTTGCTTCTTGTCCTGCTTTCAGGTGTTTTGGAGAATAGCTTGACTGCCTCTTCTTTGTGGCAGCCCCTGAGATATTAGAACACTTCTATCATGTCTCCCCTTGTCCTTCTCTTCATTAAACTACACATACCCAATTCCAGCAACCGTTCCTTATATATTTTAGCCTCCAGTCCCCTGATCATCTTTGTTGCTCTTCTCCATACTCTTTCTAAAGCAGGGGTATCAAACGGCCAGCCCATGGCCTGGATGCATCATCTGGAAGCCACGTCCACTCCATTGCCGGCAATGACAAAATAGTCCTGATACGTCTTGCGATGTCACATGACATCACGAGTTTGATATGTCTGTTCTAGAGCAGGGGTGTCAAACTCAATTTCATTGAGGGCCGCACCAGCATTGTGGTTGCCCTCAGGGGGCCGGGTGGGTATAGCCAGGGTGGGCGTGGCCTACTGGGTGGGTGTGGCCAGCTCTACATCATTCACATCAAGGGTGCCTATGGGGGCCTGGGCAGGAGTGGGGCAGATCTGAGGGTCTCTGGCAGAAGGAGGGTCTCTGGGCCAGGGCCAAGGCAGTGGGGGCCGTTCCCTCACTGTTTCCAGGATGGCTTCGTGGGCCACATGAAACTCCCGGGCCTTGTGTTTGACATGTCTGTTCTAGAGTCTCAACATCTTTTTTACATTGTGGTGACCAAAACTGGATGCCGTATTCCAAGTGTGGCCTTACCAAGGCATTGTAAAGTGGTATTAACACTTCACGTGATCTTGATTCTATCCCTCTGTTACTACAGCCTAGCACTGTGTTGGCTTTTTTGGCAGCTGCAGCACATTGCTGTCTCATATTGGACTAGAACACGGGTTGGCAACCAGGGGCTCCCAGTCGTCCTCCACCATTTGCAGAGAGAGAGAGAGAGAGAGAGAGAGAGAGAGAGAGAGAGAGAGAGAGAGAGAGAGAGAGAGAGAAGCACTTGTGCTTCCCTTCTCTCTCTCTCTCTCTCTCTCTCTCTCTCTCTCTCTCTCTCTCTCTGTGTGTGTGTGTGTGTGTGTGTAAAAACAGAGTGGCCTTACGCTGTTCTCCGAGAAGTTGACAAGCTTATTGGGTGAGGCTCCTGCCTTTGCTGCATCTCCACAGGAAGCAGGAAGCAGCAGAAAGCAGCAACTCTCAAGGACAAGAGAGCCAGCCCAATAAGAATGTGTGTCAGCATGAAGCCAGCTTGCCAGGTGACCAGAAGATTGGAGAAAGGGAGAGAGAGGGGTGGGAGAGAGAGAGGGAGGGAGAGAAAGAGAGGGAGAGGGAGGGAGGGAGGGAGAGAGAGAGAAAAAGAGAGAGAACTCATGCACTGCAGCCTCTATTTCTTTTTAATTAAACTCTTCAATCAAGCTCCTTCCCCTTGTGTGTGCGTTTGTGTGTGTGAGTTTTGTGGCTCCCAGAGGTTTTTATTCCCTCTGGGAAATGGGTCCAAGTGGCTCTTTGAGTGTTTAAGGTTGCCAACCCTTGGACTAGAGGACCTCCAAGGTCCCTTCCTATTCTATTAAGAAACTGAACACTACAAGAAATGGCAAACTAAACAAATGGGTGAGAGTCATAAAACAAGGTTAAAATGAATTGAGCTGAGTATCTTTTTCCAGGTTTGGATTCAGGTTGCATACTGCGGAGGTTCTGCAAATATGCCTATTAGGTCTTTAACTTCCCTGTTGAAGCATTTTGCACAAATATACCCAGAATATCATCGTGTTCCAGAGTGACACTTCCTCCCTGCTCAACCCTGAAACTCAGGACCATATATGAAGATCTTTCCTCTATGGATATTAGGCACAACTAGTTTAGGTTACTCTTCCTTTGCCCCCTCTTTTAACAAAACATTATATTTAATTCATATTGTTCTTTTTTAAGTAAATGATATTTTAATCTGTTCTGAGATGCAATGATATAATAATAATAATAATAATAATAATAATAATAATAATAATAATAATAATAATAATAATAATAATAATAATAATAATAATAATAATAATAATAATAATAATAATAAAGTTGGAAGGGACCTTGGAGGTCATATAGTCCAACCCCCTGCTCAGGCAGGAAATCCTATACCATTTCAGACAAATGGCTGTCCAGTCTCTTCTTAAAAACTTCCAATGTTGGAGCATTCACCACTTCTGGAGGCAGGTTGTTCCACTGGTTAATTGTTCTAACTGTCAGGAAGTTTCTCCTTAGTTCTAGGTTGCTTATCTCCTTGACTAGTTTCCATCCGTTGCTTCTTGTCCTGCTTTCAGGTGCTTTGGAGAATAGCTTGACTCCCTCTTCTTTGGGGCAGCCCCTGAGATGTTGGAACACTGCTATCATGTCACCCCTCACCCTTCTCTTCATTAAACTACACATACCCAATTCCAGCAACCGTTCCCTATATGTTTTAGCCTCCAGTCCCCCAATCATCTTTGTTGCTCTTCTCTGTACTCTTTCTAGAGTCTCGACATCTTTTTTACATCGTGGTGACCAAAACTGGATGCAGTATTCCAGGTGTGGCCTTACCAAGGCATTGTAAAGTGGTATTAGTACTTCACGTGATCTTGATTGTGTTCCTCTGTTAATGCAGCCTAGCACTGTGTTGGCTTTTTTGGCAGCTGCAGCACACTGCTGGCTCATATTGAAGTGATTGTCCACTAGGACTCTGAGATCCCTCTCACAGTTACTTCTATCGAGCAAGGTACCACCTATACTATACCTGTGCATTTGATTTTTCCTGCCTAAATGCAGAACCTTACTTTTTTCACAATTGAATTTCATTTTGTTAGATAGTGCCCAGTGTTCGAGTCTGTCCAGATCCTCCTGTATCTTAAGCCTATCTTCTGGAGTATTGGCTATTCCTGCCAGCTTGGTGTCATCTTCAAATTTGATGAGTTCCCCATCTATCCCCTCATCCAAATCGTTGATGAAGATGTTGAAGAGCACTGGGCCCAGAACAGAGCCCTGGGGCACCCCACTACACACTTCCTTCCATGTAGATGCAGTTCCATTGAGGACCACACGCTGAGTACGGCCTGTCAGCCAGCTACGAATCCATCTGGTGGTGATGCTATCTAACCCACATTTTTCTATCTTATCAAGTAGTAGGTTGTGATCTACTTTATCAAATGCCTTACTGAAGTCCAAGTAAATTATATCTACAGCATTCCTCTGGTCCACTAGTTTTGTCACTTGGTCAAAGAATGCAATAAGGTTTGTCTGGCACGATCTGTTTTTGACAAACCCATGTTGGCTTTTAGTGATAACTTTGTTCGCATCAAGGTGTTTGCTGATTTGTTGTTTGATTATCTTTTCCGGAATCTTCCCAGGTATTGAGGTCAGGCTGATAGGTCTGTAGTTTCCTGGATCTATTTTTTTTCCCTTTTTTGAAGATGGGAACTACATCAGCTCTCTTCCAGTCCTCTGGTAGTTCCCCAGTGCTCCAGGATCTTTGAAAAATATAGTTCAGTGGTTCTGAGATCACGTCTGCCAGTTCCTTGAGAACTTTGGGGTGTAATCCATCTGGCCCTGGTGATTTGAACTCGTCTAGGCTGGACAGGTGCTCACTTACCATTTTCTTGCCTATCTTAACTTGCGTTTCTATTCTGTTTTTTATGGCACTGGTTTTGGTAGGTTGGACTGTTTTTTCCCTTTGTGTAAAGACAGATGCAAAAAGCGAGTTAAATAGTTCTGCTTTCTCCCTATTGTTTGTCACCTTCTTGCCACTTTCCCCCACTAATGGACCAATCATTTCCTTTACTTTTTTTGTTTTTTACATGTTGAAAGAAGCTTTTTTTGTTATTTTTGACTTTGGTCGCAAGCCTTAGTTCATTTTGAGCCTTAGCTTTCCTCACTTCATCTTTGCAGGCACGGGCTATTTGCTGATATTCTGCCTTAGTTATGTGCCCCTCTTTCCAATTCTTATACTTGTCCTTTTTAGCTTTCAATTTATCAGAGAGTTCTTTATGCAGCCATGCTGGTTTCTTTTGAGAGCTGTTATTTTTCCTCTTTGTTGGTATTGTGCTAGCCTTGGTTTTTATTATCTCACTTTTCAAAATTTCCCAAGCTTCTTGAGTTGTTTTCCCCTTTAGGATTCTCATCCATTGAATTCTTCCCAAGGTCTCTCTAAGTTTATTGAAATTAGCTCTTTTAAAGTCCAAGACTCTAGTTTGGCTGTATTCTATTGCTTGTGCTTCAATAATGTTGAATTCCAATATTGCATGATCACTTCCCCCGAAGGTTCCTGTGGCTTTGACACTTTCTATCATTTCATCTCTGTTAGTGATCACAACCTACTACTTGATAAGATAGAAAAATGTGGGTTAGATAGCATCACCACCACATGGATTCATAGCTGGCTGACAGGTCGTACTCAGTGTGTGGTCCTCAATGGAACTTCATCTACATGGAAGGAAGTGTGTAGTGGGGTGCCCCAGGGCTCTGTTCTGGGCCCAGTGCTCTTCAATATCTTCATTAATGATTTGGATGAGGGGATAGATGGGGAACTCATCAAATTTGCAGACGACACCAAGCTGGCAGGAATAGCCAATACTCCAGAAGATAGGCTTAAGATACAGAAGGATCTGGACAGACTCAAACACTGGGCACTATCTAACAAAATGAAATTCAATAGTGAAAAAAGTAAGGTTCTACATTTAGGCAGGAAAAAATCAAATGCACAGGTATAGTATAGGTGGCTCAATAGTAGTAACTGTGAGAGGGATCTCAGAGTCCTAGTAGACAGTCACTTCAATATGAGCCAGCAGTGTGCTGCAGCTGCCAAAAAAGCCAACACAGTGCTAGGCTGCATTAACAGAGGGATAGAATCAAGATCAAGTGAAGTACTAATACCACTTTACAATGCTTTGGTAAGGCCACATCTGGAATACTGCATCCAGTTTTGGTCACCACGATGTAAAAAAGATGATTAGGGGGCTGGAGGCTGAAAAATATAGGGAACAGTTGCTGGAATTGGGTATGTGTAGTTTAACGAAGAGAAGAGTGAGGGGTGACATGATAGCAGTGTTCCAATATCTCAGGTGCTACCACAAAGAAGAGGGAGTCAAGCTATTCTCCAAAGCACCTGAAAGCAGGAAAAGAAGCAACGGATGGAAACTAGTCAAGGAGAGAAGCAACCTAGAACTAAGGAGAAACTTCCTGACAGTGAGAACATTTAATCAGTGGAGCAACCTGCCTCCAGAGGTGGTGAAGGCTCCAACACTGGAAGTTTTTAAGAAGAGACTGGACAGTCATTTGCCTGAAATGGTATAAGGTTTCCTGCCTGAGCAGGGGGTTGGACTAGATGACCTCCAAGGTCCCTTCCAACTTATTATTATTATTAATAGAGTGAGAATTAAATCCAATATGGCTAATCCCCTAGTTCCCTTCTCTACTTTTTGGGAGAGAAAGTTGTCTGCTAGGTTTGTCAGGAATCTGTTAGATCTTCCACTTGGTGCAGAATTTGTCTCCCAGTTGATATCAGGGTAATTAAAGTCCCCCATTACTATTGTGATCCGCTTCCTACATACCTTAGTTAACTGACTAGCAAAAGGTTCATCTATTTCCTCTGCTTGGTTGGGTGGCCTATAGTATACACCTATGGCAATGTCATTTTTCCCCCTTTTATATTGACCCAAATACATTCAGGTTTACAGTTTTCATCATTGTTGTGCTCTATTTCTGTAAAGTTTTTTCTTATATAGAGAGCAACTCCACCTCCTCTTTTGTTTAGTCTATTTCTTTTAAATAATTTAAATCCCTCTAGCTGTGTGTTCCATTTGTGGGTTTCGTCCCACCATATTTCTGTAATGGCAACAATATCATATCCGCCCTCATTTACCTGAATTTCTAGTTCGCCCTGCTTACTGTTCATACTCTGCTATGATACTGTTCATACTCTGATATGATATCAAGAAATGCATATGAGAAACTTCCTATAAATCTGTGGACTGGATGAAATGTCACAAAGATTACCTGCCATGGCTGGACATTTGAGATCCTCTTTCCAAGCTTCAGCATAGCTGGTCGTGCTCCTGATCCATAAATTGCATGCAATGCATGTGCCACAGCATAAATGGCATTGTGGATATTGTAACTTTCACCTCTCATGGTCATTTCGAAAATAAAATCTGGAAGATTCTGCCAATTCTCCTTTCCTGTACATTGTTCTTCTTCTTTTGGAGGGGCCTCGCCTGGTTTAGGGATCTTGCAGTCAAAGAGTATTTCCCACCAATGCAGGAGAAAGTCGGCCCCTTTTGTAATCAAATGGTATAAAGACCGGAGGAAGTGGGTGAATTCTGAGACATCCCTGGTGTGGTCCCGAAACTGCAAAGCCCCATGCAAAGTCTTTATACCTTGAGAAATGTCTCCGACCAGTGTAAATTTCCAATGAGATGTTAGGATCCAAACAATTTGAAGTGGTATCTCTCCATATTTTACATAAAAATTCAGAACTGACAAAAAATTTGCAATAGCAGTGGAGTCTCCAAACAGAATAATTACTTCAGCTTTAAATAATATTTTGAAAATTACTTCCTTTAGTAAAACAGTAAATCGATCAGATTGTAACTTTTCAGTGAAGGCCAGGCAGATCTCCTTCTCCTTGAGCATCGGCATCAGAGATGAGATGAAATGGTCTCCACTGTCATCTTCAGAGGTCACCAGCCCAACCCAGTTCCACTGGAAATACAGGAGCAACTGGACTAAACCCACACATTCAGGAAAGTCACTGGGATTAATCCGGAAGAAGGAAGGGTAAACTGCTGCGTATTCCTGAGAGAACTCAAAACCAACACCAAGCTGGAGAAAGGGAGATTCCATTTTCAAAGATAAAGTTTGATGGTCACTTTAAGTGGTCACCATTGTGTGGTTCATTGCACCACCAGTTCATAGAACATGGAACCACAGGATTAGAAGGGATCTTAGGTATCCCCTCACCTAGATTGACTGACTTTGATGAACTAGCTTAAGCTTCTTACCTTCCTAGGAAGAACTGCTAGTTACATATTTTGTCTGGTTGTGACATGTCGGAAGTCAAAATAAGAAACTGTCAACCTGATACAGATAATAAGTTGCAGTGAAATGGTGGCTACACTTTAAAGAAAGTTAGGAATTAATTCTTCTTGACAAGTATAGTATGTCAGAATTATTTCTTTATCTGTCTATTGGGGATTATATATCTTGAAACATTAAATATAAAAATTAATTCAACTATAGGGTATCTCCCTCAACATCGTCATTTGCATCCTTGATTTCTGTGTATGCTTCTGTTGTTTCTCTACATACTGCATCCAAAGGAGTCCCCCTTACCTGTGGGACCTTGTAGATGCTGAAGATAGAGGCCATTTGCCTTGAGGATTTGGGGTTATCACCTCCAATGACAGAGAGCAGAGTGTCCTGCCTGTCACATTTATAACCTGGAACCATTTGGCCTCGTGTGGAGAGAAAGGACAGGCTGATTAAAGAAATCTTCCTCTCAATCCGAATATTGTCACAAAGGTAGAAGCCAAGTGTGATGTTGGGAAGGAGAGCCAAATCTTTGTTGATCTCTGTGACTGCAAACACCAAGGCAAGGAACTGCTGGTACTTCTTGAGTATGGGTCTATAGTAAAGAAAAGAAAGGGAACATTACAGAGAAAAATGTGTGTGGTGTTCAAAGTTGCCTTGCCATATTTTTGATGATGTTTGGAATAGCAATTCCCAGATTTCATTGAGATTTTTTTAATAGATGCTCTTTGATTAAACTTCTATGGCTTAGTAACAAGGGAGAAATGGCTGTCTCTCCATATTATTGACTGTTTTATATGATTCTACTGTTCCCTCCTTTGGCACTTTGGTCTAGTGTCTGAAATCTTCCTAAATATGATTCTGTAACCCAAATCAATTTTCAGGTTTGGTAACCATTGCTGAGAACAGGACTCCAGTGGGGGGTCACAGCATAGATTAACCGAAGGACATTATTTGTCAGCACTGCTGATTCCAAAACTGAATTGTTCCTAGAACATAGAATATAGAATAATAGAGCTAGAAGGAACCTCAGAGATCTTCTAGTCCAACCCCTTACTCAAGCAGGAGACCCTATATCATTTCATACAAATGTCTGAATGTCTCTGCTTGAAGACCTCCAGTGCTGGAGCAGCCACAACTTCTGGTGGCAAGTTGTTCCACTGATTAATTTTTCTCACTGTTAGGAAATTCCTCCTTAGTTCTAGATTGCTTCTCTCTTTGATTAGTTTCCATCCCTTGCTTCTTGACCTGCCCTCAGATGCTTTGGAGAATAGCTTGACTCCCTCTACTTTGTGGCAGCCCCTCAAATATTGGAACACTGCTAACATGTCCTCCCTTAGTCCTTCTTCTGATTAGACTAGACATCCTTAATTCCTGTGACCGTTCCTCACATGTTTTAGCCTCCAGTCCCCTAATCATCTTTGTTGATCTTCTCTGCACCCTTTCCAGAGTCCCAACATCTTTTTTTGCATTGCAATAATCAGTACTGGTCACCGGAATGCAAAACTGTTCTTGTTACAGTACCATACAATAAAATATGATTAACATTTTCTTTGAGTTTTTTACCATGATTCTCAGTCCAAATTAACATTATGTCAACTTTTTTTTTTAGGCCAGCACAGTTTCAGATCTATTGTCCCCTCCTCACATTTTATGTGGTCTATCATCGTCCTGATATAGAGTTCTACAATGATTGAGAATTTTAGCCTATTTTATGATCAAAGACAAGAACTACACTAGGACATTAGAACAGTAGAACAAGAATTTCTGAAAGGAATCTCTGAATCCAGAACACAGCAAATAATTAATGCATCTTTCCCTGCCAGGTGAAACTTACAAAGTATAAAAACGAAGTTGGAATGGCTCCTTCTGAAAATTTGGGAGACTGGAGGACATAAGAGTTCCCAGGGGTAAATTCCCACCAATAATGAGATCACCAGGCCTGTAATAGTGTGATTTTCCTTGAGGCTTGAACAAATTCCTCAACACACATAAGGTTTGCCTCCTCTTAGCAGCAGTTGTAGGCACAAGGGAGAAGAGCAGGAGGAGGAGAGGCAGGCCAGTCATTCTTGTCCCTCCTAAATCAGAAATCAAGGTTTGTGCAGAAGCTGAATTGCAGGCAAGAGCAAAGAAAAAAGTCAGGACAGCAGAGTCTCTGCAAACCTAAGAATGAGCTGTTTTCAACAGAAGGTAAGTTGACATGTCCTGCCCCTAGTGGAAGAACTTAGAACAAATTTTTAAAAACAGGTTTTATCTTGGAATAATTTGGGGGGACAGAAATCCAGAGTGATAATTTAATTATTACACTTCTGATAATTGCAAAGAAAAGGAATTATCCTATTCACTTAGCAATAGATTTTATTGACACGCCAGAATGGGGAAAAAACATGTTGTTCTTGTTGTTAATCCCCAGTGCAAATAAACTTGAGAGTCAAGGTGAAGTTGGATATTTGACCTACATGAAACTAGCCCATGGAAGGAAGAAGGAGCTTGGCTGAGCCATAGTTTTTTTTTTTTTGTATAATATTGACTGCTAATAGTCCATAGTGATACAGGATAGTCAGTTTTGTTCTAGTAACTTTGAGCAATCATATCAAAATTGATACCAAATAAGTGGCTGATTTATATTTACCAGGGAATGAAATTAGAGATTAAACTCCCCCATAGAAGTGAAAAATAGGTGGAAAGAATTGAAGAGAGGGTCAAACTATTCTCTAAATCACCTAAAAGCAGGACAAGAAGCAATGAATGGAAACTAACCAAGCAGAGAAGCAACTTAGAACTTAGGAGAAATTTCCTGACAGTGAGATCAATTAACCAGTGGAACAGCTTGCCACCAGAAGTTGTGGTAGCTCCATCACTGAAAGCTTTTAAGAGACTGGACAGCCACTTGTCTGAAATTATATACGGTCTCCTGCTGGACCAGGGGGTTGGACTAGAAGACCTCCAAAATCCCTTCCAACTCTGTTAGGGGGGAAAATGATGCTTGGATATGTATTTATAAGTAATAACATAATAGATCTCAGGTTAACTCTTGCCATTTTATTAATGTTATGTTATGTTATGTTAGAAGGGACGCGGTGGCTCAGTGGGTTAGGACGCTGAGCTTGTCGATCGGAAGGTCGGCAGTTTGGCGGGTCGAATCCCGAGTGCCGCGTAGCAGAGTGAGCGCCTGTTACTCGTCCCAGCTTCTGCCAACCTAGCAGTTCGAAAGCATGTAAAAATGCAAGTAGAAAAATAGGGACCACTACGGTGGGAAGGTAACAGCGTTCCGTGCGCCTTTGGCGTCTAGTCATGCCGGCCACATGACCACGGAGATGTCCTCGGACAAGCGCTGGCTCTTCGGCTATGAAACGGAGATGAGCACCGGCCCCTAGAGTCGGAAACGACTAGCACACATGTGCGGGGGAACCTTTACCTTTACCTTTACCTTATGTTATGTTATGTTATGTTATGTTATGTTATGTTATGTTATGTTATGTTATGTTATGTTATGTTATGTTATGTTATGTTATGTTATGTTATGTTATGTTATGTTATGTTATGTTATGTTATATTATATTATATTATATTATATTATATTATATTATATTATATTATATTATATTATATTATATTATATTATATTATATTATATTATATTATATTATATTATTATATATTAATATATTATTATTATTATTTTAATTTTCCTTATTCAATTTATTGGCAACCTGCCTTACCATAATAGCAATAGCAATGGCACTTAGACTTATATACCCACTTCTCAATGCTTTACAACCCTCTCTAAGAGATGCACAGAGTCAGCCTATGGTCTCCAACAATCTGGGTCCTCATTCTATCGGCCTCCAAAGGATGGAAAGCTGAATCAACTTTGAGCTGGTCAGAACTGAACTGCTAACAGTCAGCAGAATTAGCCTGCAATACTGCATTCTAACTGCTGCATCACCATGGCTAAGATAACCTTGGGTAGCTTACAGACTTAAAAAAACATACCTATATTAAAACCTGAATAAATATAAAACCAAAATTTAAAATCAAGGATGGAGGGGGTGGGATGGGAGGAGTAGGATCTGTTGTTACTTGAACAACCACCTCCATTGTGCTATTTCCTCACTGGTGCCCCAAGCCAACTGACAGAGCCATGTCTTTAGGCTCTGATGAAAAGATAGCAGGGATGGATCCAACCTCACATGGCGGATATTCCAGAGGGCAGGAGCCACAGCAGAGAAGGCCCTCCTCCTGGACCTTGCCAGCATGAATAATCAGGCTGATGGGACCACAGCACGCTGCCTCTGCCAGCACAAGTGGGACAGGCCAATCCCAGTGGGGTGAAATGGTACCTCAAATAGCCTGGATGCATGTTGTATTACTGTCTTCAAGAAAGAATTATTATCTTAATAGACAGAAGCATATCAGTGATGTTGTCCTAAGAATATTGAGAACCAGAAAATTCAAGGTTGCCCAATTTGTACACATTCCTTCTGTCTTTCTATTTTACTAACACCTACACGATCTCCATTCACAAGATGGATTTTTTTTCCAGATAGTATGAATGCTAATGAGTTATGATGACACATGAAGATCAGTTGTATACTAGTAAGTGCTAGCAATAATACCAATGCTTCAGTGGAATAAATGGATTAGATTAGGTAGAGAAGGAAACTAGAGGAAAAACCATATTGGACCTAATTCTTACTAATAGAGAAGAGGTGATAGAGGGTGTTCAAATTGCTAGAACTTTGGGCAAGAGTGACCACATCACATCGGAATTCAATACAATGCAAACACAAGCAATAGAATATAATCCCACCTATGTCTTAAACTTTCGGCTTGGAAGTTTAAGACATAGGTTGGATTATATTCTATTGCTTGTGTTTGCATTATATTGAATTCCGATGTGATGTGGTTACTCTCGCCCAAGGTTCTAGCAATTTGAACACCATCTATCTCCTCAGGAGGAAAGCCATGGCAAATCTAGACAGCACACTAAAAAGCAGAGACATCACCCTGTCAAAAAAATGCGTAGAGTCAAGGCTATGGTCTTCCCAGTTGCAATGGTTTGGTTGGAAACTGGGGGGGTTCCATCAACCATTACTCAGACCAGGCCTGAGATTGATCACGCCGTGACAGGGCTTGGGTTGGGTGCCTATGGGGCCCGGGAGCGGGGTGTGGGATTGCCTATTCCCACGACGGTAGGGAATGGCCGCAGGTGCATAAACAGAGGGCCGTATCAACATCTGAGAGCGCGTCCCCGCTGTCTCCAAGCGGTGATGCGCTCTGACCCTCTGGTTCCGGCCTGGGGTACTGGGAGCGAGGGTGAGCAGCCACCTGAGCTCAGGCTCGTGTATTTCAATGCCAGGTCCTTAACGAATAAGGCTCCTCTCATTCGTGAGTTGGTTGAAGAGGAGCATGCAGACCTGGCTTGCATTACGGAGACCTGGTTGGGCCCAGAGGGTGGTGTCCCCCTGGTTGATCTTTGCCCATCAGGTTTCCGGGTGCTGCACCAGCCTCGGGCTCAGGGTAGGGGCGGTGGAGTGGCAGTAGTGGCGAGGGAGACCTTATGTCCGCGGGAGGCCACCATGGTCCAGATAATCGGGTGTGAGTCCCTCCTCCTGAGATGTGGCCCTAGAGCTCAGTTGGGCTTGCTGCTGGTGTACTTTTTGCCCAGTTGCGTAGCAGCAGCCCTGCCTGAGCTTCTCGATATCCTCTCAGGGTTGGTGATTGAGTTCCCCAAACTTATGGTTTTGGGTGACTTCAATCTACCATCCCTGGGGGGATCATCTGAGTTAGCTCGGGAGTTCATGGCTTCCATGATGGCCATGGACCTGATGCAGGTTATTCAGGGTCCTACTCATGGGGGGGGTCACACGCTCGATTTGGTTTTTCTATCCGGACAGTGGTTAGATGATCTGGGTGGGGGTTCTCCAATTATTACACCCCTGTCATGGACCGATCATCATCTCCTGCAGCTGGTCTTCCGTTTTGCCGCTCCCCGTCGTGGGGTTGTTGAGCCAATAAGATTGTTCCGTCCTAGGCGCTTGATGGACTCTGAGCAGTTCCAGGCGGCGCTGGGGTCCCCACCTGCCTCCTTTGCTCACAGCTCGGCCGATGCCCTTGTGGAAGCCTGGGAAAGGGCAGCTACGGAGGCACTCGACCGAGTTGTACCCATGCGGCCCTTGACCTGGTGCAGATCCCAATGGGCACCATGGTTTTCCATGGAGCTCCGGGAGATGAAGCGTCGGAGACGGGGCCTAGAGAGCTGTTGGAGGTCCAGCCGATCCGATTCCGACCGGTTACGACTAAGGTTGTTCACGAGAACTTACCTCGTGGCAATGAGGGTGGCAAGGTCTAATCACTTTGCCACCCTCATCGCGTCCACATATAATCACCCGGCCACCCTGTTTAGAGTAACTCGCTCCCTCCTTAATCAGGAGGTGAGGGAGGAGCCCTTGCAGGGTCGTGCCGAGGAGTTTAGTCATTATCTGTCGGACAAAATCGCTCGGATCCGGACCAGTTTGGACTCCGACTGGGCAGAGTCTGACGATGAGGACACGGGCAGTCTTGTCGATGTTATCTGGGAGGAGTTCGATCCTGTGACTCCTGAAGACGTGGACAGGATCATGGGGAAGCTGAGCTCCACCACGTGTTTGTTGGACCCGTGCCCCTCCTGGCTGATTTATGCGGCTCGGGATGGGACACGAGGCTGGCTCCAGGCAGTGATAACTGCTTCTTTGAGTGAGGGTAGTTTTCCCGCCACCTTGGAGGAGGCGGTGGTGAGACCCCTCCTCAAGAAGCCTGCCTTGGACCCAGCAATATTAAACAACTTTCGTCCGGTCTCCAACCTTCGCTTCCTTGCGAAGGTTGTTGAGAGCGTAGTGGCGCATCAGCTCCCTTTGTTCTTGGATGAAGCTGATTACATGGGGCTTCCCTTGAGGACCACCCGGAGGCTCCAACTGGTACAGAATGCAGCCGCGAGAGTTGTGTTGGGAGTCTCCCGATACTCCCATGTGACACCTCTGCTCCGTGAGCTGCATTGGTTGCCAGTTGTCTTCCGGGTGAGATTCAAGGTGCTAGTAATGGTGTTCAAAGCCCTCCATGGCATGGGGCCGGAGTACCTCAGGGAACATCTGCTGCCGGCATCAAGCTCCCTGCGCCCTGTGCGTTCCCACAGAGAGGGCCTCCTCAGGGTGCCACCGGTCAGAGAATGCCGACTGGTGGCCCCCGGGGGAGATCCTTCTCTGTGGGCACCCCGGAGCTATGGAACCAGTTACTGGTTGAGCTCCGGACGGCGCCCGATCTGCGCTCCTTTCGCCACGATCTGAAAACATACTTGTTCGAGCAAGCCGGCCTGGCCTGAGGGGGGATTGGTGGGGTTTTTTATTATTTTTATTGGGGTTTTTACTATGTATCAATTGTATTTTAATCGGGCATGCATTTAATTATCTTTTAGTTTTTGTAAATTTCTGTGTTTTATTCTTGCCCTGTACACCGCCCTGAGTCCTCCGGGAGAAGGGCGGTATAGAAATATTAATAAATTAAATTAAATTAAATTATCTAGACCCGTACCAATCGGGTTTCAGGCCCGGGTACAGCACGGAGACGGCATTGGTCGCACTGGTGAATGATCTCTGGCGGGCTCGGGACAGGGGTTGTTCCTCTGTCCTAGTCCTGTTAGACCTCTCAGCAGCTTTTGATACCATCGACCATGGTATCCTGCTGCGGCGTCTCAGGGGGTTGGGAGTGGGAGGCACAGTTTTTCAGTGGTTCTCCTCCTACCTTCTGGGACGTTCGCAGTCGGTGTTGGCAGGAGGGCAGAGGTCGACCTTGAGGCCTCTCATTTGTGGAGTCCCTCAGGGATCGGTCCTCTCGCCTCTCCTGTTTAACATCTATATGAAGCCGCTGGGTGCGATCATTAGTGGTTTTGGAGTTGAGTATCATCAGTATGCTGATGATACTCAGCTTTTTATTTCGACCCCAAACCCTATCTAGACCTGGATGCCTTGCGTACAGTCACTCATGCGCTCGTGACCTCTCGTTTGGACTACTGCAACACTCTCTACATGGGGCTGCCCTTGAAGACCACTCGGAGGCTCCAACTGGTGCAGAATGCAGCCGCGCGAGTTGTGTTGGGAGTCTCCCGATACTCCCATGTTACACCTCTACTCCGCAAGCTGCATTGGCTGCCGGTTGCTCTCCGGGTGAGATTCAAGGTGTTGGTAATGACTTACAAAGCCCTACACTGCATGGGTCCGGATTACCTACGGCAACACCTGCGGCCGGCATCAACTTCCCTCCGTCCAGTGCGCTCCCACAGAGAGGGCCTCCTCAGGGTGCCTCCAATCAAAGAATGTCGACTGGTGGCCCGCAGGGGGAGAGCATTCTCTGTGGGCATGCCAGACCTGTGGAACCGCTTGCCGGTTGAGCTCCGGATGGCCCCCGACCTTCGCTCCTTCCAGCGGGATCTAAAAACTTATTTATTTGAGCAATCTGGCCTGGTTTGATGGGTTTGGGGTTTGGGTTTAAATATGGTTTTAATTATTGTATATATTGGGCATGATATTTAATTGTTTTTTAACTTTTATATTTTGTTTTTTAATATTTATTGCCCTGTACACCGCCCTGAGTCCCTCGGGAGAAGGGCAGTATAAAAATTTAATAAATAAATAAATAAATAAATGTATGGCAGTGAAAGTTGGACCATAAGAAAGGCCGAGCGCCAAAGAATTAAGGCCTTTGAACTATGGTGCTGGAGAAGACTCCTGCGAGTCCCTTGGACTGCAAGGCAATCAAACCGGTCAGTCCTTGAGAAGATCAACCCTGAATGCTCTTTAGAAGGCCAGATCCTGAAGCTAAAACTCAAATACTTTGGCCACCTAATGAGAAGGAAGGACTCACTGGAGAAGAGCCTAATGCTGGGAAAGATTGAGGGCAAGAGAAGAAGGGAACGACAGAGAATGAGGTGGCTGGATGGAGTCACTAAAGCAGGAGGCGTGAGCTTAAATGGACTCCAGAAGATGGTAGAGGACAGGAAGGCCTGGAGGAACGTTGTCCATGGGGTCGCAATGGGTCGGACATGACTTCGCAGCTAACCACACCCCCCCAAAAAAAGTCAAGATAATGATGTGTCCACTAATGGTAGAAGATGACAAAGGGGGTGACAGGTAGCAGGGAGAAAGCAGAACTACTTCATTCATTCTTTGTTTCTGTCTTCATGCAAAAGGGGAAAAAATATGTGCCAAAGCACACAAGAGAAAGCATAGGAATGCAAGTGAAAATAGACAACAAACTGGTTGAGAACACCTATCCAATTTAGATGAGTTCAAATTGCCAGACCAGCTAGATGACATCCCAGAGTTCTGAAATAGCTGGCAGATGTAATCCCAGAACCACTGAACATAATCTTTTTTTAAAAAAGATTTTTTATTGATTCCCCCCCCCCCCCCATACATTCAATAGTATTTGTTCAACATAATCTTTCAATGATCCTAGAGCATGGGAGAATTATCACAGGACTAGATAAAGATTGATGTGGTTAGAATCTATAAAAAAGGAGAAAAGTAGTTTCAGGGAACTACAGACCAATTAGCCTGACATCAAAAACCTGGAAAAGTAGCTCATTTGTGAACATCTAGAAATGAACAAGACAATTAATAGAAGCATGGGCTTGTCAAAAACAGATCATGTCAGACAAACCTTATTGCCTTCTTTGATAAAGTGATTAAATTAATGGATCAGGGAAATGCTATGGATATTGGGACTTCAGTAAGGCATTTGACAAAGTAGACTTTAGTCTACTTCTTGGTAAGGTAGAACAATGTGGGATAAACAGTGCCACCACCAGATGGATTTTTTCGATGGAACTATATCTACATGGAGAAAATGTGCAGCGGGGTACCTTAAGATTCTCTGTTAGGCCCACTACTTTTCACAATCTTCATAAATGATCTAGATGAGGGGATAGAAGAGGAACTTATCAAATTGGCAGATAATACTAAGCAGTGGGGGTCTTGTCAACACTTTAGATGATAGACTCAAGATTCAGAAAAATAGGACTCTGGGCCCTATCCAACAAAATGCAGTTGAGTGGTGAGGGGAAAAAAAGCCCTACATGTGGGCAAGGAGAACCAAATCTACAGATACAGAATGGGTGTACTTAGCTCAATAGTAGCAGCTGTGACTACTAGTAGATTACCATTTATGTATGAGTCAGCTGTCAAGTTTCTGATAGACAAGACCAAATAAATGAGAACTCCGAGGCTTGAGATTTCCTCAAAGAACATGTTTATTGGTTAGACAGTATCAGCACGGTCAAAAGTGAAACCAAGTCTGAAGTTCCCTTCAAAGAGAAACAATATTACAATATTACAAAGTTATAAACCAGTGCAATGCAACTACATTCCCCAATAGAAGAGTTTGGCAGGCTTTCTGACTGCTAAGCTTGTAAGCCGCCCTGAGTCTTCGAAGAAGGGCGGGATATAAATGGAATTAAAATAAAATAAATAAATAAAATAAATAAATAAAAGCTCACATTTCCATCTAACTGACAAAAAAGATCTTGGTTCCCAAGGGGCAGTAAAATGTTAATAATAATAATAATAATAATAATAATAATAATAATAATAATAATAATAATAATAATAATAATAATAATAATAATAATAATAATAATAATAATAAGACGAAGAAGAAGAAGAAGAAGAAGAAGAAGAAGAAGAAGAAGAAGAAGAAGAAGAAGAAGAAGAAGAAGAAGAAGAAGAAGAAGAAGAAGAAGAAGAAGAAGAAGAAGAAGAAGAAGAAGGGAACTTTGAGGTCATCTAGTCCAAGCCCCTTCTTAGGCAGGAAACCCTATATCATTTCATACAAATGGCTGTCCAATCTCTTCTTAAAAGCTTCCAGTGTTGGAGCATTTTACATTAATAGATATCCTGCGCACCTCCTCCTGTTCTTGTGGCAAACGAGAATGAGCAAGAATGGCTGCAGCCAGGTTCGTTGTAGAGTTGACATCAGCAGAATGTTGCAGCTGGCAAAAAAGCTAATGCAATTCTAGATTGCATCAATAGAAGGATAATTTCAAGATCATGTGATAGTACTGCTGTCAACACTGTAAACATTGGATGTTTTTGCTTTAACAAAAGAGGCAGCGTTTTCCTTTAAATTGTTTTGCTCTTAGAATTAGATTAAGCTGGGGGGAGGAAGGAGAATGTTTTCCCTGGTTGTTTTTAGTAAGATAAGAAATGGCACATTACAGAATGGAAGGGAAGCTTTGTCCTTCAAACTGATTGGAGAACATGATTGATGACTGCTAATATGAGGAGGGAATTGTGTCAGATATTAGGTGCTGAATGGAGGGGAATTCAGATCTTAGCATTCCACGATGCTGTGCCGATGCTTTGTTTTCATTATTAGAGACTTTTTAGGATAAATAATGCCTGAAGGTTCTTTGAAGTGTTTCATTAGTCGGAACCATGACATCTGCTTTATACAGCACAGGTGACACCACACTTGGATTATTGCATCCAATTCTAGTCACTGTGATACAAAAAAGATGTTCAGTTCCTAGAAAGAGTGCAGAGAAGAGTAACAAAGTGTCTGGGGTCTAAACCATACCATGAACAATGGAAGGAATTAGTTATGTCTAATTTAATCAAGAGAAGGAGTAGGGGGTAATATGATAGCTGTTTTCTAATACTTGAAGGACTGTCACAGGCAAGAGGGCATCAATTTATTCTCCATGTGTGGGAGTGGGTCAGAGGGAGATTCAACCTGGAAATAAGGAAGAATTTCCTGACAGTAAGAATGATTAATCAATGGAACAGCTTGATTCCTGGACTTATGGCTGCTCAATCACTAGAAGTTTTCAAGAAAAGTTTGGACAATAATTTGCCCAGGATTGCATAAGCACCCTTACCTTGGACAGGGGGTTGGACTGGAAGACCTCCAAGATCCCTTCCAGTCCTATGATTCTAATCATTGGAATGGCTTCCCTCCAGAAATTGTGGGTGTTCTATCACTGGAGGTTTTCAAGAAGAGATTGGACAGCCATTTGTCTCAAATGGTATAATATCTCATTGATGGTCAGGGGGTTGGAATAGAAGATGTCCAAGGTCCCTTCCAGCCCTATGATTCTATGCTTGTGTCTTACTATCAAGCTCTTACTCATCAAAAATGTGTCTTCCTCACAGGTATCATCTGTATGCTATTGATATTCAATTTTACAACTGTTCAAGTTCAATGTTGTCAAGGTTTTGTGTCTGATGGTTCCTTAAGGCTCTTGGAAGGGAAGGAACAGTACCAGGTTGAATTCTAGCAAAACCAAGTTGCTGAGGACCATTTTAAATTTCATACTCAATTTCTGCTCCTTTCTTATTTCATTCTCTCTTCCTTTTTGAAATGTATAAATATGAATGCATTTCATTCTCTCTTTATCTGCAGGGGTAAGTCTTCCACTATTTTATTGGAAAAGACCCCTTTCCAATTTAGTAATTAACACAAGATCGATCATTCATTCATTCATTCATTCATTCATTCATTCATTCAGTTTCTATATCTGCTGAACTCAATAAAGTGATGCTTACTGTAACCAGTTATAGCACTTGATAAGGCATTATTTAATGAAATTGTTCCACCTCTGTTTTCATGCTTTAAAAATGTCATCAGGTAGTAAACATGCTGCCAAGATAAATATGAATGTTTCCCATGCATTAGTTAGAGATTTTTGTTTCTTATCATATTTTCTCTACAATTGAGGTCAGGCCTCAGTAGGATAATATAGCATTTTGGAAAAAAGATACAAGCCAAGAGAGCAGCTCCAGAGGCCAAAATGGAGAAGATCTCCACAACCACCATAGACTTCCCTTTGGTGCTTAGATAGGTTGGGAGGAAAGTGATCCAAACACTGCAAAAGACCAGCATGCTAAAAGTAATGAATTTGGCTTCATTAAAGCTGTCAGGTAATTTCCTAGCCAGAAAGGCCACAGTGAAACTGACGAGGGCCAAAAACCCCAGGTAGGCAAGGACAGTGTAGAACATTGAAGCTGAACCTTCATTACATTCTAGGATGGCCTCTCCTACCAAGGAATGGAAATCCAAGTTAGGAAATGGAGGAGAGGTTACCAGCCAGGTGGCACAAAGAAGTACTTGAACCAGGGGACAGGCTAAGACAATGGAGTTGGCCAGTGGTTTTCCTACGAATTTCCTTGCCCTGTTCCCTGGCTTGGTGGCCATGAAGGCCAGAACCACCATGACAGTTTTTGCAAACACAGAGGAAACCGCAAGAGAAAAGAGAATGGCAAAGGCACTTTGTCGGAAGAGACAGGTGAGCTTCCCTGGTTGACCAATGAAGAGGAAGGAGCAGAGGAAGCAGAGCAAGAGGGAGACCAGAAGGATGTAGGTGAGATCTCGGTTGTTGGCCTTGACAATTGGTGTGTCATGATGTTTATGGAAAATCACCAGAATTGCAGATGTGATCAGAGAAAGGAAAAGAGTTATAGAAGTCAAAGTATATCCCAGAATCTCTTGATAGGAAAGGAAGTGGATCCTCTTAGCAATGCATTGGTCCTTGTCCATGTTGGGATATTGGTCTTCTGGACAGGGGTCACAGTGAGCTGCATCTGAAATGAAGAGTCTTTGTCTAAATATTTCAGGGGCAATCATAGTGAGAATTATACCCCACACCTCATATCTCAGATGTGACACCTTTCCACATCGGCCAATTCAATAAGAAAGAGATGATAGGACCTCTGGGTAGCGTCTGGTGTCCTGTAAAAATCAAACTGACTTTGGTTCAATATGAGGATCAGTTGCTCAGAGATTGGGATCTCTCCCTCTCTAATCACTGGGAAACTGTACAATATTTTGCATTTTTTTTCCAAGAGAGAGGAAGGTTGGCACCTGATTTTTTTTTACATTATAATGTAATCTCTCAATCAGGAATCCTTCTATGGAGTGTTATAAAATCATAAGGTGACACACAAATGCACACAAACTCACACATCAAAACACATCAAAGGGGAGGTGAGAAACATAATTTCTCTATTTCAAATCAGTTTCTCCCATCATTCAGTCAGACTCTTTTGTAGGGAGGGCCTAGCAGACAACGAAAAAATAATTTATTTCTCTGACAAGCCTATAACTTTCAAGGGAGACTGATAATTGTGACAGAAGTTCTGCATTTAGAGTAATACAAAATTCAACCAACCAACCATGCTGTATCATTCATTCAGGGAAATGATCATAGTTGGTTTTCTCATTGGTATGTGATAAGAGGGATAAAAAGAACAGCTAGAAATCTTCAAATAATAGAATAAAACAGAATAACAGAGTAGGAAGGGACCTTGAAGGTCTCCTATTCCAACCCTCTGCTCAGGCAGGAAGACCTATAACATTTCAAACAAACGGTTGTCCAATCTCTTCTTAAGTTTTTGCTTTGAATTCACCATGTAGTAAATTTGGTGAGGAGAGCAATCTTGCCAATCCTAATCCTTAGAGGTGGGAAGTTAGACTAGGGGGTGCATCTATATTGAGAAGCATGTCAAACAAATCACCACAAATCTCTTAATATTTAATATATTGAATGGACCCTTGATCTTGGAAGATATACACTTGACGTATGCTCTACCTGTCTGATTAGAAATAGTGCCTTCTGGACAAGGGTCACATTGGTAGCAGCAAACCTGCTCTCCCTCTGGAACACTTCTCTTCTCTCCTGCCTGGCATCTTTTCCTGCCACATCTGGCAAAGGGCGCCTTCTAAGAGACAAAAAAAAATGTTTGAGATGGTCTATTCAATGATCATACATCATTTAATTTCCACATTGAGATCTTCATCTTCAAAAGGTCTTTAAAAGAACTGGTTCACCATCTTGAAACATCAACCAGGAAGAGCTCCTGGGGAATTGAGACCAGTCGCATTATCAGCTAACCAATGGGTGTTTGGGATTGGCACTTATCTCATGTAAGAGCTGCGGTGGCACAGTGGTTAGAATACAATATTGCATGTTAATTCTGCTAACTGCCATCAGTTTGATTTTCACCAGCTCAAAGTCACACGCTCGATCTGGTTTTTCTATCTGGACGGTGGTTAGATGATCTGGGGGGGGGTTCCCCAATTATTACACCCCTGTCATGGACCGATCATCATCTCCTGCGGTTGGTCTTCCGTTTTGCCACTCCCCGTCGTGGGGTTGTTGAGCCAATAAGATGGTTCTGTCCTAGGCGCCTGATGGACCCTTAGCGGTTCCAGACGGCGCTGGGGCCCCCACCTGCTTCCTTTGCTCACAACTCGGTCGATGCCCTAGTGGAAGCCAAGGAAAGGGCAGCCACAGAGGCACTCGACCAAGTTGTACCCATGCGGCCCTTGACCCGGCGCAGATCCCAATGGGCCCCATGGTTCTCCATGGAGCTCCGGGAGATGAAGCGTCGGAGACGGGGCCTAGAGAGCTGTTGGAGATCCAGCCGATCCGAATCTGACCGGTTACGACTAAGGTCGTTTATGAGAACTTATCTCGCGGCGATGAGGGTGGCAAGGTCTAACCACTTCGCCACCCTCATCGCGTCCGCAGATAATCGCCCGGCCGCCCTGTTTAGAGTAACTCGCTCTCTCCTTAATCAGGAGGTGAGGGAGGACCCTTTGCAGGGCCGAGCCGAGGAGTTTAGTTGATTTCTGTCGGACAAAATCGCTCAGATCCGGACCGGTCTGGACTCCGACTGGGCAGAGTCTGACGATGAGGATACGGGCAGCCTTGTGGATTTAATCTGGGAAGAGTTCGATCCTGTGACTCCTGAAGAAGTGGAAAAGATCATGGGGAAGCTGAGCTCCACCACGTGTTTGTTGGACCCGTGTCCCTCCTGGCTGACTTATGCGGCCCGGGATGGGACACGAGGCTGGCTCCAGGCAGTGATTACCGCTTCTTTGAGTGAGGGTAGCTTTCCCGCCGCCTTGAAGGAGGCGGTGGTGAGACCCCTCCTCAAGAAGCCTGCCTTGGACTCAGCAATATTAAACAACTGTCGTCCGGTCTCCAACCTTCGCTTTCTGGCGAAGGTTGTTGAGAGCATGGTGGCGCAACAGCTCCCTTTGTTCTTGGATGAAGCTGATTATCTAGACCCGTACCAATCGGGTTTCCGGCCTGGGTAGAGCACGAAGACGGCATTGGCCGCGCTGGTGGATGATCTCTGGCGGGAGGAGGGGCTGCTCCTCTGTCCTAGTCCTTTTAGACCTCTCAGCGGCTTTTGATACCATCGACCATGGTATCCTGCTGCGACGTCTCAGGGGGTTAGGAGTGGGAGGCACAGTTCTCCAGTGGTTCTCCTCCTTCCTTCTGGGACGTTCACAGTCGGTGTTGGCAGGGGGGCAGAGATCGACCTTGAGACCTCTCATTTGTGGAGTTCCTCAGGGATCGGTACTCTCGCCTCTCCTGTTCAACATCTACATGAAGCCGCTGGGTGAGATCATTCGTGGTTTTGGAGTTGGGTATCATCAATATGCTGATGATAGCCAGCTTTTTATTTCGACCCCAAACCACCCCAGTGATGCCCTCGACGTGATGTCCCGCTGCCTGGAGGTGGTCCGGGTCTGGATGGGGAGGAACAGGCTTCGACTCAACCCTGACAAGACTGAGTTGCTGTTCGTGCCGGCATCCCGGGAAATTCTGATTATCCCATCTCTGGCCATGGGGGGTGAGCTATTACCCCCCATAGATAGGGCGCGCAACTTGGGGGTCCTTCTAGATTCACAGCTCTCTTTGGAAGAGCATATTGGAGCTGTGACTAGGGGGGCCTTTGCCCAGGTTTGCCTGGTGCGCCAGTTGCGACCCTATCTAGACCGGGATGCCTTGCGTACAGTCACTCATGCGCTCGTGACTTCTCGTCTAGACTACTGTAATGCTCTCTACATGGGGCTGCCCTTGAGGTCCACTCGGAGACTTCAACTGGTGCAGAATGCAGCCGCGCGAGTTGTCCTGGGGGTTTCCCGATACTCCCATGTTACACCTTTGCTCCGCGAGCTGCATTGGCTGCCGGTTGCTCTCCGAGTGAGGTTCAAGGTGTTAGTGATGACTTACAAAGCCCTACATGGCATGGGTCCGGATTACCTACGGCAGCACCTGCGGCCAGCGTCAAGTGCCCTCCGCCCAGTGCGCTCCCACAGAGAGGGCCTCCTCAGGGTGCCTCCGATCAAGGAATGTCAATTGGTGCCCCCCAGGGGGAGAGCGTTCTCTGTGGGTGCGCCAGACCTGTGGAACCGCTTGCCGGTTGAGCTCCGGATGGCCCCCGACCTTCGCTCCTTCCGGCGCGATCTCAAAACCTTCTTTTTTGAACAAGCTGGCCTGGTCTGATGGGATGGGGTTCGGTTTTATAAATGGGTTTTAACTTTTAATATGTATTATTTTTTTACGGGCATTGTTATTAAATTACTTTTTAATTTTTGTATCCTGTTTTTTATTATGTATTGCCCTGTTCACCGCCCTGAGTCCTTCAGGAGAAGGGCGGTATACAAATTAAATTATTAAATTAAATTAAATTATTAAAGTAAAGTAAAATGAGGACCCAGATGGTTTGGAGGCAATAGGCTGACTCTATAAACGGCTTAGAGAGGGCTGCAAAGCACTGTGAAGTGGTATATAAATCTAAGCACTATTGCTAAAGGTAATCCCTACTTAATGAACCTAATTGAGACCCTCATCAGCCTGAAGTTTAAGTCCCGGCAATTCTTTGCTCCCTCAGCTGACCTTCACCATATTTTTGCTCCTGATGAAATGCACCCAGCCAGGACATTTGGGAAAAAACCTGTTGTCTACATTAGGCTATTTCCCAAGGCTCATGAGTAAACCACCATGAGTGACCTTGGGAAGAAAGCTTTATGCATGTTCAGGAGAAAATGAATCTTTTTTTGAATTCAGAACATTTGCTTCCAGCCCACCTTTTTAGCCCAGATGATTGCATTGGAGTTGATGGTAAAATCCTGGCCTTGGGAAAACCTGGGATCAATTTGCCCAACTTTCATGTGGACAAAAGATTGATTGGGGAGGAAAATCCAGTTAAGAAGATCATAATGAGCAGACATTAGTCCATTTTCTAAGAATGAGACTTCATTTCCAGCACTGTAATTGAACCAGACATTCTTCAAATAGGAAAGAAGCTGAAAGAAAAGAAATTCTTGGAAAGGGAGTAATTAAAAATTAGACATCATCATCATCATCATCATCATCAGTTGGAAGGGACCTTGGAGGTCATCTAGTCCAACCCCCTGCTAAGGCAAGAAACCCTATACCATTTCAGACAAATGGCTGTCCAGTCCAGTCATGGATTCTATCAGCAGATTCTCTGCTGACCTTCATTTTAGGAGATAATTACAAATCTCTAAAGCTAGACATGTTAGCTTGATGGATAACTTTAGTGATTGGGAGCAACTGAAATTTTATTACAATGGTTTAAACATAAATCTCTCAACACAACTGAAAGAAGAACTTCTAGAAAATATACAATTCTTAAAAAGACAACTTTGGGACTTTTTCTTTAAGGATATTAACAAGTTTGAGAAATCCTTGATAAAAAGGAAGTCTTATAACTACTGGATAATCTTTCTAGAGAAAAAAAAAGATTTTACTCCATGAAGATAGCTGCCAGGAGTGACTTAATGAATTAACTGAATCTAGGATGGATTTTTATTTTTTGGATATTTGTAATTGAAAGAAAGTCTGAAACTTTGAAAATGTATATGTGTGTGTATGTGTGCTTGTATGTAGGTGTATGTTTATACATATATATAAATATGTGTGTGTTTGTATGTATGTATAATGCTTAAGTAACTCAAAGTATGTAGAATGTTATTGTAAATGTACTTAGAGTATCTGTGTTAAGAGAAAGTTAAAGAAAATGTAATAATTTAATTTTTTTAGTTTTAAAAACGATGTTTATAAAAGAAAAAAATATTATTCTATATGGGTATTTTGGTGAGACGGATTTAAATTTAACATTGAAATTTAAAGCTTGTACATTAAGAAGTTAAAGTGAAAGATATATTGAAAAGTTTTGATTTTAGAAGTGTGTTTAAAGAAAAGTTTAGCATTTTTTTAAAAAATTGAAAAAAAGAAAAGAAATGTATCTTTCCCTGTAAGATCAAAGAATCTGAAAGCATATTGTGAACCTTGTTAACAAAAATGGTGATAGTTCATAAAGATTATTAGGTACAGATAGAAATATACACTATTTCCATAGCAAGGAAGACAAAGCAGGGATGGCTAAATCGGTCAATTTATTCAAAGAGGAGAAAATATTTATAAACACTTTTTACTTGGATACTATTTCTGGATTTTGTGCTTGTGATGAAAAAAAAATGAAATTTTGACTTTGGTTTTGTCAATTAGATAGATATGTTGTCACAGAAATGGCTAGGTATACACTAATATGTAAAAGCAGAAATGTGAGGTTGGAGTGTTTTTTATCTTGTACTTTATCTTGCCTTGGTGGAGCAGTGGGCTAATGCCTCCTAAAGTAACACCAGTTGCCTGCAATTAGTGCAGGTTCGAGTCCCACCAGGCTCAAGGTTGACTCAGCCTTCCATCCTTCCGAGGTAGGTAAAATGAGGACCCAGATTGTTGGGGGCAATAAGCTGACTTTGTAAAAATGCTGCTGGGGGGGGGAATGCCCTAATAAGCAGGCATATACATAGAATGAAGGCTATTGCTAAGCACATTGATTTGTGCTTCTTAGATTGTAAGCCACCCTGAGTCTTCGGAGAAGGGAGGGATATAAATGGGATTAAAAAAAAAAGAATTACCTGCCATGACTGGACATTTGTGATCCTCTTTCCAAGCCTCATCATGGCTGGCTGTGTTCCTGATCCTCGCATGGTATGTAATGCATGGGCCACAGCATAAATGGCATTGTAGATATTATAACTTTCACCTGTCATGCTCGTTTCAAACATGTAAGATGGTATATTCTCTAAATTCTCCTTTCCTGTACATTGTTTTTCCTCCTTTTGAAGGATCACTCCTGCTTTGTGGATCTTGCAGCCAAAAATCCTTTCCCACCATAGAGGGAGAAAGACGTCTCCTTGAGGGTTCAAGGGGTCTAAAGACAGAAGGAAATGCCTGAATCCTGGGACATCATGGCTAGGATCCCTAAAATGCAAAGCACCGTGGAAAGGCTTTAAAAATTCCAACATTTCGTGAGATGCACTTATTTCCCAGTGGGAAGTCAGGATCCAAACAACTCTAAATGCAAAACCAATGATGCTTTCAAAATAATCCAGAGATAAATATATAGTTTTAATACATTTGGATTCTCCAAATACAATAATCACCTCAGCTTTATACCAAGTTGGCACTAAAGAAAGGCATTTTTTCACTGAAAAGATAACAGATACAGATTTCAGCAGGTGAGTGAAGGCCAGGCAGATCTCTCTTTCCTTGAGCATTGGCATCAGAGTTGAGATGAAGTGTTCTCCGTTGTCGCTTTCAGGGGCCACCAGCCCAACCCAGTTCCACTGGAAATACAAGAGCAGCCGGACTAAACCCACATACTGAGGGAATTCATTGGGGCTGATCCTGAAGAAGGAAGGAAAAACAATTCTGTCTCCTTGAGTGAACTTGAGGAAGTGAAAACCGAGCTGCAGAAAGAGAGAATCTCGTTTTACAAATGATTTTTTTTATGACAATATTTTATACTCGTGGTAACAGGCAACTATCCAGTGACTTTTTGCCCTGCCAGTCAGACAGATTCACTTTGAATGGAATGAGAAGCTTCCAGTTACAAATTCAGATGTCAACAGGTGTGTGAAGATCGTGCAGCTGAATGCTTTTTCTTTGCTATATATAAACAAGATTGGTTTATTCTGCAAATATACTTTAGGTAAAGGTAAAGGGTCCCCCGCACATGCGTGCTAGTCGTTTCCGACTCTAGGGGCTGGTGCTCTTCTCCGTTTCAAAGCCGAAGAGCCAGCGCTTGTCCGAGGAGGTCTCTGTGGTCATGTGGCCGGCATGACTAGACGCCAAAGGCGCACGGAACGCTATTACCTTCCCACTGTAGTGGTCCCTATTTTTCTACTTGCATTTTTACGTGCTTTCGAACTGCTAGGTTGGCAGAAGCTGGGACGAGTAACAGGCGCTCTCTTTCTGCTCTATAGATGCAGTCCTTTGCTGTCTTAAAGTGCCAAGAAACACAATCCATAAGGGAGGAAATCTCAAATCAGCAGTCTCTCCTAAGACAATGATAAGCCTAATAATAATAATAATAATAATAATAATAATAATAATAATAATAATAATAATAATAATAATAATAATAATAATAATAAAGTTGGAAGGGACCTTGGAGTTCATCTAGTCCAACCCCCTGCTCAGGCAGGAAACCCTATACCATTTCCTACAAGTGGCTGGCCAGTCTCTTATTAAAAACTTCCAGTGTTGGAGTATTCACCACTTCTGGAGGCAGGTTGTGCCACTGGTTAATTGTTCTCACTGTCAGGAAGTTTCTCCTTAGTTCTAGGTTGCTTCTCTCCTTGGTTAGTTTCCATCCATTGCTTCTTGTCCTGCCTTCAGACCCTTTGGAGAATAGCTTGACTCCCTCTTCTTTGGGGCAGCCCCTGAGATATTGGAACACTGCTATCATGTCACCCCTCACCCTTCTCTTCATTAAACTACACATACCCAATTCCAGCAACCGTTCCCTATATGTTTTAGCCTCCAGTCCCCCAATTATCTTTGTTGCTCTTCTCTGTACTCTTTCTAGAGTCTCGACATCTTTTTTACATCGTGGTGACCAAAACTGGATGCAGTATTCCAGGTGTGGCCTTACCAAGGCATTGTAAAGTGGTATTAGTACTTCACGCGATCTTGATTCTATCCCTCTGTTACTGCAGCCTAGCACTGTGTTGGCTTTTTTGGCAGCTGCAGCACACTGCTGGCTCATTTTGAAGTGATTGTCCACTAAGACTCCGAGATCTCTCTCACAGTTGCTACTATTGAGAAAGGTACCACCTATACTATACCTGTGCATTTGATTTTTCCTGCCTAAATGTAGAGTATAACTGATATAGTTTGCCTGGTGCTGGCATATGAGAAGCCAAGGTGATAACCCATCAACCTGATCCGCACAATAAACCAGATTGAAGCACAGTTACATTTACAAAGAATCCATTAGGAAAGAATTATTCCAGGAAAACATTTCCAAAATGCCTTATCTTTTTTCTATGTGGGTATAGAAAAATGTATTCTGACATAAAAAATATACAACGTATATCACGAGTTCCCTGAATTATGTAATCCTGATTTTCTCCAATCCATCTTCTCCACTCCACAATGTATCTCTGTTGTGATTGGTCTTTCAAATACGCTGAGATCTTTGCCATTTCCGCCAAGTTGGAAACTTTCAAAGTCCATTCTTCTATAGTCAGCAGTTCTTCCTTCTTCCAATATTGCGCTACTAAAAGTCTTGCTGCCATGACAGCAATTTTATATTGATGAAGCAAATGCCAAGTGACAGCAACATCAGGAAGAAGGATTATAAGAAGCTGTAGCAGTATCAGGGACTGAAGGAAGAATTGGAGAGGATGTGGAATGTAGAGGCTACAGTGGTTCCAGTAGTGGTAGAAGCACTTGGGGCTGTGACTCCTAAGCTAGAGAGTAGCTTCAACACCATCCAGGAAAACAATGAGAGCTCTCTGCCCAAAAGAATGTAAGGTTAGGAATAACTAAGATACTGTACGGAACCCTCAAACTCTGGTAGAAAGGATATATGAATAGTATAGCAAGGGCAGGAAAATATCATTAATATCTACTTCACTTCATAATCTTATTTATTAATAAAGTATGCATCAAATACATGATCATAGTGAGTATATACATTAAGACAATGGAACATTTATTGCAAAACTGCCCCTGACCTTCGCTCATTCCGCCGGGACCTGAAGACCTGGCTCTTTGAGCTCTCTGGCCTGGTCTGAGCATATTAATTGGGATTTTAACTGTTTTTTAACTGGGGTTTTATTGCAAGGTTTATATAATTCAACTGGTGCAGAATGCAGCCGCGCGAGTTGTTATGGGAGTTTCCCGATACTCCCGTGTAACACCTCTTCTCCGTGAGCTGCATTGGCTTCCGGTTGCCCTCCGGGTGAGATTCAAGGTGCTGGTAATGACCTATAAAGCTCTGAATGGCTTGGGTCCGGATTATCTAAGGGAACACCTGCTGCCGGCATCAACTTCCCATCATTCTGTGCGCTCCCACAGGGAGGGCCTTCTCAGGGTGCCGACAGTTAAAGAGTGCCGGCGGGTGATCCCCAGGGGGAGGGCATTCTCTGTGGGCGCGCCTGCCCTTTGGAATGATTTACCGGTGGAACTTCGGACCGCCCCTGATCTGCGTACATTTCGCCGGGATCTGAAAACTTGGTTTTTTGATCTATCAGGCCTGGACTGAAGGGGTTTTAGCTTTTAATATTGTTTTAATTGTTGGGCTTATGTAATTTAATCTATTTTAATTTATACTATTTTTATATCATATTTTATGTTGCCCTGTAAACCGCCCTGAGTCCTTCGGGAATAGGGCGGTATAAAAATTTAATTAATTAATTAAATAAATAAATAAATAATTCTTTTTAATTGATTTTAGGTTTTGTAATTGTTGTATCTGTTTGTGAACCACCCTGAGTCCTATGGGAGAAGGGCGGTATATAAATTGAATAAATAAATAAATAAATAAATAAATAAATAAATAAATAAATAAATAAATAAATAAATAAATAAATAGTCCTTAAACAACATAACATCTGTATATACAAAAGTGTTCCTCCGTACTCAATGATGAACATGTCACAATATATTCCATTTATTCTCACCCCTTCCTTCCTTTCATCTGTCCATCCTTCCTTCAAAATAGTGGGGAAAGATAAATTAATAGTGCAGGGATAGGAAATTAACAGATTCTTAATGGACAAGCCCATCTCTCATTTCATGTAATTCTAGAAATCAGATCAAATACAAAAAGCTCTCAAATCAAAATAAAAGTTCTTAAACCCTGCATAAATCAGGGATTCTTGTGCCTCATTATATTCTCTTGACAATTCAGATTGGGCCTCAGTAGGATAATGTACCATTTGGGAAAAAAAGATGCAAGCCAAGAGACCAGCCCCAGAGGCCAAAATGGAGAAGATCTCCATTGCCTCCATGGACTTTCTTTTGGTGCTCAGATAGGTGGGGAGGAAGCTTATCCAAATGCTGCAAAAGACCAGCATGCTAAAAGTAATGAACTTGGCTTCATTAAAGCTGTCAGGCAATTTTCTAGCTAGGAAGGCCACAGCGAAACTGACCAGGGCCAAAATACCCATATAGGCAAGAACAGCATAAAACATTGAAGCTGAGCCTTCCTTATATTCCAAGATGGCCTCTCCTACCAAGGAATGAAAGTCCAAGTTAGGAAAAGGAGGAGAGGTTGTCAACCAGGTGGCACAAAGAACTGCTTGAACCAGAGGACAGGCTAAGACAATGGAGTTGGTCAGTGGTTTTCCTAAGAATTTCCTTGCCCTATTCCCTGGCTTGGTGGCCATGAAGGCCAGAACCACCATGACAGTTTTTGCCAACACAGAGGAAACTGCAAGAGCAAAGAGAATGGCAAAAGGCAGTTTGTCAGAAGAAACAGGTGAGATTCACAGGTCGACCAATGTGATCATAGAGAGAAAAATAGCAAGAAAAACTATGGTGTATCTCTTGATAGGCAAGGAAGTGGAGGTTCTTAGCAATGCAGTGGTTCTTGTCTTTGTTGGGATATTGGTCTTCTGGGCAAGGATCACAGAGAGCTGCATCTGAAATCAAGAGTCTTGAAGTAAATATTTAAGATTCATCTGCCAGGAGAATTATCCCTCCCTCAGGGGTTATATGACTTCCCATTTTCTGCTGTGGCCACCCCACAAAAGTAGTGATAGAATGATGCATTGTGCATTTTATGGCCCATTGAAAAGTTCAAATGATCCTTCATTCATGGATGATGCTGTGATTAGATGAATCAGAGACAAGGATCTGTTCAGCTGCAAAAGGCCTGAATTCTAGGGGAAAAAGCTCTCTCCAGTCTTTGGGCATTTCTGTGACTATTGTTCCTTTCAGTTTGAGAAAGATTGCCAATGGTGTTTTTTTTTACCCTTTATCCTACCATCCTGGCAGAAGGATAACTGTATCAAATAGCTATCTTCCCACTTTCTGTGTCTGTATATTATGTGATGACTTGTGCTGAAAAGGTTATCACAGGTCACAAAAAAAGAAGCTGAGATTAAAATGAGCAGTGCGTTACATTGAGGGAAAGATCTCTTTTCTTGATCAGAAGTGATTTATAGAAAATTGTTCCCAATTTTCCCAGTATGTTCCCAGTATGTTGCAGCTGCCAAAAAAGCTAATGCAATTCTAGATTGCATTGATAGAAAGATAATTTCAAGATCATGTGAAGTGATAGTACTGCTGTCAACGCTGCAAACATTGGATGTTTTTGCTTTAACAAAAGAGGCAGAGTTTTCCTTTAAATTGTTTTGCTCTTAGAATTAGATTAAGCTGGGGGGAGGAAGGAGAATGTTTTCCCCGGTTGTTTTAGTAAGATAAGAAATGGCACATTACAGAATGGAAGGGAAGCTTTGTCCTTCAAACTGATTGGAGAACATGATTGATGACTGCTAATTGGAGGAGGGAATTGTGTCAGATATTAGGTGCTGAATGGAGGGGAATTCAGATCTTAGCATTCCACGATGCTGTGCCGATGCTTTGTTTTCATTATTAGAGACTTTTTAGGATAAACAATGCCTGAAGGTTCTTTGAAGTGTGTTTCATATAGTCGGAACCATACATCTGCTTTATACAGCACAGGTGACACCACACTTGGATTATTGCATCCAATTCTAGTCACTGTGATACAAAAAAGATGTTCAGATCCTAGAAAGAGTGCAGAGAAGAGTAACAAAGTGTCTGGGGTCTAAACCATACCATGAACAATGGAAGGAATTAGTTATGTCTAATTTAATCAAGAGATTTTTTTTCTGCCCAAGATGGCGACGGCCGCAACCTAAGCTTCGGGCGCTCTTTGAGGGCCCCAAAGGATTCAGCTCGGGAAGCCCACGGTATGTGGAGGCAATTTTGGGGGTGGGGGATCTAAAACAGCTGCTGGGCTCTGTTTTCTGCGGCGCTGAGCCCCCCCTTCGAACTAGCGGCGCTTGACATCTGCCGCCTTCCGACCTGCCGATCCCATTATGGCGCCGAGCGCTGCTATGCTGTGAAATCCGGGACGTCTGCCTTGCTTTCTTCATCTGCTGCTGGCCGAGGCGACTTCATGCTGCTGCTGGCTGAGGCGACTCTGGGAATTGGGGTTTTTTAAAACAGCTGCTGGGCGCTGCTTTTCGTGGCGCCGAGCCCCCCCCCTCCAAAATAGCGGCTTGTTGATTCTAACGAGCAGTGCTGAGAACTGCCTGCCGACCTGCTGAGCTCCATTATGGCGCTGAGCGCTGCTACGCCGTGAAGCCCGGGACGTCTGCCTGGTTTTTCATCTGCTTGCGGGCCGAGGCGACTTTGGGGATTGGGGATTTTTGAAACAGCTGCTGGGCGCTGCTTTCGTCACGCTGAGCCCCCCCCCCAAACTAGTGGCCTGCTTATTTGAATGAGCAGCGCTGAGAATTCCCTGCCGACCTGCTGAGCTCCGTTATGGCGCCGAGCACTACTACAGCGCCATGAAGCCCGGGACGCCTTTCCTGTCTTCCCTCCTCTGCCTGCTCGCCGTGGATACCCTCTGCTTGTCGAAGGGGCAGCGGCGACGATCCCACCGGACGGAGATCCTTCTATGACTATCTGCTGGCTGGCACCGTTTTTGGCGGTGCGGAGCCTCCTTCTCCTTCCGGATGGTGGTTGCAGACTGTGGGCCTGGTCATCGGCCTCGGCGGACATGCTAGCAATTTCCCGGACTCAATATAGCTGCTGGGATCACCTCTCTCCACCGTTGGAAGATGGTTTGGACTGGCGGACGGGCATTGGGGAGAGAATGTTTCTGCTCTCCCCCCCCAGACTGGCGGCGCTGGCTGGCGGTGTGAGGATCGACAGAGGCCTGGCCTGCCTGTTCTCTACTTTCTTTGTTGACAGGCAGGCTCCGTACCTGATGGGAATTAAGATCTCCCTAGTGATAGTCCAGTGTGGATGGGACCGAACCGTGGTGGGAGGACGGTTTTGGACTGGTCAGCGACCACCTCACTAGTGTGAGAGACCAGTTGGGGTGGGCCTGGCTCAGGATCCCTCTTTTCTCTCTCTGCTCCAGTTAGACTCCTCAGCCGGAGTGAGAGGACGGCTGAGGTTGTCCCTTGGATTTCCATCTCAGGTGAGAGCTGAGATGGCCTTGCAGACTGAGAGACATGCCCACTGGACTCCTTCTTTCTCCATCTATGTACCATCAACGAGCGATCCTCTGGACATATTTACAACATCGGCCCTAAGAGACTATTTGAGCGCAATATGGTCTATCGTTATTCCGAAGCGGACTTGTATGCCCTTAGGGCGGTTCCTGCCTCATGGGCGCGCCCTGTCGCCTGTTTCCATACTCCCCTTAATGACGGGCCCAAGCTTTGGGACCCCGAGAGGTGGTTGGGCTTAGATAGGGGCCTCGAGTTAAGACGTGCCAAGAGGCCCCTGATAAGATTCTTAGCCGGTTATTTTAAGAGGTTAGGGAGGGGGAGGGAGGGGGGGAGGGAGGGAACCTGTAACCGGCACTCAGTCTGGACCTGTTAGAGGTCCTGACGGGACGGGGTCGGGGGAGGTGGCTGCTGGTGCTGGGAATGTGGGGGTGGGGCATCGAATCCCCACGGCGATAGGGTATGGCAGCAGGTGTTTGCGCGGAGGGCCATATCAACATCTGGGATCGCGCCCCCGCTATCTCCGAGCGGTGGCGCGCTCCGACCCTCCGGTTAGCACCCTCTTACCCGGGGATGAAGGTGATCAGGCCCCTGAGCTCAGGTTGGTCTATTTTAACGCTAGATCCATAGTTAACAAAGCTCCCCTCATCCATGACCTGATCGAGGAGGAATGTGCGGATCTAGCGTGCATCACGGAAACTTGGCTGGGCTCGGAGGGAGGGGTGCCTCTCACCGAGTTATGCCCGCCAGGTTTCTGGGTGCTGCACCAGCCACGGGCTCAGGGCAGGGGTGGTGGGGTGGCAGTGGTTATTCGGGAGACTCTGTGTCCCCGGGAGGCCACCATTGTCCAGATCGCTGGGAGTGAATCCCTCCTCTTGAGATGTGGTCCTCGGGTTCAGTTGGGCTTGTTGCTTACATACCTGGTGCCCAGCTGTGTGGCAACAGCCCTGCCTGAGCTGCTCGACACCCTCTCAGGGTTGGCGGTGGAGTTCCCCAGGCTTATAGTCCTGGGTGACTTCAACCTGCCATCACTGGGAGGGTCGTCGGAGTTAGCTCGGGAGTTCATGGCTTCCATGACAGCCATGGGCCTGACCCAGGTTATTGAGGGCCCGACTCATGAGGGGGATCATACTCTCGACCTGGTGTTCCTGTCTGGACAGTGGTTGGACGATCTGGGAGGGGGTTCCCCGTCCATCACCCCTCTGTCATGGTCAGATCATCACCTCCTGAGGCTGGTTTTCCGTCATGCCACCCCCCACCGACCAGGTGGTTCCGCCCCAGGCGCCTAATGGACCCGGATCGGTTCCAGAGGGCGCTTGGGCCTATACCTATCACCCTTACCCACAGCCCAGTCGATGCCCTGGTGGAGGCCTGGGAAACGGCTGCCACCAGGGCACTCGACTGCGTTGTACCCATGCGACCTCTGACCCGTCGCAGATCCCGCTGGGCCCCATGGTTCTCTGTGGAGCTCCGGGAGATGAAGCGTCGGAGACGAGGTCTAGAGAGCGGTTGGAGATCCAGCCGATCCGAATCCGACCGATTGCAGTTAAGAACCTTTATAAGGTCTTGCGGCGATAAGGACGGCGAAGTCTAACTACTTTGCCGCCCTTATCGCGTCCGCAGATAATCGCCCGGCCGCCCTGTTTAGGGTGACTCGCTCCCTCCTTAACCAGGAGGTGAGAGAGGATCCCTTGCAGGGACGAGCCGAGGAGTTTAGTCATCATCTGGTGGACAAAATCGCTCGGATCCGGACCGGCTTGGACTCTGACTGGGCAGAGTCTGATGGGGAGGAATCAGGCGGTCTTGAGCACGTTATCTGGACTGAGTTCGATCCTGTTTCCCCTGATGATGTGGACAGGATCATGGGGAGACTGAGCACCACCACCTGTTTGTTGGATCCGTGCCCCTCCTGGCTAGCTTATGCGGCTCGGGAGGGAACACGAGGCTGGTTCCATGCAGTAATAACTGCTTCCTTGAAGGAGGGTGTCTTTCCTGCCGCCTTGAAGGAGGCGGTGGTGAGACCCCTTCTCAAGAAGCCTGCTTTGGACCCGGCTGTTTTAAACAACTATCGTCCAGTCTCCAACCTTTGCTTTCTGGCGAAGGTTGTTGAGAGTGTGGTGGCGCATCAGCTCCCTCTGTTCCTGGAGGAAACTGATTATCTGGACCCGTACCAATCGGGCTTCAGGCCCAGACACAGCACGGAGACGGCATTGGTCGCGCTGGTGAATGATCTCTGGAGGGCTAGGGACAGGGGTTGTTCCTCTGTCCTGGTCCTATTAGATCTATCAGCGGCGTTCGATACCATCGACCATGGTATCCTGCTACGGCGTCTCAGGGGGTTGGGAGTGGGAGGCACCATTCTACGGTGGTTCTCCTCCTACCTCCAGGGCCGCTCGCAGTCGGTGTTGGCAGGAGGGCAGAGATCCGCCACGAGGTCTCTCATTTGTGGAGTTCCTCAGGGGTCGGTTCTCTCGCCCCTCCTGTTCAACATCTATATGAAGCCGCTGGGCAAGATCATTCGTGGCTTTGGGGTGGGGTATCACCAGTACGCTGATGATACCCAACTTTTTCTTTCCACCCCGAACCAACCCAGTGATGCCCTCTCCGTGATGTCCCGGTGCCTGGAGGCGGTTCAGGTCTGGATGAGGAGAAACAGGCTTCGTCTCAATCCCGCCAAGACTGAGTGGCTGTGCATATCGGCATCTCGGGTTAACCAAGTTATTCCATCCTTAATGATGGGGGGTGAGGTGTTACCCCCCGTTGATAGGGCTCGCAACCTGGGCGTCCTCCTGGACTCACGGCTCAATTTTGAAGACCATATAGGAGCCGTGACCAGGGGGGCTTTTGCACAGGTTCGCCTGGTGCACCAGTTGCGTCCCTATCTGGACCGAGACGCCCTACGCACAGTTACTCATGCACTAGTGACCTCCCGTTTGGACTACTGTAACGCTCTCTACATGGGGCTGCCCTTGAAGACCACTCGGAGGCTTCAACTGGTGCAGAATGCGGCCGCGCGAGTTGTAATGGGGGTTTCCCGATACTCCCATGTAACACCTCTACTCCACGAGCTGCATTGGCTTCCGGTTGCCCTCCGGGTGAAATTCAAGGTGCTGGTTATTACCTATAAAGCCCTACATGGCCTGGGTCCGGGTTATTTGAGGGAACACCTGCTGCCGGCATCAAACGCCCTTCGCCCAGTGCGCTCCCACAGGGAGGGTCTGCTCAGGGTTCCGCCAGTGAGAGATTGCCGGCGGGTGACACCCAGGGATAGGGCCTTCTCAGTGGGAGCGCCTGCCCTCTGGAACCAGCTGCCGGTGGAGCTGAGAACTGCCCCCGACCTCCGATCATTCCGCCGGGGCCTGAAGACCTGGCTCTTTGAGCTCTCGGGCCCAGGCTGAGGAGAAATTTTTAATTGGGGTTTTTAAGTCTACAGGGTCAATTTAATATTTTTTAATTTGGTTTTTAACTTTTGTATGGTGGACTTTTTAATTCCCTGTAAACCGCCCTGAGTCCTCAGGGAAAGGGCGGTATATAAATGTAACTAAATAAATAAATAAATAAATAAGAAGGAGTAGGGGGTAATATAGTAACTGTTTTCTAATACTTGAAGGAATGTCACAGGCAAGAGGGCATCAATTTATTCTCCATGTGTGGGAGTGGGTCAGAGGGAGATTCAACCTGGAAATAAGGAAGAATTTCCTGACAGTAAGAATGATTAATCAATGGAACAGCTTGATTCCTGGACTTATGGCTGCTCAATCACTAGAAGTTTTCAAGAAAAGTTTGGACAATAATTTGCCCAGGATTGCATAAGCACCCTTACCTTGGACAGGGGGTTGGACTGGAAGACCTCCAAGATCCCTTCCAGTCCTATGATTCTAATCATTGGAATGGCTTCCCTCCAGAAATTGTGGGTGTTCTATCACTGGAGGTTTTCAAGAAGAGATTGGACAGCCATTTGTCCCAAATGGTACAATATCTCTTTGATGGTCAGGGGGTTGGAATAGAAGATGTCCAAGGTCCCTTCCAGCCCTATGATTCTATGCTTGTGTCTTACTATCAAGCTCTTACTCTTGGTGGGGGCTCCCCAATTGTTATGCCCCGTCATGGACCGATCATCATCTCCTGCGGCTGGTCTTCCGTTTTGCCACTCCCCACCGTGGGTGTGTTGAGCCAACTAGATGGTTCCGCCCCAGGCGCTTAATGGACCCTGAAAGGTTCCAGGCAGCGCTGGGACCCCCACCTGCCTCCTTTGCTCACAGCTCGGCAGATGCCTTAGTGGAAGCCTGGGAACGGGCAGCCATGGAGGCACTTGACCGAGTTGTACCCTTGCGGCCCCTGACCCGGTGCAGATCCCAGCGGGCTCCATGGTTTTCCACGGAGCTCCGGGAGATGAAGCATCGGAGACGGGGCCTAGAGAGCCATTGGAGGTCCAGCCAGTCTGAATCCGACCGATTGCGACTAAGAACCTGTATTAGGTCTTATCTCGCAGCGATACGGGTGGCGAGGTCTAATCACTTCGCTACCCTTATCGCGTCCGCAGATAATCGCCCGGCCGCCCTATTTAGGGTGACCCGCTCCCTCCTTAATCAGGAGGTGAGGGAGGAACCCTTGCAGGGTCATGCCGAGGAGTTTAGTCAACATCTGTCGGACAAAATCGCTCGGATTCGGACCCGTTTGGACTCCGACTGGGCAGTGTCTGACGATTGGGACATGGGTGGTCTTGTTGATGTTATCTGGGAGGAGTTCGATCCTGTGACTCCGGAGAAAGTGGATAGGATTATGGGGAGGTTGAGCTCCACCACATGTTTATTGGATCTGTGCCCTTCCTGGCTGGTTTATGCGGCCCGGGAGGGGACACGAGGCTGGTTCCAGGCGGTTATATCTGCATCTTTGAGTGAGGGTAGTTTCCCCGCCGTCTTGAAGGAGGCGGTGGTGAGACCTCTCCTCAAGAAGCCTGCCTTGGACCCAGCTGTGTTAAATAACTTTCGTCCTGTCTCCAACCTTCGCTTTCTTGCGAAGGTTGTTGAGAGTGTGGTGGCGCATCAGCTCCCTCTGGTTCTGGATGAAGCGGATTATCTAGACCTGTACCAATCAGGTTTCAGGCCCGGGTACAGCACGGAGACGGCATTGGTCACTCTGGTGAATGATCTCTGGAGGGCCCGGGACAGGGGATGTTCCTCTGTCCTAGTCCTATTAGACCTCTCAGCGGCTTTCGATACCATCGACCATGGTATCCTGCTGCTGCCTCTCAGGGGATTGGGAGTGGGAGGCACGGTTCTTCAGTGGTTCTCCTCCTATCTCCTGGGACGTTCGCAGTCGGTGTTGGCAGGAGGGCAGAGGTTGACCTTGAGGCCTCTCGCTTGTGGAGTTCCTCAGGGGTCAGTCCTCTCACCTCTCCTGTTCAACATCTACATGAAACTGCTGGGTGAGATCATTCGTGGTTTTGGAGTTGGGTATCATCAGTATGCTGATGATACCCAGCTTTTTATTTTAACCCCAAACCACCCCAGTGATGCCCTCAACGTGATGTCCCATTGCCTGGAGGCGGTTCGGGTCTGGATGGGGAGGAACAGGCTTCAACTCAACCCTGACAAGACTGAGTGGCTGTGCGTATCGGCATCTCGGGATATTCAGAATATTCCATCTCTTTCTATGGGGGGTGAGTTATTACCCCCCGTAGATTGGGCTCGCAACTTGGGAGTCCTCCTAGACTCACAGCTCTCTTTAGAAGATCACATAGTAGCTGTGACTAGGGGGGCCTTCGCCCAGGTTCGCCTGGTGCGCCAGTTGCAGCCCTATCTAGACCGGGATGCTCTACGTACGGTCACTCATGCGCTCGTGACCTCTCATTTAGACTACTGCAACGCTCTCTACATGGGGCTGCCCTTGAGGACCACTCGGAGGCTCCAACTGGTACAGAATGCAGCCGCAAGAGTTGTGTTGGGAGTCTTCTGATACTTCCATGTTACACCTCTGCTCCGTGAGCTGCATTGGCTACCATTTGACTTCCGGGTAAGATTCAAGGTTCTGGTTCTGGTTTTCAAGGCCCTACATGGCTTGGGGCCGGTCTACCTTAGGGAACACCTGCTGCCGGCGTCAACTTCCCTCCGCCCTGTGCGTTCCCACAGAGAGGGCCTCCTCAGGGTGCCACCGGTCAGAGAATGTCGCCTGGTGGCCCCCAGGGGGAGGTCCTTCTCTGTGGGCTTGCCGGAATTGTGGAACCGTTTGCCGGTTGAGCTCCGGATGGCGCCCGACCTTCGCTCCTTCTGGCGCGATCTGAAGACTCATTTGTTTGAACAAGCCGGCCTGGCCTGATGGGGGATGGGTTTGGTTTTTATTGTTGTTTTAAATGCATTTTAATCCATTGTTAACTTGGGCATTTTGTTTAATTCCTTTTTAATTTTTGTATTTTGTATTTTTATATGTTTGCCCTGTTCACCACCCTGAGTCCTTCGGGAGAAGGGCGGTATACAAATAAAATTATTTATTTATTTATTTATTTAATTCTAGTCACTGTGATACAAAAAAGATGTTCAGATCCTAGAAAGAGTGCAGAGAAGAGTAACAAAGTGTCTGGGGTCTAAACCATACCATGAACAATGGAAGGAATTAGTTATGTCCAATTTAATCAAGAGAAGGAGTAGGGGGTAATATGATAGCTGTTTTCTAATACTTGAAGGAGTGTCACAGGCAAGAGGGCATCAATTTATTCTCCATGTGTGGGAGTGGGTCAGAGGGAGATTCAACCTGGAAATAAAGAAGAATTTCCTGACAGTAAGAATGATTAATCAATGGAACAGCTTGATTCCTGGACTTATGGCTGCTCAATCATTAGAAGTTTTCAAGAAAAGTTTGGACAATAATTTGCCCAGGATTGCATAAGCACCCTTACCTTGGACAGGGGGTTGGACTGGAAGACCTCCAAGATCCCTTCCAGTCCTATGATTCTAATCATTGGAATGGATTCCCTCCAGAAATTGTGGGTGTTCTATCACTGGAGGTTTTCAAGAAGAGATTGGACAGCCATTTGTCCCAAATGGTACAATATCTCTTTGATGGTCAGGGGGTTGGAATAGAAGATGTCCAAGGTCCCTTCCAGCCCTATGATTCTATGCTTGTGTCTTACTATCAAGCTCTTACTCATCAAAAATGTGTCTTCCTCACAGGCATCATCTGTGTGCTATTGATATTCAATTTTACAATTGTTCAAGTTCAATGTTGTCAAGGTTTTGTGTCTGATGGTTCCTTAAGGCTCTTGGAAGGGAAGGAACAGTACCAGGGTGAATCCTAGCAAAACCAAGTTGCTGAGGACCATTTTAAATTTCATACTCAATTTCTGCTCCTTTCTTATATCATTCTCTCTTCCTTTTTGAAATGTATAAATATGAATGCATTTCATTCTCTCTTTATCTGCAGGGGTAAGTCTTCCACTATTCTATTGGAAAAGACCCCTTTCCAATTTAGTAATTAAAACAAGATCGATCATTCATTCATTCATTCATTCATTCATTCATTCATTCAATTTCTATATCTGCTGAACTCAATAAAGTGATGCTTACTGTAACCAGTTATAGCACTTGATAAGGCATTATTTAATGAAATTGTTCCACCTCTGTTTTCATGTTTTAAAAATGTCATCAGGTAGTAAACATGCTGCCAAGAAAAATATGAATGTTTCCCATGCATTAGTTAGAGATTTTTGTTTCTTATCATATTTTCTCTACAATTGAGGTCAGGCCTCAGTAGGATAATGTAGCATTTTGGAAAAAAGATACAAGCCAAGAGAGCAGCTCCAGAGGCCAAAATGGAGAAGATCTCCACAACCACCATAGACTTCCCTTTGGTGCTTAGATAGGTTGGGAGGAAAGTGATCCAAACACTGCAAAAGACCAGCATGCTAAAAGTAATGAATTTGGCTTCATTAAAGCTGTCTGGTAATTTCCTAGCCAGAAAGGCCACAGTGAAACTGACAAGGGCCAAAAACCCCAGGTAGGCAAGGACAGTGTAGAACATTGAAGCTGAACCTTCATTACATTCTAAGATGGCCTCTCCTACCAAGGAATGGAAATCCAAGTTAGGAAATGGAGGAGAGGTTACCAGCCAGGTGGCACAAAGAAGTACTTGAACCAGGGGACAGGCTAAGACAATGGAGTTGGTCAGTGGTTTTCCTAAGAATTTTCTTGTATTGTTCCCTGGTTTGGTGGCCATGAAGGCCAGAACCACCATGACAGTTTTTGCAAACACAGAGGAAACTGCAAGGGAAAAGAGGATGGCAAAGGCAGTTTGTCGTAAGAGACAGGTGAGCTTCCCTGGTTGACCAATGAAGAGGAAGGAGCAGAGGAAGCAGAGCAAGAGGGAGACCAGAAGGATGTAGGTGAGATCTCGGTTGTTGGCCTTGACAATTGGTGTGTCATGATGTTTATGGAAAATCACCAAAATTGCAGATGTGATCAGAGAAAGGAAAAGAGTTATAGAAGTCAAAGTATATCCCAGAATCTCTTGATAGGAAAGGAAGTGGATCTTCTTAGCAATGCATTGGTCCTTGTCCATGTTGGGATATTGGTCTTCTGGACAGGGGTCACAGTGAGCTGCATCTGAAATGAAGAGTCTTTGTCTAAATATTTCAGGGGCAATCATAGTGAGAATTATACCCCACACCTCATATTTCAGATGTGACACCTTTCCACATCGGCCAATTCAATAAGAAAGAGATGATAGGACCTCTGGGTAGCGTCTGGTGTCCTGTAAAAATCAAACTGACTTTGGTTCAATATGAGGATCAGTTGCTCAGAGATTGGGATCTCTCCCTCTCTAATCACTGGGAAACTGTACAATATTTTGCATTTTTTTTCCAAGAGAGAGGAAGGTTGGCACCTGATTTTTTTTTTACATTATAATGTAATCTCTCAATCAGGAATCCTTCTATGGAGTGTTATAAAATCATAAGGTGACACACAAATGCACACAAACTCACACATCAAACTCACACATCAAAACACATCAAAGGGGAGGTGAGAAACATAATTTCTCTATTTCAAATCAGTTTCTCCCATCATTCAGTCAGACTCTTTTGTAGGGAGGGCCTAGCAGACAACAAAAAAATAATTTATTTCTCTGACAAGCCTATAACTTTCAAGGGAGACTGATAATTGTGACAGAAGTTCTGCATTTAGAGTAATACAAAATTCAACCAACCAACCATGCTGTATCATTCATTCAGGGAAATGATCATAGTTGGTTTTCTCATTGGTATGTGATAAGAGGGATAAAAAGAACAGCTAGATATCTTCAAATAATAGAATAAAACAGAATAACAGAGTAGGAAGGGACCTTGAAGGTCTCCTATTCCAACCCTCTGCTCAGGCAGGAAGACCTATACCATTTCAAACAAACGGTTGTCCAATCGCTTCTTAACTTTTTGCTTTGAATTCCCCATGTAGTAAATTTGTTGAGGAGAGCAATCTTGCCAATCCTATTCCTCAGAGGTGGGAAGTTAGACTAGGGGGTGCATCTCTATTGAGAAGAATGTCAAACAAATCACCACAAATCTCTTAATATTTAATATATTGAATGGACCCTTGATCTTGGAAGATATACACTTGACATATGCTCTACCTGTCTGATTAGAAATAGTGCCTTCTGGACAAGAGTCACATTGGTAGCAGCAAACCTGCTCTCCCTCTGGAACACTTCTCTTCTCTCCTGCCTGGCATCTCTTCCTGCCACATCTGGCAAAGGGCGCCTTCTAAGAGACAAAAAAAATGTTTGAGATGGTCTATTCAATGATCATACATCATTTAATTTCCACATTGAGATCTTCATCTTCAAAAGGTCTTTAAAAGAACTGGTTCACCATCTTGAAACATCAACCAGGAAGAGCTCCTGGGGAATTGAGACCAGTCGCATTATCAGCTAACCAATGGGTGTTTGGGATTGGCACTTATCTCATGTAAGAGCTGCGGTGGCACAGTGGTTAGAATGCAATATTGCATGTTAATTCTGCTAACTGCCATCAGTTTGATTTTCACCAGCTCAAAGTAAAATGAGGACCCAGATGGTTTGGAGGCAATAGGCTGACTCTATAAACGGCTTAGAGAGGGCTGCAAAGCACTGTGAAGTGGTATATAAATCTAAGCACTATTGCTAAAGGTAATCCCTACTTAATGAACCTAATTGAGACCCTCATCAGCCTGAAGTTTAAGTCCCGGCAATTCTTTGCTCCCTCAGCTGACCTTGACCATATTTGTGCTCCTGATGAAATGCACCCAGCCAGGACATTTGGGAAAAAACCTGTTGTCTACATTAGGCTATTTCCCAAGGCTCATGAGTAAGCCACCATGAGTGACCTTGGGAAGAAAGCTTTATGCATGTTCAGGAGAAAATGAATCTTTTTTTGAATTCAGAACATTTGCTTCCAGCCCACCTTTTTAGCCCAGATGATTGCATTGGAGTTGATGGTAAAATCCTGGCCTTGGGAAAACCTGGGATCCATTTGCCCAACTTTCATGTGGACAAAAGATTGATTGGGGAGGAAAATCCAGTTAAGAAGATCATAATGAGCAGACATTAGTCCATTTTCTAAGAATGAGACTTCATTTCCAGTACTGTAATTGAACCAGACATTCTTTAAATAGGACAGAAGCTGAAAGAAAAGAAATTCTTGGATAGTGGAGTAATTAAAAATGAGACATCATCATCATCATCATCATCATCAGTTGGAAGGGACCTTGGAGGTCATCTAGTCCAACCCCCTGCTAAGGAAGGAAACCCTATACCATTTCAGACAAATGGCTGTCCAGTCCAGTCATGGATTCTATCAGCAGATTCTCTGCTGACCTTCATTTTAGGAGATAATTACAAATCTCTAAAGCTAGGCATGTTAGCTTGATGGATAACTTTAGTGATTGGGAGTAACTGAAATTTTATTACAATGGTTTAAACATAAATCTCTCAACACAACTGAAAGAAGAAATTCTAGAAAATATACAATTCTTAAAAAGTCAACTTTGGGACTTTTTCTTTAAGGATATTAACAAGTTTGAGAAATCCTTGATAAAAAGGAAGTCTTATAACTACTGGATAATCTTTCTAGAGAAAAAAAAAGATTTTACTCCATGAAGATAGCTGCCAGGAGTGACTTAATGAATTAACTGAATCTAGGATGGATTTTTATTTTTTGGATATTTGTAATTGAAAGAAAGTCTGAAACTTTGAAAATGTATATGTGTGTGTATGTGTGTTTGTATGTAGGTGTATGTTTATACATATATATAAATATGTGTGTGTTTGTATGTATGTATAATGCTTAAGTAACTCAAAGTATGTAGAATGTTATTGTAAAGTTAAAGAAAATGTAATAATTTAATTTTTTTTAGTTTTAAAAACGATGTTTATAAAAGAAAAAAATATTATTCTATATGGGTATTTTGGTGAGACGGATTTAAATTTAACATTGAAATTTAAAGCTTGTACATTAAGAAGTTAAAGGGAAAGATATATTGAAAAGTTTTGATTTTAGAAGTGTGTTTAAAGAAAAGTTTAGCATTTTTTTAAAAAAGTGAAAAAAAGAAAAGAAATGTATCTTTCCCTGTAAGATCAAAGAATCTGAAAGCATATTGTGAACCTTGTTAACAAAAATGGTGATAGTTCATAAAGATTATTAGGTACAGATAGAAATATACACTATTTCCATAGCAAGGAAGACAAAGCAGGGATGGCTAAATCGGTCAATTTATTCAAAGAGGAGAATATATTTATAAACACTTTTTACTTGGATACTATTTCTGGATTTTGTGCTTGTGATGAAAAAAAAATGAAATTTTGACTTTGGTTTTGTCAATTAGATAGATATGTTGTCACAGAAATGGCTAGGTATACACTAATATGTAAAAGCAGAAATGTGAGGTTGGAGTGTTTTTTATCTTGTACTTTATCTTGCCTTGGTGGAGCAGTGGGCTAATGCCTCCTTAAGTAACACCAGCTGCCTGCAATTAGTGCAGGTTCGAGTCCCACCAGGCTCAAGGTTGACTCAGCCTTCCATCCTTCCGAGGTAGGTAAAATGAGGACCCAGATTGTTGGGGGCAATAAGCTGACTTTGTAAAAATGCTGCTGGGGGGGGGGAAGCCCTAATAAGCAGGCATATACATAGAATGAAGGCTATTGCTAAGCACATTGATTTGTGCTTCTTAGATTGTAAGCCACCCTGAGTCTTCGGAGAAGGGAGGGATATAAATGGGATTAAAAAAAAAAAGAATTACCTGCCATGACTGGACATTTGTGATCCTCTTTCCAAGCCTCATCATGGCTGGCTGTGTTCCTGATCCTCGCATGGTATGTAATGCATGGGCCACAGCATAAATGGCATTGTAGATATTATAACTTTCACCTGTCATGCTCGTTTCAAACATGTAAGATGGTATATTCTCTAAATTCTCCTTTCCTGTACATTGTTTTTTCTCCTTTTGAAGGATCACTCCTGCTTTGTGGATCTTGCAGCCAAAAATCCTTTCCCACCATAGAGGGAGAAAGACGTCTCCTTGAGGGTTCAAGGGGTCTAAAGATAGAAGGAAATGCCTGAATCCTGGGACATCATGGCTAGGATCCCTAAAATGCAAAGCACCATGGAAAGGCTTTAAAAATTCCAACATTTCGTGAGATGCACTTATTTCCCAGTGGGAAGTCAGGATCCAAACAACTCTAATTGCAAAACCATTGATGCTTTCAGAATAATGCAGAGATAAATATATAGTTTTAATACATTTGGATTCTCCAAATACAATAATCACCTCAGCTTTATACCAAGTTGGCACTAAAGAAAGGCATTTATTCACTGAAAAGATAACAGATACAGATTTCAGCAGATGAGTAAAGGCCAGGCAGATATCTCTTTCCTTGAGCATTGGCATCAGAGTTGAGATGAAGTGTTCTCCGTTGTCGCTTTCAGGGGCCACCAGCCCAACCCAGTTCCACTGGAAATACAAGAGCAGCCGGACTAAACCCACATACTGAGGGAATTCATTGGGGCTGATCCTGAAGAAGGAAGGAAAAACAATTCTGTCTCCTTGAGTTACAAATTCAGATGTCAACAGGTGTGTGAAGATCGTGCAGCTGAATGCTTTTTCTTTGCTATATATAAACAAGATTGGTTTATTCTGCAAATATACTTTAAGTAAAGGTAAAGGGTCCCCCGCACATGCGTGCTAGTCGTTTCCGACTCTAGGGGCCGGTGCTCATCTCCGTTTCAAAGCCGAAGAGCCAGCGCTTGTCCGAGGATGTCTCCGTGGTCATGTGGCCAGCATGACTAGACGCCAAAGGCGCACGGAACGCTGTTACCGTCCCACCGTAGTGGTCCCTATTTTTCTACTTGCATTTTTACGTGCTTTCGAACTGCTAGGTTGGCAGAAGCTGGGACGAGTAACAGGCGCTCTCTTTCTGCTCTATAGATGCAGTCCTTTGCTGTCTTAAAGTGCCAAGAAACACAATCCATAAGGGAGGAAATCTCAAATGAGCAGTCTCTCCTAAGACAATGATAAGCTTAATAATAATAATAATAATAATAATAATAATAATAATAATAATAATAATAATAATAATAATAATAATAATAATAATAATAATATAATAAAGTTGGAAGGGACCTTGGAGGTCATCTAGTCCAACCCCCTGCTCAGGCAGGAAACCCTATACCATTTCCTACAAGTGGCTGGTCAGTCTCTTATTAAAAACTTCCAGTGTTGGAGTATTCACCACTTCTGGAGGCAGGTTGTGCCACTGGTTAATTGTTCTCACTGTCAGGAAGTTTCTCCTTAGTTCTACGTTGCTTCTCTCCTTGACTAGTTTCCATCCGTTGCTTCTTGTCCTGCCTTCGGGCGCTTTGGAGAATAGCTTGACTCTCTCTTCTTTGGGGCAGCCCCTGAGATGTTGGAACACTGCTATCATGTTAACCCTCACCCTTCTCTTCATTAAACTACACATACCCAATTCCAGCAACCGTTCCCTATATGTTTTAGCCTCCAGTCCCCCAATTATCTTTGTTGCTCTTCTCTGTACTCTTTCTAGAGTCTCGACATCTTTTTTACATCGTGGTGACCAAAACTGGATGCAGTATTCCAGGTCTGGCCTTACCAAGGCATTGTAAAGTGGTATTAGTACTTCACGCGATCTTGATTCTATCCCTCTGTTAATGCAGCCTAGCACTGTGTTGGCTTTTTTGGCAGCTGCAGCACACTGCTGGCTCATATTGAAGTGATTGTCCACTAAGACACCGAGATCTCTCTCACAGTTGCTACTATTGAGCAAGGTACCACCTATACTTTACCTGTGCATTTGATTTTTCCTGCCTAAATGTAGAGTATAACTGATATAGTTTGCCTGGTGCTGGCATATGAGAAGCCAAGGTGATAAACCATCAACCTGATCCACACAATAAACCAGATTGAAGCACAGTTACATTTACAAAGAATCCATTAGGAAAGAATTATTCGAGGAAAACATTTCCAAAATGCCTTATCTTTTTTTCTATGTGGGTATAGAAAAATGTATTCTGACATAAAAAATATACAACGTATATCACGAATTCCCTGAATTATGTAATCCTGATTTTCTCCAGCTTTGGTTTCATCCTTGATTTTTGTGTGTGATTATGTTCTGTGTCTGCTCCATACTGGTCTCCTATGGAACCCCTTTACCTGTGGAACCTTGAAGATGCTAAAAATGGAGGCCATCTGACGTGAGTATTGGGAATTGATATCTCCAACAACTGAAAGCAATATATCCTGTTTGTCACATTTGTAATCTGGAACCATCCGACCTCGTGTAGATAGAAGAGAGAGACTGTTCCAGGAAATTCTCCTAACAGTGTCTTTATTGTCATAGATATGGAAGCCAAGTGTGATGTTGGGAAGGAGAGCCAAATCCTTGTTTATTTTTGTTACTGCATATACCAAGGCCACAAATAGCTGATAATTCTTGAATTCAATGCTATAATAAGAACACATTCAGGAATATTAAAGGGAAGCTTTTGTGTGGTATTAATTTAATTTAATTTAATAATTTGATTTCTATACCGCCCTTTTGCCGAAGGACTCAGGGCGGTGAACAGGGCAATACACAATAAAAATCAAATACAAAAATTAAAAAGCCATTAAACATCATGCACATAAAATCAATACATATTAAAATTTAAAACTAATTTTAAAAACCCAACCCCATCCCGTCAGACCAGGCCAGCTTGTTCAAAAAAGAATGTTTTGAGTTTGCCTTTCTTTGATTGTGTTTGTGTTCTTCTGGAGTTTGAGGTGGTGAATCGATTTGCTGTGAGCCTTTGGAAAGGAAAGTGTGAGTAGAGATGTAGAAAAGGGCTGAGAAGTCCCTCATTTGTAACCCTCAGCAGCCATGATTCATCACATCAGAAATACCTTAAGTAACTCTGGCAGTTTGATTGTTCTTTTGAAAGCTGTTTCAGCTCTGGAAACTCTGCTGTTCACAGTGCTCCAATGGAGGCCACAAAACAGATTTACTAAAGGCTATTACAAAAGACCATTAATGACTCCAAATCAGGTGTCTATGGAGATTCTCAGTCATCCAGGTCATGGTTTTCCCAAAGATGCTTTCCAAAATGCAACTGGACTTTTGATTCTTTTTCCTTGAAAATGTTTTGCTTCTCGTCCAACAAGCTTCAGAATTGAAGACAGCACAAAAGAAGCTTCTTGGATGAGAAGGAAAATGTTTTTAGGGGAAGAAAACCACCAAAGTCCAGTTGCCTTTTGAACAGCACTTTTGGGATTCCAAAACAGTGTTCATTTTTCTTAGCATAACCTTCCCTTTGTAATTGGATTAGCCTTTTCTCAGAATTTTCCACCATGAGTTATTGTCCAAATTAATATTAAAAGCAAACTTTTTCAATAATCCATTCCCTCCCAGGTGAAACATACTTTATTGTAATTATTATCTTTGATGGCTGACGGTCAAATTCAATCATATCAATGAGAGAAAATTTTTCCAGCAGCAAATTCCCACCAATAATGAGATCTCCAGGCCTGTAGTAGTTCTTCACAGTCAGCAGAGGGTTCCTTGCTACACATATGGTTTGCAATATTTTAGGAGATGTTGAAGGCAGGAGCCAAAACAGCAGGAGAGACAGCCCATTCATTGTTCTCACTTTGCTTTTTAGACAAAAAAATTAAATAAATCAAAGTTTGTTGAGAAGCTGAATTGCAAGTGGCTCCTACAAAATCTCACCAAGTCTTCAGCACAGAAGAAGCAAGCTCTGCTGCTTGGGTGGCCTTGGGACAAATTAATATCAAGTGTTCTTTCCCTTACCTAGTTTGACTTCTCACTGAAGGCAAAATTGAGACCAGTTAAGCTTCATTGATCACAAGCAATTGTTTGAAAAACAACCGGAGGTGACATGTCCAGCTCCCTTGGGAGAGCTCAAACCTTATTTCATTGAAGCAGGTTCTATCTCGGAAGACATTTGTGGGTAAAAATCTATGTGGGATAGAGTGAGAATTACTGTTCTTCTGATAATTGGAAGGAGGAGTAACATCCTACCCTCTTAGCAATAGCTTCAATTCATGCACCAGAATGGGAAAAATATATTTGTCTCTCTTGTTTTTCATCCAAAGAGCATGTGAATTGAGAGTCAGGGTCCAGGTGGTATTTGGCTCACCTGAAGGTGAGCATCTGCACCCAAGATGAAGTCTTGCCTGTGCCATAGTTTTTGTTCAGATAAGGATAAGCATGGTGGTCATCTGTAGCCTTGTAACAGTGATCAATAATGCAGCTCTCTCTCTCTCTCTCTCTCTCTCTCTCTCTCTCTCTCTCTCTCTCTCTCTCTCTCTCTCTCTGTGTGTGTGTGTGTGTGTGTGTAAGAAATGGTTTATTTGTTCTTGCATGATTAGGGATGATATAGAAGCTCATTTCTCTTATACCGCTTATAAATAGAGATATAAACTCAAGATATAAATCTAAATTAAACTCTGCATTTGTAGAGCTGCAGGACCAGGCTGGGGACAGATCCTACTCTAGAGAATCTGTCTTTGTGGCTGCTAAGAATTGACACTAGCTTGATAGCTAGTGCATATCGGCATCTCGGACTAACCAGTTCATTCCACCTTTAACGATGGGGGGGTGAGGTGTTACCCCCCGTTGATAGGGCTCGCAACTTGGGCGTCCTCCTGGATTCACAGCTCAATTTTGAAGACCATATAGGTGCCATGACCAGGGGGGCTTTTGCCCAGGTTCGCCTGGTGCGCCAGTTGCGACCCTACCTGGACCAAGACGCCCTACGCACAGTTACTCATGCGCTCTTGACCTCCCGTTTGGACTACTGTAACGCTCTCTACATGGGGCTGCCCTTGAGGACCACCCTGAGGCTTCAACTGGTGCAGAATGCGGCCGTGCGAGTTGTGATGGGGGCCTCCCGATACTCCCATGTAACACCTCTACTCCGCGAGCTGCATTGGCTTCCGGTTGCCCTTCGGGTGAGATTCAAGGTGCTGGTGATGACCTATAAAGCCCTAAATGGCCTGGGTCTGGGATATTTGAGGGAACACCTCCTGCCAGCATCAAAGTCCCTTCGTCCAGTGCGCTCGCACAGGGAGGGTCTTCTCAGGGTGCTGCCGGTAAAAGACTGCCAGTGGATAACACCCAGGGGGAGGGCCTTCTCTGTGGGTGCGCCTGCCCTCTGGAACCAGCTGCCCATGGAGCTTTGGACTGCCCCCGACCTTCGATCATTCCGCCAGGACCTCAAGACCTGGCTCTTTGAGCTCTCCGGCCCAGGCTGAGAATTTTTAACTGAGGTTTTTAGTTAAGGGATAATTTAATCTTTTCTAATTGTTTTTTAACTTTTGTATTTCATATTGTTTGATTTTAAATACCCTGTAAACCGCCCTAAGTCCTTCGGGAAAGGGCGGTATATAAATTTAATAAAATTAAAATTAAAATTAAATTAAATAGCTCATAAACAATCAATGTTGATGGCACTATTATGATAACCTTATTGCCCCCTATAGGCCCCATAGATAATTTACTGTATAAATTAAAAGTTTTCGTTGGTTGTCCTTTTCTTCTAAACATTTTCTTACTCATGTGATGCTTGACCTTTGAACATTCCTAATAACACTTTCTCTGAAAAAAATAAAATAAAACATATAAGAACAAGTTTTGAGTGCCTCATTATTGGAGGTTTTTAAAAGGAGATTGGACAGCCACTTATGTGAAACGGTATAGGGTCACTGCTTGAGCAGGGATTTGGACTAGAAGACTTCTACGATCCTTTCCAACTCTATTCTGAATTTGAAATGTGAATATGGCTTAGGCCTTCCTATGTCCAGATGAGAGATCCCGCAAAAGACTGTGGAGAACATGAAAGCTAAAATCCTGTGGGACTTCCAGATCCAGATATACAAGAAGATACGAGTCAATCAGCCAGACAATGAAATAGTAGACTAGGACCAGAAGACAGCAGTTTTATATTGATGAAGCAAATGCCAAGTGACAGCAACATCAGGAAGAAGGAATGTAAGAAACTGTAGCAGTATCAGGGACTGAAGGAAGAATTGGAGAGGATGTGGAATGTAGAGGCTACAGTGGTTCCAGTAGTGGTAGAAGCACTTGGGGCTGTGACTCCTAAGCTAGAGAGTAGCTTCAACACCATCCAGGAAAACAATAAGAGCTCTCTGCCCAAAAGAATGTAAGGTTAGGAATAACTAAGATACTGTACGGAACCCTCAAACTCTGGTAGAAAGGATATATGAATAGTGTAGCAAGGGCAGAAAAATATCATTAATATCTACTTCACTTCATAATCTTATTTATTAATAAAGTATTTATTAATAAAGTATTAATAAAGCTATGGCTTTAAGAAGTTAATTGGCCAATGGGTGTGTAAGTGTTCTCATGGCCATAAGAGGAAGCTAGGAAAGTAGCTTCTCTCTCTCTCTGAATTCACTGATCTCTACTATTACTGTTTTTGCTCTGCTGTTGGTTTACTACTGTTGTAAACCTGAACTGTGTATTGACCTCTGGACCGGTAAGAAGACTTTGTAGTTTGGATTACTCCTTGGACTGTTGCTATTGTGTATGACTTGGACTGTTTATTTTTTGACTGTGCATTTTTGTTTTTACACCACCTCAAAGTAAAATACTTTTTGCTTTTAGAACTCAGTGTATTTCTGTGTGTGACTTTTACTGCTCTCAGTGCCCTTCCTTGTCTGTGCAACTCTTTGGTAGCACAAGGAGACCTCTGCACAACAAATTCCTTAACACTGGTTATGGGCCCAGGCCTGTACTGAGAGTAAGTACACACAGTATTCCTAGCTGAGTTTGTGTTAGTTTTTTTGGTGTAAAATGGCACAGGAACTGTTGTCAGGCATCTCCTGGATAACCCGGTTGGATGGGACAAACTATGTTTCCTGGTCCACAAAATGCTGCTTGCTTTTGCGCAAGGAAGGACTATGGGCTGTTGTAAATAACCCACCAGATACTACTGCTTGGGATCCAGATGACGAAGAGGATGCAAAGAAGTTAGACAACTTTAAACGTAGCAATGAGAAAGCTCTTTGCATTATTGGACTAACACTGAATGACCAGCAGCTTGTCCATATTCGTGGTGAGGAGTCTGCTGCAAGGTGTTGGGATGTTTTGCGAAGGCTTTATGTTCGTGACAGTGTGGGTGCACATATACACCTTACACGTAAGCTGTTTAGGGCTCGTCTGCAGAAGAATGGAGATATGCTGACCCATTTAAATTACATGAAGGCAACTTTTCAAGAGCTTCATGAAAAGGAGCTGATTTTTTCAGAGTTGCATCAGGTCTACATTATTCTGTCATCTTTGGATGAGAGTTATGATGGATATGTTTCTTCTTTGGAAGTCCTGACCAGAGAGGAACTGACATTGACTAACATTACTGGGAGACTGCTGGAAGAGTCCAGAAGGAGGCGTGACAGAGACCAGCTGAGAGAAACACAGCCACGAGAGAAGCAGCAATTCACCACTGCTTACAACGTCAAGAAATGTTATTCTTGTGGGGCTAGAGGGCATATAGCCAAATTCTGTAGAAAGGGTAGAAAACAGAATGTGAATAGCAGTGGGAAGGCTAAGAAGGGCATTGGTTTGGCTATTTCTGGTGAATCAACATCCAGAAATAATGAATTGTGGGTTGTTGATAGTGGGGCTTCACAATGCATTACTAAAGTGAAAAAGAGGTTTGTTAATATGAAAAACAGCAACCAATATGTTTCACTGGCCAATGGTTGGAGGATGAAGGCCTCTGGTGAAGGTAATTCCTATTGTCCATGCATTGATGAACAGTTACCTATGTTATATATACCTAAGCTAAGATTCAACCTGTTATCTGTAAGGGAATTGGTTAAGGTTGGGTTTGTGGTAACATTCAGAGGGGAGCAATGCACTATTGAGAGGAATGGAACCTGTGTAACTGCAAATTTGAAAAATGGTTTATTCGTTCTCACAAGTAACCAGGTTAGTACAGTTAAAGCTAACTCAATATGTGAGAACAAGAAGCCACATGATGAATGTATACATTTATTGCATAGGCGGTTAGGGCATGTAAACTTTAACTCACTACGTAAAACAGTGGAATTAGTAGAGGGAGTTAAACTGAAGCCATGTAGTAAGTATTTGAATTGCAATGCCTGTAATCAGGAAAAGAGTAAGGCAACTCCGGCAAACAGGATAAACAGCTTCAAAACAACTGTACCTTTGGAAGTTGTGTTTGCTGATTTAATTGGACCCATGAAACCAAGTTTAGGAGGGTCATGTTATATTTTAAGTATCCTTGACCACTACTCTCGTTATGGATTTTGTTATCTGCTTAAGTCAAAGGCAGACACTTTCCAACAATTTGCAAACTGGCTGAAGTTCGTGGAGAGAAAAACAAAGAGAAAGGTTCAGTGCATAATTACTGATAATGGTACTGAATTTACAAATAAGCGTTTTGTTGATATGTTACAATCAGCTGGTATTGAGCATAAACGTTCAGCCCCATATAGGCCTCAACATAATGCTTTTGTTGAGAGACGTGGGCAAACGTTACAAGCCATGATTAGAACCATGTTAAGAGATTCTGGCTTAACAGATAGACTGTGGGGGGAGGCAGCAAAATGTGCAAACCATGTTCTGAATTTAGTTGTTAATACTTCTACTGGTAAAATACCATATACTATATGGCATGGTAGAAGACCAAACCTTGATTACCTGCACACATTTGGCACCCCAGCTTGGGTCCACATTCCTGCACAACTCAGGAGTAAAGGCCAACATAGGGCTAGGCAATTATACTTCGTAGGTTATGAAGCTAATCACAGATCCTATCGTTTCTGGGAACGAGGCACAACTAATGTATATAACAGTGCTAGTGCAAAGTTCCTTGAGCACGTTGGTTGGGATAGGTTAGAGCAAGTAACTGTTAATACTGATCCTCTAGTGTTTGAGGACTCCTCTGATAACGTAACTAGTAATGATAATACATCTCCTGTAAATATGAAAGATGAAGAGGAGATAGGGGAGATAAAAGATGAATCAGAGGAAGGAAAGGAGACAGAAATTCAAAGCCCTGTAATTCCTTGGCGTTCAATGCGTATCAGACATCCACCTGATCGCTATGAAGCAAGTGTAGTATGTCAAGTTAGTGTAGAGCCATCTAACTATGATGAGATCAGGATGTATCCTGAAAAGGAACAAGCATCATGGAAAGCTGCAATGAACAGGGAGTTGAAGTCTTTGCAGAATCTTAAGGTTTATCAGAAAGCAAAACTGCCACCTGGTGAGCAAGCTATAGGTTGTAAATGGATATATAAAATAAAGAAGGGAGTAGATGGAACTATAACCCATAAGGCACGTTTGGTTGCACAAGGTTTTGCCCAAACTACTGAGGATTATGACGAGGTGTTTGCACCCAGTCTAAGGGCAACTACTTTAAGAGCAGCTTTAGTATGGGCGGCTAAAAACCAATATATGGTTAATCATGTAGATGTTGAAACTGCATATCTACATGCTCCATTGCAACATACTATTTATTTAAGAATACCACCAGGATTGACCAGTGATAGAGACCATGATTGTTGGGAGTTAAAGAAAAGCCTCTATGGATTGAAACAATCAGGCTATGAGTGGAACAAATGTATAGTAAATGAGTTAAGTGCAATAGTTTTTGTAGCCAGTAATGCTGATCCTTGTTTGTTTAGAAGAGAACACAACGGAGCATTATCTTTTATTTTATTATTCACAGATGATATTGCAATAATAACAAAAACTGAGTTAGAAGCACAAACTATCATTTCAAGATTGCAAAATAAATTCACAATTAGAAATCTTGGGAAAATAAGCCACTATTTAGGGTTAGATATTGTGAAAACATATAGGGGTTTTAAGGTGTCACAAGCCAGTAAAATATCTCAGTTATTAAAGAGATACAATATGGAAATGTGTAAACCAGCAAAAACTCCGATGGCTATGGATTTTAAGGACACTAATGTTGAGAGTCCTGTATTTGATAAGACTATGTACCAATCTTTGATAGGAAGTCTTATGTATCTGAGTAATTGGACTAGACCTGATATTTCTTACTGTGTAAATCAATTAGCTAGGTACAACAATAATCCAACTGTTAGACACTGGCAATCAGCTAAACGAGTATTAAGGTATTTGAAGCAAACTATTCACTACTCGTTATATTTAGAGCCAAATCGTGAGTTAATCCTTACTGCATATGCAGATGCAAGTTTTGCCTCTGATACAAACAGTCGTAAATCTACCTCAGGGTTGGCTGTAATGTTGGGTGATTCTTTGATTGGATGGAAGTCCATTAGGCAAAAACACATAAGCTTGTCTACAATGGAGGCTGAATTTTCATGTCTATCAGTGTTATGTACAGAACTGCTAGTGTACAAACAACTATTGTTAGATATGGGTTTAAATGTAAATGATCCATTTATTGTGTATGAGGACAATCAAGCTGCGATAAAGATGGCTAATAATGCTGCAGTAAGAACAAGATCTAAACATACTGATCTTCGTTATTTAAATGTCAGACAATGTGTCAAAGATAAATTAATACAGTTAGAGTATTGTCCATCTGATGTAAATATTGCAGACCATTTTACGAAGGTACAAAGTGCTGTGAAACACAATGCTAATTGTGAAAGAATGTGCATAAGATTGTAAGAGTTATATATTATTCTACCCAAAGGGGAGAATGTTAGGCATATGGTGTTAGCCTACAATGTTGGGTTGAAAATATATTAACCATAATGCTATGGCTTTAAGAAGTTAATTGGCCAATGGGTGTGTAAGTGTTCTCATGGCCATAAGAGGAAGCTAGGAAAGTAGCTTCTCTCTCTCTCTGAATTCACTGATCTCTACTATTACTGTTTTTGCTCTGCTGTTGGTTTACTACTGTTGTAAACCTGAACTGTGTATTGACCTCTGGACCGGTAAGAAGACTTTGTAGTTTGGATTACTCCTTGGACTGTTGCTATTGTGTATGACTTGGACTGTTTATTTTTTGACTGTGCATTTTTGTTTTTACACCACCTCAAAGTAAAATACTTTTTGCTTTTAGAACTCAGTGTATTTCTGTGTGTGACTTTTACTGCTCTCAGTGCCCTTCCTTGTCTGTGCAACTCTTTGGTAGCACAAGGAGACCTCTGCACAACAAATTCCTTAACAAAATACATGATCATAGTGAGTATATACATTAAGACAATGGAACATTTATTGCAAAACTGCCCCTGACCTTCGCTCATTCCGCCGGGACCTGAAGACCTGGCTCTTTGAGCTCTCTGGCCTGGTCTGAGCATATTAATTGGGATTTTAACTGTTTTTTAACTGGGGTTTTATTGCAAGGTTTATATTTATTTATTTATTTTATTAAATTTATATACCGCCCTTCTCCCGGAGGACTCAGGGCGGTGAACAGGGCATATATAAATAGAAAATACAAAAATTAAAAAAACAATGAAACAATTGCCCAGATAAAAACAGTAGCAGTATAAAAACAAATTAAAAACCCTGATGCCCCCCATCAGGCCAAATAAATGGGTCTTCAGACCGTGCCGGAAGGAGCTCAACCGGCAGTTGGTTCCATAAAGCCGGAGCGCCCACAGAGAAGGCCCTCCCCCTTCTTTTTAATTGATTTTAGGTTTTGTAATTGTTGTATCTGTTTGTGAACCACACTGAGTCCTACGGGAGAAGGGTGGTATATAAATTGAATGAATGAATAAATGAATAAATAAATAAATAAATAAATAAATAAATAAATAAATAAATAAATAAATAAATAAATAAAAACATAGTCCTTAAACAACATAACATCTGTATATACAAAAGTGTTCCTCCGTACTCAATGATGAACATGTCACAATATATTCCATTTATTCTCACCCCTTCCTTCCTTTCATCTGTCCATCCTTCCTTCAAAATAGTGGGGAAAGATAAATTAATAGTGCAGGGATAGGAAATTAACAGATTCTTAATGGACAAGCCCATCTCTCATTTCATGTAATTCTAGAAATCAGATAAAATACAAAAAGCTCTCAAATCAAAATAAAAGTTCTTAAACCCTGCATAAATCAGGGATTCTTGTGCCTCATTATATTCTCTTGACAATTCAGATTGGGCCTCAGTAGGATAATGCACCATTTGGGAAAAAAGATGCAAGCCAAGAGACCAGCCCCAGAGGCCAAGATGGAGAAGATCTCCATGGCCACCATGGACTTTCTTTTGGTGCTCAGATAGGTGGGGAGGAAGCTTATCCAAATGCTGCAAAAGACCAGCATGCTAAAAGTAATGAACTTGGCTTCATTAAAGCTGTCAGGCAATTTTCTAGCTAGGAAGGCCACAGTGAAACTGACGAGGGCCAGGAAACCCAGGTAGGCAAGGACAGCACAAAACATTGAAGCTGAGCCTTCCTTATATTCCAAGATGGCCTCTCCTACCAAGGAATGAAAGTCCAAGTTAGGAAAAGGAGGAGAGGTTGCCAGCCAGGTGGCACAAAGAACTACTTGAACCAGAGGACAGGCTAAGACAATGGAGTTGGTCAGTGGTTTTCCTAAGAATTTCCTTGCCCTATTCCCTGGCTTGGTGGCCATGAAGGCCAGAACCACCATGACAGTTTTTGCCAACACAGAGGAAACTGTAAGAGCAAAGAGAATGGCAAAAGGCAGTTTGTCAGAAGAAACAGGTGAGCTTCACAGGTCGACCAATGTGATCATATCAGCAAGAGCAAGAAAAACTATGGTGTATCCCAAGGTCTCTTGATAGGCAAGGAAGTGGAGGTTCTTAGCAATGCAGTGGTTCTTGTCTTTGTTGGGATATTGGTCTTCTGGGCAAGGATCACAGAGAGCTGCGTCTGAAATCAAGAGTCTTGAAGTAAATATTTAAGATTCATCTGCCAGGAGAATTATCCCTCCCTCAGGGGTTATATGACTTCCCCTTTTCTGCTGTGGCCACCCCACAAAAGTAGTGATAGAATGATGCATTGTGCGTTTTATGGCCCATTGAAAAGTTCAAATGATCCTTCATTCATGGATGATGCTGTGATTAGATAAAGATTGATGTGGTTAGAATCTATAAAAAAGGAGAAAAGTAGTTTCAGGGAACTACAGACCAATTGGCCTGACATCAAAACCTGGAAAAGTAGCTCATTTGTGAACATCTAGAAATGAACAAGACAATTAATAGAAGCATGGGCTTGTCAAAAACAGATCATGTCAGACAAACCTTATTGCCTTCTTTGATAAAGTGATTAAATTAATGGATCAGGGAAATGCTATGGATATTGGGACTTCAGTAAGGCATTTGACAAAGTGGACTTTAGTCTACTTCTTGGTAAGGTAGAACAATGTGGGATAAACAGTGCCACCACCAGATGGATTTTTTCGATGGAACTATATCTACATGGAGAAAATGTGCAGCGGGGTACCGTAAGATTCTCTGTTAGGCCCACTACTTTTCACAATCTTCATAAATGATCTAGATGAGGGGATAGAAGAGGAACTTATCAAATTGGCAGATAATACTAAGCAGTGGGGGTCTTGTCAACACTTTAGATGATAGACTCAAGATTCAGAAAAATAGGACTCTGGGCCCTATCCAACAAAATGCAGTTGAGTGGTGAGGGGAAAAAAAGCCCTACATGTGGGCAAGGAGAACCAAATCTACAGATACAGAATGGGTGTACTTAGCTCAATAGTAGCAGCTGTGACTACTAGTAGATTACCATTTATGTATGAGTCAGCTGTCAAGTTTCTGATTGACAAGACCAAATAAATGAGAACTCCGAGGCTTGAGATTTCCTCAAAGAACATGTTTATTGGTTAGACAGTATCAGCACGGTCAAAAGTGAAACCAAGTCTGAAGTTCCTTTCAAAGAGAAACAATATTACAATATTACAAAGTTATAAACCAGTGCAATGCAACTACATTCCCCAATAGAAGAGTTTGGCAGGCTTTCTGACTGCTAAGCTTGTAAGCCGCCCTGAGTCTTCGGAGAAGGGCGGGATATAAATGGAATTAAAATAAAATAAATAAATAAAATAAATAAATAAAAGCTCACATTTCCATCTAACTGACAAAAAAGATCTTGGTTCCCAAGGGGCAGTAAAATGTTAATAATAATAATAATAATAATAATAATAATAATAATAATAATAATAATAATAATAATAATAATAATAATAATAATAATAATAATAATAATAATAATAATAATAATAATAATAATAAGAATAAGAAGAAGAAGAAGAAGAAGAAGAAGAAGAAGAAGAAGAAGAAGAAGAAGAAGAAGAAGAAGAAGAAGGGAACTTTGAGGTCATCTAGTCCAAGCCCCTTCTTAGGCAGGAAACCCTATATCATTTCATACAAATGGCTGTCCAATCTCTTCTTAAAAGCTTCCAGTGTTGGAGCATTTTACATTAATAGATATCCTGCGCACCTCCTCCTGTTCTTGTGGCAAACGAGAATGAGCAAGAATGGCTGCAGCCAGGTTCGTTGTAGAGTTGACATCAGCAGAATGTTGCAGCTGGCAAAAAAGCTAATGCAATTCTAGATTGCATCAATAGAAGGATAATTTCAAGATCATGTGATAGTACTGCTGTCAACACTGTAAACATTGGATGTTTTTGCTTTAACAAAAGAGGCAGCGTTTTCCTTTAAATTGTTTTGCTCTTAGAATTAGATTAAGCTGGGGGGAGGAAGGAGAATGTTTTCCCTGGTTGTTTTTAGTAAGATAAGAAATGGCACATTACAGAATGGAAGGGAAGCTTTGTCCTTCAAACTGATTGGAGAACATGATTGATGACTGCTAATATGAGGAGGGAATTGTGTCAGATATTAGGTGCTGAATGGAGGGGAATTCAGATCTTAGCATTCCACGATGCTGTGCCGATGCTTTATTTTCATTATTAGAGACTTTTTAGGATAAATAATGCCTGAAGGTTCTTTGAAGTGTTTCATTAGTCGGAACCATGACATCTGCTTTATACAGCACAGGTGACACCACACTTGGATTATTGCATCCAATTCTAGTCACTGTGATACAAAAAAGATGTTCAGATCCTAGAAAGAGTGCAGAGAAGAGTAACAAAGTGTCTGGGGTCTAAACCATACCATGAACAAAGGAAGGAATTAGTTATGTCTAATTTAATCAAGAGAAGGAGTAGGGGGTAATATGATAGCTGTTTTCTAATACTTGAAGGACTGTCACAGGCAAGAGGGCATCAATTTATTCTCCATGTGTGGGAGTGGGTCAGAGGGAGATTCAACCTGGAAATAAGGAAGAATTTCCTGACAGTAAGAATGATTAATCAATGGAACAGCTTGATTCCTGGACTTATGGCTGCTCAATCACTAGAAATTTTCAAGAAAAGTTTGGACAATAATTTGCCCAGGATTGCATAAGCACCCTTACCTTGGACAGGGGGTTGGACTGGAAGACCTCCAAGATCCCTTCCAGTCCTATGATTCTAATCATTGGAATGGCTTCCCTCCAGAAATTGTGGGTGTTCTATCACTGGAGGTTTTCAAGAAGAGATTGGACAGCCATTTGTCCCAAATGGTATAATATCTCTTTGATGGTCAGGGGGTTGGAATAGAAAATGTCCAAGGTCCCTTCCAGCCCTATGATTCTATGCTTGTGTCTTACTATCAAGCTCTTACTCATCAAAAATGTGTCTTCCTCACAGGTATCATCTGTATGCTATTGATATTCAATTTTACAACTGTTCAAGTTCAATGTTGTCAAGGTTTTGTGTCTGATGGTTCCTTAAGGCTCTTGGAAGGGAAGGAACAGTACCAGGTTGAATTCTAGCAAAACCAAGTTGCTGAGGACCATTTTAAATTTCATACTCAATTTCTGCTCCTTTCTTATATCATTCTCTCTTCCTTTTTGAAATGTATAAATATGAATGCATTTCATTCTCTCTTTATCTGCAGGGGTAAGTCTTCCACTATTTTATTGGAAAAGACCCCTTTCCAATTTAGTAATTAACACAAGATCGATCATTCATTCATTCATTCATTCATTCATTCATTCATTCATTCATTCATTCAGTTTCTATATCTGCTGAGCTCAATAAAGTGATGCTTACTGTAACCAGTTATAGCACTTGATAAGGCATTATTTAATGAAATTGTTCCACCTCTGTTTTCATGCTTTAAAAATGTCATCAGGTAGTAAACATGCTGCCAAGATAAATATGAATGTTTCCCATGCATTAGTTAGAGATTTTTGTTTCTTATCATATTTTCTCTACAATTGAGGTCAGGCCTCAGTAGGATAATGTAGCATTTTGGAAAAAAGATACAAGCCAAGAGAGCAGCTCCAGAGGCCAAAATGGAGAAGATCTCCACAACCACCATAGACTTCCCTTTGGTGCTTAGATAGGTTGGGAGGAAAGTGATCCAAACACTGCAAAAGACCAGCATGCTAAAAGTAATGAATTTGGCTTCATTAAAGCTGTCAGGTAATTTCCTAGCCAGAAAGGCCAGAGTGAAACTGACGAGGGCCAAAAACCCCAGGTAGGCAAGGACAGTGTAGAACATTGAAGCTGAACCTTCATTACATTCTAGGATGGCCTCTCCTACCAAGGAATGGAAATCCAAGTTAGGAAATGGAGGAGAGGTTACCAGCCAGGTGGCACAAAGAAGTACTTGAACCAGGGGACAGGCTAAGACAATGGAGTTGGTCAGTGGTTTTCCTAAGAATTTTCTTGTATTGTTCCCTGGTTTGGTGGACATGAAGGCCAGAACCACCATGACAGTTTTTGCAAACACAGAGGAAACTGCAAGGGAAAAGAGGATGGCAAAGGCAGTTTGTCGTAAGAGACAGGTGAGCTTCCCTGGTTGACCAATGAAGAGGAAGGAGCAGAGGAAGCAGAGCAAGAGGGAGACCAGAAGGATGTAGGTGAGATCTCGGTTGTTGGCCTTGACAATTGGTGTGTCATGATGTTTATGGAAAATCACCAAAATTGCAGATGTGATCAGAGAAAGGAAAAGAGTTATAGAAGCCAAAGTATACCCCAGAATATCTTGATAGGAAAGGAAGTGGATCTTCTTAGCAATGCATTGGTCCTTGTCCATGTTGGGATATTGGTCTTCTGGACAGGGGTCACAGTGAGCTGCATCTGAAATGAAGAGTCTTTGTCTAAATATTTCAGGGGCAATCATAGTGAGAATTATACCCCACACCTCATATCTCAGATGTGACACCTTTCCACATGATAGGACCTCTGGGTAGCATCTGGTGTCCTGTAAAAATCAAACTTCCTTTGGTTCAATATGAAGATCAGTTGCTCAGAGATTGGGATCTCTCCCTCTCTAATCACTGGGAAACTGTACAATATTTGCATTTTTTTCCAAGAGAGAGGAGGGTTGGCACCTGATTTTTTTTTTACATTATAATGTAATCTCTCAATCAGGAATCCTTCTATGGAGTGTTATAAAATCATAAGGTGACACACAAATGCACACACACTCACACATCAAACACACATCAAAACACATCAAAGGGGAGGTGAGAAACATAATTTCTCTATTTCAAATCAGTTTCTCCCATCATTCAGTCAGACTCTTTTGTAGGGAGGGCCTAACAGACAATGAAAAATTAATTTATTTCTCTGACAAGCCTATAACTTTCAAGGGAGACTGATAATTGTGACAGAAGTTCTGCATTTAGAGTAATACAAAATTCAACCAACCAACCATGCTGTATCATTCATTCAGGGAAATGATCATAGTTGGTTTTCTCATTGGTATGTGATAAGAGGGATAAAAAGAACAGCTAGAAATCTTCAAATAATAGAATGAAACAGAATAACAGAGTAGGAAGGGACCTTGAAGGTCTCCTATTCCAACCCTCTGCTCAGGCAGGAAGACCTATAACATTTCAGACAAACGGTTGTCCAATCTCTTCTTAACTTTTTGCTTTGAATTCACCATGTAGTAAATTTGGTGAGGAGAGCAATCTTGCCAATCCTAATCCTTAGAGGTGGGAAGTTAGACTAGGGGGTGCATCTATATTGAGAAGCATGTCAAACAAATCACCACAAATCTCTTAATATTTAATATATTGAATGGACCCTTGATCTTGGAAGATATACACTTGACGTATGCTCTACCTGTCTGATTAGAAATAGTGCCTTCTGGACAAGGGTCACATTGGTAGCAGCAAACCTGCTCTCCCTCTGGAACACTTCTCTTCTCTCCTGCCTGGCATCTTTTCCTGCCACATCTGGCAAAGGACGCCTTCTAAGAGACAAAAAAAATGTTTGAGATGGTCTATTCAATGATCATACATCATTTAATTTCCACATTGATATCTTCATCTTCAAAAGGTCTTTAAAAGAACTGGTTCACCATCTTGAAACATCAACCAGGAAGAGCTCCTGGGGAATTGAGACCAGTCGCATTATCAGCTAACCAATGGGTGTTTGGGATTGGCACTTATCTCATGTAAGAGCTGCGGTGGCACAGTGGTTAGAATGCAATATTGCATGTTAATTCTGCTAACTGCCATCAGTTTGATTTTCACCAGCTCAAAGTCACACGCTCGATCTGGTTTTTCTATCTGGACGGTGGTTAGATGATCTCAGGGGGGGGGGGTTCCCCAATTATTACACCCCTGTCATGGACCGATCATCATCTCCTGCGGTTGGTCTTCCGTTTTGCCACTCCCCATCGTGGGGTTGTTGAGCCAATAAGATGGTTCCGTCCTAGGCGCCTGATGGACCCTGAGCGGTTCCAGATGGCGCTGGGGCCCCCACCTGCTTCCTTTGCTCACAGCTCGGTCGATGCCCTAGTGGAAGCCTGGGAAAGGGCAGCCACAGAGGCACTCGACCAAGTTGTACCCATGCGGCCCTTGACCCGGCGCAGATCCCAATGGGCCCCATGGTTCTCCATGGAGCTCCGGGAGATGAAGCGTCGGAGACGGGGCCTAGAGAGCTGTTGGAGATCCAGCCGATCCGAATCTGACCGGTTACGACTAAGGTCGTTTACGAGAACTTATCTCGCGGCGATGAGGGTGGCAAGGTCTAACCACTTCGCCACCCTCATCGCGTCCGCAGATAATCGCCCGGCCGCCCTGTTTAGAGTAACTCGCTCTCTCCTTAATCAGGAGGTGAGGGAGGACCCTTTGCAGGGCCGAGCCGAGGAGTTTAGTTGATTTCTGTCGGACAAAATCGCTCAGATCCGGACCGGTCTGGACTCCGACTGGGCAGAGTCTGACGATGAGGATACGGGCAGCCTTGTGGATTTAATCTGGGAAGAGTTCGATCCTGTGACTCCTGAAGAAGTGGACAAGATCATGGGGAAGCTGAGCTCCACCACGTGTTTGTTGGACCCGTGTCCCTCCTGGCTGACTTATGCGGCCCGGGATGGGACACGAGGCTGGCTCCAGGCAGTGATTACTGCTTCTTTGAGTGAGGGTAGCTTTCCCGCCGCCTTGAAGGAGGCGGTGGTGAGACCCCTCCTCAAGAAGCCTGCCTTGGACTCAGCAATATTAAACAACTTTCGTCCGGTCTCCAACCTTCGCTTTCTGGCGAAGGTTGTTGAGAGCATGGTGGCGCAACAGCTCCCTTTGTTCTTGGATGAAGCTGATTATCTAGACCCGTACCAATCGGGTTTCCGGCCCGGGTACAGCACGAAGATGGCATTGGTCGCGCTGGTGGATGATCTCTGGCGGGAGGAGGGGCTGCTCCTCTGTCCTAGTCCTTTTAGACCTCTCAGCGGCTTTTGATACCATCGACCATGGTATCCTGCTGCGACGTCTCAGGGGGTTAGGAGTGGGCGGCACAGTTCTCCAGTGGTTCTCCTCCTTCCTTCTGGGACGTTCACAGTCGGTGTTGGCAGGGGGGCAGAGATCGACCTTGAGACCTCTCATTTGTGGAATTCCTCAGGGATCGGTTCTCTCACCTCTCCTGTTCAGCATCTACATGAAGCCGCTGGGTGAGATCATTCGTGGTTTTGGAGTTGGGTATCATCAATATGCTGATGATAGCCAGCTTTTTATTTCGACCCCAAACCACCCCAGTGATGCCCTCGACGTGATGTCCCGCTGCCTGGAGGTGGTCCGGGTCTGGATGGGGAGGAACAGGCTTCGACTCAACCCTGACAAGACTGAGTGGCTGTTCGTGCCGGCATCCCGGGGAATTCCGATTATCCCATCTCTGGCCATGGGGGGTGAGCTATTACCCCCCATAGATAGGGGGCGCAACTTGGGGGTCCTTCTAGATTCACAGCTCTCTTTGGAAGAGCATATTGGAGCTGTGACTAGGGGGGCCTTTGCCCAGGTTTGCCTGGTGCGCCAGTTGCGACCCTATCTAGACCGGAATGCCTTGCGTACAGTCACTCATGCGCTCGTGACTTCTCGTCTAGACTACTGTAATGCTCTCTACATGGGGCTTCCCTTGAGGTCCACTCGGAGACTTCAACTGGTGCAGAATGCAGCCGCGCGAGTTGTCCTGGGGGTTTCCCCGATACTCCCATGTTACACCTTTGCTCCGCGAGCTGCATTGGCTGCCGGTTGCTCTCCGAGTGAGGTTCAAGGTGTTAGTGATGACTTACAAAGCCCTACATGGCATGGGTTCGGATTACCTACGGCAGCACCTGCGGCCAGCGTCAAGTTCCCTCCGCCCAGTGCGCTCCCACAGAGAGGGCCTCCTCAGGGTGCCTCCGATCAAGGAATGTCAATTGGTGGCCCCCAGGGGGAGAGCGTTCTCTGTGGGTGCGCCAGACCTGTGGAACCGCTTGCCGGTTGAGCTCCGGATGGCCCCCGACCTTCGCTCCTTCCGGCGCGATCTCAAAACCTTCTTTTTTGAACAAGCTGGCCTGGTCTGATGGGATGGGGTTCGGTTTTATAAATGGGTTTTAACTTTTAATATGTATTAATTTTTTACGGGCAATTAAATTACTTTTTATTAAATTACTTTTTAATTTTTGTATCCTGTTTTTTATTATGTATTGCCCTGTTCACCGCCCTGAGTCCTTCGGGAGAAGGGCGGTATACAAATTAAATTAAATTATTAAAGTAAAGTAAAATGAGGACCCAGATGGTTTGGAGGCAATAGGCTAACTCTATAAACGGCTTAGAGAGGGCTGCAAAGCACTGTGAAGTGGTATATAAATCTAAGCACTATTGCTAAAGGTAATCCCTACTTAATGAACCTAATTGAGACCCTCATCAGCCTGAAGTTTAAGTCCCGGCAATTCTTTGCTCCCTCAGCTGACCTTCACCATATTTTTGCTCCTGATGAAATGCACCCAGCCAGGACATTTGGGAAAAAACCTGTTGTCTACATTAGGCTATTTCCCAAGGCTCATGAGTAAGCCACCATGAGTGACCTTGGGAAGAAAGCTTTATGCATGTTCAGGAGAAAATGAATCTTTTTTTGAATTCAGAACATTTGCTTCCAGCCCACCTTTTTAGCCCAGATGATTGCATTGGAGTTGATGGTAAAATCCTGGCCTTGGGAAAACCTGGGATCCATTTGCCCAACTTTCATGTGGACAAAAGATTGATTGGGGAGGAAAATCCAGTTAAGAAGATCATAATGAGCAGACATTAGTCCATTTTCTAAGAATGAGACTTCATTTCCAGTACTGTAATTGAACCAGACATTCTTTAAATAGGACAGAAGCTGAAAGAAAAGAAATTCTTGGATAGTGGAGTAATTAAAAATGAGACATCATCATCATCATCATCATCATCATCATCATCAGTTGGAAGGGACCTTGGAGGTCATCTAGTCCAACCCCCTGCTAAGGCAGGAAACCCTATACCCTTTCAGACAAATGGCTGTCCAGTCCAGTCATGGATTCTATCAGCAGATTCTCTGCTGACCTTCATTTTAGGAGATAATTACAAATCTCTAAAGCTAGGCATGTTAGCTTGATGGATAACTTTAGTGATTGGGCGCAACTGAAATTTTATTACAATGGTTTAAACATAAATCTCTCAACACAACTGAAAGAAGAAATTCTAGAAAATATACAATTCTTAAAAAGTCAACTTTGGGACTTTTTCTTTAAGGATATTAACAAGTTTGAGAAATCCTTGATAAAAAGGAAGTCTTATAACTACTGGATAATCTTTCTAGAGAGAAAAAAAAAGATTTTACTCCATGAAGATAGCTGCCAGGAGTGACTTAATGAATTAACTGAATCTAGGATGGATTTTTATTTTTTGGATATTTGTAATTGAAAGAAAGTCTGAAACTTTGAAAATGTATATGTGTGTGTATGTGTGTTTGTATGTAGGTGTATGTTTATACATATATATAAATATGTGTGTGTTTGTATGTATGTATAATGCTTAAGTAACTCAAAGTATGTAGAATGTTATTGTAAATGTACTTGAGAGTATCTGTGTTAAGAGAAAGTTAAAGAAAATGTAATAATTTAATTTTTTTTAGTTTTAAAAACGATGTTTATAAAAGAAAAAAATATTATTCTATATGGGTATTTTGGTGAGACGGATTTAAATTTAACATTGAAATTTAAAGCTTGTACATTAAGAAGTTAAAGGGAAAGATATATTGAAAAGTTTTGATTTTAGAAGTGTGTTTAAAGAAAAGTTTAGCATTTTTTTAAAAAAGTGAAAAAAAGAAAAGAAATGTATCTTTCCCTGTAAGATCAAAGAATCTGAAAGCATATTGTGAACCTTGTTAACAAAAATGGTGATAGTTCATAAAGATTATTAGGTACAGATAGAAATATACACTATTTCCATAGCAAGGAAGACAAAGCAGGGATGGCTAAATTGGTCAATTTATTCAAAGAGGAGAATATATTTATAAACACTTTTTACTTGGATACTATTTCTGGATTTTGTGCTTGTGATGAAAAAAAAATGAAATTTTGACTTTGGTTTTGTCAATTAGATAGATATGTTGTCACAGAAATGGCTAGTTATACACTAATATGTAAAAGCAGAAATGTGAGGTTGGAGTGTTTTTTATCTTGTACTTTATCTTGCCTTGGTGGAGCAGTGGGCTAAGGCCTCCTTAAGTAACACCAGTTGCCTGCAATTAGTGCAGGTTCGAGTCCCACCAGGCTCAAGGTTGACTCAGCCTTCCATCCTTCCGAGGTAGGTAAAATGATGACCCAGATTGTTGGGGGCAATAAGCTGACTTTGTAAAAATGCTGCTGGGGGGGGAAAGCCCTAATAAGCAGGCATATACATAGAATGAAGGCTATTGCTAAGCACATTGATTTGTGCTTCTTAGATTGTAAGCCGCCCTGAGTCTTCGGAGAAGGAAGGGATATAAATGGGATTAAAAAAAAAAGAATTACCTGCCATGACTGGACATTTGTGATCCTCTTTCCAAGCCTCATCATGGCTGGCTGTGTTCCTGATCCTCGCATGGTATGTAATGCATGGGCCACAGCATAAATGGCATTGTAGATATTATAACTTTCACCTGTCATGCTCGTTTCAAACATGTAAGATGGTATATTCTCTAAATTCTCCTTTCCTGTACATTGTTTTTTCTCCTTTTGAAGGATCACTCCTGCTTTGTGGATCTTGCAGCCAAAAATCCTTTCCCACCATAGAGGGAGAAAGACATCTCCTTGAGGGTTCAAGGGGTCTAAAGATAGAAGGAAATGCCTGAATCCTGGGACATCATGGCTAGGATCCCTAAAATGCAAAGCACCGTGGAAAGGCTTTAAAAATTCCAACATTTCGTGAGATGCACTTATTTCCCAGTGGGAAGTCAGGATCCAAACAACTCTAAATGCAAAACCAATGATGCTTTCAAAATAATCCAGAGATAAATATATAGTTTTAATACATTTGGATTCTCCAAATACAATAATCACCTCAGCTTTATACCAAGTTGGCACTAAAGAAAGGCATTTTTTCACTGAAAAGATAACAGATACAGATTTCAGCAGGTGAGTGAAGGCCAGGCAGATCTCTCTTTCCTTGAGCATTGGCATCAGAGTTGAGATGAAGTGTTCTCCGTTGTCGCTTTCAGGGGCCACCAGCCCAACCCAGTTCCACTGGAAATACAAGAGCAGCCGGACTAAACCCACATACTGAGGGAATTCATTGGGGCTGATCCTGAAGAAGGAAGGAAAAACAATTCTGTCTCCTTGAGTGAACTTGAGGAAGTGAAAACCGAGCTGCAGAAAGAGAGAATCTCGTTTTACAAATGATTTTTTTTATGACAATATTTTATACTCGTGGTAACAGGCAACTATCCAGTGACTTTTTGCCCTGCCAGTCAGACAGATTCACTTTGAATGGAATGAGAAGCTTCCAGTTACAAATTCAGATGTCAACAGGTGTGTGAAGATCGTGCAGCTGAATGCTTTTTCTTTGCTATATATAAACAAGATTGGTTTATTCTGCAAATATACTTTAGGTAAAGGTAAAGGGTCCCCCGCACATACGTGCTAGTTGTTTCCGACTCTAGGGGCCGGTGCTCATCTCCATTTCAAAGCCGAAGAGCCAGCGCTTGTCCAGGGACGTCTCCGTGATCATGTGGCCGGCATGACTAGACGCCAAAGGCGCACAGAATGCTGTTACCTTCCCACCGGAGTGGTCCCTATTTTTCTACTTGCATTTTTACGTGCTTTCGAACTGCTAGGTTGGCAGAAGCTGGGACGAGTAACAGGCGCTCTCTTTCTGCTCTATAGATGCGGTCCTTTGCTGTCTTAAAGTGCCAAGAAACACAATCCATAAGGGAGGAAATCTCAAATCAGCAGTCTCTCCTAAGACAATGATAAGCCTTGTAATAATAATAATAATAATAATAATAATAATAATAATAATAATAATAATAATAATAATAATAATAATAATAATAATAATAATAATAATAATGATAATAATAATGTTGGAAGGGACCTTGGAGGTCATCTACTCCAACCCCCTGCTCAGGCAGGAAACCCTATACCATTTCAGACAAGTGGCTGGCCAGTCTCTTCTTAAAAACTTCCAGTGTTGGAGTATTCACCACTTCTGGAGGCAGGTTGTGCCACTGGTTAATAGTCCTCACTGTCAGGAAGTTTCTCCTTAGTTCTAGGTTGCTTCTCTCCTTGACTAGCTTCCATCCATTGCTTCTTGTCCTGCCTTCGGGCGCTTTGCAGAATAGCTTGACTCCCTCTTCTTTGGGGCAGCCCCTGAGACATTGAAACACTGCTATCATGTCACCCCTCACTCTTCTCTTCGTTAAACTACACATACCCAATTCCAGCAACCGTTCCCTATATGTTTTAGCCTCCAGTCCCCCAATCATCTTTGTTGCTCTTCTCTGTACCCTTTCTAGAGTCTCGACATCTTTTTTACATCGTGGTGACCAAAACTGGATGCAGTATTCCAGGTGTGGCCTTACTAAAGCATTGTAAAGTGGTATTAGTACTTCACGCGAACTTGATTCTATCCCTCTGTTACTGCAGCCTAGTACTGTGTTGGCTTTTTTGGCAGCTGCAGCACACTGCTGGCTCATATTGAAGTGATTGTCCACTAAGACTCCGAGATCTCTCTCACAGTTGCTACTATTGAGAAAGGTACCACCTATACTATACCTGTGCATTTGATTTTTCCTGCCTAAATGTAGAGTATAACTGATATAGTTTGCCTGGTGCTGGCATATGAGAAGCCAAGGTGATAACCCATCAACCTGATCCGCACAATAAACCAGATTGAAGCACAGTTACATTTACAAAGAATCCATTAGGAAAGAATTATTCCAGGAAAACATTTCCAAAATGCCTTATCTTTTTTCTATGTGGGTATAGAAAAATGTATTCTGACATAAAAAATATACAACGTATATCACGAGTTCCCTGAATTATGTAATCCTGATTTTCTCCAACTTTGGTTTCATCCTTGATTTTTGTGTGTGCTTATGTTTTGTGTCTGCTCCATACTGGTCTCCTATGGAACCCCTTTACCTGTGGAACCTTGAAGATGCTAAAAATGGAGGCCATCTGCCGTGAGTATTGGGAATTGATATCTCCAACAACTGAAAGCAATGTATCCTGTTTGTCACATTTGTAATCTGGAACCATCCGACCTCGTGTAGACAGAAGAGAGAGGCTGTTCCAGGAAATCCTCCTAGCAGTCTCTTTATTGTCATAAATATGGAAGCCAAGTGTGATGTTGGGAAGCAGAACCAAATCCTTGTTTATTTTTGTTACTGCATATACCAAGGCCAGAAATAGCTGATAATTCTTGAATTCAATGCTATAATAAGAACACATTCAGGAATATTAAAGGGAAGCTTTTGTGTGGTATTAGAGTTTGCCTTTCTTTGATTGTGTTTGTGTTCTTCTGGAGTTTGAGGTGGTGAATCGATTTGCTGTGAGCCTTTGGAAAGGAAAATGTGAATAGAGATGTAGAAATGGGCTGAGAAGTCCCTCATTTGTAACCCTCAGCAGCCATGATTCATCACATCAGAAATACCTTAAGTAACTCTGGCAGTTTGATTGTTCTTTTGAAAGCCGTTTCAGCTCTGGAAACTCTGCTGTTCACAGTGCTCCAATGGAGGCCACAAAACAGATTTGCTAAAGGCTATTACAAAAGACCATTAATGACTCCAAATCAGGTGTCTATGGAGATTCTCAGTCAACCAGGTCATGGTTTTCCCAAAGATGCTTTCCAAAATGCAACTGGACTTTTGATTCTTTTTCCTTGAAAATGTTTTGCTTCTCGTCCAACAAGCTTCAGAATTGAAGACAGCACAAAAGAAGCTTCTTGGATGAGAAGGAAAATGTTTTTAGGGGAAGAAAACCACCAAAGTCCTGTTGCCTTTTGAAAAGGACTTTTGGGATTCCAAAACAGTGTTTATTTTTCTTAGCATAACCTTCCCTTTGTAACTGGATTAGCCTTTTCTCAGAATTTTCCACCATGACTTATTGTCCAAATTAATATTAAAAGCAAACTTTTTCAATAATCCATTCCCTCCCAGGTGAAACATACCTTCTTGTAATTCTTGTCTTTGATGGCTGACGGTCAAATTCAATCATTTCAAAGAGAGCAAATTTTTCCAGCAGCAAATTCCCACCAATAATGAGATCTCCAGGCCTGTAGTAGTTCTTCACAGTCCGCAGAGGGTTCCTTGCTACACATATGGTTTGCAATATTTTAGGAGATGTTGAAGGCAGGAGCCAAAACAGCAGGAGAGACAGCCTATTCATTGTTCTCACTTTGCTTTTTAGACCAAAAAATAAATAAATAAATAAATCAAAGTTTGTTGAGAAGCTGAATTGCAAGTGGCTCCTACTAAATCTCACCAAGTCTTCAGCACAGAAGAAGCAAGCTCTGCTGCTTGGGTGGCCTTGGGACAAATTAATATCAAGTGTTCTTTCCCTTACCTAGTTTGACTTCTCACTGAAGGCAAAATTGAGACCAGTTAAGCTTCATTGATCTCAAGAAATTGTTTGAAAAACAACCGGAGGTGACATGTCCAGCTCCCTTGGGAGAGCTCAAACCTTATTTCATTGAAGCAGGTTCTATCTCGGAAGACATTTGTGGGTAAAAATCTATGTGGGATACAGTGAGAATTACTGTTCTTCTGATAATTGGAAGGAGGAGTAAAATCCTACCCTCTTAGCAATAGCTTCAATTTATTTATTTATTTATTTATTTATTAATGGGACTTATATCCCGCCCTATCTCCTGAGGGACTCAGGGCGGCTAACAACAACAAAGATTAAAGGCCTCTGTACAGTAAATTAAAATTAAAAATTGAAATAAATTAAAGATTAGAGCTAAAATTGTAAACATAATTAAAATCCCTGTCAGTCCAGGTCAGCCAGGTGGAAAAGGAGTGTTTTGAGGCCGTGGCGAAAGGACTGGAGATCTTGGGCCATCCGAAGCTCAGGGGGGAGCTGGTTCCACAGGGCTGGCGCTCCCACAGAGAAGGCCCTCCCCCTGGGGGTCGCCAGCCGACATTGTCTAGCCGACGGTACCCTGAGGAGCATACTGGGCGATGGGAATTCGTTCCCAGAAGCAGATGGTCCTGCAAGTATCCCGGGCCTAAGTCATGTAGGGCTTTAAAGGTAAGTACTAGCACCTTAAATCTCACCCAGAGGGCAACCGGTAGCCAATGCAGCTCACACAGGAGGGGTGTAAATTGGGAGTATCGGGGTGCTCCCATCACTACCTGTGTAGCTGCACTCTGCACCAGTTGAAGCTTCCGGGTGGTCTTCAAGGGAAGCCCCATGTAGAGAGCATTGCGGTAGTCTATACGGGAGGTAATGAGTGCGTGGGTGACTGTACGTAGGGCATATCGGTCCAGAAAGGGGCGCAACTGGTGTACCAGGCGAATCTGGGCAAATGCCCCCCTAGCCATGACTCCAATATGATCTTCAAAACTGAGTCGTGAATCCAGAAGGACGCCCAGGTTGCATGCTCTATCAACGGGAGGTAACATCTCTCCTCCTATAATCAAAGATGGAACCTCTTGGACTAAACGAGATGTCGGTAAGTAAAGCCACTCAGTCTTGGCTGGGTTGAGCCGGAGCCTGTTCTTTCCCATCTAAATCTGTACCGCTTCCAGGCAACGGGACATCACATCGAGGGCATCACTGGGTTGGTTCGGGGTGGAGATGAAAAGCTGGGTATCATCAGCATATTGATGATACTTCACCCCGAATCCACGGATGATCTCTCCCAGCGGCTTCATATAGATGTTGAACAGGAGGGGTGAGAGCACCAATCCCTGAGGCACCCCACAACTAAGGGGCCTAGGGGTTGACCTCTGCCCCCCTGTCAACACCGTCTGCGAACGGCCCAAGAGGTAGGAGGAGAACCATCGGAGAACAGTGCCTCCCACTCCCAACCCCTCAAGACGACGCAGCAAGATACCATGGTCGATGGTATCAAAAGCCGCTGAGAGATCTAATAGGACCAGGACAGAGGAGTAACCCCTATCTCGGGCCCACCAGAGATCATTTACCAGCGCGACCAATGCCGTCTCCGTGCTGTACCCGGGCCTGAAGCCCGATTGGTACGGATCCAGATACTCAGTTTCCTCCAGGACCAAAGGGAGCTGCCGTGCGACCACGCTCACAACGACTTTCGCATTCATGCACCAGAATGGGAAAAAATATATTTGTCTCTCTTGTTTTTCATCCAAAGAGCATGTGAATTGAGAGTCAGGGTCCAGGTGGTATTTGGCTCACCTGAAGGTGAGCATCTGCACCCAAGATGAAGTCTTGCCTGTGCCATAGTTTTTGTTCAGATAAGGATAAGCATGGTGGTCATCTGTAGCCTTGTAACAGTGATCAATAATGCAGGTCTCTCTCTCTCTCTCTCTCTCTCTCTCTCTCTCTCTCTCTCTCTCTCTCTCTCTCTCTCTCTCTCTCTCTCTCTCTCTCTCTGTGTGTGTGTGTGTGTGTGTGTGTGTGTGTAAGAAATGGTTTATTTGTTCTTGCATGATTAGGGATGATATAGAAGCTCATTTCTCTTATACCGCTTACAAATAGAGATATAAACTCAAGATATAAATCTAAATTAAACTCTGCATTTGTAGAGCTGCAGGACCAGGCTGGGGACAGATCCTACTCTAGAGAATCTGTCTTTGTGGCTGCTAAGAATTGACACTAGCTTGATAGCTCATAAACAATTAATGTTGGTGGCACTATTATGATAACCTTATTGCCCCCTATAGGCCCCATAGATAATTTACTGTATAAATTAAAAGTTTTCATTGGTTGTCCTTTTCTTCTAAACATTTTCTTACTCATGTGATGCTTGACCTTTGAACATTCCAAATAACACTTTCTCTGAAAAAAAAACATATAAGAACAAGTTTTGAGTGCCTCATTATTGGAGGTTTTTAAAAGGAGATTGGACAGCCACTTATGTGAAATGGTATAGGGTCACTGCTTGAGCAGGGATTTGGACTAGAAGACTTCTAAGATCCTTTCCAACTCTATTTTGAATTTGAAATTTGAATATGGCTTAGGCCTTCCTATGTCCAGATGAGAGATCCCGCAAAAGACTGTGGAGAACATGAAAGCTAAAATCCTGTGGGACCTCCAGATCCAGATATACAAGAAGATACGAGTCAATCAGCCAGACAATGAAATAGTAGACTAGGACCAGAAGACAGCAGTTTTTTTTATTGAAAAGTTTTACAATACATTTTTGAATACAACCCCCCTCCCCCTCCCCTCTCCCCAACCCCCCCAACCCAACCCTCCCCTCCCCCCTCCCCGACTTCCCAGAGCAAAATACAGGGTATAAAAATACAAACAAACATAATCTAAAATATGCAAACAACAATAAAATATTAAATTCTATCGCACTTTAACTCTTAGTAAAATAACTACAAGCTAGTTATACATCATATATATCCGCTACTTATTCAAATGCTAAATGAAACTTTTTAGTCCAATATTTATTCTGGATATAATCAATCCATCTTCTCCACTCCACAATGTATCTCTGTTGCGATTGGTCTTTCAAATACGCTGAGATCTTTGCCATTTCCGCCAAGTTGGAAACTTTTAAAGTCCATTCTTCTATAGTCGGCAGTTCTTCCTTCTTCCAATATTGCGCTACTAAAAGTCTCGCTGCCGTGACAGTAGTTTTATATTGATGAAGCAAATGCCAAGTGACAGCAACATCAGGAAGAAGGATTATAAGAAGCTGTAGCAGTATCAGGGACTGAAGGAAGAATTGGAGAGGATGTGGAATGTAGAGGCTACAGTGGTTCCAGTAGTGGTAGAAGCACTTGGGGCTGTGACTCCTAAGCTAGAGAGTAGCTTCAACACCATCCAGGAAAACAATGAGAGCTCTCTGCCCAAAAGAATGTAAGGTTAGGAATAACTAAGATACTGTACGGAACCCTCAAACTCTGGTAGAAAGGATGTATGAATAGTGTAGCAAGGGCAGGAAAATATCATTAATATCTACTTCACTTCATAATCTTATTTATTAATAAAGTATGCATCAAATACTTGATCATAGTGAGTATATACATTGAGACAATGGAACATTTATTGCAAAACATAGTCCTTAAACAACATAACATCTGTATATACAAAAGTGTTCCTCCGTACTCAATTGCTTTAGCTAAGAAGCAGGCGAGACAGCAAGTTAACAGTTTAACTTTTTATTCTGAACCAGGCAAAGAACAAGGGAACATGACATCTATTTATACTGACAGCTGCCGGCGAATTGACGAATCAGGGGTGAGTCTGCTCCCGCGCCGTGGTCGCCGCCAATCGGGTTCGTCTGGTTTTGACAGCTCGGAGCTGTCATCTGTAGCGCGTGTTGAGCTGTCAATGGTTGGCGCTTGCGCGGTTTCGCCCGGCAGCTTTTGACAGCTGTCAAAAGCTGCCGCGGTTTTACCTCAGCTCTGTAACTTCTGTTTAACTTAATGTAATAACAATTAGTAAATACACAATACCCCTTCCCCCTCCCTCTGATTGAGTTGATTTTACCCCAACTGTTTCTTTTTTGGTTTTCCCCATTCATAGTCTTTCAGGTATGTGGGAGGTTTCCTTAGTCTCTCGGAGCGCCGGGGGGTAGCCTCGGTAGTATGTTCTGGTTCCTTTGGCGCTTCCTGGGTTGGCTCCGGGGGTGGGGGGTTTGGCTCTGCTGGATCCGTGTTGATTGGAGTGGGGTGTTGAAATGGTATGTTCCGATCAGGGGAGTTTTGTCGTGCCAGTCTTTGCGCCGGTGCTTCTGTCGGTATTTCGTTGTCACCCCTTCCCCCTATGTTTTGAGGACTGCGTTGGCGGAGTTGGTCTATGTGTCTGCGGATATGTATATTTTGTCCAATGTCAATGATGTATGACAAGGGGCCTGTTTGTTCGATGACCACCCCTTGTGTCCATTTGTTCCCTCCCCCGTAGTTTCTAGCCCAGACAGCTTGCCCTGTGTTGAGAGTTCTATGATGGAGGGGTAGTTCTGGGTCTGGAGGGGATCTGTCTGGGTGGAGACGGTCCAGTCTGGTGGTCAATCTTTTGCCCCAGCGAAGCTCTGCTGGGGACTTTCCGGTAGTTGTGCAAGGCGTGGTGTGTTGGGACAGAAGAAATTGTGCCAGTCTTTGGTGCCAGTTGCCGGAGATGATCTTGCGCAGTGCCTCCTTGGTTGATTTTACCATCACCTCTGCCAAGCCGTTCGTCGATGGGTGAAAGGGAGCCGAGGTGGTGTGCCTAATAGAGTTCGCCGTTGTGAAACTCTGGAATTCGTAGGAGGTAAATTGGGGCCCGTTATCGGAAACTATAACATCAGGGAGGCCGTGTGTGGCGAATAATCCCCTTAAAACTTGTATAGTGGCTGAGGAAGTTGTGTTGGCTACTGGCGCCACTTCTAGCCATTTTGAAAAGCTGTCTACGACAATTAGGAATGATTGTCCCTGGAACGGACCTGCATAATCTATATGAATGCGAGACCAAGGTGACTTTGTCGTTTCCCATCTATGTATGGAAGCCTGTGGCTGGGCGGCTCTAACTAGCTGGCAGGAGTAGCAGCCGGCTACGTGTGTCTCAATGTGTTTGTCTAACCCCGGCCACCAAACATAACTCCTGGCCAGAGCCTTCATTTTGACGGTGCCCGGGTGCCCTTCGTGGAGGCTCTCTAGTACTTTAAGTCTGTGTTTGTCCGGAATGATTACCCTGCTGCCCCATATGAGACATCCCTGATGGGTGGATAATTCTTTTTGTCTTAAGAGGTAGGGTTTGAATTGTGGTTCATGGGGTGAATATTGCCAGCCCGTTGTGACATAGCCTAGGACCCTGCCTAGGATTTTGTCTGCAGCGGTAGCTGCGGAGATATCTTTGACAGACAAAGGGCATTCTGGCAGCTCTGAGATAGCTAGTATTCTTCCAGCTGGTGCTGGGTCTGGGTCAACAATTGGTTGGGGCAGTCTGCTGAGGCCATCTGCATGGCCCATGGTTTTCCCTGGCCTGTATTCTAGTTTGTAAGAATAGGCTGATAGAAATGTAGACCATCTCAGGATGCGGGGAGATAATATTTGTGGTGTTAGCCTGTTTACTGTAAAAAGTCCTAACAGGGGCTTATGATCAGTAAAAATAGTAAATGGTCGGCCATACAGGTAATCATGAAATTTTTTTACGCTAGCCACTATAGCTAGAGCCTCTTTATCGATTTGAGCGTAATTACGCTCAGGTTTTGACAGCGTTCTCGAATAGAACGCTACAGGGGTCTGTATTCCTTCTTTAGTTAAATGGCTTAGGACCGCTCCGATGCCGTACGGGGAGGCATCGCAGGCGAGACAAAAGGGCAGCTGATCGTTAAACAGGGCTACCGTTGTGCTGCTGGAGAGTAAGTTTTTCAGGAGGTTAAAACTTTTATCATGCTCAGGGGTCCACGTCCAGGGTTTGCCCTTGTCTAATAATCTATGTAAAGGTTCTGCAATGGAGGCTTTATGCGGTAGGAAGGTGTGATAAAAGTTGACTAGACCTAAGAACGCCTGAAGTTCTTGTTTGTTTTTGGGGGTTGGTGCAGTTTTAATAGCTTTAATTTTTGTGTACGTAGGGTGAATTCCCTTAGCGTCTATTTTAAAACCTAAGAACTCCGTTGAAGGCACCCCGATGGAGCATTTGTCTCTTTTTAATTTGAGACCAGCTTCCCTGAACCTTAGGAGCACCATAGTTAGTTTGTCCGCTAGGTCTTTTTCTGATTCCCCTGCAATTAGGACGTCGTCAAAATAGGGGCAGACCCCGGGAATCCCTTTAAGTGTTTTCTCCATGATTTCCTGGAAGATTCCCGGGGCTGCAGAGATGCCAAATTGAAGACGGTTAATTTTGAATGCTCCCTTGTGGGTGACTATTGTTTGAGCCAAAGCGGTGTCAGGGCTGACAGGCAACTGTAAATACGCCTGCGCCAAGTCTAACTTGGCAAATATGGCGCCTGACTTAATGGCCGCGAGGATGTCTTTGACAGCCGGGACCGGGTAGGCGTGTGCATTTAATGCGAGGTTGAGGGTCGCTTTATAATCGGCACATAATCTAATTTGGCCATTAGGCTTAACTGGGGTCACTATGGGTGTCTCCCACTCCGCCCCTTCAACTGGTTCTAGGACTCCTAAGGTAGTTAATCGGTCTAGCTCAGCTTCTATTTTTTCCCTCAAGGCGAAGGGAACTCTTCTGGCCTTGATTCTGACAGGCATCACATTTGGGTTCAGTTTAAGTGATACGGGCGGTCCCGTATATTTCCCTAGTGAGCTGTCAAAAACGTCCGCGAATTGAAGGCAGACGGATTCCAATTTTGACAGCTGAATGGCGTTGACACCTGTCAACGCTATTCCTAGCGCCTCAAACCAGTCTAATCCTAGCAGGCTTATTCTGTTTTCTTGGGTCACCAAAATAGGAAGGGATCCTTTAAATTTTTTGAACTCTACGGGAACGGAAGCTTTTCCCCGGAGTTTAATGGGCGTTTTCTGGAAGTCAGCTAGGCGGAGTTTGGTGGGTCTAAGGGCGGGCCTTTTCCTACTCCGGTTACAAATGTCCCTATACGTTTGCCACGAGATTAGTGAGACGGAGGACCCAGAGTCCACCTCCATCTCACAGGGAATTTCCTGAATCCGGACGTCCACCTTGATTTTGGGCTTAAGAATGCTGTGGACTGTATGTTTCTCCGCCCTCCCCCTTACATTAAACACTGGGGTTCTGGGGCTGTGCCTAGCTCTGAGTGTATATGGGGCCATACCTTTGGCTGTCACCTCCAGGTCGTGCAGGTTTTCCCGGCTTCGGCTGCGGCACACTGCTTTGAGGTGGCCTGTCTTCCCGCACCCGTGGCATTTGGCACTGCGGAACCGGCACGTTGCCCTAGGGTGGCTTCCGCCGCAGCTGGCACACTTCGCCCTGTTTGTCGGGAAGTTGGGCCCCCTCTGATTGTTGGCAGGCCCCCCCTGTAGTTGCGTTGCATCCTCAGTTTCTTGAACCGCCGTTGCACCACGTCTATATCTGTGGGGCCGTCGTCGTCCTCAGAACCGCTGAACCTGCCGTCTTCCTGGTGTACGGACCCCTGTGGTCCGCTGTCCGGTACCCGTCGGTCGTCTCCGTGGCAGTCTTCGTATGCGATGACTTCTCTAGCCACATCGGTCATTGTCATTTCAGGCTTGGCGATCAGCTTCTTCCTCAGCCGTTCGTCCTTGAGCCCTATGACAATCTGGTCCCAGATTCGGTCTTCCAAATCCGGGAACCGGCACCGACGTGTGGCGTGCCTGACCCTGGTTATGAAGTCATTTGCTGGCTCGTCAGGAAGCTGGAGTTTCCGAGCAAAGTTCACTCTCCAGTAGAGTTCTGACTTGAGGGGCATGAAGTATTTACTCAGCCCCTCAGTGAGGTCTGCATAGGAGATGGTGGCGACCGGCTCCGGGGTGAAGATCCCCACAGCGGCATCATAAACGGCGGGGCCGCTGAGCCAGAGGAGGGCGGCCGCCTTGGCTCGGTCATCCGTGATCTTCTTGACTACCAGGTACCCTTCTACCTGGCCCAGATGAGATTCCCAGCCTTCTGGGTGGCGGGTATCGAATTCTCGAATGTGGCTGTGGTTCGTCATGCTGTCTATAATTGAGGTGCCGCTGCTTGCGTTGAATGGAAGTTTGACTTCCAGTGACTTCAGCAAGTGACCAGCTCGGCTAAGGGAAAAAATCTCTTCTCCCCTTAGGTAGTGACTTCAGCTCAGCAAGCAGTATCCCACCTTCGTCGCCAGTGCTTTAGCTAAGAAGCAGGCGAGACAGCAAGTTAACAGTTTAACTTTTTATTCTGAACCAGGCAAAGAACAAGGGAACATGACATCTATTTATACTGACAGCTGCCGGCGAATCGACCAATCAGGGGTGAGTCTGCTCCCGCGCCGTGGTCGCCGCCAATCGGGTTCGTCTGGTTTTGACAGCTCGGAGCTGTCATCTGTAGCGCGTGTTGAGCTGTCAATGGTTGGCGCTTGCGCGGTTTCGCCCGGCAGCTTTTGACAGCTGTCAAAAGCTGCCGCGGTTTTACCTCAGCTCTGTAACTTCTGTTTAACTTAATGTAATAACAATTAGTAAATACACAACATCAATGATGAACATGTCACAATATATTCCATTTATTCTCACCCCTTCCTTCCTTTCATCTGTCCATTCTTCCTTCAAAATAGTGGGGAAAGATAAATTAATAGTAAGGCTAGCCACTCTATCGTAAGAAGCAGGCAGGACAGCAGGCTAACAGAAAAACTTTTTATTCTAGAACCAGGCAAGGAACAAGTTAACAGCGCTTCTATTTATACTACAGCTGTCTGACCATCAGCCAATCGGGGCTGTGCCGGTTTCCCGCTTGTTTAGTTCGAGCCAATCGGTGTCTTGCTGGTTTGACAGCTCGGAGCTGTCAAACTGGTTGCGCAGACTTTGACAGCCGAGAGCTGTCAGCCGGCTCGCGCTTGCGTAGACGTTCTCCGGCAGCTTTTGACAGCTGTCAAAAGCTGCCGCGGCTTTTACCTCAGCCCTATTGAACTTGTATATATAAACTTGTGTGTGTAACATAACAATTAACGTGTGAATACACAACAGCCATGAAGGCCAGAACCACCATGACAGTTTTTGCCAACACAGAGGAAACTGCAAGAGCAAAGAGAATGGCAAAAGGCAGTTTGTCAGAAGAAACAGGTGAGCTTCACAGGTCGACCAATGTGATCATAGAGAGAAAAAGAGCAAGAAAAACTATGGTGTATCCCAAGGTCTCTTGATAGGCAAGGAAGTGGAGGTTCTTAGCAATGCAGTGGTTCTTGTCTTTGTTGGGATATTGGTCTTCTGGGCAAGGATCACAGAGAGCTGCATCTGAAATCAAGAGTCTTGAAGTAAATATTTAAGATTCATCTGCCAGGAGAATTATCCCTCCCTCAGATGATACCACTCTAATGGCAAAAAGTGAAGAAGAACTAAAGAGCCTCTTGTTGCGGGTGAAGAAGGAGAGTGCAAAACATGGGTTGAAACTTAATATTAACAAAACCAAGATCATGGCATCCGGCCCTCTTAATTCCTGGCAAATAGATGGGGAAGAAATGGAGGTAGTGACAGATTTTATTTTCCTGGGCTCCAAGATCACTGCAGATGGGGACTGTAGCCAAGAAATTAAAAGACGCTTGCTCCTGGGGAGGAAAGCCATGGCAAGTCTAGGCACCACACTAAAAAGCAGAGACATCACCCTGTCAAGAAAAGTGCGTATAGTCAAGGCTATGGTCTTCCCAGTTGCAATGTATGGCAGTGAAAGTTGGACCATAAGAAAGGCCGAGCGCCAAAGAATTGAGGCCTTTGAACTCTGGTGCTGGAGAAGACTCCTGCGAGTCCCTTGGACTGCAAGGCGATCAAACCGGTCAGTCCTAGAGGAGATCAACCCTGACTGCTCTTTAGAAGGCCAGATCCTGAAGCTAAAACTCAAATACTTTGGCCACCTAATGAGAAGGAAGGACTCACTGGAGAAGAGCCTAATGCTGGGAAAGGTTGAGGGCAAGAGAAGAAGGGGACGACAGAGAATGAGGTGGCTGGATGGAGTCACTGAAGCAGTAGGCATGAGCTTAAATGGACTCCAGAAGATGGGAGAGGACAGGAAGGCCTGGAGGAACGTTGTCCATAGGGTCGCGATGAGTTGGACACGACTTCGCAGCTAACAACAACAACAGGGGTTATATGACTTCCACTTTTCTGCTGTGGCCACCCCACAAAAGTAGTGATAGAATGACGCATTGTGCATTTTATGGCCTATTGAAAAGTTCAAATCATCCTTCATTCATGGATGATCCTGTGATTAGATGAATCAGAGACAAGGATCTGTTCAGCTGCAAAAGGCCTGAATTCTAGGGGGAAACGCTCTCTCCAGTCTTTGGGCATTTTTTTTAAATTCCATTTATATCCCGCCCTTCTCTGAAGACTCAGGGCGGCTTACAAGCTTAGCAGCAATAGTATTTCTATGACTATTGTTCCTTTCAGTTTGAGAAAGATTGCCAATGGTGGTTTTTTTACCCTTTATCCTACCATCCTGGCAGAAGGATAACTGTATCAAATAGCTATCCTGACACTTTCTGTGTCTGTATATTATGTGATGACTTGTGCTGAAAAGGTTATCACAGGTCACAAAAAAAGAAGCTGAAATTAAAATTTATTTATTTATTTATGTATTTATTTATTTATTTATTTATTTATTTATTTATTTATTTATTTATTTATTTATTATTGGGACTTATATGCCGCCCTATCTCCCGAAGGACTCAGGGCGGCTAACAACAACAACATACAATAAATACAGAAGTTAAAAGAAAATTAAATTAATGGCCCCTGTAGAATAAATTAAAATTATTAAAATAAGTTAAAAATTAAAATTAAAAATTAAAAACATAATTAAAATCCCTGTCCGTCCAGGTCAGCCTGGTGGAAAAGGAGTGTTTTGAGGCCGCGGCGAAAGGACTGGAGATCTGAGGCCATCCAAAGCTCAGGGGGGAGCTGGTTCCACAGGGCTGGCGCTCCCACAGAGAAGGCCCTCCCCCTGGGGGTCACCAGCCGACATTGTCTAGCCGACGGTACCCTCAGGAGGCCCTCCCTGTGTGAGCACACTGGGCGATGGGAAGTTGTTCCTGGCAGCAGATGGTCCTGCAAGTATCCCGGGCCTAAGCCATGTAGGGCTTTAAAGGTAAGTACCAGCACCTTAAATCTCATCCGGTGGACAACTGGTAACCAATGCAGCTCACACAGGAGGGGTGTAATATGGGAGTATCGGGGTGCTCCCATCACTACCCGTGCAGCCGCACTCTGCACCAGCTGAAGCCTCCGGGTGGTCTTCAAGGGCAGCCCCATGTAGAGAGCATTACAGTAATCTATACGGGAGGTAATGAGTGCGTGGGTGACTGTACGTAGGGCATCTCGGTCCAGAAAGGGGCGCAACTGTCATGAGGAGTGCATGACATTGAGGGAAAGATCTCTTTTCTTGATTGGAAGTGATTTATGGACAATTGTTCCCAAGGGAGAGAAAGATCCAGAGTCAAAAATAGAACTATTTGACTCAACATTTCTGCTTTATACTTGAAATCTGCTTATTTTGATATTTTTCTTTTTGCATGAAAAAGCAAACACAGATAGTCAAATCTCTTTCCCTGACATGCAAGATAAGATGAGATGAGATGAGATGAGATGAGGTAAGGTAAGGTAAAATATAATAATAATAATAATAATAATAATAATAATAATAATAATAATAATAATAATAATAATAATAATAATAATAATAATAATAATAATAATAATAATAATAATAATAAGAAGAAGAAGAAGAAGAAGAAGAAGAAGAAGAAGAAGAAGAAGAAGAAGAAGAAGAAGAAGAAGAAGAAGAAGAAGAAGAAGCTGAAAAATAGTTTATAGAAAAAAATATAACCTGGAGGAAAAAAACAATAACAGAAATCATGGAAAACCTAAAACAGCGTGTAATAGCAACAGCAAAGAAAATTGAAAGATATGAAGGATGAATAAAACAATATTGTGAAAATGTCCAGTTGAGAAGAAACCAGCACCTCTTCTATCAGTCACTTGATGAAAATCTAGTCCAAAGTACTGTTTTCCCATATAAACAAAAACCTTTAAACTTTTGGAAAGAACTGTGGGAAAACCCAGTGGAACATAATAAAACTGCCTCCTGGATCAAAGATATCCAAAAACAAGCAACACAAAAGAAAATGGAGAATATTGTAATAACCACCGGTTGCAAAACAAGTAAAGAAGGTCAAGAACTGGAGTGCACCTGGCCTGGACGAGCTGCATGGATACTGGTTGAAACACCTCACCAGCCTCCATCACCTCATGGCCACTCAGTTTGACGAAATGCTTCAAAATGCCACAAGTGAAGAATGGTTAACAGCTGGTCGAAAATACTTGATAATGAAAGACCCTGAAAAGAGCACAGAACCAAGCAACTACTGCCCAATTACTTGTCTGCCAACAACGTTCAAACTTTTTACAAGAATACTGGCAAATTCAGTATTCAATCATCTGATGGAAAACAATTTGTATCCGGCAGAACAAAAAGGAAATTATAAAAAATCAAGAGGAACAAAAGATCAGCTGCTCATTGACAAAATGGTACTTAAAAATGCAAAACGATGAAAAACAAATTTAAATATGGTGTGGATTGATTACAAGAAAGCATTTGACTCATTACCCCACAGTTGGATTAATGCGTGTTTGGAAAACTTTAGAATCAGCAAAAACATCTGTACATTTCTGAAAGCAAATATGAAACAATGGAAAACAGTTCTAACAGCAAATGGGGAGAACAGTGGAGAAATCAACATCAGACGAGGAATCTTCCAAGGGGACCCACTTTCACCACTACTGTTAAACATCGCATTAATTCCTTTGACAATAATATTACAAAACACAAAACTGGGATACCACATCTACTATACATGGATGACTTAAAACTGTATGCAAAAAGCCACACTGAACTTGAATCAATACTCAACGCAGTTCAACGACATCAGAATGGACTTTGGACTTGGAAAATGTGCTATATTATCCATGCAATGAGGAGAAATAGGAAAAATAGAAGGAATAGAACAGGAAAATGGAAGTATTGTGAAAGCACTAGCAAAGGATGATGGTTACAAATACCTAGGCATATTGGAAGCAGATATTTATTATTTATTTATTTATTTATTAATTAATTTAATTTCTATACCGCCCTTCCCCCGAAGGACTCAGGGCGGTGTACAGGGCAATAAAAATACAATAAAAATACAATATACAAAAGTTAAAAATAAGATTAAATAGAACTAGCCCATTACAATAAATAATTACAAATTACAAATTAAAATACCCCAAACCCATTAGACCAGGCCGGCTTGTTCAAATAGGTAAGTTTTCAGATCATGGCGGAAAAAGCTCAACCAGTAATTGATTCCGAAGGGCTGGCGCACCCACAGAGAATGCTCTCCCCCTGGGGGCCGCCAGCCGACACTCTCTGACCGACGGCACCCTGAGGAGGCCCTCTCTGTGGGAGTGCAGAGGACGAAGGGAAGTTCACGCCGGCAGCAGGTGCTCCCGTAAGTAATTTAATTTAATTTTAATAATTTGATTTCTATACCGCCCTTCTCCCGAAGGACTCAGGGCGGTGAACAGGGCAATACATAATAAAAATCAGATACAAAAATTAAAAAACCATTAAAAAACCATTAAACATCATGCCCATAAAATCAATACATATTAAGTTAAAAACTAATTTTAAAAACCCAACCCCATCCCGTCAGACCAGGCCAGCTTGTTCGAAAAAGAATGTTTTAAGATCGCGCCGGAAGGAGCGAAGGTCGGGGGCCGTCCGGAGCTCAGCCGGTAAGCTGTTCCAAAGGTCTGGCGCGCCCACAGAGAACGCTCTCCCCCTGGGGGTCACCAATCGGCATTCTTTGATCGGCGGCACCCTGAGGAGGCCCTCTCTGTGGGAGCGCACTGGACGGAGGGAAGTTGACACCGGTCGCAGGTGTTGCCGTAGGTAATCCGGACCCATGCCATGAAGGGCTTTGTACGTCATAACTAACACCTTGAACCTCACCCGGAGAGCAACCGGTAGCCAATGCAGCTCGCGGAGCAGAGGTGTAACATGGGAGTATCGGGAAACTCCCAAGACGACTCGCGCGGCTGCATTCTGCACCAGCTGGAGTCTCCGGGTGGACCTCAAGGGCAGCCCCATGTAGAGAGCATTACAGTAGTCTAGACGAGAGGTCACGAGCGCATGAGTGACTGTGCGCAAGGCATCCCGGTCTAGATAGGGCCGCAACTGGCGCACCAGGCGAACCTGGGCAAAGGGTAATCCAGACCCATGCCATCTTGAATGGAAAAGTCAAAGAGTCAACACAAAAGGAATACATCAGAAGAGTCCGCAAAATACTAAAATCAAAGCTTTGGACCATAGCTTGACTCCCTCTTCTTTGGGGCAGCCCCTGAGATATTGGAAGACTGCTATCCTGTCCCCCCTCATCCTTCTCTTCATTAAAGTAGACATCCCCAATTCCAGCAGCCGTTCCTTGTATGTTTGATCCTCCAATCCCCTAATCATCTTTGTTGCTCTTCTCTGCACTCTTTCTAGAGTCTTTGTACTCTGTACTGTAGTTTCTTAGGTAGAGATCTGATCAGTCAGGGGTAACATTAAATACTTAGCTACTCTCCCAACATTATAAAATTTTCCTTTGTCCATAACAAAAAAAAGGGGTGAGATCACACAGTAGGCTAATACAAAGAAACATAAACCAAGGTTAATGAGAATTGAGCTGAGTGTCCTTTTACAGTTTGCATTCACACTGTATAGTGAGGAAAACCGACCAGGACTTCAACTTTCTAAGAGATCTTGCAGAACCTCAACCAGACTGTTATTTGGCTCTGGGTTGGCACCTCCTCTCTGGAATGGTGATCTCTGAAATTCAGGCAACCTTTGAAGACATTTAGGAATTTATAGAATCCTCCATGGATCCTACAGACAACCTTTTTGGTCTACTTCTCTTTCCCCACCTCTGCCCTTTTCCAAGAGAACCATAATAAACCATGTAATTTTTGTTTTAATTATTGCTTTCTACAGCTCTTCTTACGTACATTTATATGGTAGCATAGAAATATTTAATCAGGAATTGAAGAACTGCATATAAAGAGCTTCCTCTCTAAGGATTACCTTCCATGACTGGACCTTTGAGATCCTCTTTCCAACCATGGCTGATCCCATTCTTGTGCCGATGTTTCGTTTCATTACTAAGACTTTTTAGGTAAATAATATGCCTGCAATTTGTTTGACTTGTCTCATTTATCGGAACCATGACAGATGGTTTCACTATCCCCATCTCAGTCTCATCAAAGATCATCAACAATTGTTAGCAATCCCTAAGATGCTTTTTCAAGAGGCAACTGGACTTTCTTTGTTATTCTTTGAAGTCAGACTGGATGGTAGGGAAGGGAAGGACAGGGAAGGGACACAGGGAAGAAAACATACTGCAGTCAAGAAGGTTCCACAACCATTTGCATCACTTAGGTGACCTTGAGGACATAGATAAACCTTCCAGTGGCCTCAATGACTCTCTAAAAGGGTGCAAATGACCAGCTGTCTGCAAGGAGTATAAATCCTTCCATTTGACACCATCCAGTCAGTGCTGATTCCATGCCAGCTGATATTTCTAAAGATGTACTTCACAAGACAAACAGCAAACAAACTTTTCTCTCTCTAATTAGTTACTGGACTATAAACTCCTGTAGAGTTTAACAACTTGAGACATCCTCCTGCCTATCTTCCAGATCTATGCAACAAGCACATTTTTAACATCATACCTAGCCATGTGCATTAAATAAGCCAGGTAATATTGTATTCCTATTGCTCACACTTACTAGGTTATACCTGATTGTCCTTACCACTATATCCTATCACATTAACACTATCTGATGGATCGAATATATTCAGAATAAATATGGGACTAAAAAGTTTCATTTAGCATTTGAATAAGTAGTGGTTTTATACGATGTATTATTAGTTATTTGTTATTTGTTAGTAATATAGTTATGTTTACGGAGAGTTAAAGTGCAATAGAATTTAATGTTTTATTTTTGTTGTTAGCATATTTTAGCTTAAGTTTGTGAGTTAATACCCTGTATTCAGCTCAGCTGATACCACTCTAATGGCAGAAAGTGAAGAAGAACTAAAGAGCCTCTTGTTGCAGGTGAAGAAGGAGAGTGCAAAACTTGGGTTGAAACTTAACATTAAGAAAACCAAGATCATGGCATCTGGCCCTCTCAATTCCTGGCAAATAGATGGGGAAGAAATGGAGGTAGTGACAGATTTTATTTTCCTGGGCTCCAAGATCACTGCAGACGGGGACTGTAGCCAAGAAATTAAAAGACGCTTGCTCCTGGGGAGGAAAGCCATGGCAAATCTAGACAGCACACTAAAAAGCAGAGACATCACCCTGTCAACAAAAGTGCGTATAGTCAAGGCTATGGTCTTTCCAGTTGCAATGTATGGCAGTGAAAGTTGGGCCATAAGAAAGGCTGAGCGCCAAAGAATTGAGGCCTTTGAACTGTGGTGCTGGAGAAGACTCCTGCGAGTCCCTTGGACTGCAAGGCGATCAAACCGGTCAGTCCTAGAGGAGATCAATCCTGACTGCTCTTTAGAAGGCCAGATTCTGAAGCTAAAACTCAAGTACTTTGGCCACCTAATGAGAAGGAAGGACTCACTGGAGAAGAGCCTAATGCTGGGAAAGATCGAGGGCAATAGAAGAAGGGGACGACAGAGAATGAGGTGGCTGGATGGAGTCACTGAAGCAGTAGGCGCGAGCTTAAATGGACTCCAGAAGATGGTAGAGGACAGAAAGGCCTGGAGGAATGTTGTCCATAGGGTCGCGATGGGTCGGACACGACTTCGCAGCTAACAACAACATTCAGCTCTGGGAAGTTGGGGAGGGGGGAGGGGAGGGGAGGGGAGTGTTGGGGGGGAGGGAGGGAGTATGTTTTTTAAAAAATGTATTGTAAAACTTTTCAATTTAAAAAAACACTATCTGAAAAAAACAATGGCATACAACAAATTCCCTTTTATGTGCAGTACACAGCTTCATGTAGATCAAATACCCAACTTCATTTTGACTCTCAAATGCATCTGCTCTATGGATTAACAACAAAAGACACAAACATGTCTTTCCCCTTCTGGTTTGCAGACAAAATCTACCAATAAATGGACAGAGCAATAGCTTTTCATTGCAATTATCAGAAGAACAGTAATTCTTAATGAATCCCCTGTGGGCTTCTACACTCACAAACCATCAAACATAAAACCTGCTTTTAAAAAAAAAATGCTCTGATGTCTCCCAGTGGAGGGAGGACATGTCACTTACATTGGCTTGAAAGGAACAGCTCATGGTTTTGGTGAGACTCAGCTATCTTTAATTTTCTCTTGGGCCACAGGCCAGACACAGGTAAGAAGAATCATGGTTGATATCAATTGGCCTGGGGCCATCCAGGTGGCACAGCCTCTCTCTGTGGTGCTAAATCTATGGTGGGATTTCAAGTGCTAACTGCAACTGAGCTTCTGCACAAACCATGATTTCTGATCTAGGAGGGAAGGTGACATAGAACATAGAATAACAGAGTTGGAAGGGAACTTTGAAGTCGTCTAATCCAACCCCCTATTTGAGCAGGAGACTCTATACCATTTCAGACAAATGGCTGTCCAGTCACTTTTTGAAAGCCTCCAGTGATGGAGCACCCGCAACTTCTGAAGGCAAGTTGGTCCATTGGTTGATTGTTCTCACAGTTAGGAAATTCCTCCTTAGTTCTAGGTTGCTTCACTACTTTGTTGATTTCCATCCACTGTTTCTTGTTTTGCCTTTTGGTGCTTTGGAAATTAGCTTGACCTCCTCATCTTTGTAGGAGCCCCTCAAATACTGGAATAAAGGTATCATGTCTCCCCTAATCCTTCTTTGCATTAGACTAGAAATACTTAATTCCTGTAAACGTTCTTCATATGTTTTAGTCTATAGACACCTAATCATTTTTGTTGCTCTTCTCTGCATTCTTTCCAGAATCTCAACATCTTTTTTATATTGTGGTGAATGACAAGAATGACTGAGCTGCCTCATCTATTGCTGCTGTTCTGGCTCCTGGCTCCAACCGCTGCTAAAAGGATGCAAACTGTATCTGTGTTGACTACCACTTTACAGGAAAAATGGGACTATTACAACCCTGGTGATCTCATTATTGGTGGGAATTTACACCTGAGAAACTTTGTTTCAATGAATGGCCCAAACTTTCAACAAGACCCATCCCAGCATTCCTTCCTAAAGAGGTAAGTTTCATTGGAATGGATTGATGTACATTATTATATGCTTAGTTTTGGATTTAAGGACTCATTTTAGAAATACTGTTTTCTGATGATGTTTGCCATGTCCTAATGTAGTTCAAAACTGTGAGCTTTTCTCAACAAAGAGTCATGCTCATAAAACAGACTAGAATTCTCAATATTTCAGGAACTCTTCATCTGGAAGGTGATACCCAACATAAAATATTAGGAGGGACACCTTACAAACTGTGCTGAACTGATGAAGAAGTTGATTTTTAATATAAATTTGGACAGAAATGTATGGTGGAAAACTGAAATAAAAGCTCAATCCTTTTCAAGTCTGGGTTATGTAACTCCTGCGAAAAAATCAGTTTTGGAATCAGCAATGCTCACAAATAATAACTGTCAATAAATCTATGCTGTGATACTTGCTGGAATCTTCTGCTCAGAAATGGATACCAGATCTGAAGACATTTAACAGAATAGCAAAATAACAAACTTGGAAGGGTCCTTGGAGATCTTCCAGTCCAACCCCTGTTCAGGCAGGAAACCCTATATCATTTCAGACAAATGGCTGTCCAGTCTCTTCTTTAAAATGTCCATTGTTGGAGCATTCAGAGCTTCTGGAGACAGGTTGTTCCATTGATCAATTGTTCTAACTGTCAGGAAATTTCTTTGATTAGTTTCCATCCATTGCTTCTTGTCCTGCCTTTAGGTGCTTTGGACAATAGGTTGACCCCACTCGTCTCTGTGGTAGCCCCTCAGATATTGGAACAATGCAATCATTTAGCAGTGTTAGTCCTTCTCTTCATTAACCTAAACATACCCATTTCCAGCAACCATTCTTCATATGTTGTAGCTTTCAGTCCCCTAATCTTCTCTGCCCTTTTTCTATAGTCTCAACATCTTATATAATGGTGACCAAAACTGGATGCAATATTCAAAGTGTGGTCTTACCAAGCCATTATAAAGTTGTATTGACACTTCATGTGATCATCATTCTATCCCTCTATCCCTCTATCATCTCCACAAGAGAACCAAACTGAATAGGATGTAGAGGGATAACTGGGAAAGCGGTGGCTCAGTGGGTTAGGATGCTGAGCTTGTCGATCAGAAGGTCGGCAGTTTGGCGGGTCGAATCCCGAGTGCCGCGTAACAGAGTGAGCGCCTGTTACTGGTCCCAGCTTCTGCCAACCTAGCAGTTCGAAAGCACATAAAAATGCAAGTAGAAAAATAGGGACCACTACGGTGGGAAGGTAACAGCATTCCGTGCGCCTTTGGTGTCCAGTCATGCCAGCCACATGACCACGGAGACGTCCTCTGACAAGCGCTGGCTCTTCGGCTTTGAAACGGAGATGAGCACCGGCCCCTAGAGTCGGAAACGACTAGCACGCATGTGCGGGGGAACCTTTACCTTTACCTTTATAGACACTGGAGCCAAATGAAGAAGCAATAGAATGAGATAAATGGTCCATGATTTTATCCTTTCCAAAAAGCCATCAAATTTTAATCAAGGAACGTCCTTTAAACCAATGGAACCTGGGGCTTCCTGCTCTAAAGAACACCACAAAAGGCAAGAAAAATCCCACAAGCACACACAAGCTGTCCTGCAATATTCCCCAATGTTTTTTTCCTCACTATAGTGTTGAATCCAAGAATTACCAGCAGCTCTTGGCCTTGGTGTTTTCGGTTCAAGAGATCAACAAGGATTTGCATCTCCTCCCGAATATCACCCTTGGCTTCCACATCTATGACAATTGCCAGATTGAGAGGAATATTTCCTTAATCAGCCTTTCCTTTCTCTCCACACGAGGTCCAATGGTTCCAGGTTATAAATGTGGCAGGCAGGACACTCTTCTCTCTGTCATTGGAGGTCACAATTCCAAATCCTCAATCCAGATGGCCTCCATCTTCAGCATCTTCAAAGTCCCACAGGTAAGGGGGCTCCAGTGGATACAATATGGAGTACAAAAACAACAGAACAGAAGTCAAATGGGTTTTAGGGGAATCATCAGAGGTATAGTAGGCAACTTAGAGAATCCATGATATAGTTGAATTGAGTTGTATATTTTATGTCTCAACATACATTTTTGTATAACCATAAAAAGACAGATAATTCGGGAAAGTGGTACTTCCCAAGAATAATTTCTTCCTAATCCAAAGACATTTCTCATCCAAGAAGCATCTTCAATTTCTTCTAAAGTTAATATTCAAACGTTGTAGCCACCTTTTCAATGCAGTTTACTCTATGTGTCAGGTCGATAGTTTGATTCCTTGGTTTCTCTGACATGTCACAGCCAGACACAATATGTAACTGAGGGTTCTTCCTAAGAAGGGGAGAGGTTTAAGTTTACCCACTTATAATTGGACAGCCTGAGTGGTGGGGCAATCAACCACACAATGGGGACCCCTAAAGTCACCATAAAACTTTACTTTGTGTTTGAAAGAAGAATCTCACTTTCTCCAGCTCGGCGTTGGCTTTGAGTTCAATCAAGGGGACAGAAGACTTTATCCTTCCTTCTTCCAGAATAATCCCAAGGAATTTCCTCAGTATGTGGGTTTAGTCCAGCTGCTCCTGCACTTCCAGTGGAACTGGGTTGGGCTTTTGGCCTCTGAAGATGACAAGGGAGAACGTTTCATCTCATCTCTGATGCCAATGCTCCAGGAGAAAGAGATCTGCCTGGCTTTCATGGAAATCTTTAAATTTCATGATTTGATTGCTAGAGCGTTCGCATCACCTTTTGCTTTCAATGCTTGGTTTAAAGCTGAAGTGCTTATTCTGTTTGGAGAGTCCAGTAGTAGTACGTATGTACAGTTGGCTGCGTCTATTCCTGAGCAATTGAGGATAACCTCTTCTCAGAATGTTTGGATCTTAATTTCACATTCGAAACTTACCGTGAAGGGATATCAAAGCCTACTGAAAGTAATGAAACCCTTCCATGGGGCTTTGCATTTTAGGGACCACACCAGTGATTTATCAGAATTCAGCCAATTCCTCCTGTCTTTGGACCCTTGGAATCCACAAGGGGACTTCTTTCTTCCTTTATGGTGGGAATCAGTCTTTGACTGCAAGATCCAAAGGTCAGACCAGATCCCTCAAAAGGGGAAACATCAATGTACAGGAAAAGAGAATTTACAGAAAATACCATCTTTAATTTTTGAAAGAAGCATGACAGGTGAAAGTTACAATATCTACAATGCCATTTATGCTGTGGCCTATGCACTACATGCAATGGATGGATCCAGAGTGAGACCAGCCATGATGAGGCTTGGAAAGAAGATCTCAAGTGTCCAGTCATGGCAGGTAATTTCTGCGGTTTCATATGCAGTTCACAGATCCTTCAAGAGGAAGCTCCCCTCACCTATTTCTTGAATTATTGATTAAATATCTGTATGGCATCATATCACAGCAACTCAAAGAGATTAAAACAGGATTTTTTTTTAAAGAACAATAATACAAACTAAGTATAACTTTTTGTTGAAAAATTAGTAGACGGGAGAAAAGAGCTATAACTAAACCATTTGTACATAAAGTTCATGGAGGAAAGACCCGCCAAAAAGATCTTCAAAGGTCTTCAAAAGTTGTCTGAGTTTCATGGAGAGGCCATTCCAGGTAGGAGGTGTCATTCCAGAGTGAGATGACAATTCAGCAGGGTGTTTCAACAGTCCTACTTGTAAAAAAGACATTCAACTCAATTCATTTTAACCTTGGCTTTTGGCTTAACATGCTATGTGACCCCACCCCGTGTATTTAGTTTGCCATTTGTTGCACTGAACTGCTTGTTGTATAAAAGTAGCTACTGTCAACTTGAGCACACACAGCAAGACTCAGAGTACTCTAAAATCCATCTGACTTTTTTTTTCCTCCATCAAAGATTAAACAACCTTGAGTGGAAACTTTCCATATGTATTTATTAAATATGTATATTACACCATATCAGTGCATCTCAGAACAGATTAAGACACACTGATTTAAAAGCAGTAATATGAATTAAGTATTAATTTTTGTTGAAAAACATAGAGAAATGAAGTACACCAAACTACTTGTTCATAAGATTCATAGAGGAAAGATCTATGAAGTTCTGAAAGATCTTCAATGGTTCCCTGGACATTCCAGGGAAGACATGCCAGCCCAGAGGAAGATGAGAATCTGGGGGCCTTTATGTAAGATCTGATGCCTCAAGAGGCCATTTTAAGTTCTGGTGGACACATTTGCAGAACCATCTCAGTTTCCCTTAGTATGCAGACTGAATCCAAACTGTAGAAAGGAACTAATTTTAATCTTGGTATATGTTTCTGTGGCTTAGTCTCCTATGTGTCTATGGAGATTCACAGTTTCCAGGTCATGGTTGCCTCAAGGATGCTTTTTCAAAAGGCGCCTGGACTTTGTTTTTCCTAATATTCCTTCCATTCCCCCCAGTATCCAGTTAAAATTGATGAAGCTTCTTGAATGAGAAGCATAATGTTTTCCTAAAGGAAAAAAAAAAACACAAAACAAAAACGGCCCAGTTGCCTTTTGAAAAACCACCTTTAAGACTTAGCATCCTATGTTACTTCCATCCAATGTTCTAAGTCAACACCTTTGTCAATATCACCACACATAGCAACATTCAAGGTTGTCCTAATAGTTTCCTGCTGTGAAACAATATCAAAGGACCTCTCTGAAGACTGAAGTGACAAACCAGGGCAAGTATTTGCTTGCATGAGGCCCTGATTTGGTCAGACCTTGTTAACTACATTTTTTTCTCTTTGACTATCAGCTGGAGAAAATCAGTAGAATGGTACACTGTTGTGATAGAAATTATTTAGTTATTCCTAAAATGGATTTGCAACTTACTGAGCCATGGTGGTGCAGTGGTTAGAATATAGTATTCCAGGCTAACTCTGCCCACTGACAGCAGTTCGATTCTCACCAGCTCAAGGTTGGCTCAGCCTTCCATCCTTCCAAGGTCAGTAAAATGAGAACCCAGATTATTGGGGTGAATATGCTGACTCTGTAAACCACTTAGAGAGGGCTGTAAAGGATTGTGAAGTGTTATATAAGTCAAAGTAAACATATAGTCAAATATCATGGGAGCAAAACCATACAATAAATTTTGGAGTGTATCTCTAATTATTTGCATATAGGTATGATCATGATGAACCGAGAATTGAAGAAGCCAGGATATTGGATAATGATAAGAAAGCAGACCAGTATTTGATATTACTCCTGATTACTCAGATCACCACTAAGGGAACTCCTCAATGTTCTCTGAGATCATAATCTAAGATTATGGCCAACACAGAAAGACAGAAACCGTGATGTCCTATGGGTGGTTTTCAGCATGTACTCCAATTTCTGAAGGTTTGTTTCCTTTCAGCTTCTTCACTATTTGAAGAATGTCCACTTCAACAACAGTGCTGGAGATGAAGTCACTTTTTCAGAAAATGGACTGGGATCTGCTCGTTATGATCTTCTCAACTGGTTTTGGTTCCCCAATCAATCTTTTGTCCATGTCAAAGTTGGACAAATAGATCCTGGGTCTCCACCTGGCCAGGATTTCACCATTAATTCTGATGCAATTGTGTGGCCTACAAAGGTGAGCTGGAATATTTTCAGGGAAAGATCCATGTTCTTGTGAGGATACAGATCTTTCCGCAGTCAGAAAATAGTGCAGCCATTTGGGGAAGAAATAGCTTCCATAAGGCCCCCATGTAAACAGCTTTCATGTGTATCATTTCACAACTAATGTTTCATGTCCGCAAAAGATTGGTATTGAGAAAAAATTCTTGAAACACAGTATACAATTAAAACTTGCAAATGTTATTTCCATGGACCATTCTCATTCAGTTGGATCCTTATGATCCTTTATTTTGGAAACTCTCTTACTCAATGTCACAAACCTCCCTTTACACCCCAAGGTGCAATTCCAATCTCCACCATCTATTGGTGGGTTTAGGAGTGCCACCATTCTCTGAATCCTCCATGGTTTCTGGTAGACCATGGTTATGCATTTCTTTTGAAGGCATTCTAAAGATGGAAACAGGAATGTGGAAAAGAATAAATGAACCATGTCCAATGCTACATTCACCTCAAGCATTTGCCATTTCTCTTTAAGAAGGTGCCCTTTGCCAGGTGTGGCATGAAGAGGTGCCGTGCAGGAGAGAGGAGAAGAGTTCCAGAGGGCAAAGAGGTTTGCTGCTACCAATGTGATCCTTGTCCAGAAGGGACCATTTCTAATCAAACAGGTACAGTACTCCTCAAATGTAGATCTTTAAGTATCAGGGAAGCCATAGATCAAAATATTGATTTATTTGTCCTTTCTGTTATGATTGACATTCTTAAAAGTATTGATCATTTTCAGCAGAACTCTAATACAGGATCATTTCATGGCACAACTTATGGATCTCCTAGTAGCCTTTTCACTCCAACCCCACAGCAGCAATGTTTTCCTGAAGTAATGAGATGTTTGGTTCCAGCTTTAATTTCTATTACTTATTGTTTGCTTCTTCTGTCAGCATTATCCATCTCCCATGGAACTGACAGACCTTTTGGAGAAAGACGTGATTCATTTATCTGTGCCTGCTAACTTTTTCCTGCACAGAAATTCTGAATGAGTGGGTATGAAGTATAGAATAACAGACTTGGAAGGGACCTTGGAGGTCTTTTCATCCAGTGCCCTGCTCAGCCAAGAAACCCTATACCATTTCAGACAAATGATTGTCCAATCTCTTTTTAAAAGCATCCAGTTTTGGAGCATTCACAACTTCTGGAGGCAAATTGTTCCACTGATTAACTGTTTTAACTGTCAGTAAATTTCTCCCTAGTTCTAGGTTGGTTCTCTCTTGATTAGTTTCCATTCGTTGTTTCTTGTCCTGCCTTCAAGTACAAAGCAGAAAAGTTGATCCAGAGGCCTCTTAGTGTTAGTGTGCTCCTTTCTCCTTTCTGTAATCAATTTACTTATAAATGACTTTTGGTCAGGAAAAGAGTCTTTCCCTCTTACAACACCCAGTGTACAATTCTATGGCCTCCTTTATTCTGTATTGTGACTTTTTTTCAGTATATAATGGTATATTAACAAATATTCTGTATATTTGTGTATGTAGCATAAGGTAAAGGTAAAGGTTCCCCCGCACATGCGTGCTAGTCGTTTCCAACTCTAGGGGCTGGTGTTCATTTCCGTTTCAAAGCTGAAGGGCCAGTGCTTGTCCGAGGACGTCTCCGTGGTCATGTGGCTGGCATGACTAGACGCCAAAGGCGCACGGAACGCTGTTACCTTCCCACCGGAGTGGTCCCTATTTTTCTACTTGCATTTTTACGTGTTTTCGAACTGCTAGGTTGGCAGAAGCTGGGATGAGTTAACAGGCACTCACTCTGCTACGCGGCACTCGGGATTCGACCCGCCAAACTGCCGACCATCTGATTGACAAGCTCAGCGTCCTAACCCACTGAACCACCGTGTCCCTGTATGTAGCATACACAAATACAAAAGAGCAAGGTTTCTGGCTAAAGATCTGTGAGACTTCTAGATGTTCTTGTATAAAGTGAAAAATCCAGTTGGCAATTTCTCTCACACTGAAAGCCATAGTTGTCATGGAAGTGCCCAGTGACTGAAGAGGGCTTTTTTTTCCACAGCAAACTCATCAGGTCATGTGGAACTGATGAGGTCCTTGTGTCAGACTAACCTATTTCCAGGGTCATCATGATTGAAGGCTGTTTTTCCATTTTTGATTCCTTTTTAAGTTCTCAGTGGGTCATTCCATCACTACATTCATGGATTAGCCACAACAGAAAGGGAATAATCATGTCACCAATGAGGGAGGGAGAATGCCAATGTCAGATGTCCCTGAAATCCTTAGCAAAGACTAAGAACTTTCATCTTATCATTTTATCTTGATTTCAGATACAGCACACTGTGAACCCTGCCCAGAAGATGAATATCCCAACAAGAAGAAGGACCACTGCATGGCCAAAAAGCTCCACTTCCTTTCCTATCAAGAGATTCTGGGATACATTTTGGCTTCTCTAGCTCTCTTCCTTTCTCTGATCACATCTGCAGTCCTAGTGATTTTCCATAAACATCATGATACACCGATTGTCAAGGCCAACAACCGAGATCTCACCTACATTCTTCTGGTCTCCCTCCTGCTTTGTTTCCTCTGCTCTTTCCTCTTCATTGGTCGACCCAGAAAGCTTACCTGTCTCTTTCAACAAACAACCTTTGCCATTCTTTTTTCTCTTGCAGTATCCTCTGTGTTGGCAAAAACTGTCATGGTGGTTCTAGCCTTCATGTCTTGCAAACCAGGGAACAAGGCAAGGAAACTCTTAGGAAAACAACTGACCAATTCCATTGTCTTAGCCTGTCCCCTCATCCAAGCTGTTCTTTGTGCCACCTGGCTGTTAACCTCTCCTCCATTTCCCAAGTTGGATTTCCACTCCTTGGTAGGAGAAACTATCTTGGAATGCAAGGAAGGCTCAGCTTCATTCTTTTATATTGTGCTTGCCTACCTAGGTTTTTTGGCCCTTGTCAGTTTCACAGTTGCATTTCTGGCTAGGAAATTGCCTGACAGTTTTAATGAAGCCAAGTTCATTACTTTTAGCATGTTGGTCTTCTGCAGTGTTTGGATCACCTTCATCCCCACCTACCTGAGCACCAAAGGGAAGTCCATGGTGGCTGTGGAGATCTTTTCCATCTTGGCCTCCGGGGCTGGTCTCTTGGCTTGCATCTTTTCCCCCAAATGCTTCATTATCCTACTGAGGCCCCATTTGAATTGTCGAGAGAATATAATGAGGCACAAGAATCTCTGACTTTTCCAGGGACTAGGGACTTTTGTTCTTGGTTTGGGCCATTTTCATATTTCATCTGATTTTTTAAAAAAAATATTGAAATGAGAGATTTCCATTAAATATTTGTAAATCAAGTTATATGACTAATGATAAAATATCTCTTAATCAGTAATAATCACTCTTTCCTTGATTGCTCATGGCTTATGTTCTTGATTCCTCTCCTCTTCTTCTGAACCTTTACTCTGTTTGAGGGAAACAGCTTGAAAAACTTCTCATTCATGCCATTTTTGAGGGAAGGGAGAATAAAGTGCTTTCTTTCTCCCCATTTTTCTCATTTGCTACCTCCTTTCCTTTGCCTCTTCTCAAGTGAAGTACTAATACCGCTTTACAAGGCCTTGGTAAGGCCACACCTGGAATACTGCATCCAGTTTTGGTCACCATGATGTAAAAAAGATGTTGAGACTCTAGAAAGGGTGCAGAGAAGAGCAACCAAGATGATTGGGGGGCTGGAGGCTAAAACATATAGGGAACGGTTGCTGGAATTGGGTAAGTGTAGTTTAATGAAAAGAAGAGTGAGGGGTGACATGATAGCAGTGTTCCAATATCTCAGGGGCTGCCCCAAAGAAGAGGGAATCAAGCTATTTTCCAAAGCACCTGAAAGCAGGACAAGAAGCAACGGATGGAAACTAGTCAAGGAGAGAAGCAACCTAGAACTAAGGAGAAATATCTTGACAGTTAGAACAATTAACAGTTAGAAAAACCTGCCTCCAGAAGTGTTGGATGCTCCAACACTGGAGGTTCTTAAGAAGAGACTGGACAGCCATTTGCCTGAAATGGTATAAGGTTTCCTGCCTGAGCAGGGGGTTGGACTAGATGACCTCCAGGGTCCCTTCCAACTTTATTATTATTATTATTATTATTATTATTATTATTATTATTATTATTATTATTATTATTATTATTATTATTATTATTATTATTATTATTATTATTATTATTATGGCTTTGGCTGGTGTACAAGCATGAAATAATGTTGATTGTAACAACAATAATAACAGTAACAAATATCAAATAGATAAAACAGAAAGGTAAAATATAATGTGACAACCAAGCACAGAATAAGACAAAACTTACAGTGGGGGGCTCCCAGTAAAACTGACCAAACTGACTAGCAGGAAATACCCCAGAAGACAAGCTCAGGATAAAAAAAAAACTTGACAAATTGAACAAGGTGGCCCTATCCAAGATAATGAAATTCAATGTGGAAAGAAGCAAGACTTTACACTTAGGCAGGAAAAACCAAAGTACAAATATAGATTAGGTGAAACCTGGCTCAAAAACAGTAAATGTGAGAGGGACAGAATAAAAGGGACCTTGGAGGTCTTCTAGTCCAGGGGTGTCAAACTCAATTTCATTGAGGGCCGCATCAGCATTGCGGTTACCCTCAGGGGGCCGGGTGGGTATGGCCAGGGTGGGTGTGGCCTACTGGCTGGGCGTGGCTAGATTGCATATGGCCTACTGGGTGGGCATGGCTAGAGTGCGTATGGCCTACTGGGTGGGCGTGGCTAGATTGCATATGGCCTACTGGGTGGGCGTGGCTAGAGTGCATATGGCCTACTGGGTGGGTGTGGCTAGAGTGCATATGGCCTACTGGGTGGGCGTGGCTAGAGTGCGTATGGCCTACTGGGTGGGCGTGGCCAGCTCTACATCGTTCGCATCAAGGGTGCCTATGGGGGCCTGGGCAGGACTGGGACAGATCTGGGGGTCTCTGGCAGGAGGAGGGTCTCTGGGCCAGGGCCAAGGCAGTGGGGGCCGTTCCCTCACTGTTTCCAGGATGGCTTCGCAGGCTGCATGAAACCACTTCGTGGGCCGGATCCGGCCCTCAGGCCTTGTGTTTGACATGTCTGTTCTAGTCTAAACCCCTGGTCAGGCAGGAAACCCTATCCCACTTTGAAGTCCTAGTGGACAATCACCTAAAACGTAAGCTAGTTGTGTGCAGCAGCTGACAAAAAACTAATACAATACTTGGTTGCATAAACAGAGGCACAGATTCAAAATCAGGTGAAATATTAGTACCACTTTATAAATTCTTAATAAGACCACGCCTGGAATACTGTGTTCAGTTTTGGTTGCCCCATTACAAAAAAACAACATGTTGAGACTATGGAAAATGTACAAAGAAGAACAACTAAGATGATCAAAGGCCTGGAGACAAAATATATGAAAAATGGGTGCAGGACTTGGGTTTGGCTAGTCTAAAGAAAAGAAGAAAATGGGGGGAAAATGATAGCAGTATTCCAGTATTTGAGGGTTGCCAGAAAGAAGAGGGGGTCAACTTATTTTCCAAAGCACCAGAGGGCAGGACAAGAAACAATGGATGGAAACCAATCAAGGAGAGAAGCAACCTGGAATTAAGGAGAAACTTCCTAACAGTGAGAATAATTAACCAGTGGAACAGCTTGCCTTCAGACATTGTGGGCGTTCCATCACTGGACGTTTTTGAGAAGAGACTGAACAGTCACTTGTCTGAAATGGTATATGATCTCCTGCTTGACCAGGGGGCTGGACTAGAACACCTTCAAGGTCCCTTCCAGCTCTATTCTGATTCTGATTCACTTGATATTTAGTAAAAGTATACCTTTTACCCAAATGGAGTTGAGAGTCTTTCTTTCTTTTCTAAGAACCCAAGTTCGGGCAGGTGTGAATAAATAAATAAATAATGAGATGCATCATATCTACCAGCACTGCTGCATTCTGAACCAATTAAAGTTTCCAAATGATTTTCATGGCAGCCCCATTGAGACCAATCAGAAGGTAAGCAAGATGTAAGACAGCCACCATGAGGAATGAGTTCAATGGACATACAACACACAGTTGTGTAAAGGCTCCTCTGGCTACAGCTGCCACCTGCTCTTTGAGTTGTGCATAAGTCCTGAACAAGAATTGTCCAGACCCAAAAGTGGCAATTCTGCAACTCCAGGATCTTAGGGACACAAAATATACTGCTCAAAAAAATAAAGGGAACACTTAAACAACACAATGTACTGTATTTAATAGTAGGATGTCTTATCTTGTGTTCCCTTTATTTTTTTGAGCAGTATACATAACTACTCAATACATAGAATGAAGGCTACTGCTAAGCTTGTAAGCCGCCCTGAGTCTTCGGAGAAGGGCGGGATATAAATGGAATTAAAATTAAAATAAAATTTTTTTTAGCATGATTGAAAGCTGCATCTTGTTCTTTCCCATCCAGATCCTCACAACCTCCAAACACTGGGAAAGGATCTTGGATGGCTGGGGACAGACATGCATAGTTGGGTATCATTGACATATTGATGTTGGCAGACCCCAAAGTGACAAATGACTTCATTGGTGTCTTCTAAAATGAGGTAGGAAGAAGACAGAGTCTGAGGCACCCCAGAAAGCAGAGGTCTATGGCTGAAAGGGTCTACGCCCTTTCCCCACCAGCACGGGCCAGAGGAAGGAGAAGGAGAACCATCAGAGAACCATCACCAACCAACTCAGCAGTTCCAGAAGAATATCATCATGGATGGAATTGGAAGATGTGGATGAGAGATGAAAGGAAAAGGTGGAGGGTTTTACAGGTTGAAGTGCCCACATGATTGCTTTTTCTTGTCTTTCTCTCTCTTTTTCTTCCCTGTGCTGATTATTTGGTCCTTGGATTCCCATAACAGGCTCTTCTTAACAAGGGAGAACCAGCTGTTTCTGATCCCTTATACCAGACATGTCAAACACAAGGCCCGGGGGCCAGATCCGGCCCGGGAAGTAGTTTCATGTGGCCCGTGAAGCCATCCTGGAAACAGTGAGGGAACGGCCCTCACTGCCTTGGCCCTGGCCCAGAGACCCTCCTCCTGCCAGAGAACCCCAGATCTGTCCCACTCCTGCCCAGGCCCCCATAGGCACCCTTGATGCGAATGATGTAGAGCTGGCCACACCCACCCAGTAGACCATACACACTCTAGCCACGCCCACCCTGGCCACGCCCACCCTGGCCACACCCACCCGGCCCCCTGAGGGCAACCGCAATGCTGATGCGGCCCTCAATGAAATTGAGTTTGACACCCCTGTCTTACACCTTCACTCAAATCCCTCTCTCAAAGGAGAAGTAAGCCTTCACTAGTCACAATCCCTTCTGACTACTATTTTACATTTCCCTCCCTGTCTATCTCAGGGGTTCCCACAAAGAAGAGGGACTCTCCAAAGCACCTGAGGGCATGACAAGAAACAGTGAATGGAAACTAACCAAGGAGAGAAGCAACCTGGAACTAGGGAGAGATTTCCTGACAGTTAGAAAAATTAACCAGTGGAACAACTTGCCTCCAGAAATTGTGGATGCTCCAATACTTCCATATTTAAAAAGAGACCAGTCAATCATTTGTCTGAAATGGTATAGGTTCTTCTGCCTGAGCAGGGGGTTGGACTAGAAGACCTACAAGGTCCCTTCCAATTCTGTTCTGTTCTGTTCTGTCCTGTGCTGTCCTGTCCTGTCCTCTGTTCTATCCTATCCTATCCTATCCTATCCTATCCTATCCTATCCTATCCTATCCTATCCTATCCTATCCTATCCTATCCTATCCTATCCTATTCATAGAAACTGACACCACTTCATTCATTTTTATTTTTTTTTCTTTCTGCACTTTTTTCTTTCCTTCTTTTACTCTTTGCAAATTAGTGTTTGCATTTATGGGTGTTTTTTTTTGCAAAACTTTTAATAAAAAATATATTTTATAGAGGTCAAGCAAGGCAAGGAAACTAGAGCTGGAAAAGGAATTGCAGTGGGTGGGGCTAATTGTTTTTGATTGGCAGGGATCACTCCACCAATCAGGATGTCCAACCCAACAAGGGGAACAGAAATGTATTGGAGGGAAAGATAAGCATGAGGACAGGGAGATACAGGTAGTCTTTGAGTCACAACAGTTTGTTTACTGACCATTCAAAGTTACAACGGCACTGAAAAAGGGAGTTACAGTATGACAGTGTTTCACACTTGCGACCGTTCCAGCATCCCCATGGTCACATGATCAAAATTCAGATGCTTGGCAACTGGCTCATATTTATAAGGGTCATGTGATCCCCTTTTACGAACGTCTGACAAGCAAAGTCAATGAGGAAGGCAGATTCACTTAAGAACTGGGTTACTAGCTTTACAACTGCAGTGACTCATTTCATTACAGTGTCTCGAAAGGTCATAAAATGGAGCAAAATTCACTTAACAAATGTCTCACTTAGCAACACAAATTTGGGGGTCAATTGTAGTCGTAAGACAAGGACTACCTGTATAGGGTTTTTCAAAGGGGTTTCCCATTAACATGTGTAAAGAGCCCATTTGATGTAGTGGTTAAAGCACCAGGCTAGAAACCGGAAGACCATGAATTGTAGTTTAGCTCAGGCATGGAAACTGGTTGATGGAATGGAATGGAATGGAATGGAATGGAATGGAATGGAATAGAATAGAATAGAATAGAATAGAAAATACGGAATGGAATGGAGAATAGAATAGAATAGAATAGAATAGAATAGAATAGAATAGAATAGAATAGAATAGAATAGAATAGAATAGAATAGAATAGAATAGAATAGAATAGAATAGAATAGAATAGAATAGAATAGAATAGAATGGAGGAATAGAATAGAATAGAATAGAATAGAATAGAATAGAATAGAATAGAATAGAATAGAATAGAATAGAATAGAATAGAATAGAATAGAATAGAATAGAATAGAAGGGACCTTGGAGGTCTTCTAGTCCAGCCCCCCACTCAAGCAGGAGAACCTAAACCATCTCAGACAAGTGACTGTCCAGTCTCTTCTTAAAAACCTCCAGTGATGGAGCATCCACAACTTCTGAAGGCAACTTCTGTTCCACTGGTTAATTGTCCTCACTGTCAGGAACTTTCTCCTTAATTTGAGCTTGCGTCTCTCTTTGATCAGTTTCCAACCATTTTTTCTTCGCCTTCCCTCTGGTGCTTTGGTGAATAACATGACGCCCTGTCCCTCTCAGCCTAGGCAAGGAAAAATTATTTCTGAAAAACTTGCCTAGAAAACTGCAGGGCCCAGCAGTTGCCAGGAGTCAAGACTGTCTCCTGGCAACGGACAACCATCATAACAATAGATGCATGCTAAGACTAGTTTGAATCCACATTCAGTGCCACAATCCTATGGAGCCAGGGGACCTTTCATCTGGGCCTGCTTGGGTGCAAAAGACCAGTGACTCACTCTCACCTGCTACCTTTACAATTAATAAATTATAATTTGGTTTCTGGCTGGTTATTGTCTCTGTTAAGTGAGCTTTTCTACCAAGATGCAAACTTGGAGTTCATTCTGGACTGAGGTCTTCTGATCCACAGAGGTATCAGGTCAACATCTGACAGCTGGGGCTAAAAACTCCCCTGACTGTCCTGGTTAGATGACAAGAGTTTGGATCTGTGTCAAAGTAGGAATAAACAGGATTAGTTCAGTCCATAACATGAGAGTCGGCCGCAGGTGCAGTTGCACAAATAACCTTTTTCTCCTGTTACATGTCAAAGGAGCTTGGAACTGTGCCAGGATTTCTTGCCTCTATTATTAAAAAACAATTAGGTGTTTTTTTGCCATTGTAAGTTTGGCCAGGTGGGACCACAGGGACTAAAGTTGAGAGCCAAACTCTCCTTGCTCTCTTCCACCATGGCAACAACCGATTTCTTTGCATCCTCTTAATTAATACTTTGAATCCCACTATAATTATGCTTTGGAAAAACTCTTCAGGGTAAAAAAAAAAGTTCACTAAACTGAGATTAGTTCATTTCTCACAAAGTGCCTAGAACTTTTTAGGAATTGAGTGGGGGGGTGTATTTATCAAGGTTTGAGCTCTGCCTTCTAACTGTACCTTCCATTTGAACTTTATTTATCATTCATTTATTTGCTTTTATTCTTCAGGAGCTAAAGGCAGCATTCATAGTGCTTCTTTCTTCTTTCTCTTTTTTTCCTACAATACTAACTTTGTGTGGTGCTTTGTGTTGAGTGAAGTGACTGGTCCAAAATCACCTATCTAAGGGTGCAGTAGAACTCAGCTCTTACATATTTAGAGATCACAAACTTGACAAAAGATTTCTCCTTAAGCCTCAGTATTGCGATGTGATCTAGTTTGAATGACGTGTAAAACAATCTTCTCTCTATATTTCCAAAGAAACATGGACAACTTTGGGGAATCCCTGGCCAAAAAGTATCAGTTTTATCCTGTTTCAAGTTCCTTTTATTTACATTGAGGCTTTAGTACAAATACAATGCAAAGCATATTATAAAGCTGTATACCCTTTCTCAGAATTAATTTTTGTTGGAATTTAGAAAATAATGCAATGTTTGAAATGAATCAGGAGTTTTTTTAAGTTGTGCAAAACAAATTTGGGCTCTGTCTTTGTCTCATAAATTGACCACTGGATTTGACATGGAAATGTAATGGACACAGGGAAAAACAGAATAACAGAATTCAAAGGGCTCTTGGAGGTCTTCTAGTCTAACCCCCTCTGCTTGAGCAGGAAACTGTATACCATTTCAGACAAATGGTTGTCCAATATCTTCTTAGAAACCTCCAGTATTGGAGCATTCGTAGCTTCTGGAGACAAGTCATTACACAGATCAATTGTTCTAACTGTCAGGAAATTCCTCCTTAGTTCTAGGTTGCTTTTCTAATCAACTAACTTTGATTAGTTTCCACCCGTTGCTTCTTATTCTGCCTTCAGGTGCTTTGGAGAATAGCTTGACTCCCTGTTTGTGGCAGCCCCTGAGATATTGGAAAACTGCTATCATGGCATCCCTTGTTCTTCTTTTCATTAAACTAGACATATCCAGTTCTTGCAACTGTTCTTCATATGTTTTGGCCTCTGGTCCCCTAATCATCTTTGTTATATGTTAAAATAACATTTTAAACTAACAGAAAATACCAAAAGAAGTACATGTAAGGTTAGTTAAAAAATCAATTCGGGATGAGCTTCTGCATAGATCTAGAGAGGAACCATTAGAATTTCGGGGCCAACCAATCACCATCCTTAAACAGATACCTAAAAGGATGAGGGATCTGAGACGCGGCTATCAATTCTTAACATCCAAACTAATAAGAGAAAATGTAAACTTTAGATGGCTAACTCCAGAGGGTATTCTAGTTACGTGGCAGGATAGAAGGCATAGACTGGACACGATAGAGAAGGCAGAAGATTTTTACAAACGCCACTTCCATAGCCAAGAGGAAGTAGATTTAGAAGATCAAGATGGAAGGGAGGTAAGAGAAAGAGATACAATACGTGTGGCAATGGATGGGAAGATCTTAGCTACAGAGGATAGAAGGAACAAATCCGGTGAGTTAACAGAGAAACATGGAACTAGAGACAAGGAAGAGAGAGAGCCCCGAATCACGAGATCCACAAAAACCAGAAATAAGTAAGATGAAGGGAGGTGAGTGTAGTATTATGTCTGTGAATATTAATGGATTGAATTCGCCAGTGAAAAGGCGGAAATTTTTTAATAGGCTTATTCACCAACAATTGGATATCGTGGCAATACAAGAAGTCCATATAAAGGAACAACAAAAATATTTGTTAGTACAACCAAGAATAGGGAACCTATTCGTTTCCTTAGACCGACACAAGAAAAAGAGAGGAGTGGCACTATATGTAAACCCAAAATTGACTGCAAAACAAATTTATAACGATAAAGAGGGTAGAATACTGATAGTCGAGGTTATAATAAATCACAGGAAGGTCATGATGGTAGAGATATATGCCCCAAACCATAACCAAGAACAATTTTTCAAAACACTTCACAATAAGATATGTAGCATTGATTATGAGGAGATTTGTTTAATAGGAGATTTTAATGCTATCCTAGATATAAATTTGGATTATATGGGAAAGACGCTTAGGAAAAAGAAGAGAAGAACTCTACCGAGATCTTTTCTTAACTTGGCTGAGGAACTAAATATCCAAGATGTCTGGAGGGAAAGAAATCGTAAGGCTAGACAATATACATATTACTCCAACCGACATAACTCATGGTCTAGAATAGACATGGTATGGATGACGAAAGAAATTAGTTCAGAAATAGACGAGGTACATATAGCGACAGGTACTTGGGCAGATCACAATCCTATTAAACTTATCTGGAAAGGTTCCAAAAAAATACCCAGATGGACGCTTCAAAGAGCAATTTTAAAAGAAGACGAATTCAAATCTAAGATGGAGAGAGAACTAAGTTTTTTCTTTAAGGAAAATAAAGCTATAGACACCTCAGTACAAAACAATTGGGATACAGCTAAGGCAATGATGAGAGGGGTAGCGAGGGCATATATGGTATATAAAAACAAGGGGAAAAGACAACAACGGGAAAGATTAGAAGAGGAATATAAGAGCTTAGAAGTTACACTCCAACAAGATCCACAAAAAGAGAATATCAAGCAATCTATGGATCTGATTAAACACAAACTTAACATTCTAGACAAAGAGAAATTAGCACAACAATTGAGAAACACGAAACAAAATTTTTTTGAAAATGCAAATAAACCGGGCCGGTGGCTCGCATATAAATTGGGAAAACAAAAGGGGAAAAACTGGATTCACGAACTACGAGATGAGGAAGGGAGAATATTCCACCAGGAGGAAAAAAAAAATTATAGCCCAGGAATTTTACGAACGTTTATACAAAGAAGATAGTCAGGCAAGTGTGGAGAAAATGGAGGAATATTTTCAAAGAGCCAAACTACCTAAGGTCACAGAAGATACCAGAAATAAGTTAAACGAGGAAATTCGACTATCTGAGGTGATAAAAGCTATTAATGCACAAAAGAATAATAAAGCATCGGGACCCGACGGTCTTCCATCAGAAATTTATAAAGAATTACAAAATATCCTAGCTCAACCCCTAGTGGAGGTATTTAACGCAGTATTAGAAGGCGCAAGGACGCCTAAATCTTGGCTAGAGGCAAACATAACCCTTATTCCGAAAGATAACACAGACCATACATTAATCCAAAATTACAGACCCATATCACTTCTCAACTCGGACTACAAGATATTTACATCAATTATAGCGGAACGATTGAAACGATTTCTGAATGATTTCATACACGCAGATCAAAATGGTTTTCTCGCTAAGAGACACACTAAGCACAACATTAGAATAATATTAGATACATTGGAGTACTATGAATTACATAGCGAACAACAGATGGCATTACTTTTCTTAGACGCCCAAAAGGCATTCGACAATGTGAAATGGTCTTTTTTGTGCCAACAGCTTAGCTTTATGAATATGGGTGAAAAATTTATAAATATAATTAGGGCAATTTATGACAATCAGGAAGCAAAAATAATTATTAATGGGGAAGCATCTAGCAAGTTTCAAATTCAAAAGGGAACACGGCAAGGCTGCCCCTTATCACCATTGCTGTTTATATTGACTCTTGAAGTATTAACGAGAACTATAAGAAACGACCCAAAGATAAAAGGATTAACCATTAAAAAGGAAACCTTTAAATTGCAAGCTTTCGCGGACGATCTGGTTTTTATTATGGAGGATCCATGTCAGACGGGACCAAAGCTATTGGAAGAATTATCTAAATATGGTGAGGTTGCCGGACTGCGAATAAATAGAAATAAGACCAAGATGATTGTTAAAAATATGACCAATAAACAAAAAGGTAATCTGGCCGAAATCATGGATATAGAAATAGTCAAGAAAATAAAATATCTAGGGATTAACATTACGGCTAGATGCACTTCACTCAAAAAGGATAATTATGATAATGTAGTGAACCAAATAAAAGGTGATCTGGAAAGATGGGGAAACCTAAAACTCTCATTATTGGGAAGAATCGCTGTCATTAAGATGAATATTCTGCCTAAAATCCTGTTTCTGTTTCAGAATATCCCAATTCAACTCGACTCTAAATTTTTTCGAAATTTGGATAAATTATCACTAAATTTTATTTGGCAGGGGAAAAAACCAAGAATTAAATTGAAATATTTACAAGACACGAAGGAAAATGGGGGTTTTGGATTGCCAGACTGGGAATTATATTACCACGCCGCGGCCCTGAGCTGGATTAGAGAATGGGTAATCTTGAGAAATAGAAGACTATTAACTTTAGAGGGTCACGATTTGCAATATGGCTGGCATGCTTTCCTATGGACGGAGAAACAAGGTCTTTTCTCGCATTTTCAAAGACACCGGATCAGGCAAGCGCTACTTAATACTTGGAAAAAAATTAGATCTCACAATTACACCAAAATACCGGTCTGGCTATCCACCCTTGAAGCGATAGTTTACCCAAATCTGTTTGATTTGGGTAACATAATCTCATACAAGGATATTCTGAATGAGGAGGGGGAATTGAAACTTAGGAATGAACTAGAATTACAAGGTATAAAACTCGATTGGTGGGCCTACTTACAAATCCAATCGAGATTTAGGAAGGATAAAAATGAATGGGGGATATATACCTCTGAAACAGCATTGGACAAAATATTATTGGGACCGGACTCTAAACAAATAAGGAATTTTTATAAATTACTTTTGGGATATAAGCTGTTTGAAGAGCAAGTGAAAGACCCCATGTTGACCTGGGCTAACAATTTAGGACATAACATCGACCTAGATACTTGGCAAACAATTTGGGATAGGAATAAAAGGATAACACTGGCCTCATCGTATAAAGAAAATTTATTTAAAATGTTTTACCGATGGCATCTTCCCCCAGCCCGCTTAGCAAAAATGTACACAACAGCATCTCCCAAATGTTGGAAGTGTTCTGAAGAGATAGGCACATACTTCCACACGTGGTGGTCTTGCAGTAAAACACAAAAATTTTGGAGAATGATTTGGATTTGGCTGAAAGAAATATTGAAACAAGATCTGGAGTTTAGTCCAGAACTTTTCTTGTTGGGAATCACGAAAGAGAAATATCCTAAAGATGTGCTATACTTAACGATCCATATTATCACAGCAGCTAGAATATCATTTGCGCAAAAATGGAAAAAGAATGAGATCCCAGGACAAAAAGAGGTTATTAGGAAAATTTGGGATTGCGCTGAAATGGACAAATTAACTTTGGAATTAAAGAATAAAGATCAATCAGACTATTATAGAATTTGGAACAAATTGTATCTTTGGATGGATAAAAAGAAAGGTCTCTATTAGGTTTTACAGACTAGCTCACTGTTTTAAATATTGTGGTATTTCACCGATTTGTAATCTAAGTGTATTTAAGTGTATTTTTGATGTACATATATACATGTATATATATATATTTAAACATTGTAGACAAAAAGGTTTGTCAGCTCGCTGGTACTGTGTCCAATGTTTTTAAATAATAAATTTAATAAAAAAAAATATATATAAAAAAAAGAAAATACCAAAAAATCAATAAAAAATAAATTAGACCACATAGTTTTACTCCCCACAATAATATCTATAATCAAATAACTGTACTCATAAATACAATGGATATATTTATTAATAATTCCTAGATATTTACTGCACTTAAAAAAATGTCCTATTTTTTCCAAAGAGTATCTGGCCTGCATCCACATTCTTTCTTATTTCCCAATTTGAAAATATATAAATAATCCATATCCTGGTAATTGCATGAGGGAATGATGTTGAGAGATAGGAGGCAGAGCTCCAGACTCAACAACTGGCATTAAAAGATATCTCAGTCCACAGAAGGAGGAAATGTGTTGGTCCTGGCTTATATTCCATAGAACAAGGGTCTTCAAACTTGGCCCTTTTATGACTTGTGGACTTCAACTCCCAGAATTCCTCAGCCAGGCAAGTCTTGATACATCGCTCGGTTCATAGAATTTGCCAACTCTTGAAATGCACAAAATGCAGCTGCTGCCGTCAGATAATCCTGAGTCCCTGCTAAACAGCCTCTCTTTTGGGGTCTGTTTTAAGCAAAGACACTTTGGAGCCTTCCCAGAGGACCCTTTTTGAATAGAGGACGGGGCCTATGGTGAGGTTTTTCTCTCTCTAGTGAAGTGGTTCTTCACCTCAGCAGCTTTAAGATGTGTGGACTACAGTGCCTGTATTCCCCAGCCAACAAAGGGACATTATTAAAGTCAGCCTATCTTAAAACACAGGGACACGGTGGCTCAGTGGGTTAGGATGCTGAGCTTGTTGATCAGAAGGTCGGCAGTTTGGTGGGTCGAATCCCGAGTGCCGCGTAACAGAGTGAGCGCCTGTTACTCGTCCCAGCTTCTGCCAACCTAGCAGTTTGAAAGCACGTAAAAATGCAAGTATAAAAATAGGGACCACTACGGTGGGAAGGTAACAGCGTTCCGTGCGCCTTTGGCGTCTTAGTAATGCCAGCCACATGACCACGGAGACGTCCTCGGACAAGCGCTGGCTCTTCGGCTTTGAAACGGAGATGAGCACTGGCCCCTAGAGTCAGAAACGACTAGCACGCATGTGCGGGGGAACCTTTACCTTTATCTTAAAATATGCTGCCTGGGGAGTTATGGGATTGAAGTCCACCTAGCTTAAAGTTATGAGGGTACGAAATGCTGCTGTAGTGGTAGTTTCTGTCCCTGAAAGTTGTGACTCATCAAATATTCCCTGCCTCAGATGCAATTTCGCTGGTAAGCTGGATTTCCTCCCTCCCTTTTTCCAGAGATTCTTTTATTGAGTCATGTTCACATACCCAGGAATATTTTTTTCCAAACAATCCAATTGAAAATATTTCACGGATTTAAAGTCTTTCATCCCAAATGACGTGTCTACTACAGGACCAATCCTTTCCTATTGAAGAAGGAATGAATTCATTTTTATCGTATATGAGACGGCAGAGATGCCCTTTGTTTCCATTGTAGAATGCAGTTGGTGAGAAAGATATAACAAAACTAATGCTAAGTAGCTCTTTCACTATCTTCTCCCCTTTTTTTCTGATTTATTTATTGATTTAATTTATGTGCCACCCATCTTTGTCCAGGGATGACTCTGGGTGGCTTAAAAACATTTAAACTACTAAACCTTAAAATAATAAAGAAAAAAAAATAACAACAGCAATAAATAGTGTTAAAGAAGGGGAAGAGGGGAACACAAAGCACAGAGGGAGAAGTGGGGGTCTTTCTTAATCCAATAGCCACCTCCAGAATGGCCCTGGCCAGCTGACAGAGCCAGGCCTTCAGGCTCTAATGGAAGGTCAAAATGGTGCGTGGGGATCTCACATCGTGTGTGTGTGTGTCATGAGGTTCCAAAGAGCAGGAGCCATTGCAGAACAAGCTCTTCTCTTAGACCCCATCAACCAAAATTCCTTGACTGATGGGGTCCGCAGCATGACCCCTCTGGCAGCACAGGTGGGATGGGCCAATCCCATTGGGGTGAGAGAGTTCTTCAGATAAAGGAATGGTTGCTGGAATTGGGTACGTCCAGTTTAATGAAGAGAAGGACAAAGGGTGACATGATAGAAGTCTTCCAATATCTGGGGAGCTGCCACAAAGAAGAGGCAGTCAAGCTATTCTCCAAAGCACCTGAAGGCAGGACAAGAAGCAACGGATGAAAACTGATCAAGGAGAAAAGCAATCTAGAACTAAGGAGGAATTTCCTAACAGTCAGAACATTTAACCAGTGGAACCACCTGCCTCCAGAAGCTGTGAATGCTCCAACACTGGAAGTTTTTAAGAAACTGGACAGCCATTTGTTTGAAATGGTATAGAATGAATGAACCTTTATTGTCAAAGTACTCAATGTATACATTGAGATTGGCTGAGCTTCCCTTTGTGCCCCTCTTCCTGCCTGAGCAGGGGATTGGACTAGATGACCTCCAAGGTCCCTTCCAATATTATTATTATTATTATTATTATTATTATTATTATTATTATTATTATTATTATTATTGTTGTTGTTGTTGTTGTTGTTGTTGTTGTTGTTGTTGTTGTTGTTATTATTATTATTATTATTATTATTATTATTATTATTATTATTATTATTATTATTGAAATATTCCTCAAGGGAAGCCTAGATTACACTTAGGAACAGAATGAGGCAAAATTAGAAAACTAAGGCTGTGGTGATCTAGGGATCTGTCCATATTAGCAATATAATATTCTGGGAACTAATAATGTCTTTCATTTTTTAACCATTTTCCTCCAATCTAGCATGGCACTTTCGGCCCTGTAGTTTCCATCAACAAATTTGGTTCAATCCTTTTCTTAGCCAATTTTGCATTGAAAAATTACAGGAGGATTCTTGTACTTTGCCGTGGGCAGAAACACAACCTCTGTTTTTTAGTTACAATTTGAACATGGATGGTGTAATAACTGTGCATGATGCAATGGAAGATTAACATTTCCACATAAATCTTGTAACAATAGAGGCATTGGGTTTGGGCAATGAGGCCCGTGAATTAAGATATTAAAATGTGGCAGTGGAGCGGATTAAAGCTACTTAGAAAAACAGCAAGGACCAAAAGACCGGAGAAGCAAAGAAGATGTATCTCCTTTTAATGTTTGCTGTGACTTTTATGCTTTCTGCACAGGAGGTAAGGCTAAATTTTGTGGGTTTCAATAGCCTTTCATCTGGGGTGTCTGCAAATGTGTATGCATTTTGTTGAGCTTGTCACCATGCGTTAACAGAATTCTTGATGAAGGGATTAAAAAAAATCAGGCAGAGGGCTTTGAGTATTCAGTCTTTTAATCACTGGAAATTCAACTGTACCAGTGGTTCTGAATTCAAGGTGGCTTTCTCTTCTCTTGGCTGGCTATCTCAATGTTCACCTTAGCCTGAGAGATTGTTGTTGTTGTTGTTAGTTGCGAAGTCGTGTCCGACCCATCGCGACTCCATGGACCACGTTCCTCCAGGCCTTCCTGTCCTCTACCATCTTCTGGAGTCCATTTAAGCTCACGCCTACTGCTTCGGTGACTCCATCCAGCCACCTCATTCTCCGTCGTCCCCTTCTTCTCTCGCCTTCAACCTTTCCCAGCGTGAGGCTCTTCTCCAGCGAGTCCTTCCTTCTCATTAGGTGGCCAAAGGATTTGAGTTTGAGCCTGAGAGATAGAGATACTGTAAACTCTTGTTGGACTTACTGAGTTGGACCAATGAAGAAGACTGAGAATTTCTTTGATTAGAAAGATATCAGCAACTGTGCAAGGTATGGGAAGACTTTGAAATGAATCTAAGTTGGGTAGTGTATGTAGTTGTATTATTGTAACCATCTAACAAAGCTTAATGTTTGATGTTTAATACACATGTTGTGTTGAGGTTTAGTTGGATACCAAAAAGCCCTTTATATTGAAGACCTGAAGACCTGGCTCTTCGAGCTTTCCGGCCAGGACTGAGAACTTTTAATTTTTAACCTATTGTAATTGGGGTTTTAATTAGAGTTTAGGGTTTTAGATTTAATCAAGGATAATTTAATTTATTTTAATTTGTTATTAACTTTTGTATTGTTACATTGTCTTAATTGCCTTGTGAACCGCCCTGGGTCCTACGGGAGAAGGGCAGTATTATAAATAATAATAATAATAATAATAATAATAATAATAATAATAATAATAATAATAATAATAATAATAATAATAATTTACTTGGCTGCATCAGCAAAAACATTGAGGCAATGCTTGGAAGAAGGACCACAGTAGTGGGGGAGGACAGATCCCTTTTTATGGTTTTCATTCTGCATCAGACTCTCATCGGCTTTGCTGGTGGCAGGAACAGGATGTAGCAATTTCTCAATTGCTACCAGATTCATTTTCCCCACTGCTCCTGATCCAAATTTAATTGGTTTGGTCCATTTTGTTTATTTGTTTATTTATTTATTTATTAAATTTTTATACCGCCCTTCTCCCGAAGGACTCAGGGCGGTGTACAGGGCAATAAATATCGAAATATAAATACAAAAGTTAAAAAAAGATTAAATAATTATGCCCAATATAATACAGTAATTAAAACTATGTTAAAATCAAATCCAAACCCCAAACCCATCAGACCAGGCCGTATTGTTCAAATAGATAGGTTTTCAGATCGCATCGGAAGGAGCGAAGGTCAGGGGCCATCCGGAGCTCAACCGGCAAGCGGTTCCATAGGTTTGGCGCACCCCCAGAGAATGCCCTCCCCCTGGGGGCCACCAATCAACATTCTCTGATTGGAGGCACCCTGGGGAGGCCCACTCTGTGGGAGCACACTGGATGGAGGGAGGTTGACGCCGGCACCAGGTTTAGACCCAGTCCCAGTGTTTAAAGAAAGAAATTGGAGGAGATAGTGAAGGGAAGAGTTGTCTTAGCTTTCATTGATATCTGGCCAATAATATACTGATCTTACAAGAAAAAGAGAAATCCCAAGTTCTTAGGCAAAGAGAGAGATAATCTATCCATCTGTGTCTTGATATCCATTTACAAATAAATACAGGTAATAATCAATTGATGACCATTTCTCTAAACATGGTTTGAAGTTACAATGGTGATGGAAAAAGTGTCTTATGACCTGTTCTCAAAATTACAATCCTCACGCCATCCCTGTAGTCATGTGATTGCAGTTTGAGTGCCCTGGCAGCCAACTTGCATTTATGATGGTTGCAATAGTCCCAAAGTCATGTGACTGTGATTTGGAACCTTCCCAACCGGCTTTATATAATCAAAGTCAAAGGGGGAAGGTTTGTTTAATTATTGTGGTTGAAATGATCATAAAAATCAGGTCTGATCACATGATGTATCACTTAAAGACCTCATCTCTTATGCAATCCCAATTGTGGTTGTGGGTTGAGAATTACCTGCAATTAATATGTAAACGTATATAGATTTTGGTCACACACATTCAAATGAAGAATCCATACTAGAGAAAAAAGGAAGAAGGAGATGAAATGAGGTGAAGAAATCTTGGATGACTCCTCTGATGAGTATAGGCAATTGTGATTGCCTATTTAGGTTTAGAGGGATGCGGTGGCTCAGTGGGTTAGAACACTGAGCTTGTCAATCAGAAGGTCGGCAGTTTGGCGGGTTGAATCCCGAGTGCCACGTAACAGAGTGAGCACCTGTTACTCGTCCCAGCTTCTGCCAACCTAGCAGTTTGAAAGCACGTAAAAATGCAAGTAGAAAAATAGGGACCACTACGGTGGGAAGGTAACAGCGTTCCGTGCGCCTTTGGTGTCTAGTCATGCCGGTCACATGAGCACGGAGACGTCCTTGGACAAGTGCTGGCTCTTCGGCTTTGAAACAGAGATGAGCACTGGCCCCTAGAGTCGGAAACTGGATTGAAGCAGAGATAGAAATGTCCCTTCTGGTCAACATTAAATCACAAGGGATACCTCAATATTAGATCTCTCCTGCCCGAAGAAGCAATTTTGGGCCAGGCCATGTCTGAATGAAGCACTTGTCCATGTGTATGGTTTCCATTTCTTTAAATCCATTATTAGCAAGATCTTGCATCAGAAGGGTTTTCCATTCTAGGCATATTTTGAAAGACAGAAGGGAACCTTGAAGTTGTCCAAGGTATCGGTCAGAGAGAAAGCGAGCAATCATGTACTTTCCTTCTATGGTTGGGTGGGGACAGGAACCCCTTGTATAAATTTGGTGCTGGTAATGACCTACAAAGCCCTTCATGGCATGGGTCTGGAATACCTCAGGGAGCACCTGCGGCCGGCATCAACTTCCCTCTGCCCTGTGCGCTCCCACAGAGAGGGCTTCCTCAGGGTGCCACCGGTCAAAGAATGTCGACTGGTGGCCCCCAGGGGGAGGGCGTTCTCTGTGGGCACACCAGATTTATGGAACCATCTTCCGGTTGAGCTCCGGATGGCGCCCGACCTTCGCTCCTTTTGGCACGATCTAAAGACTTACCTGTTCGAACAAGCCGGCCTGGCCTGATGGGTGATGGGTTTGGGTTTTATTGTTTTTTATGTATTTTAACTTAACTTATTGTTATAGTTTTTGGGCATCTTGTTTAATCTTTTTTAACTTTTGTATTCTTGTTTTTTAACATGTATTGCCCTGTTCACCGCCCTGAGTCCTTCGGGAGAAGGGCGGTATACAAATATAATAATAATTAAAAAAAAATAAGAAGAGGCTCCTGATTTGTTTCTTATCTAAATATTTTATAGGGTTAGGGAGGGGGGAGGGTTTGCGTTCTTGGTTGGATTTTGGGGAGTGTCCACCATTCGCTGTTCAGGCCAGGCCTGGAATAGATCACGGTCGGACGGGGCTTTGGCGGGTTGCCTCCGGGGCCCCGGAGCGGGGTGTGGGAGTACCTATTCCCACGACGTTAGGGAATGGCAGCAGATGCTCGAACAGAGGGCCGTATCAATACCCAGGAGTGCGTCCCCATTGTCCTCATTGTCTTCAAGTGGTGATGCGCTCCAACCCTCTGGTTTTGTCCCGTGGTCCTGGGAACAGGGATGAGCAGCCACCTGAGCTCAGGCTTGTATATTTCAATGCCAGGTCTGTAGTTAATAAGGCCCCGCTCATCCGTGATTTGGTTGAGGAGGAGTGTGCGGACCTGGCTTGCATCACAGATTCTTCATTCTTCATCAACGATTTGGATGAGGGGATAGATGGGGAACTCATCAAATTTGCAGACAACACCAAGCTGGCAGAAATAGCCAATACTCCAGAAGATAGGCTTAAGATACAGGAGGATGTGGACAAACTCGAACACTGGGTGCTATCTAACAAAATGAAATTCAATGGTGAAAAAAGTAAGGTTCTACATTTAGGCAGGAAAAATCAAATGCACAGGTATAGTATAGGTGGTACTTTGCTCAATAGTAGTAACTGTGAGAGGGATCTCGGAGTCCTATTGGACAATCACTTAAATATGAACTACAGTGTGCTGCAGCTGCCTAAAAAGCCATCACAGTGCTAGGCTGCATTAACGGAGGGATAGAATCAAGATCAAGTGAAGTACTAATACCACTTTACAATGCCTTGGTAAGGCCACACCTGGAATATTGCATCCAGTTTTGGTCACCACGATGTAAAAAAGATGTCGAGACTCTAGAAAGAGTACAGAGAAGAGCAACAAAGATGATTGGGGGACTGAAGGCTAAAACATATACTGTAGGGAACAGTTGCTGGAATTGGGTATGTCTAATTTAATGAAGAGAAGGGTGAGGGGTGACATGATAGCAGTGTTCCTATATGTCAGGGGCTGCCACAAAGAAGAGGGAGTCAAGCTATTCTCCAAAGCCCCTGAAGGCAGGACAAGAAGCAACAAATGGAAACTAGTCAAGGAGAGAAGCAACCTAGAACTAAGGAGAAAGTTCCTGACAGTTAGAACAATTAATCAGTGGAACAACCTAACTCCAGAAGTGGTGAATGCTCCAACACTGGAAGTTTTTAAGAAGAGACTGGACAGCCATTTGTCTGAAACGGTATAGGGTTTCCTGCCTGAGCAGGGGGTTGGACTAGATGTCCTCCAAGGTCCCTTCCAACTTATGATGTTGTTGTTGTTGATGATGATGTATTTTAAACTATTATTGATATCTATAATACAAGGTGAAAAAAAAATGAATAGAAAAAGAAAAAGTAAAATAGTAGAGAAATTGCGTGAGTAAATAAATACATTAATTAAAAAAAGAAGTGGAACTCTGCCCCACCCACGAAAACTCAGAAAACTGTTCATTCAGATTTGGTTTTTTTGGCCTTAGCACTTTCTGTTGTGATAATAAATATGTGTTTCCTAACTGGAGTTAAACAATAATTCATGTATTTGATATCTACATTGGCATGGGTAGAACAGAGACGTCCTGGGTATCTTGAATCCTTACTTATTTCTATGCACACTGTGGTTGTGTGAATGTGGAAGAATGTTGAAAAGAGAAAGGAAAGGTAAAAAAAAAATCTCAGAATATTTATTAATTCATGTTTGTGTTTTTTGGTCCTGTCGCTCCAACTTTTAGTAAAAAAAAATATTTCTTTCCTATTTGGAGAATGCAGTCATTCATATGTGTCCTATGTAGCAACGAAACAGTTGGAGAAGTCATTTATGTTATTATATGAACATCAGTCTGATACCCTTATATTTCCCTTATAGGAAAATGGCAGTGAAATGATGGCAAAAATTATGGTAAGTAACCCATTGTTTACCATACTCTTTTATTTATTTATTTTATTTTATTTTATTTTATTTTAATTCCATTTATATCCCGCCCTTCTCTGAAGACTCAGGGCGGCTTACAAGCTTAGCAGTAGCCTTCATTCTATGTATATGCCTGCTTATTAGGGCTTTCGCACACACCCCAAGCGGCATTATTACAAAGTCAGCTTATTGCCCCCAACAATCTGGGTCCTCATTTTACCTACCTCGGAAGGATGGAAGGCTGAGTCGACCTTGAGCCTGGTGGGACTCGAACCTGCACTAATGGCAGGCAGCTGGTGTTACTTAAGGAGGCATTAGCCCACTGCTCCACCAAGGCTTATGAAGTTTTATGAAGTTAAGGTCTTTCTTAAGGTTATTTTGTTAGCTCCTTAGTGTTACGTTGCTCATAGAATGTACATATACTGGCTACTAATTCAATTCTCTGTTTATGGTTTGCATAATATATTAAATGACAAAGTGACAAAATAACCTGCACTCACCCAACTCAGTTCAACCACAAACCAATGTGTAAAAATCTAACTCAGATTACTACTGTCCAACTTTGAGGTGCTGTGCCAATGTAGCTGTTTGGGTTTTTATTGATGTGGTTAGATAATTAGCATGAATCTAGATTCACATTAAATAAAGACACATAGTGGGTATACCCCGAAGAGCTATAGCCCCAAGAGACATGTCTTCTAAAGTGGCGGTCTCCAACCTTTGTGGCTTGGCGGCCCAGCTGGAGGGGGAAGGGGAACTGGGTTGCGCAAACAGTGGCTGGCACACATGCACATAAGGGCCCGCCGACCCATCACTTATGGAAGTTGACCTGCACACATGTGTACACTCCGGCCAGCCACTCACATGGCCCAATTCTGAATAGGCTATAGCCAGGGGTTGGGGACCCCTGTATTAAAGGACAGATGCATTCCTATCTGAAGAAGGAAGGAATTCATTTTTATTATATATGAGATGGCAAACATAACATGGTTGGAGAAGATATGTTGTCATGTGAGAATAGAGTTGATAAACTTTTTTTCCATTGCAGAATGAAATTGGCGAGGAAGGTCGAGAACACATAATAGTAAGTAGCTCTTTGACCCATCTTTTTACTTTTTCATGTGAAATATCTTCCTTGCATGCAATCAAGCAGCCCATTTTGAATTCAACCCCACCAAAATTTAGCCGATCTGTACATAGCATTGAGCTATACCAAGGATATATTTTGGGGGATAGTTATTTTGTTTTATGATGAAATCTATAATACACAGTCTTAAAAAAAAAGACACTTCCACCTACCACCAGCATTTGGTGAGTGCCTGGGTGTGTGTGGAGTCTTTGAATGTTTTAGGATTCAGGATGGCCAAAATCATTTTTGAATGTTTTTTTGGACCAGAAAATGTTTTGAATTTAAGCTGACATGTTCTGTACCAGCCTGCTACCGGCCCTGCAGAAAAGGCAGGGACAACCCCTTTACAAACGGCAAGAGGCTGGAATTAAGCCTGCCAAATTTATTAACATAAAACAGAGCAAAACAAGACACCAACAATGAAACAGGAGCTATGAAACAGGAACTAATCAAGCGGTTGCCTTCAGCAAACCAGCCCTCCCACGCATTCCCCTTTTATACAGTTCAGGGCGTGGCTTCTCTCTGCCTCCTTCCGAGGTGCCCCATTGCCTTCCTCTGTTTACTCCTGATTGACTGCCTCCTGCGTCGGGCATCCTTGAACAGGGCCAGCTGTGGGTCATCTTCATCCACGCTGTCAGGCTCACACAGCTGGGTCTCCGTGCTGACCAGGTGGGAGGGGCCTGGCTGAGGGCTCTCATCAGCAAGATCTTCAACCCTCTGAGCAAGCTCTTCAACACCCCCCTCCTCCTCTGAGTTGTCCGACCCAACTGCCGAACCCACAGGCTGACCCTGAATCACAACATGACATTCTTGTAGCAGTTGAAAAAAGAATTGGAATGCTGTTGCGGGATTTTCAGAATAACACGGTTGGAAGTGACCTTAGAAGTCTTCTAGGTGGCGGCGCGGCGCCGGAGACAGCCCTTGCGGGCTGCCCGTGGCTCAGCTGTGTTATTTCCACCCGAAACAGCGCCGATCAGCTGTTCAGGTTGATTTGAAGCCCCCTCCTCGGGAGAAGAGGAGGGGGTGAGCCCCCAGGTAGGGGTTGAGTTCTCCGGGGCCGCCTGAGCTTAAAGCTTGGGCGGCTGAAGGATCGAACTCCCCCGTAGCCTGGGTTGCTCCCAGCTGGTCAGCGTCTCTGCTCCGCGATTTCTGGAGCGGAGCCAGGTGTTTGCGACCACCCCTGCCAGAAGGAAAGACCATGGAATAAAAGGAGCAGGCAGAGCGGTACAGGAGGAAAAGGTGAAGAGGACTTTTATTGCTGCTTTCTAGCTTAATGGATTTTATAAATTTAAAAGTGAAAGTGCGTAGTAAGTGAAAGTAAAGATGGCGGCTAAACCTCCCCCAAAAGCTCTTTGGAGTGCTGGAACTTCTCCGATGCAACAGTCATCATTGCAAGCGTTGCCTCTTCCTGATGTATTGACACCGAAGGATTTACAAGATGCTCTTGAAAAATATGCCCAGGTAATTCTGGAAACAATGGGTGATAAATTTGCAAAGATGGAGGAGAAATTGGAGAAATTGGAGGAGAGAATAGAAGAGAGGATGGAAGAGAAGTTCAGAGTGATGAAGGTAGACATTTTGTCTTCAGTGTATAGAGTGGCTGAATGTGTGGAAGATTTGGATGAAAAAGTGGAAGATTTGACTCAAAAGAATGCCATATTAGAAGCAAAAGTACTGGAGAATGAAGACTTAAGAGACAAAATGGACAGAGAACTGAGTCTTGCTCAATATTTCCAGATGCAGTATGCTGTTAGAATCAGAGGTTTAAAAGAGAATATTAAGGAAGACCTAAAGCAGCTGATTTCTGAGGCTCTGGAAGTAGTATTGAGTCAGCCAGCATCTGAAATAAAGGGATGCATGGATAAAGTGTTTCGTGTGAATTCATGGATTGCTAGACAGAGAAAGTTACCTAGAGATGTGGTGGTTTATTTTGCAAAGAGGGAAATTAGAGATGAAGTTATTCAAGCTGCCTATGGTACAAAAGTTGTGATTGCTGATCAAGAAGTTTTGGTTCTAAAAGAAATTCCTCCAAAGATTTTAAGGAGAAGGAAGGATTTTACATTTTTAGTGCAAGAGCTCAAGCAACGAGATATAAGGTTCAGATGGGAGATTCCAGTTGGGTTGATGGTGATGCATGAAGGTAAAAGGCACCGTTTGGCCACTGTGATGCAGGCGTGTGATTTTTACAATAACGTTTTAAAAGCAACCCCACTATCACTTCTGGAAGCTGCAAAGGGATCTGGAGAAGGAGAACACCAAGAGGCTGAAGATGGACAGACAGAGGAGAATGGTGCTGGAGGAGATCAAGCCACAACTTCTTTGGATGATTCTAGAGAGCAGAGGGAGACGCGAGCTGCTTTAAAACGATAAAAAAAAAATAAAAGAATAAGGTCAGCAGAAGTCTATGGAATTTCCAAAATGTACTTACAGCCAAGCAGTGGGAGGAGTACGGCCTAAAAAAGATAGTCCTATTTAAGCAGTGCTCCAAGAGCTTTGGGATGATATGCATGGCAACTAAATTTTTAACTTGGAACGTTAATGGATTAAATTCACCACAGAAGAGGAAGAAAGTTTTTCAATATTAATGGAGTGGTTGTTTATGTTAAAAGTGCTTTAACAGCGGACTGAATTGAAGCAGATAAGCATGGAAGATACGTTATGATAGAGTTGCTGCTAGAAGGTAAAAAGATGCTTTTAGTTGGATTATATGCTCCTAATCAACAACAAGCTGACTTTTTTAGTTTATTTCATACAAAGTATACCCAGTTGGATTATAAATTTTTTATTTTTATGGGGGATTGGAATGGTGTTTTGGATGTACAGATGGACAAGGCTGGAGCTTTTAAGCGCGTCCCAAGTCATGTTAGACTGCCTAAATCCTTTTTTGAAATGAAGGATGACTTGGAACTGTGAGATATTTGGCGTGAAAGACATTCACATGAAAAGGATTATACTTTTTTTTTCTGACAGACATCAATCTTTTTTCAGGATCTGTTAAGGAATTTAGTGTGCACTTACTCTCAGTACAGGCCTGGGCCCATAACCAGTGTTAAGAAATTTGTTTGTGCAGAGGTCTCCTTGTGCTACCAAAGAGTTTGCACAGACAAGGAATGGTACTGAGAGCAGTAAGTACACACAGTATTCCTAGCTGAGTTTGTATTTGGTGTAAAATGGCACAAGAACTGTTGTCAGGCAGCTCCTGGATAACCCGGTTGGATGGGACAAACTATGTTTCCTGGTCCACAAAATGCTGCTTGCTTTTGCGCAAGGAAGGACTATGGACTTTAGTAAATAACCCACCAGATACTACTGCTTGGGATCCAGATGATGAAGAGGATGCAAAGAAGTTAGACAACTTTAAACGAAGCAACGAGAAAGCTCTTTGCATTATTGGACTAACACTGAATGACCAGCAGCTTGTCCATATTCGTGGTGAGGAGTCTGCTGCTAGGTGTTGGGGCGTTTTGCGAAGGCTTTATGTTCGAGACAGTGTGGGTGCACATATACACCTTACACGTAAGCTGTTTAGGGCTCGTCTGCAGAAGAATGGAGATATGCTGACCCATTTAAATTACATGAAGGCAGTTTTTCAAGAGCTTCATGAAAAGGAGCTGATTTTTTCAGAGTTGCATCAGGTCTACATTATTCTGTCATCTTTGGATGAGAGTTATGATGAGTATGTTTCTTCTTTGGAAGTCCTGACCAGAGAGGAACTGACTTTGACTAACATTACTGGGAGACTGCTGGAAGAGTCCAGAAGAAGGCGTGACAGAGACCAGCTGAGAGAGACACAGCCACAAGAGGAGCAGCCATTCTCCACTGCTTACAACATCAAGAAATGTTATTCTTGTGGGGCTAGAGGGCATATAGCCAAATTCTGTAGAAAGGGTAAAAAACAGAATGTGAATAGCAGTGGGAAGGCTAAGAAGGGCGTTGGTTTGGCTGTTTCTGGTGAACCAACATCCAGAAACAATGAATTGTGGGTTGTTGATAGTGGGGCTTCACAATGCATTACTAAAGTGAGAGGTTTGTTAATATGAAAAACAGCAACCAATATGTTTCACTAGCCAACGGTTGGAAGATGAAGGCCTCTGGTGAAGGTAATTCCTATTGTCCATGCATTGATGAACAGTTACCTATGTTATATATACCTAAACTAAGATTCAACTTGTTATCTGTAAGGGAATTGGTTAAGGTTGGGTTTGTGGTAACATTCAGAGGGGAGCAATGCACTATTGAGAGGAATGGAACCTGTGTAACTGCTAATTTGAAAAATGGCTTATTCGTTCTCACAAGTAACCAGGTTAGTACAGTTAAAGCTAACTCAATATGTGAGAACAAGAAGCCACATGATGAATGTATACATTTATTGCATAGGCGGTTAGGGCATGTAAACTTTAACTCACTACGTAAAACAGTTGAGTTAGTAGAAGGAGTTAAACTGAAGCCATGTAGTAAGTATTTGAATTGCAATGCCTGTAATCAGGAAAAGAGTAAGACAAGTCCGGCAAACAGGGTAAACAGCTTCAAAACAACTGTTCCTTTGGAAGTTGTGTTTGCTGACTTAATTGGACCCATGAAACCAAGTTTAGGAGGGTCATGTTATATTTTAAGTATCCTGGACCACTACTCTCGTTATGGTTTTTGTTATCTGCTTAAGTCAAAAGCAGACACTTTCCAACAATTTGCAAACTGGCTGAAGTTCGTGGAGAGAAAAACAAAGAGAAAGGTTCAGTGCATAATTACTGATAATGGTACTGAATTTACAAATAAGCATTTTGTTGATATGCTACAATCAGCTGGCATTGAGCATAAACGTTCAGCCCCTTATAGGCCACAACATAATGCATTTGTTGAGAGACGTGGGCAAACGTTACAAGCCATGATGAGAACCATGTTAAGAGATTCAGGCTTAACAGATAGACTGTGGGGGGAGGCAGCAAAATGTGCAAACCATGTTCTGAATTTAGTTGTTAATACTTCTACTGGTAAAATACCATATACAATATGGCATGGTAGAAGACCAAACCTTGATTACCTGCACACGTTTGGCACCCCAGCTTGGGTCCACATTCCTGCACAACTCAGGAGTAAAGGCCAACATAGGGCTAGGCAATTATACTTCGTAGGTTATGAAGCTAACCATAGATCCTATCGTTTCTGGGAACGAGGCACAACTAATGTATATAACAGTGCGAGTGCAAAATTCCTTGAGCACGTTGGTTGGGATAGGTTAGAGCAAGAAACTGTTAATACTGATCCTCTAGTGTTTGAGGACTCCTCTGATAACGTAACTAGTAATGATAATACATCTCCTGTAAATATAAAAGATGAAAAGGAGATAGGGGAGATAAAAGAGGAATCAGAGGAAGGAAAGGAGTCAGAAATTCAAAGCCCTGTAATTCCTTGGCGTTCAACGCGTATCAGACATCCACCTGATCGCTATGAAGCTAGTATAATATGTCAAGTTAGTGTAGAGCCATCTAACTATGATGAGATCAGGATGTATCCTGAAAAAGAACAGGCATCATGGAAAGCTGCAATGAACAGGGAGTTGAAGTCTTTGCAGAATCTTAAGGTTTATCAGAAAGCAAAACTGCCACCTGGTGAGCAAGCTATAGGTTGTAAATGGATATATAAGATAAAGAAAGGAGTAGATGGAACTATAACCCATAAGGCACGTTTGGTTGCACAAGGTTTTGCCCAAACTACTGAGGATTATGACGAAGTGTTTGCACCCAGTCTAAGGGCAACTACTTTAAGAGCAGCTTTAGTATGGGCGGCTAAAAACCAATATATGGTTAACCATGTAGATGTTGAAACTGCATATCTACATGCTCCATTGCAACATACTATTTATTTAAGAATACCACCAGGATTGACCAGTGATAGAGACCATGATTGTTGGGAGTTAAAGAAAAGCCTCTATGGATTGAAACAATCAGGCTATGAGTGGAACAAATGTATAGTTAATGAGTTAAGTGCATTAGGTTTTGTAGCCAGTAATGCTGATCCTTGTTTGTTTAGAAGAGAACACAATGGAGTATTATCTTTTCTTTTATTATTCACAGATGATATTGCAATAATAACAAAAACTGAGTTAGAAGCACAAACTATCATTTCAAGATTGGAAACTAAATTCACAATTAGAAATCTTGGAGAAATAAGCCGCTATTTGGGGTTAGATATTGTGAAAACAAATAGGGGTTTTAAGGTGTCACAAGCCAGTAAAATATCTCAGTTATTGAAGAGATACAATATGGAAATGTGTAAACCAGCTAAAACTCCGATGGCTATGGATTTTAAGGACACTAATGTTGAGAGTCCTGTATTTGATAAGACTATGTACCAATCTTTGATAGGAAGTCTTATGTATCTGAGTAATTGGACTAGACCTGATATTTCTTACTGTGTAAATCAATTAGCTAGGTACAACAATAATCCAACTGTTAGACACTGGCAATCAGCTAAACGAGTATTAAGGTATTTGAAGCAGACTATTCACTACTCGTTATATCTAGAGCCAAATCGTGAGTTAATCCTCACTGCATATGCAGATGCGAGTTTTGCCTCTGATACAAACACTCGTAAATCTACCTCAGGGTTGGCTATAATGTTGGGTGATTCTTTAATTGGATGGAAGTCTATTAGACAAAAACACATAAGCTTATCTACAATGGAGGCTGAATTTTCATGTCTATCAGTGTTATGTACAGAACTGCTAGTGTACAAACAATTATTGTTAGATATGGGTTTAAATGTAAATGATCCATTCATTGTGTATGAGGACAATCAAGCTGCAATAAAGATGGCTAATAATGCTGCAGTAAGAACAAGATCTAAACATACTGATCTTCGTTATTTAAATGTCAGACAATGTGTCAAAGATAAATTAATACAGTTAGAGTATTGTCCATCTGATGTAAATGTAAATGTAAATGTTGGGTTGAAAATATATTAACCATAATGCTATGGCTTTAAGTTGTTAATTGGCCAATGGGTGTGTAAGTGTTCTCATGGCCATAAGAGGAAGCTAGGAAAGTAGCTTCTCTCTCTCTCTGAATTCACTGATCTCTACTATTACTGTTTTTGCTCTGCTGTTGGTTTACTACTGTTGTAACCTGAACTGTGTATTGACCTCTGGACCGGTAAGAAGACTTTGTAGTTTGGATTACTCCTTGGACTGTTGCTATTGTGTATGACTTGGACTGTTTATTTTTGACTGTGCATTTTTGTTTTTACACCACCTCAAAAGTAAAATACTTTTTGCTTTTTATAACTCAGTGTATTCTTGTGTGACTTTACTGCTCTCAGTACCATTCCTTGTCTGTGCAAACTCTTTGGTAGCACAAGGAGACCTCTGCACAAACAAATTTCTTAACAGGATCGATTTTATTTTGTTGACTAATGACTTTTTTTTCAAGGATTAAGAAGGTGAAGATATGTGCAAGAACTATTTTTGATTATAGCCCAGTTTGGCTAGAGATTAATAAGGAGAATAGAGATATGCGCTCGTGGCGCGTAAATGAGAATTTGTTTAGAAATTAGAGAAATGTGGAAGAATGTAAACAGCGGATGAAGGGTTTTGTTTTTTTTTTTGAAATTAATATGAATAAGGGCACCTCTATGGACATGGTTTGGGATGCTAGCAAGGCCTATATGAGAGGGGTGTTGATATATATGAATAATAAACATAGATGTGCTGTGGAAGCTAGGAGGAAAGAATTGGAGAATAAAATAAAGGAAAAAGAAAAGGCTTTGATTTTGAATCCAGAGGATGTGAAGTCTAAGGAGGCTATTAAACTGTTAAGAGGAATGGATTGAGTATATCCAGAACAAATATGGGACTAAAAAGTTTCATGTAGCATTTGAATAAGCCTTCCCTTCTTTTCTCTTTTTTTTCTCTTTTTTTAATATATTTTATATTAATAGTGTTTGTAGTTATCCTATAAGAGCTAGAGAGTGATAGATTTTAGAGTTTATGGTTGTTAGCATATGGTTGTTTATGATTCTTTTTTTTTGTCTTTTATACCTTGTACTTAGCTCTGGGAAGTCGGGGGGGAGGGGGGGAGGGGTAAGGAGGGAGGGATAGGGGAGGGGTAGGGGGGTTTGTTAAAGATAAAATGTATGATAAAACTTTTCAATAAAAAAAAAAGAAGTCTTCTAGTCCAACCCTCTGCTCAAGCAGGAGACCTTACGCCATTCTGGGCAAATGACTGTCCAATCTCTTCTCTAAAACCTTCAGTGATGGAGTACCACAATGTCTGGAAGCAAGCTTTCCATTGAAAAATTTTTCTCACTGTCAAAACATTTCTCCATAATTCTAGGTTTGATCTCTCATTGACAGTCTTCCATCTGTTACTTTTTATCCTGCCCTCTGATGCTTTGGAGAATAGGTTAACCTCCTCTTCTCTGTGACAGCCTCTCAGATATTGGAAGACTGCTATCATGTCACTCCTAGTCCTTCTCTTTGTTAGACTAGACATACCCAGTTCCGGTAACCATTCATCATGTGCTTAAGCCTCCGGCCCACTAATCATATATGTTGTCCTTCTCTGGACTCTTTCTAGAATCTCAATATCTTTTATGTATCAAAACTGGACACAAAATTCCAAGGGTGGCCTTACCAGTTCAGTATATGCTGCAGCTTCCAAAAAAGCCAACACAGTGCTAGGCTGCATTAACAGAGGGATAGAATCAAGATCAAGTGAAGTACTAATACCACTTTGCAATGCTTTGGTAAGGCCACACCTGGAATACTGCATCCAGTTTTGGTCACCACGATGTAAAAAAGATGTCGAGACTCTAGAAAGAGTACAGAGAAGAGCAACAAAGATGATTAGGGGGCTGGAGGCTAAAACATATAGGGAATGGTTGCTGGAATTGGGTATGTGTAGTTTAACAAAGAGAAGAGTGAGGGGTAACATGATTGCAGTGTTCCAATATCTCAGGGGCTGCCACAAAGAAGAGGGAGTCGAGCTATTCTCCAAAGCACCCGAAGGCAGGACAAGAAGCAACGGATGGAAACTAGTCAAGGAGAGAAGCAACCTAGAACTAAGGAGAAACTTCCTGACAGTTAGAACAACTAACCAGTGGAACAACCTGCCTCCAGAAGTGGTGAATGCTCCAACACTGGAGGCTTTTAAGAAGAGACTGGACAGCCATTTGCCTGAAATGGTATAGGGTTTCCTGCCTGAGCAGGGGGTTGGACTAGATGACCTCCAAGGTCCCTTCCAACTTTATATTATTATTATTATTATTATTATTATTATTATTATTATTATTATTATTATTATTATTATTATTATTATTATTTTTATTTTTATTGAAAAGTTTTACATACAATTTTTCCCTTAAAAAATCCCCCCTCCCCCCCTTCTCCCTCCCCCCCTTCCTCTCCCCCCTCCCCCCCTCCCCCCCCCCGACTTCCCAGAGCTAAATACAAGGTATATATAAAAAAAAAACAATCATAAACAACCATATACTAACAACCATAAACTCTAAAATCTATCACTCTCTAGCTTATATAGGATAAAACAAACCTTAGTAATATTAAATATATATAAATATATATAAAAAAAACTAATATAGAAAAAAAAACAAAGAAAGAAGACTTATTCAAATATAAAACTTCTTAACCCTATACTTGTTCTGAATAAACCCAAGCCATTTTCTCCCTTCCATAATATAACGTTCCTGCGAGTAATCTTTCAAATAGGCCAAAATCTTCACCATTTCGACCAGGTCAGAAACCTTTAAAATCCACTCCTCTATAGTCGGCAGTTCCTCTTTCCAGTACTATCCCCGTAATTAAATTCAACATCAACTTAGTATATTCCATCAGGCTTTTATCCAAAAAGCCTTGACCTTTTTACAAGTCTACCATATATGAAAATATGAAAATATATTACATCTTTATCACCACACCTCCAACATTTAGGCTAATAATTCAGATACATGCTTAGCTTTTTAAAATCTAAATACCATCTATAAAACTTTTTATAAAAATTCTCTCTTAGATTTCAAACTTGTATAAATTTTACATTCCTCACCCAAATCTTTTCCCACCTCCCACTACTTGACTGTAAGTACGTTGTGAAAGTTCCATAGACTTCTGCTGATCTTGTTCTTTTATCTTTTTTGATCGTTTTAAAGCAGCACGCGTCACCCTCTGTTCTCTGGGATCATCCAAAAGTGTTATAACTTGATCTCCTCCAGCACCATTCTCCTCTGTCTGTCCATCTTCAACCTCTTGATATTCTCCTTCTCCAGATCCCTTTGCAGCTTCCAGAAGTGTTAATGGGGTTGCTTTTAAAACATTATTGTAAAAATCACGCGCTTGCATCACAGTGACCAGACGGTACCTTTTACCTTCATACATCACCATCAACCCCGCTGGAATCTCCCATCTGAACCTTATATCTCGTTGCTTGAGCTCTTGCACAAGAAATGTAAAATCCTTCCTTCTCCTTAAAATCTTTGGAGGAATTTCTTTTAGAACCAGAACTTCTTGATCAGCAATCACGACCTTAGTATCATAGGCAGCTTGTATAACTTCATCTCTAATTTCCCTTTTTGTAAAATAAACCACCACATCTCTAGGCAACTTTCTCTGTCTAGCAATCCATGAGTTCACACGATACACTTTATCCATGCCTCCTTTTATTTCAGATGCTGGCTGATTCAATACCACTTCGAGAGTCTCAGAAACCAGCTGCTTTAGATCTTCCTTAATATTCTCCTTTAAACCTCTGATTCTAATGGCAAACTGCATCTGGAAATATTGAGCAAGACTCAATTCTTTATCCATTTTGTGTCTTAAATCTTCATTCTCCAATACTTTTGCTTCTAATATGGCATTCTTTTGAGTCCAATCTTTAACTTTTTCATCCAAATCTTCCACACATTCAGCCACTTTATACACTGAAGACAAAATGTCTACCTTCATCACCCTGTACTTCTGTTCCATCCTCTCCTCCATTCTCTCCTCCAACTTCTTCAATTTCTCCTCCATCTGTGCAAATTTATCACCCATTGATTCCAAAATTGATTCCAAGATTACCTGGGTATGTTTTTCAAGAGCATCTTGTAAGTCCTTCGATGTCACTACATCAGGAGGATGCAATGCCTGCAATGATGATTGTTGCACCGGGGAAGTTCCAGCACTCCGAAGAGTTTTAGGGGGAGGTTTAGCCGCCATCTTTTACTTTCAATTGTGACGCACTTTCACTTAGAGTTTAAAAAGTCCATCAAGCTCGAGAGTAGAATAAAATAATCCTCTTCACCTTTTCCTCTTGTACCGCTCTGCCTGCTCTTTTTATTCCATAGTCCTTCCTTCAGGCAGGGGTGGTCGCAGACGCCTGGCTCTGCTCCATAAAGTCAGGAGCAGAGGCGCTGGCCAGCTGGGAGCGACCCAGGCTACGGGGGAGTTCAATCCTTCAGCCGCCCAAGCTGCAAGCTCAGGCGGCCCCGGAGAACTCAACCCCTACCTGGGGCCTCACCCCCTCCTCTTCTCCCGAGGAGGGGGCTTCAAATTCGCCCGAACAGCTGATCGGCGCTGTTTCGGGCGAAAATCACTCAGCTGAGCCGCGGGCAGCCCGGGAAGGCTGCCTCCGTCGCCGCGGAGCCACCGGAAGTCCCATTATTATTATTATTATTATTATTATTATTATTATTATTATTATTATTATTATTATTATTACTATATAAGTGGTACTAACACTTCACTTGATCTTGATGCTATCCCTTTGTTGATCTTGATGCTATCCCTCTGTTGATCTTGATGCTATCCTTCTGTTGAAGCAGCTTAGAACTGCATTGGCAGCTGCAGCATACTGTTGACTCATAAATGATTGTTCACTAGGATTCCTGGATGCCTCTCACAGTTACTGCTGTTAAGCTAGTTACCATCTATTCTATGCCTGTGCATTTGGTTTTTCTTGCCTAAGTGTTAAACCTTATTTTACTCACCACTGTATTGCATTTTGTTGGATAGGATTCAGGTTCCAAGTCTGTCAAGATCCTTCTATATCTTAAGCCTATCTCCTAAAGCAGGGGTCCCTAGCCCCCGGTCTGCGAGGTCCTGTTAGGAACTGAGCCATGCAAGTGAGTGAAGCTTCATTTGTGCATGCCTGGGATCTAGGTAGCATGCAAAACCATTCTGTTTCCCCCCACACCTCAGTCCAGTCTGTGGAAAAATTGTTTTCCATGAAACTGGTCCCTGATTTCAAAAAGGTTGGGGACTGTTGTTCTAAAAGGCTAGGCTATCCCCACACACACACACACTTGGTGATGTGTGCAGATTTTTAGAATTTTTTTATTTTATTTTATTCAAAATATTGAAATGCAAACTCAAAAAAAAAATACAAAAGCAAAACAAAGCTAAATAATACTAAATATTATTAGTATTAAAAGTATATTAGTATATTAAAAGCTAATACCAAAAAAGTGCATAAATAAAATAGACATATATATATAAATTGTGCCCCTAACTGAATACTAATAAATATATTTCAAAGATAATAACTCTTCCCCTCTCTTGCAAATTTCTACAACAATATTTACCCAATGCAGGTACAGTGAAATCATCTACCCTGTATATAAAAACATAATGAACAGATAAAACCAACAGCTAAATTAAACTTCTAAGCCCTCTGTTAACAATCTATTTATTGTATTTCACTTGCAAAAAGTCCACAGTGGCTCTTTCTCTACCATAAGTCACAACAAACATTGTCTCTGGTCTGTCCTGGATTGTGGTTTAGGACGCTGAGCTTGTCGATCAGAAGGTCGGCAGTTTGGCAGGTCGAATTCCGAGTGCCGCGTAACAGAGTGAGAGCCTGTTACTCGTCCCAGCTTCTGCCAACCTAGCAGTTCAAAAGCACGTAAAAATGCAAGTAGAAAAATAGGGACCACTAAGGTGGGAAGGGAACAGTGTTCCGTGCGCCTTTGGCGTCTAGTCATGCCGGCCACATGACCACGGAGACATCCTCGGACAAGCGCTGGCTCTTTGGCTTTGAAACAGAGATGAGCACCGGCCCCTAGAGTCGGAAATGACTAGCACACATGTGCAGGGCAACCTTTACCTTTACCTTATTGATTTTTTAATAATAAGGCTTTTCCTTAAAATTTTAAACTAGATCTTTTCTAACAATTGGATTTTATTCTCCAAAATCACAAGTCCCTGTTGTGTATATCTCAGATAGGTGGAAATGCAAATCTGTATATTTAATAATGAGTATTTGGAGGAGGAAGAGGCAGAGAAGGTAGAAGAGAGGGGGCCTAAGTGAAGCAGAATAAAAAGCCAACATTCCATCATAAGGATGTCTTTCTTACCTGAATAATTGTGTAACTAAAGTGAATCTTTGAAACTTAACATTAAGAAAACCAAGATCATGGCATCTGGCCCTCTCAATTCCTGGCAAATAGATGGGGGGAAAATGGAAGTAGTGACAGATTTTATTTTCCTGGGCTCCAAGATCTCCGCAGATGGGGACTGCAGCCAAGAAATTAAAAGACGCTTGCTCCTGGGGAGGATAGCCATGGCAAATCTAGACAGCACACTAAAAAGCAGAGACATCACCCTGTCAACAAAAGTGCGTATAGTCAAGGCTATGGTCTTCCCAGTTGCAATGTATGGCAGTGAAAGTTGGACCATAAGAAAGGCTGAGCACCAAAGAATGGAGGCCTTTGAACTCTGGTGCTGGAGAAGACTCCTGCGAGTCCCTTGGACTGCAAGGCGATCCAACCGGTCAGTCCTAGAGGAGATCAACCCTGACTGCTCTTTAGAAGGCCAGATCCTGAAGCTAAAACTCAAATACTTTGGCCACCTAATGAGAAGGAAGGACTCACTGGAGAAGAGCCTAATGCTGGGAAAGATTGAGGGCAAGAGAAGAAGAAGGGGACGACAGAGAATGAGGTGGCTGGATGGAGTCACTGAAGCAGTAGGCGTGAGCCTAGATGGACTCCAGAAGATGGTAGAGGACAGGAAGGCCTGGAGGAACGTTGTCCATAGGGTCGCGATGGGTCGGACACGACTTCGCAGCTAACAACAAAAAAGTGAATCTAGATTCATGTATGCAACGTGGACATGTAGAGGAATGATTTCAAAAGCATGTTATCCTCATAGTGCCATGCCTAGTAAAACTCTTCTTTTCTAAGCAATCATCTTAGATGCTGATGAATAGGGTGCAACCATTATTCCTCAGGTTTCTCAATGCATATTTTATTTCCGTGAATGTGAAAGAACACTGAAAAGAGAAATTTAAAAAAGGGGGGGAGCCTGAGAACACTGTTAATTCAAATTTGTTTTTCCGACTAAGTACTCACTGTTCTGATAAAAATGTGTGTTTCCTTAGTGGAGGAAAGTAGCAATTCATTTAATAAAATCTAAGATGGTAATGATACAGAGAGCAGGACAAGAAGCAACGGATGGAAACTAGTCAAGGAGAGAAGCAACCTAGAACTAAGGAGAAACTTTCTGACAGTTAGAACAATTAACCAGTGTAACAACCTGCCTCCAGAAGTTGTGAATGCTCCAAGACTGGAAGTTTTTAAGAAGAGACTGGACAGCCATTTGTCTGAAATGGGATAGGGTTTCCTGCCTCAGCAGGGGATTGGACTAGATGACCTCCAAGGTCCCTTCCAACAACTACTTCTTCTTCTTCTTCTTCTTCTTCTTCTTCTTCTTCTTCTTCTTCTTCTTCTTCTTCTTCTTCTTCTTCTTCTTCTTCTTCTTCTTCTTCTTCTTCTTCTTCTTCTTCTTCTTCTTATTATTATTATTATTATTATTATTATTATTATTATTATTATTATTATTATTATTATTATTATTATTATTATTATTATTATTATTATTATTATTATTATTATTATTATTATAGAAAAGTCCAGGTTGTCTTCATTTCAGAATACAATTTGATGTGCTTGTTTCCCTTTTAGAATGCTTTGGAGGAGTACGAACTTGAAAAATTAATGGTAAGTTAGTTCTTTCTTCAATTTCAACCTTTTGTTCTGCATAATAGACGCCTTGCATGCAATGAAGCATTCCTGGGTTATAACAAACCTGACCCCAAACCCACTTCAATTAGTTGTATGTGTGGACAAGGACTTTTCAGAGTTACCTCCAAGGACGTTTTGCCTTGGGGAAGATTGTCTTGGACAACTTCTTTCTGTCCCTGCAATTTCTGTCCAAACTCAGTTTTATTGGTCAGGTAGTGAATTTACTCATCTCCTTTTCCAGGTTTCTTTTACAGAAAACATTGTGGAAGCCAGAGAGAGGGATTTTCCTTTTTTTTTTTAAAAAAAAAAAAATAAGACTTTATTTACATTTCATGTTAAAAACACACACCATACACCAACAAAGACAAAAAAAAACATTTACAATATACAGAAAACGAAGAAATCAAAAAATTGGAAAAACCATTTCAAAAAAAATCAAATTACATCTACTTCTAAGCTGACAATTATATTCCACTCACTAAATCTCTTATAACTATCCAGCTCCAAAGCTTATTCATTAACAAAAACTATATCGCTTCATTTTTGACCAACCTCCAAGCCACCCTCATTTCTTTAATCTTTTATCCATCCAAATATACCATTTATTCCATGATAGAAATGCTGGTGTCTCTTCTTTACCCTTCAACTTCTTGGTCAATGTGTCTGCTTCTGCACAATCAAATATTCTCCTAATTATAGCTTCATCCGGCGGGGTATGATTTGCCTTCCAAAATTGAGCCTACCCCATCCTCGCCGCCGTTAAGATATGTAAAACCTCTTAATATTTCCAGGCCTGAAGCCAAGCAGATACGTCTCTGGTTTAAGATCAACTAAACACCCTGTAATTTCCTCTATCCATTTTTGGATCCTCATCCAATATCTAACCACTTCTGGACATGTCCACCTTAAGTGATAATATGTGCCAATCCCTTTACCACACTTCCAACAATCAGCCGACAATCCGGGGAACATTTTGGAAAGTCTAGCCAGACGGAGATGCCATCTATAAAGCATTTTGTATATGTTCTCCTTACATGACGTGGAAACCACCAGCCTCATATTAATCCACCAAATCTCTTCCCATTTCTCAAGTGGAAGTGCATAACCAAAATTCTTCCCCCAGGCAATCATCGTGTCTGACTTTTCAAATGACCCAAAATTATAATGAAGTCTAAATCTTTCTCTTGGTTACTTAGTCCACACTTTTAGAATGTATAACATAGAATAATAGAGTTGGAAGGGATCTCAGAAATCTTTTTAGTCCAACCCCTAGGTTGGTTCTCTTCTTGACTAGTTTCCATCCATTGCTTCTTGTCCTGTCTTCAGGTGCTTTGGATAACAGGTTGAACCACTCTTCTCTGTGGTATTGGAACACTGTTATCATATCACTCCTAGTCCTTCTTTTCACTAGATTATTCATACCCAATTCCTGCAACTGTTCTTCATATGATTTAGCTTCCAGCCCCCTAATTACCTTTGTTAGTCTTCTCTGCATCTTTTCTAGAGTTCAACGTGGTGACCAAAATTGGATGCCATATTTCAAGTGTGGTCTTACCAAGGCATTATAAAGTGGTACTAAAAATTTACATGATCTTGATTCTATCCTTCTGTTAATGCAGCCTAGGATTGTGTTGGCTTTTTTAGTGTTGTACTGCTGGCTCATATTTTAGTGATGGTCCACTAGAACTCCAAGAACCCTATTGTGCAGTGGGTTGTGGACCGCTTGGCAATGAATGAACAGATGAGTACCTCATGTCAGCTCTTTATTGGTGGTAGGCGCGTACTGGACAAAGGGGGTTACCTGGACCCTTTATATACCTAACCAGGTATCACTCTGGCCAATCCATCCATCCCTATCTCCCGCCGAAAACCCTTCAGCCAATCTGGCCACAGCACAGCGCCACCTGGTGGTACCTGCAGAGCTGCTGCTTCTACCCCATACATAACACAGTTATTACCATTGAGCCAAGTACCACCTATTTTATACCTATTGTTGTTGTTGTTAGTTGTGAAGTCATGTCCGACCCATCACGACCCCATGGACAATGTTCCTCCAGGCCTTCCTGTCCTTTACCATCTTCTGGAGTCCATTTAGGCTCACGCCTACTGCTTCAGTGACTATTTTATATCTATGTGTGTGGTTTTTTCTCACCATTGAATTTCATTTGAATAGAATATGAAATAGAATAGAATAGAATAGAATAGAATAGAATAGAATAGAATAGAATAGAATAGAATAGAATAGAATAGAATAGAATAGAATAGAATAGAATAGAATAGAATAGAATTGAATTACAGGGTAAAATAGAATTACAGGATAGAATAGAATAGAATAGAATAGAATAGAATAGAATAGAATAGAATAGAATAGAATAGAATAGAATAGAATAGAATAGAATAGAATAGAATAGAATAAGAATGGAATGATAGAATAGAATAGAATAGAATAGAATAGAATAGAATAGAATAGAATAGAATAGAATAGAATAGAATAGAATAGAATAGAATAGAATAGAATAGAATAGAATAATATCTTTAATAATAATAAATTTGTTAGATAGGGCCCAGTGTTCAAGTCTGTCAAGATCTTTCTGTATCTTGAGCCTATCTTTTATTTGAGACAGAAATTCAATGCAAGTATTATTCCACTAGATTCTCTGTGCAGGTTTTGGTTGTGTGATAGTGAATTAATATTGAAAAGAGAATGAAACAAACTGTTTTAAGGGGGCAATTCATTCAAGTGTGCCTTTGTTTGCCCGATCATGGTTTGTTCTGATAAGAAATATGTGTGTCTCCTCTGTAGAATAATATTAAAAAAATGGTATGAATGGCATGGATATTTCTTTATTTCAAAAATTTATATAGCTGCCAATGTTATGCATCAGAAATGAGATTGGAGAAATCAAATATGAGGTCATGTTGAAACAGAAGTTATACTTATTTTCCTTGCAGGATTGTATAGACAGCACGTGTAAAACGAAAGATTTCATGGTAAGTGCCTGTTTGCTCATCCTCTGATTTTCCCTTGTGAAATATCCTTCTTGCATGCAATGAACTCCCCCTTTTGCGATTCCACTCCTACCCCCCAGCAACCATCTCTATTGTCCCCAGAGCATCAGGAAAGAAGGCAAGGCTAAAATCTTGGGCCAGCTTCAGGCGCTGGTTTACCTCTTAAAATACACCCACCACTTGCATTGCTGTGAAGCAGGGTGCTCTAAAGCAGGGGTGTCAATTTCATTGAGGGCCACATCAGCATTGTGGTTGCCCTCAGGAGGCCAGGTGGGTGTGGCCTGGGTGGGTGCAGCCTACTGGGTGGGCGCAGCTGGAGTGCGTATGGCCTAATGGGTGGGCATGGCCAGCTCTACATCATTGGCATCAAGGGCGCCTATGGGGGCCTGGGAAGGAGGGGGACAGATCTGAGGGTCTCTGGCAGAAGGAAGGTCTCTGGACCAGGGCCAAGGCAGTGGGGACCGTTCCCTCACTGTTTCCAGGATGGCTTCGGGGGCCACATGAAACCACTTTGCGGGCCGGATCTGGCCCCCGGGCCTTGTGTTTGACATGTCTGCTCTAAAGTAAGGAAGGGTTAATGGGATTACCCATTATTGTTATTTGTGTTCTTATTCATAGTACTATTGCTTAAAGTGCAGATAGTCCTTGGATTATGAGAATAATTGGAAAACTGTTGCTAAGCAACACAGTCATAAAGCATGTCACGTGGTCATGTCACTTAGCGACAGCAATTCCAGCAATTCTGGCTGTGGTTCTTGGGTAAAGACAGGTCATTAAGGAAGGACCTCATGTGACTGTGACTTCTGATTTCCTACCAGTTTCCCCAATGACTTTGCTTATGGGAAGTCAGCAGGGAATATTGGAAATCATAATCCTGTGGCTGCAGGGATGCTGTGAGGGCCAGAATTCTGAGGAGTCATTGTAATGGCACTCAATAGTCACTTAGTAAACAGTTATAAGGGACGTGGTGGCTCAGTGGGTTAGGACGCTGAGCTTGTCGATCAGATGGTCGGCAGTTTGGCAGGTCGAATCCCGAGTGCCGTGTAGCAGAGTGAGTGCCTGTTACTCGTCCCAGCTTCTGCCAACCTAGCAGTTCAAAAGCACGTAAAAATGCTGCAAGTAGAAAAATAGGGACCTCTACGGTGGGAAGGTAACAGCGTTCCGTGCGCCTTTGGCATCTAGTCATGCCGGCCACGTGACCACGGAGACGTCCTCGGACAAGCGCTGGCTCTTCGGCTTTGAAACGGAGATGAGCACCGGCCCCTAGAGTCGGAAACGACTAGCACGCACGTGCGGGGGAACCTTTACCTTTACCTTAAACAGTTATAACATGAGGACTACCTCGAATCTTTATTAAATTATGCAGATTTAATGAATTTTTCAGGCTCAGTGAACAATCTGAAACTTCATGAAGGGGTTGATGAACTGAAAGGTTTGGGGACTCCTGGTATAAAGAGTACAAAAGGAAGAGCCATGAGTTTTCCTGCAAGGAAGGTGGGGGTGGGGACAAGCAAGGATGTAGGTATGATGGTGTCATCCTGCAGCTGTTGTGAGTGGTGTCGTGAGAAAGTAATTTCAGCTTCTTTCTGAGAACATCATTTTTTGCATCACCACTATTTTTAGTCAACTCTGGTTGATTTGGTTTAACTCAGGCTTTAGTTGGTTTAGCTCTTTTTTTCACACCATGCTGTTTGCAGTGGTAATTTTGTTTGTGGGGATTGGCTGAAATTTTGACAGGGCAGGTGGATATTTATCTATGAGCACAGCCTCACACACTGGTGATATTGTCTATCAGGGTGTTGAAAAGTCTGCAAGGAAGCAACCAAGCTCAGAGGGCATCAAGGACTCCACCCAGGATCTTTAACCTAGAAACTATCTTGAAATCCATCATCTGAATAACACATCCCATAAATTAGGATAGACATACCAGGCCCTGAGACACCAACTTTCCCAGATACTCTGGAAGTCAGGCAGCAAATCATAATCATAGAGTTGGAAGTGACCTTGGAGGTCTTCTAGTCCAACCCACTGCTTAGGCAGGAAAACCTATATCATTTCAGACAAATGGTTGTCCTATCTCTTCTTAAATACTTCCAATGTTGGAGCATTCACAGCTTCTGGAGGCAGGTTGTTCCACTGATTAATTGTTCTAACTGTCAAGAAATTTCTCCTTTATTCTAGGCTGCTTCTCTTTTTGATTAGTTTCCATCCATTGCTTCTTGTCCTGCCTTCAAGTGCTTTGGAGAATAGCTTGACTCCCTTTTCTTTGTGGCAACCCCTGAGATATTGGAACACTGCTATCATGTCACCCCTCACCCTTCTCTTCATTAAACTACACATACCCAATTCCAGCAACCGTTCCTTATATGTTTTAGCCTTCAATCCCTTAATCATCTTTGTTGCTCTTCTCTGTACTCTTTCTAGAGTCTCAACATCTTTTGGTGACCAAAACTGGATGCAGTATTCCAAGTGTGGCCTTACCAAGGCATTGTAAAGTGGTATTAGTACTTCAGGTGATCTTGATTCTATCCCTCTGTTAATGCAGCCTAGCACTGTGTTGGCTTTTTTGGCAGCTGCAGCACACTGCTGGCTCGTATTGAAGTGATTGTCTACTAGGACTCCGAGATCCCTCTCACAGTTACTACTATCGAGCAAGGTACCACCTATACTATACCTGTGCATTTAGTTTTCCTTGCCTAAATGTAAAGCCTTACTTTTTTCACCATTGAATTTCATTTTGTTAGATGGCGCCCAATTTTCAAGTCTGTCAAGATCCTTCTCTAGGTCAGTGATTCAAGTTTAAGATGTGTGGACTTCAATTCCCAGAAATCTCCAACCAGCATGTGGCTAGGGAATTTGGGGAGTTGACATTCATATATCATGAAATTGTCAAAGTTGGGAAACACTTACTGAGTTATTATAAATTATAGCTGTCATAACCATATAACTCTGGCTCCTAACCCTATCCCCATTTTATTTTGTTATATGTATGGTTAAGACCCTTTGGAAACCATCCCAGGGGTAAATGTTTGGCATGCAAAGAGTCCCTGTAAATTTCCTTTTCTCTGCTTGTGGTTCTTCTCTCTGAAAAATGCCAAATAGTTTCATTTCAACTATGAGGTCTGAATTGCACTTAAATTGAAGACTGAATGGTAAAAAGAGGGTTTAATATTAGGTTGGGATATGGCTTTGGGAGAAATTCAGTTCTGGCCTTGCAAAGAGGGAAGGAGAAGAAAATGGTCATTCATCTCTGTATAAGGGATGAAAGGATGAGAAAGACAGTCAGACTAGCCCCAACATGACTTGTCACTAAAAAGGAGTAATGAAGCTTTGGATGGGTTTTCAAGTTTCTGCTACTAAATCTGGCAACAATATAGTAGCTTTCCTGGAATTCCTGCAATGGCTTCCCTTGACCTTGGTTGCCTAAAAAGATTGATGTGGCTTTATGTACCTTCTGTGATGATGTGAGGCCATTCACATCAATAAGGTAAGGCCACACCTGGAATACAGCATCCAGTTTTGGTCACCACAATGTAAAAAAGATGTTGAGACTCTAGAAAGGGTACAGAGAAGAGCAACAAAGATGATTGGGGGACTGGAGGCTAAAACATATAGGGAACGGTTGCTGGAATTGGGTTGTTGTTGTTAGCTGCGAAGTCGTGTCCGACCCATCGCGACCCTATGGACAACATTCCTCCAGGCCTTCCTGTCCTCTACCATCTTCTGGAGTCCATTTAAGCTCACGCCTACTGCTTCAGTGACTCCATCCAGCCACCTCATTCTCTGTCGTCCCCTTCTTCTATTGCCCTCGATCTTTCCCAGCATTAGGCTCTTCTCCAGTGAGTCCTTCCTTCTCATTAGGTGGCCAAAGTACTTGAGTTTTAGCTTCAGGATCTGGCCTTCTAAAGAGCAGTCAGGATTGATCTCCTCTAGGACTGACCGGTTTGATCGCCTTGCGGTCCAAGGGACTCGCAGGAGTCTTCTCCAGCACCACAGTTCAAAGGCCTCAATTCTTTGGCGCTCAGCCTTTCTTATGGTCCAACTTTCACTGCCATACATTGCAACTGGGAAGACCATAGCCTTGACTATACGCACTTTTGTTGACAGGGTGATGTCTCTGCTTTTTAGTGTGCTGTCTAGATTTGCCATGGCTTTCCTCCCCAGGAGCAAGCGTCTTTTAATTTCTTGGCTACAGTCCCCATCTGCAGTGATCTTGGAGCCCAGGAAAATAAAATCTGTCACTACCTCCATTTCTTCCCCATCTATTTGCCAGGAATTGAGAGGGCCAGATGCCATGATCTTGGTTTTCTTAATGTTAAGTTTCAACCCAACTTTTGCACTCTCCTTCTTCACCTGCAACAAGAGGCTCTTTAGTTCTTCTTCACTTTCTGCCATTAGAGTGGTATCATCTGCGTATCTTAGGTTGTTGATATTTCTTCCGGCAATCTTAATTCCAACTTTTGATTCATCTAGCCCTGCCTTTCTCATGATGTGCTCTGCATATAAGTTAAATAGGCAGGGCGACAGTATACAGCCTTGCCGGACTCCTTTCCCAATTTTGAACCAATCAGTGGTTCCGTGTCCAGTTCTCACTGTTGCTTCTTGACCCGCATATAGGTTTCTCAAGAGACAAATAAGATGGTCTGGTACTCCCATCTCTTTAAGAACTTGCCACAGTTTGTTATGATCCACACAATCAAAGGCTTTAGCATAGTCAATGAAGCAGAAGTAGATGTTTTTCTGGAACTCCCTAGCTTTCTCCATGATCCAGCGTATGTTGGCAATTTGATCTCTAGTTCCTCTGCCTCTTCGAAATCCTGCCTGCACTTCTGGTAGTTCTCGATCCACATACTGCTGAAGTCTAGCTTGTAGGATTTTAAGCATGACTTTACTAGCATGAGAAATGAGTGCAATGGTGCGATAGTTTGAACATTCTTTGGCACTGCCTTTCTTTGGAATTGGAATGTAAACTGATCTTTTCCAATCCTGTGGCCATTGTTGAGTTTTCCAAATTTGCTGGCAAATTGAGTGTAGCACTTTTACTGCATTGTCTTTTAAGATTTTGAATAGCTCAGCTGGAATACTGTCACTTCCACTAGCTTTGTTGTTGCTCAGCTTTTCTAAGGCCCACTTCACTTCACATTCTAGGATGTCTGGCTCGAGGTCAGTGACCACCTCATTGTGATTATCAGGGACGTTAAGCTCATTCTTGTATAGTTCTTCTGTGTAATTTTGCCACCTCTTCTTAATCTCTTCTGCCTCTGTTAGGTCCCTGCCATTTTGGTCCTTTATCATGCCCATTTTTGCATTAAACGTTCCCTTCATTTCTCCAATTTTCTTGAAAAGATCTCTGGTCCTCCCTATTCTATTGTTTTCTTCTATTTCTTTGCACTGTTCATTTAAGAAGGCATTCTTATCTCTTCTAGCTATTCTCTGGAATTGGGTATGTGTAGTTTAATGAAGAGAAGGGTGAGGGGTGACATGATAGCAGTGTTCCAATATCTCAGGGGCTGCCCCAAAGAAGAGGGAGTCAAGCTATTCTCCAAAGCTCCTGAAGGCAGGACAAGAAGCAACGGATGGAAACTAATCAAGGAGAGAAGCAACCTAGAACTAAGGAGAAAGTTCCTGACAGTTAGAACAATTAATCAGTGGAACAACCTGCCTCCAGAAGTGGTGAATGCTCCAACACTGGAAATTTTTAAGAAGAGACTGGCCAGCCATTTGTCTGAAATGGTATAGGGTTTCCTGCCTGAGCAGGGGGTTGGACTAGATGACCTCCAAGGTCCCTTGTAACTACTTCTTCTTCTTCTTCTTCTTCTTCTTCTTCTTCTTCTTCTTCTTCTTCTTCTTCTTCTTCTTCTTCTTCTTCTTCTTCTTCTTCTTCTTCTTCTTCTTCTTCTTCTTATTCTTATTCTTATTATTAGTATTAGTATTATTATTATTATTATTATTATTATTATTATTATTATTATTATTATTATTATTATTATTATTATTATATAATATCCTCACCAGTTTATTTTAATGGACTGAAGTGGACCAGGCAAGGCCCATATGGATATTTATGTTATGCACTGGTACAATGTAGTTATGAAAGAATCCATGAAAGAGAATAATGGTATTTGTCCTTTACTGTAGGATCTCGTACAGAAGATGGTCAGTATTTTTAAGAGAATATCCTATGGTGATCAACTGATATATAAAATGATAGTAAGTAGACACACACTTAAGCTTTCTCATTTCTTCTATGTCTTCTACGTTATCCTTCTTAAATATAATTTGATCAGACCTCTTGAGCCTCACTCCCACCAAAGGATCTCCAGACAATGCAGGAAGACTTCCATTAGGAAGCTATAAGCTCTTGGGAACATTTAAAGGAGAGCATCCTTTTGACAATTGAAAGAATCCAGCTTCACAGGCTTTCCCTGTGGCTCAGGAAAAAAGGCTTAAAAGAGAATGTCAGGAAACTTTTAGAATGGCTGCACAATAATGTGTCTTTTAAGAAAAAAAATATATCACAAAACCATTTTGCTCACAATAACAACAAGTCTCAGAATGCTATTAATTCACGAGTCTTTTAAGCTTTATCATTCCATTTGTGCACAGTTCCTACCTGGAGAATGAAAGATATAGATGAAATTGATATTGAAGTATTGGAGTTATCTGTGATGATATAGTTATTGACAGTTACCTTATCAGAATGGAACTGATCCCCCTTCATTTCCTTGGTAGAAGGCATTCGTCAGACAAGGTCTTCTGGATGAATTGGTGGTAGGTAGCTCTGATTTACCTTCTTCCATTTCTTTCTTTAATTTCTTCTTGCATCTGAACGAGCACCTTTACATTTTTTTTATTTCAAGCAGCTTAAAGCAACCAATTTACCCCCCTTCGAGACAAAAAATAAAACCCACCAGCTTGATTGGACAGATGTTTCTCCTGGGACTGAGTGCTAAATAAATAAAAAAATGTTGATCTTTGACATGGATGTCCCTGTGAGGACTATTTCTCTGTACATATTGTAGTTGTGTGAATGTAGAAGCAGACTGAAAAGAGAAAGAAAAGAATAAAGGGCCTCAGGATGCTGTTAATCCATGTTTGTTATGTACGTAGGATCGTCAGTGTCTTTTTTTTGGTCCCAGATCACTTCCTGCTGTAATAAGTAATGTATGTTTGCTATCTGAAGAATGAAGAAATTCATTTGAAGTGGCAGAGATAGCATCTCTGGGGAAATCATGTATGTTCTCGTGTGAGAATAGAGCTCATGTCCTTTGTTTCCATTGTAGAATAAACTGAGTGAGGAACATATGTTGGAAATAATTGTAAGTAGCCCTTTCATCATCTTCTCTCTTTCCTTGTGAAATATCTTTCTTGTGTGTGATCAAGCAACCTGTCATGGTTCCGACATCAGAGACGAATAAAGCAGAACTCCCAAGCTTGCAAATTCCTCAAAAGAACATGTTTATTAGTTACAAAGTATTGGCACAGTCAAAGGTGAAACCAAGTCCGGATACACAAGTAACAATTTCCCAATACAAAGCCAAACATCCCACCCAATTTACTATGCAAGCAACTACATTCCCAATATGATTATTTGGCAGGCTTTTGATGCAACACCCAGTCTCTAGGAAGCCAATGACCTTGGTTCCCATGGGACCAAAGATTTTTATGACTAACTAAGCACCTGAGCAACCCCCCTCCCTCCGTTCTATGTAGCAACTGAGAATGAGAAGAAATCATGATTGCAGCCATGCTCATTTGTAGAGTTGACACAGCCCTTTTCAGATTCCACCCCACACTCACAAAAATTTAGGAGTTATATAAAAAGCACTGAGATATACCCAAGTTATATATTTAGGAGGACAGTTACCTTATTTTATGATGAAAGCCATAATACTGATTCTTAAAAAGACACTGCACACTTCCACCCATCCTCAAAATTCGTCGGGTGGGTGGTGGTGTGTTGAGTACTTAAATAAGGGTTTTAGGAGTCAGGATGACCTAAATCTTTTTTGAACCTATTTCTGACCAGAAAATACTCTGAATCTGAACTGATGTTCTTGTAGCAGCTGGAAGAAGAAATGAGATGTGATTGTAAGATTTCAATAGCACATTTGCACTTAGAGGAGGGAGAGGCAAAGGAGGTAGAACATTGGGGAGGCTACATGAAGCAGAATAAAAAGCCAACATTCTACTATAAGGATGTTTTATGTATATAGATATAGAGAAAATACTTGTAGCTTGTAGGTTTTAGATTTTGGCAGTGGTTTGCTCTCCAAGGTTGTTTCAATGTAGTTTCTGAACATTTCATTGCCAAACTAGCTAACATCAGCAGCAGGATTTTCTTGTCCTATTCTCCTTAGCTTATAAATGTGTTGTGTGCCCATAAGGTCAGTTGGTCATGCGATTGGTTGTTTGTATGGAGCTATATTTGAATCCTGAGCAGCTGATTGGTTCTCTTGTTGATTAGTCATTCAAATGGTCTGCTTTCTTACATATTCAGATGCTGGATCTAGATCAATATGCTTGTTCATTGTTCCTTTGGTAGAATACCAGGCCTTGATAAATTCATGTGTATGGTGGGTGTCGGCATGCCCGATGATTTTTATTCCTTCCCAATCGAACTGGTGTTGTTTATTATCAATATGGTTTGAGATCAGGGGTTTTTGGTCATGCTGTTTAACTGCTAGTTGATGCTCATGAATCCGTGTTTTCAATTGCCTTCCAGTTTGTCCCACATAGAATTGGTCACAATTGTTGCAAATGATTTTGTATATTATGTTGTTGTTGTCTTCCTTCTGTATTTTGTCTTTGATTGATATTGATCTAGATCCAGCATATGAATATGTAAGAAACCAGACCATTTGAACTGCCAAGAGAACCAATCAGCTGCTCAGAGTTTAAATATAGCTCCTAACAAACAAGCAATCACACAACCAACTGACCACACTGGTGCACAAGGCATTTGATATCTCAGGAGAATAGGACAAGAAAAACCTGCTCTATGATGTTAGCTAGTTTGATAATGAAACATTCAGAAATTATATTGAAACAAGCTTGGGAGAGCAAACCACTGCCATTATTTTTCACATTTCTCAGTACATATTTTGATTCTGCAGATGTTGAAAAGAGAAAGAAAAAGAAGACCCTGAGCACTGTTAATTCAAATTTGGTTTTTTCAGACTAAGCACTCCATGTTGTGATAAGAAATATATGTTTCCTAGGTGGAGGGAAGCAGCATGTAAATGATATCTAAGATGGCAGTGGTGGCAGGGATAGAGAGGTTCTGCATGTCTTCATGTCAGAATGGAATTTGATGTACTTCTTTCCCTTGTAGAATGCTTTGAAAACAGAGGAAATTGTTAAATTAATGGTAAGTAGCTTTTTGTTTATCATCTGCCTTTTTCCTGAGTGATATTGAGATGTTGAGATAGATGCTGAGACTCTAGAAAGAGTACAGAGAAGAGCAACAAAGATGATTGGGGGACTGGAGGCTAAAACATATGGGGAACGGTTGCTGGAATTGGTGAAGCTTGGATGAGAGCTGAAGAAGCTTCTTAGATGAGAAGCAAAATGTCTTCAAAGAAAAACAAGAAAGTCCAGTTGCCTCGTGGAAAAGCATCTTTGAGATGAATGGAAGGTATACAAAATTAGCCTGCTTAACATTGCAGAAGAACTATGCAGAAAAAAGAAAAGTGGAAAAAGGTAGAATGGGACCAAACACTGAATGGTAATATGAAGAGGTTAAAGAAGAAGTAAAATTGGGAGGGGAAAAAACTATGTTTAAGGTATGCTTTTTTCTTCTGATTGCCTTTATATATTAAATAGAAAAGTGATCAAATAGTCTGCACTTCCACAATATGGTAAATTAAAATAAACTAAGGTTAAAACGAGGGAGGCGGTGTCTCAGTGGGTTTGGACGCTGAGCCTGTCGATCAGAAGGTCAGCAGTTTGGCGGGTCGAATCCCGAGTGCCGCGTAGCAGAGTGAGTGCCTGTTCCTCGTCCCAGCTTCTGCCAACCTAGCAGTTTGAAAGCACGCAAAAAGGCAAGTAGAAAAATAGGGACCACTCCGGTGGGAAGGTAACAGCGTTCCGTGCGCCTTTGGCGTCTAGTCATGCCGGTCACATGACCACGGAGACGTCCTTGGACAAACCCCGGCTCTTTGGCTTTGAAACGGAGATGAGAACCGGCCCCTAGAGTCAGAAATGACTAGCACGCATGTGCGGGGGAACCTTTACCTTTACCTTTAAGGTTAAAACTATTCAGGTTTAGAAAGTGGCCAACCCAATTTTATGACATTTTTTTTGTGGTGGTCTTTAAGCAAACTCTGGTGGTTGTTAATTGGGTCCGTGGGATGCTGCAAACAGTCATAAATTTGAGTTGGTTACCAATTTCCTGACATATGGGGTTCTTATTGCAAGGGGAATCACCCATTATAATTCTTGAACCAGGTCATAAGTACCTGCATGGAGGTCTGTCATAACTTCCGATGGTTGCTAAGTGACCAGTTGTAAGTGGAGGGCTACAAATATGGAATGAAGAGATTTAATGCTAGGTTCCCAAACAGCTTGAGCCTCAACTGCCCAATCTATTAACAGATTTTTTTTTGTCAGCAAGCATATTATTTTTTGAAACAGAAATTGAATACATGCATTATTCCACTGAATTCTCCAGGCAGATTTTGGTTGTGTGAAACTGGAAAAATACTGAAAAGAGAATGAAACGAAGTGTTTCAGTTCATCCAGGGGTACCTTTTCCACCCTATCTGTCCCTCTTCTGATAAGAAATGCGCATATCTGCTCTGTAGAATGAAGTGTTTCACATATATGATATCAAAGATTGTAGTGATGGCACAGTTGGAGAAATCACGTGTGCTATCTTTTTTTTTATTAAAGAGTTTTACAGAAACAAGATTTTACAATATATCCCCAAATCCCCCCCAGCCCAAACCACCCCACTTCCCCCCCCCCCACTTCCCAGAGCTAAATACAGGATTATAGTTATAATAATCATATTCTAAATAAGAATTATCCATAATATACAATTAACCAAATTCATAATGTGCTTTAACTCCCCTTTAACATAGATACATACAAAGTACTAACACTAAGATAACAATATCCCTCTAAAATCTACTCATAAGCTAAATGGAACTTTTTAGTCCCATATTTATTCTGAATATAATCTATCCATCTCCGCCAAACTGAAATATATCTTTCCTGTGAATGATCTTTCAAATAAGCAGAAATCTTAGACATTTCTGCAAGATTCGAAACTTTAAACACCCATTCTTCTATAGTAGGCAAACTATCCTTCTTCCAATATTGTCCCACCAGTAACCATGCTGCTGTTATCATATTCAACATCAAGTTAGTTTCTTTAACATCACAATCTACAAGAATACCCAATAGAAACAATTGCGGAGAAAACTTTATCTTCCTCTTAAAAATCTTTTGAATGTTCCACCAAATATTAATCCAAAAAGCTTTTATATTTCTACAAGTCCACCACATATGAAAATAGGTGGCTTCTAAACTACCACATCTCCAACATTTAGACTGCAAGTTAGGATACATATTAGACAACTTCTTGGGATCCAAATGCCATCTATAAAACATTTTATAAAAATTTTCTCTTAAGTTTTGAGCCTGAGTAAATTTAACATTTCTGACCCAAATTATCTCCCAAGTATCCAGCGAAATTGGTTCCTGAATATTTTGTGCCCACTTTATCATACAATCTTTAACTAATTCCGTTTCCGAGTCCAATTCAATTAAAACATTATATATCCTCTTTATATGTGCACAATTTAAGTCTCTAATTTGTTTTACTAAATTTTGATCTGTAATTGTGATGCCAACCTTTTGATCTAACTTCCACCTAGCTTTCAGTTGGGTATATTGAAACCAAGAGTAACTTATTTTTTCTTGTCTTAACTCCTCTAATGATTTAAGTTGCTATCTTTTCAGAATAAAAGTAACACCTTTTGTTTGTGTTATAGGATATGGATAAAGATCAAAATAATATTCCTGACTTAATGGTAAGTAGATTTTGTTCACATTCGGTGCTTTCTTTGAATAATATTCTTCTTGCATGCAATAAACCACCCCTTTTGTTATTCCACACCTCCTAAAAGCATCTTCAGAGAACCACAGAACAGAAACAGAGCAGGCAGGGCCAAAGCATTGCACCTGTTTCGACTCTCCTTTTTAAAACAGCTTAAAATACCTACCAGTGGCGTAGCGTGGGGGGTGCAGGGGGGGCCGGCCGCACCGGGCGCAACATCTGGGGGGGCGCGACCGGCGGGCTAGGGCAAGGCTGCTCGCGAGCGAGGGGTATCTGTGCCTGCGCCGACACAGAAACGCTTCTCTCTCCGGGTGGGGGAAGGCTCGGCGGCTCCCTGGGTCTATATACGCCTCTGTATGCGCACGCCGCCGCGCGCTCCCGCGAACGAGAAAGAAAGAACGGCAGCGGCGGCGTCTGCGAGCCTCGCAAGCGGCGGCATTCCTCGGTGTGGGCGTGCCTGCGTCTTTGGGTGTGAGGCTTTCAGAGAGGCTGCCTTTGGCTCCTGGTACTTGCAGCCGGTGAGAACAAGTCTGTGAAAGCGGGTGAGAATTTCAGGGGGGTGGGGGGGACGGGAGATCGCGGGAGGCTCGATTCTTCTTACGCCAGGGGGGTGCCAGGCGTGCGGTGCGAGAGCGAGGGGGCGCAAATTACTTGCCTTGCCCCGGGTGATGACAACCCACGCTACGCCACTGATACCTACTATACTCCTTAAAACAACACTGACTCCAAACTGGAGTGATGGTCCCTCTGGGGACTGAGTAGCAAACAGAGAAAGCTGTATTTTGGAATTGTGCCCAAGGGACACTTTTGGGATGGGGAGGGTTTCTCCAAAGTTACTTTTCTCTGCTTGTACTTTTTCCTCTCTGCAAAATGGTAAATTGTTGGCTCAAATGGTCTTTCTGTCAGATGCAATTTTGCTAGTAAGAGTTCTTTCCTCATTTCCCTTCCCAGATTAATTTTATCTGAACATGTTTGGAAACCCAGTTTGACTTTGTTCTTCTTGGAAAAAAAAATTCTTCTTCCTTGTAGTTAATCAGAAAAAAGATAACACCTATTAGCAAGAAAGCTGAGGTTGGCGAAGATCTGTCTAAACTGACAGTAAGTAGATAAGCACTTAACTTGTCTCATTTCTTCTATGTTTTCCATGTTATCCTTCTTAGATGTGACCACAATAGCTCTTTTGAGACTCAGTCCCCCCACTCCCCCAAGGATTAACAGACATTTCAGGAAGAATTCCACCAAGAAATTAAAAACTTGGGAATATTTAAAGGAGAGCATCTTTATGAGTCTTGGACTGCAAGGCTTTCAAACCAGTTAGTCCTAGAGGAGATCAACCCTGACTGCTCTTTAGAAGGCCAGATCCTGAAGCTAAAACTCAAATACTTTGGCCACCTAATGAGAAGGAAGGACTCACTGGAGAAGAGCCTCATGCTGGGAAAGGTGGAGGGCAAGAGAAGAAGGGGACGACAGAGAATGAGGTGGCTGGATGGAGTCACTGAAGCAGGAGGCGTGGGCTTAAATGGACTCCAGAAGATGGTAGAGGACAGGAAGGCCTGGAGGAACATTGTACATAGGGTCGCGATGGGTCGGACACAACTTCGTAACTAACAACAACAACAGTCATTATGAATACTGTTAAAATTTAGGAATTCTAAATTCATAGGTCTTCCCTGTGGCTTAGAGCAGGGGTCCCAACCCCGAGTCTGCAGAATGCGGATTGCCAAGAACTGGTCCACACCAGCAAGCAAAACCCCATTTGTACACACACAGGAAATGAGGAGTTCCGGCAGCTGCTGTGGGTCTGGCGCTGGCACATGGCTCTGAGGAGGGAAGAAAAGGGAGGAGGAAGTCGATGGGAAAGAAGAGAGAAAGAGACTGGAAGGTGGCGTTTGGCTGGACATCAGGCAGAGCCAGCTGAGCAAAGAGAGAGAGAGAGTATTGGAGCCTGCCATCCAGAGCCAGCTGAGCAAAGAGTGTCTGTGTGTCTCTGTGTGTGTGTGTGTGTGTGTGTGAGAGAGAGAGAGAGAGAGAGAGAGAGAGAGAGAGAGAGAGAGAGAGAGAGAGAGAGAGAGAGAGAGAGAGAGAGAGAGAGAGAGAATAAGAAGGTGGGGTCTTTGCATTTTTCTGCTTCATTGCAGGCAAGCCGGATGAAGAGGGGGGATAGAGAGTGAAAGTAGCTTGCTGAAGTTTTTATTGTTTTTCTTCTTTGTTGTGGGCAAGCCAGACAAAGAGAGGAAGAGAGGGTAGGTTGGGGAGTTTTATTTCTTCTCGCTTGTTGGAGCAAGCTGGGCAGAGGGAGAGCCAGGAAAGAGTTTGACTGGGTTGAGGGTATGTCTTTTAGTAGGAAGTAGAGGGGTTTTTATAGGATCAGCTGGAAGAGGCAAAAAGGGGATAAGGAAGGAAGGGGGGCATTACGTATAGTGAGGGCAGAGAGAGACGAGGAGAGTGGATAAGGGAGGGCCGCTGTGAGCTCCAGAGAGGGACTGATTATCATCATCTTAGGCAAGTCGCTGTCACCAGAGACTGACTACCATCATCTTAGATACGTTGCTGTCACCAGAGACTGGCTAACATCGCTCTAGGAAAACCACTGTTACCAGAGACTGCATAACATTGTCTTAGGCAAGTTGCCATCACCAGAGGCTGACTACCATCGTCATAGACAAGTTTCTGTTACCAGGGACTGACTACTATCATAGTACACTGGCTACTGTTACCAGGAACTGACTCCCATTGTCCCTCTGTAAGCTCTTTCTGCCTGAGATCAACTATCATCATTCCACATGAGTTACCATTGAGAGAGATCGACCATCACCGCCTCATGTGCGTGGCTACCGACCGTGACTGAGCATCACCATGCTACATGCCCTGTCAGGCAGAGGTGCCAACGTGAGAGACCCCTTGGGCTGGCTGTCGGCCAAAGAGGAGGTCAGGGCCCCCCGGACTTTAGCGGTCCCTTCAGAGGTGGCGCTACATGTATATAAAAAAATCTAACTCTTTACAAAAGCTGATTAATCATATGTCTGTTTGCAGTGCTTTTTTTGTAAAAGAAAAAGGTGCCGGAACTCACACATGTCATACAACCCGCCTTGCCTATCCTACAAGGTTCCATCCAAAAAAAGGTGCCGGAACTCCGTTCTGAGCGTTCTATGACAAAAAAAGCCCTGTTTGTTTGATAGAAGTTCCCCAAAGTCTTTGCTGATGAAAACAAAACCCTCAAAGAACTGTCTTAATGTGTGTCCCTTTGGCTCCTTTTATTCTATGTTCTGATAGGAATAGCATGTTTTCTATCTGAGGAATGAAGTACAAATATAGTTAACAATATAAATATATGATATATTGATATATAATGTTGAAGATGGCAATGATAGCATGGTCATGTGTTTTTAGATTATTGGAAAGTAGCCATTTCCTTGGATCACTGCAGTTAAGTGCTGTCTCTGTTTGTTGCTGTTGCCTATTCCTTTTGGTTGGAATGGGTTGATCTACTCTGCTCAAACCATTCCACCGACATTAATACTGTCTGTAATGCTCATGGACCCACTCTTGATTTGAACGAATTGTAGTGGCCCATGTCTGACTCACACAAATCCTCATAGGATACACTACCACATCATATACTCCCATATTACACCCCTCCTGCGTGAGCTGCATTGGCTACCGGTTGCCTTCCGGGCGAGATTTAAGGTGCTGGTACTTACCTTTAAAGCCCTACATGGCTTAGGCCCGGGATATTTGCAGGACCGTCTGCTACCGGGGACGACTTCCCATCGCCCAGTGCGCTCACACAGAGAGGCCTCCTCAGGGTGCCGTCGGCTAGACAATGTCGGCTGGCGACCCCCAGGGGGAGGGCCTTCTCTGTGGGAGCACCTGCTTGGTGGAATCAACTCCCCCGGGAGCTCTGGATGGCCCCAGACCTTCGGTCCTTTCGCCGTGACCTTAAGACATATCTTTTCTAGTAGCGCAATATTGGAAGAAGGAAGAACTGCCGACTATAGAAGAATGGACTTTAAAAGTCTCCAATCTGGCGGAAATGGCAAAGATCTCAACGTACTTGAAAGATCAGTCGCAACAGAGATATATTGTGGAGTGGAGAAGATGGATTGATTATATCCAGAATAAATATGGGACTAAAAAGTTTCACCTAGCATTTGAATAAGTATTGATGTGATATTTAAATTGCTTGTAGTTATTTTATAAAAGTTAAAGTGCGATAGATTTAATATTTTATTGTTGTTTGCATAAGGTAGACTATGATTGTTTGTATTTTTATACCCTGTATTGAGCTCTGGGAAGTCGGGGAGGGGGGAGGGGAGGGGAGGGAGGTGTTGGGGAGGGTTGGGGAGAGGGGAGGGGGTTGGGAGGGGTTTTGTCTTTTTAAAAAATGTATTGTAAAACTTTTCAATAAAAAAACAACAACAAAAAGACATATCTTTTCCAACAGGCCGACCTGGACTGATGATAATTTTTTTTTATTTATTTATTTTAATTCCATTTATATCCCGCCCTTCTCCGAAGACTCAGGGCGGCTTACAAGCTTAGCAGTAGCCTTCATTCTATGTATATGCCTGCTTATTAGGGCTTTCACACACACACCCCAAGCGGCATTATTACAAAGTCAGCTTATTGCCCCCAACAATCTGGGTCCTTAATTATGGGGGTTTTTAATTATGATTCTAAATGTTATTATTGGTTTTAGTGGGACTTTGACACAATTTGATTCTCTTTTTTTTAATATTTGTATTTATTTGTATTTTATTGTTGTTAGCCGCCCTGAGTCCTTCGGGAGATAGGGCGGCATACAAGTCTCATTATAAATAAATAAATGCATAAATAAATAATCATAAAGGTATCTTTTTGCTTCCACTTTAGAATGGAAATGATGAAAAGGGGAAAAAGGTAAGTAGCCGTTGTTTAATTTTGGAAGTTCCTTTCTTTCACACTCTTCTTCCATCTGAACCCCTCTTATCTTCCTTATCTTCCTTGGTGGCGCAGTGGGCTAAGGGCTCCTTAAGTAACACCAGCTGCCTGCAATTAGTTCAGGTTCGAGTCCCACCAGGCTCAAGGCTGACTCAGCCTTCCATCCTTCCCAGGTAGGTAAAATGAGGACCCAGATTGTTGGGGGCAATAAGCTGACTTTGTAATAATGCCGCTTGGGGGTGTGTGTGAAAGCCCTAATAAGCAGGCATATACATAGAATGAAGGCTACTGCTAAGCTTGTAAGCTGCCCTGAGTCTTCGGAGAAGGGCGGGATATAAATGGAATTAAAAAAAATAAAAATAAAAAATAAAAAACTTGAAGCATCTCCAGAGCATCATCACAATAGGAAGGGAGAGAGCAGCCTGAATGCTAACGGAAAGAACCAAAAATATTTGGCCAGTTTTTACATTTTTCCCCAATATCTGACCCCTCAAAAATAGATCCAGCAGCCATATTGGGGTCAAGGTTCCCCCTGGGGACTGAGCAAGAAATGGGGTGGATTTATATCTCGCAAATGAAGGCAAAGAAGGAATTTAATGAAGGATTTAGATCTCTACTATGGGAAAAATGGCAAGGCATGAAACGTGCATGAGGGTGTCTGCTAAGCTGCGGTGAATTGTGTCCGCAAGCAACTAATTTCATAATTTATGTGATACTGTCACGTGCGTGTCACTGTTTTTTTAGTTATTTGGTTTGAACGTGAAAGGAATGAGACCATGTTAACAGCACATTTCTATCTGGGGAAGGACAGATAAATATGAAATTTGTATATAAAATTGAAGATGGCAGCAATCATAGAATTATAATTAGTGATGGTTATCATATCAGAATAGAACTAATTCTATGTCAGGCGTGAAAGATCAGGGTCACATGTAAAAAAAATCAGTTAAACTGATTTAAATTCATGCCTACGCACAGGAATATTCTCAGCTAACAGTCACCACCTGCTTGGGGTTAGATAAAGTTCAACAGAATTTAAAAGGGTTTAGACTTAGTCTGCTTATGGCTACATAGCAATTCTAGGCTGATTCCTCTTTTAACTCCATTCCCAGATTCTGCCACTCAGAATAACAGAATCATAGAGTTGGAACAGACACTTTTCAGGTCACTTTCTTGGGTGGGGCTCAATCCCCTCTTAACTCACCATTGCCTTGGCAGTGGCTCTTCTGTAATGTTCTAGGACTCCAGCGTTCACTCCTGAGCTACATGTATATTTTCTTCTTGGGATAATAAGTTGGTATCTGCTGTAGAAGAAGAAGAAGATCTGAAGTCATTTCTTAAACTATTTATATTGTCTTTCTATTTCTATTGTTCTCTGGCTGACTCCTGCAAGTCTGGCTCAATCCACTGAACATCCATGAAGCAGAATGAGTCCGTGGCGGCAGTTCTGCTGCTTCTTCCACACCTTCCTTCCCCTGCCATGTTGGAGTGGATTAATCCTTAGCAAAGGCCCTCTCTAGAGGTCTTTGTTTGACCCTGAAGCTCCATGAAAAGGCTGATACAAGGCATGAGTTTCAGTTGGCTGGTTTGAAAGCCAAAGTTGTGTTTTGCAGTAAAGTCATTTCTTTGATTGACCGTTTTCTGTCTTCCAGACTCTCCCTTATCATCATTCTGTCCCTGGTGGACTCCATACTGGGATGTCTATATATGTGCAAGGCACAGTGCCCAAACGTGTCAAAAGGTAACATTCTTTTTGGGGCTCACAGGAAGAGAAAGGTGTTTCCTTAGCCAGAATAAAAGTAATAAGATTATCATGTTGTTAGGGGCAGTTTATACAACCCAAATTCTCTACCAAGATTAAAGCCTTTCTTAAATTCTTCAGATAGTTCCACTTCCTGCTTCTTCCAACAATTAAGCCATGAGGGCTAGAGACTTGGCTCTTCTCTTCAAGCAAAAATCTAGTACTCTACAGATGGTAGCTTCAACACAAAGCAAAAGGGTGGCGGCGGAGGTGTGGGGGAAAGCAGAACTCCACTCTGGGATTCCTCCACCTCTTATTTAATTGTCCTCTTTTCTCCAGATTTTGTGTGTACTTTGCCTGTTGTCGTCACGAGGGGGCAGACGTTACCTTCCACTTCAGTCCTCAGTTTGATATTGACAAAACTGTGCTCAACACATTTTGGGATGGGAAGTGGGGAAAGGAAGAACATCACAAGATGCCCTTCCGAAAGGGTGAGAAATTTGAAATCATCTTCATTGTCAATAACACTGGATACCAGGTTGGTACACATGATAGAGGCTCCTTTGGGACTTTAGGTGACACTTCATCCCCCCTCCCCCAGAATTCACCCTTTCTCGGTAATGGACCATGAATGTATTTAACACTGACTTTCCCAACTTCATATCTTCCAGGTTGGATTTAAGAATAGAATAGAATAGAATAGAATAGAATAGAATAGAATAGAATAGAATAGAATAGAATAGAATAGAATAGAATAGAATAGAATAGAATAGCAGAGTAGAGTAGAATAGAATAGAATAGAATAGAATAGAATAGAATAGAATAGAATAGAATAGAATAGAGAGTAGAGTAGAGTAGAATAGAATAGAATAGAATAGAATAGAATAGAATAGAATAGAATAGAATAGAATAGAATAGAATAGAATAGAATAGAATAGAATAGAATAGAATAGAATAGAATAGAATAGAATAGAATGCAGAGTAGAGTAGAGTAGAGTAGAGTAGAGTAGAGTAGGGTAGGGTAGGGTAGGGTAGAGTAGAGTAGAATAGAATAGAATAGAATAGAATAGAATAGAATAGAATAGAATAGAATAGAATAGAATAGAATAGAATAGAACAGAACAGAACAGAACAGAACAGAACAGAACAGCAGAACAGAACAGAACAGAATAGAATAGAATAGAATAGAATAGAATAGAATAGAATAGAATAGAATAGAATAGAATAGAATAGAATAGAATAGAATAGAATAAAAAAAATATTGATCAAGTGTGATTGGATACACAGTTTGCCTCTGGTGCATACGTTCTTAGTGTACATATAAGCAAGAAGTGATAACTCATGATCATAACCATAAAATATAATCCTCATAAATCATAAGATACAACACTTAGCGATAGTCATAGGATACTAAATAAACAATCAATATAAATCATACAAGGATATGAGTAAAAACAATCAACATAAATCATGATACAAACAGCAAAGTTACAGTCAGAAGAAAGATAAGGAATTAGGTAATAGGAAAGATGAGAAGAGTAGTCACAATACACCCGTACTAGGTGATGTAGTGATGTATAGGTAGTCCTCATTTAACAAGAACTGGGACCAGCAACTTAAGTTATGTGATTAAGTGATGTAGTTCACTAAGTGCAAACAATACTGTGTTTATAATCAGACTTTGAAGGTTGTAAATGTCAGGATTGGTCTCATAGTTACTATTTCATCATTGTAGTAACTGCAAACGGTCACCAAATTGCAATACCAGTAGCACTTAGACTTATGTGCCACTTTGTACTGCTTTATAGCCCTCTCTAAGCAAGCTACAGAGTCAGCATATTGTCCCCCAACAATCTGGTTCCTCATTTTATCGACCTCAGAAGGATGGAAGGCTGAATCAACCTTGAGCCAGTTAGGATCAACACTGTATTCTAACCAGGGCAGGATGAGGATGAGGATGATCTGTAGCTGAAGGGAAAACATTTTGGTCTAGGGGAAAAAAAGATTATTAGTGAAATAAAGGCCTGTCCCTTTTTACATGTACACATTTTGACTTGTTTGATCTCCTCTATCGCTACTTGCTCAGCTTTCGGGTGGGATGTGTTCCTGGCAAGAATAAACAGGTTTTTCCTCCAAAGAAAATGGATGATCCCAAATGAGTCTTGAACCCCTTGGCTTTGCCCTCTGATAGATTCTGGTGAACAGGAAGCTATATTGTACCTTTGGACACAGAATGCCGCCTCAAAACATGCGGGAAATTAGGGTTGACGGAGACCTGGAGCTGCAATCTTTGCATGTGATAGGAGAAGCAAAGATGGAGAACTTGGTAAGTATTTACAATTGACAAGTTGGCCCCTCCTGATTTTGATCTCTCTCTGGGAATTGATTCTGGACTGCTTCAATCCCCTAACAGTGAGTACAATTAACCAGTGGAACAGCTTACTCCCAGAAATCATGGGTGCTCTATCAGTGAAGGTTTTTAAGAAGAGACTGGACAGTTACTTGTTTGAGATGGTATAGGTTCTCCTGCTTGAGCAAGGGGCTGGACTAGAAGACCTCCAAGGTCCCTTCCAGCTCTATTATGATTCCTTCCTTCCTTCCTTCCTTCCTTCCTTCCTTCCTTCCTTCCTTCCCTCCCTCCCTCCCTCCCTCCCTCCCTCCCTCCCTCCCTCCTTCCTTCCTTCCTTCCTTCCTTCCTTCCTTCCTTCCTTCCTTCCTTCCTTCCTTCCTTCCTTCCTTCTCTTCTCTTCTCTTCTCTTCTCTTCTCTTCTCTTCTCTTCTCTTCTCTTCTCTTCTCTCCTCAGATGTCACCCATGCCGCTAAAAGCAACAAAGGGAACAGAGGGAGAGCAAGTCTTTCCATCTCCACACAAACCCACATGCACACAAACACAGAGTTTCTTGGGCAATTATCAGTTTATTTTGAGGCAGAAAAATTTACAGTGAACACATTTGCTTTGTCAATGGAAAGAGTCATGCCAAACAGTCATCCAGAGTCAGTCCAAGGTTTCAGTTCTCAGCCATTCCAGAAATCAGAACTCCAAGAAGTAAAATCCACACATAAATGTCACAGGAGCCGGATGTCAGCAAAAGGAACAGAGGCAGAGCAAATCTCTTACACAGGCTGCAGCCAATTGTTACTTATGAGAAGGTTTATTCTTTTGCTTGGTGAGTTGCTTAATAGACTTTCTCTGATCTGCTCTTTCCCCCCCCCCCGACAGTCTTTTTTTTTCTCTCTCTCCCAATTCTCCTTTATGCTGCTTCATGAAGATTTTTTTTTGGTCCACCAGTCCTCCCTAAAGCTAAAGACAGGGTGGCTGCTATCAAATGTGTACGTGTTGTGATTCAGGGTCAGCCTGTGGGTTCGGCAGTTGGGTCGGACAACTCAGAGGAGGAGGGGGGTGTTGAAGAGCTTGCTGAGGGGGTTGGAGAGCTTGCTGATGAGAGCCCTCAGCCAGGCCCCTCCCACCTGGTCACGACGGAGACCCAGCTGTGTGAGCCTGACAGCGTGGATGAAGATGACCCACAGCTGGCCCTGTTCAAGGACGCCCGACGCAGGAGGCAGTCAATCAGGAGTAAACAGAGGAAGGCAATGGGGCACCTCGGAAGGAGGTAGAGAGAAGCCACACCCTGAACTGTATAAAAGGGGAATGCGTGGGAGGGCTGGTTTGCTGAAGGCAACCGTTTGAATAGCTCCTGTTTCATAGCTCCTGTTTCATGGTTGGTGTCTTGTTTTGCTGTTTTATGTTAATAAATTTGGCAGGCTTAATTCCAGCCTCTTGCCGTTTGTCCCTCCCTTTTCTGCAGGGCCGGTAGCAGGCTGGTACAGAACAGTACTATGGAGCAGCCATCCCTCTGTGTTTGATCATTCCCATGTACTCTGAAAGATGGCATGAGAGATTGCATCACCAAACGTTTTTCTTTCTTTCACAGGCTGGAGAGAGTTTGGGAGAGAGAGAGAGAAAAAAGACTGTCAGGGGTGAAGAGCAGAGTAGGGAAAGCCTATTATGAAACATTCAATACTATCAAGAGTAATACTATCCAGAGTATCTTCCCCCTTTAAAATTAATCTCTTTGCTACTTAATTAAAGTACAGTTAAGTGTTGCTGGAAGGAAGGGAGTGAACTAGGCATAGTGACTAAGGCATCAAACTAAAAACCAGGAGACCTTGAGTTGTACTTCTGCTTTGGCCACAAAGCCAGATGGGGGACCTTGAGCCAATTTCTCTCAGTCCTAGGAAGGAGGTAAGTTTCTCCTTTCCTTAAAAGTTCCTCCAGTGCATGGAGAGATTGGATAAGATGCTGGCATCCAGCCAGTCTTGCTCAATCACCCATAGAATTAAGACAGAGCTGGTCCATGGCTGCAGTTCTGGTGCTTCCTCCAGGCCTTCCTTTTCCTGCCATGTTGAGGAAATAATCCTTAGCAGAGGCTCTCTCAGGAGATCTTTGATTGACTCAGAAGCCATATGGAAAGGCTGATACATGGGTTGTGGTTGGCTGCTTAGAAAGTCAAAGTTCTGTTTTACACTAAAGTCATTGGTTTGCTTCATCATTTACTGTGTTTCAGATTCTCCCTTACCATCAACCTGTCCCCGGTGGACTCCAACCTGGAATGTCTGTACATGTGGAAGGCACAGTGCCCAAACACTCCAAAAGGTAATGTCCCTTTGGGGGCTCATAGGAAGGTCATGATGCTATCTTACTCAAAATAATGGTAATAAGATTATTATGCTATTAAGGGTAGTTTGTTGTTGTTGTTGTTGTTAGTTGCGAAGTCGTGTCCGACCCATCGCGACCCTATGGACAATGTTCCTCCAGGCCTTCCTGTCCTCTACCATCTTCTGGAGTCCATCTAAGCTCACGCCTCCTGCTTCAGTGACTCCATCCAGCCACCTCCTTCTCTGTCGTCCCCTTCTTCTCTTGCCCTCAATCTTTCCCAGCATTAGGCTCTTCTCCAGTGAGTCCTTCCTTCTCATTAGGTGGCCAAAGTATTTGAATTTCAACTTCAGGATCTGGCCTTCTAAAGAGCAGTCAGGGTGGATCTCCTCTAGGACTGACCGGTTTGATCGCCTTGTAGTCCAAGGAACTCGCAGGAGTCTTCTCCAGCACCATAGTTCAAAGGCTTCAATTCAAAGGTAGTTTAGATAAGCCAAATTCTATGCCAAGACTAAAGACTTTTTTGATTCTTCAGGTAGCTCCAGTTCCTGCTTCTTCCAACTCCAACTAAGCCATGAGGGTGAGGAACTTGATTCTTTTCCTCAAGCAAAAATTCAGCATCCTACAGATTCCAGACTCAGGCCAATGGAGAAGGGAGGAAGAGAGAACTGTATTCTGAGATTCCTGCACCTCCCATTTAATTTTCCCCTTCTTTTATTCTCTGTCTCTTCCAGTTTCCCAGTGTGGTTCCGGGTGAACTTTGCCTGTACCTATACTGAGTTGAACAACATTCCCCTCCACTTCATCCCTACCTTTGTTTATAATCACATTGGACTCAACACATTGCACGGTAGCAGGTGGGGATGGGAAGAGAAACACAAGATGGTCCTCCGAGAACGCGAGCATTTTGAGGTCATCTTCATTGTCGATAAAGACCAATACCAGGTTGGTTCATGTGACAGATCATTTTTGGGACTGCAGGTGCCTCTTTGTTTTCCCCTCTCCCCTCCAGTATTCACAATTTTTTCCGGAATGAACCATAACGTATTTAGTACTGATTTTCCCAATTTCATATCTTCCAGATGGGGTTTAAGTGATGTACAGGTAGTCCTTGTTTCACAACAACTGGGACCAACAACTTAATCATTAAATGAAGTTCCTAAAAGAAACTGCCACTGTGTTTCTGATCACACTTCAGCTTTACTTTGCTTTATAGTCCTGTGAAAGTTGTGAATGCCAGGACTGGTCTCAAAGTTACTATTTCATCACTGTCCTAATTGCAGACAGACACTAAATGAGGATGACCTGTAGCTGAAGGGAAAACATTTTGGTGAAGGGAAAGAAAACGGGTATCAGTGAAATAGCAATATCATTTAGACTTATATTGCACTACACCAGGGGTCTTCAAACTTGGCCCTTTTATGACTTGTGGACTTCAACTCTCAGAATTCCTCAGCCTGGCACGCTGGCTGAGGAATTCTGGGAGTTGAAGTCCACAAGTCATAAAAGGGCCAGGTTTGAAGAGCCTGCACAAGTCCGCATCTTGCCCCTAACAATCTGGGTCCTCATTTTACCTACTTCAGAAGGATGGAAGGCTGAATCATCCTTGAGCCAGTCAGAATCAAACTCCTGGAGTTTGCATTCTAACCACGGTGCTACCACAGACTCTCTTTTTACATGTACATACTTGGATCTATTTGATCCTCTCTATGCCCACCCCGCTCAGCTTTGGGGTAGTTTTTTTTCCCTGCAAAGAAAATGGATGATCCCAATTGAGACTTGATCCCTTTGATCCTACAGGTCCTGGTGAACAGGAAGCCCTTTTGTACCTATAGGCACAGAATTCCACCACAAAGGGTGCAGGACATCAATGTCGATGGAAATTTGCAGCTGCATTCTCTGATCGTGATGGGAGGACCAACAAAGGGGAATATGGTTAGTGTTTGTTATCGACAAGTTGACACCTTCTGATCCTTGATCTCTCTTTGGGCATTGATTCTGAACTGATTCAACCATTAAGATACCACTTTTTCTTTCTCTCCTCCAGGCACTCTTTTCATACACCATTCTAACAATGTGGCCCCTTTGGGTCATCAGTTGTCTTGGCTTACAGACTTTGCATGCTACCAAAAATAACCATCAGAGGGTATGCAGCAAATGAACAGGGAACAAATTTACCGCAGGCCAAGGTCCTGCTCTCTTCCTTGCAGATGTTTAGAATAGAATAGAATAGAATAGAATAGAATAGAATAGAATAGAATAGAATAGAATAGAATAGAATAGAATAGAATAGAATAGAATAGAATAGAATGAAGAGATGGAATAGAATAGAATAGAATAGAATAGAATAGAATAGAATAGAATAGAATAGAATAGAATAGAATAGAATAGAATAGAATAGAATAGAATAGAATAGAATAGAATAGAATAGAATAGAAAAGAATAGAATAGAATAGAATAGAATAGAATAGAATAGAATAGAATAGAATAGAATAGAATAGAATAGAATAGAATAGAATAGAATAGAATAGAATAGAATAGAATATGGAATGGAATGGAATGGAATGGAATAGAATATGGAGTGGAATAGAATTACAGGATAGAATAGAATAGAATAGAATAGAATAGAATAGAATAGAATAGAATAGAATAGAATAGAATAGAATAGAATAGAATAGAATAGAATAGAATAGAATAGAATAGAATAGAATAGAATAGAATAGAATAGAATGAAGAGATGGAATAGAATAGAATAGAATAGAATAGAATAGAATAGAATAGAATAGAATAGAATAGAATAGAATAGAATAGAATAGAAAAGAATAGAATAGAATAGAATAGAATAGAATAGAATAGAATAGAATAGAATAGAATAGAATAGAATAGAATAGAATAGAATAGAATATGGAATGGAATGGAATGGAATGGAGTGGAATAGAATTACAGGATAGAATAGAATAGAATAGAATAGAATAGAATAGAATAGAATAGAATAGAATAGAATAGAATAGAATAGAATAGAATAGAATGATGGCATGGCATGGCATGGCATGGCATGGCATAGCATAGAATAGAATAGAATAGAATAGAATAGAATAGAATAGAATAGAATAGAATAGAATAGAATAGAATAGAATAGAATAGAATAGAAACTTGGAGGTCTTCTAGTCTTCTAGTCCAACATATTAAAAACAAGAAAAAAGTCAAGGAAACTGTAGGCCCACTAAAGAGAGAAGATAGCAAGGAAATTACAGGCAATATTTATTTTTTATTTTTTTTATTTTAATTCCATTTATATCCCGCCCTTCTCCGAAGACTCAGGGTGGCTTACAAGCTTAGCAGTAGCCTTCATTCTATGTATATGCCTGCTTATTAGGGCTTTCACACACACCCCAAGCGGCATTATTACAAAGTCAGCTTATTGCCCCCAACAATCTGGGTCCTCAATAGGGAGAAATCAGAGTTACTTAACTCATACTTTACATCAGTCTTCACACAAAAAGAAACCATAGCCCAACATACAAAAAAAACACTGCAAAAGACATACTAGAAACAAAAATTAAAATAAGCAAGAAAATGGTAAGAGAACACCTATCCGACCTCGATGAATATAAATCACTGGGACCCGACAGGCTACATCCCAGAGTTCTGAAAATGCTCAGAACCGTTGCACCACATCTTTCATAAATCTTGGAGCACCAGGGAAGTACCTGAGGATTGGAAAAGGGATGATGTGGTCCCTATCTTCAGGAAAGGGGAAAAAAACAGACCCAGGAAACTGCAGACCAGTTTAACATCAATACCTGGGGAGATCCTAGAAAAGATAATGAAGAAAAAACAGATCTGCTAATAACTGGAAGCAAACAAAGTTATAATTAGTAGCTAGCACAGATTTGTTAAAAACAGATCACGCCAAACCAATCTTATCTCATTCTTCGATAAAGTGACTAAACTAGTAGACCAGCGAAACACAGTAGACATAGTATACGTACTTAGATTTCAGTAAGGCATTTGACAAAGTAGACCACAACCTACTCCTTGGTAAGCTAGGAAAAGGTGGAATAGACAACATCACCACCAGATGGATCCATAGCTGGCTGGCAAACTGTGCTCAACGAATAGTCCTCAGTGGTGCTACATCCACATTTATTTATTTATTTATTTTAATTCCATTTATATCCCGCCGTTCTCCGAAGACTCAGGGCGGCTTACAAGCTTAGCAGTAGCCTTCATTCTATGTATATGCCTGCTTATTAGGGCTTTCACACACACACACCCCAAGCGGCATTATTACAAAGTCAGCTTAATTGCCCCCAACAATCTGGGTCCTCATTTTACCTACCTCGGAAGAATGGAAGGCTGAGTCGACCTTGAGCCTGGTGGGATGCGAACCTGCACTAATTGCAGGCAGCTGGTGTTACTTAAGGAGGCATTGGCTAGCCCACTGCTCCACCAAGGCTCATTGAGAGAAGTAAGCAGTGGGATACCACAAGGTTCCATCTTAGGCCCAGTACTCTTCAATATCATAAATGACTTAGATGAGGGAATTGAAGGGGAACTCATCAAATTTGCAGATGACACCAAACTGACAGGAGTAGCCAACACCCCAGAAGATAAACTCAGGATCCAAAAAGATGTTGACAAACTTGAACAATGGGCCCTATCCAACAAAATGAGTTTCAATGGGGAGAAAAGCAAAGTTTTACATTTAGGCAGGAAAAACCAAAGGTACAAGTACAGACTGGGTGAGACCTGGCTTAAAAACAGTAACTGTGAGAGGGAACTTGGAGTCCTAGTGGATGATCACTTAACCATGGTATATTTTTTTTGCTTGGTACAAAAAATTTTCTAGGTTTTTGCACAACCAAGGTGACAATCCCTAATTGTGTCTTAGGAGACAACTTAAGTACAGTTGCTTTGTTACCATACAAGCTTCAGCTACACACACACACACAAACACATGTACACATATATACATATACACTACGTTTCTTGAGCAATTATCATTTTATCATATGGGTGAACAATTTATAGTGGAAAAAAAAGGAATATAAACGAAGTGAGGGCTTCCCTGTAAAGTTGTGAATGGGAATATGCTGAAGAGTCGTCCAGAGTCAACCCAAGGTTCCAAAGTGGGGTCAAAGTTGTCAGCCAGTCCAGAAATCAAAACTCCAAGATGCAAAATCCACTCATAAATATCACTGGAGCCAGATGTCAACAAAGGGAAGAGAGGCACAGACAATTGCTACTCCTTTGCTTGGCAAGTAGACTAAAGACTTTCTCTGTTCTGCTCTCTTTTCTACTAACCCTAGACTGGGAAGGCTAATGTCATCCTGTCAGGGCAAGTCCAATGGTTCAGGTGGTGCTGTGACTCATCAGTCTTGTGTGATGTCAGGCTTGGTCTTCCTAAGGCTGACATTCCATAGGATCAGCTGGACAATCTCGGACTCAGAATCTGAGTCCAGAGCCTGGCCTGTGATATACTGTATTTTCTGGTGTATAAGACGACTGGGCGTATAAGACGACCCCCCCAACTTTTGAGATGATTTTCAAGAGTCCTCTGCCTCAAGAGGGAAGAGCGTCGGGCGGGAGCCGGCAGGGCAGTCCTGCACACGCGCGCACTCCCCGGCTGCTAAGGAGTGCTCCTTAACAGCTGGGGAGTGCACGCGTGCGCAGGACTGCCCTGCCGGCTCCTGCCAGATGCCAGCCTGCCCTGCTTCCTCCACAGTGAGAGGGGAGGGTGTGCCTTCCCGGGCTCACTGATTTTCCGGCGTATAAGACGACTGGGCGTATAAGACGACCCCCCAACTTTTGAGATGATTTTCATGGGTTAAAAAGTCATCTTATACGCCGGAAAATACGGTAAGAGTCCTTTTTCCGCCTCTCTAGCACAATAGAATTTCTGGCACACTTGAGTACTGCAAGGTTAACATAATACACCTAATTTCTTTCCCCCATTGACATAACTGAGTGATTTGCAACAGGCTAAGCTATGTCTGATAAACCAGTCCTGGTTAAAACTAACTGGGTTGAAGAAGTAGTTGAAAAGCACCCATGAAAGCTTCAACTAACCTGGCACACAATGTGACACACAAACTCAGCCACTGTTGTCTTCCTATCCTTTAGGCCACTTTGCCAAGTCCTGCATATGGGAAATCACAAAATCTTCCTGTAAATACTCAGAAGGAAAAAAGCAGGGGTAGCCACAAGGTCATGCAGGGCTAGGGATTTTAGGAGAAAAACATGGAGTTGTTAACAGTCTCTTTGAATTTCTTTCCCACCAGATAATGATGGGCCCTGCAATCTACTACCCAGTAAGTACTAAGAGACTTCCTAACCTAGAGGTCCCCAACCTTTTGGGCACCAGGGACTGGTTCCGTGGAGAAAGGTTTTTCCACGGACTGGAGAGTGCGTGGTTTTGTGTGCTGCCTGTATCCCATGGATGAGGTTTTGCTTGTTTGTGCAGCCCTGTTGGTGGCATGCCGCAGCCCAGTACTGGTCCATGGACTGGGGGTTGGAGACCCCTGTCCTAACCCAACCTGTCTCTCCTTACTTTAGCCCGGATTTGTGGGATGGAGCATAAACCAGGAGGTGGTGAATTTGTCTGAGTGTATTCATGTAGAATTCAAGGAGCTGAGTATTTTCTAGTGTTTGGCTTAACCGGCAGTTATGGTGAACAAGAGACTAGAAACTGGAAATTCTGGAAATTCAGTAATCTGCCAAATGCATGATTGGTTTGGTTCACAAGCTTCTAAAATCACATGGAAGGGGGAAAAAGGAACAGTGAGTGGAATATTTAAGGGAGAATTAGCTTCTTTATGGTTAAGGAGGCGGTTAATATTAGTCCCTTTCCCCCGTGTCAAAAGGTACCCACACCCCATCACTCAGGAAATTTCTACTTAAACCAAAGAAATTGGGTTGGAAGAAGGCTGTTGGGCTAATGTGTGGCAGAGGAAAAAGAAAGATCTATAGTTTGCACCAGGAAATCAGCTCTTACAACCAAGTTCTATAAACTCAGTCTTTTGTGATGAAGTAAACCAGGGACTTTCACAGCATGTGATTTTAAAAAAAAAATTGGCAGCCCAGCAGCCATGCCAACACTGTCACAACCCCAACTATTGTTTTGTTGCTGTTCATTGCACATAAACAATAGATTGGACTTTGAAGGTCCAGTCTGCCATCCTGACTATTTTGACTATATGCTGCGGACATCCCTGCTAAGCAAGAAAACCACTTGAACCCAGTCAATGCCTTATCTGCCTGGCTTGTAAAATATCCATCCAACGCAAGATCCCTCAAGCTGACTTCTACCCATGTTGTGCGTCTCCCTGTTGGCACCCCAAGACCTACTGGACTGTAACTACCTTAACCTGAGCTAGCAGGGACAAGTGCCATGGGTCAGAGGGGGACATTAAGAGTAATCTGTATTCTTGCCTATTTCAGCCAGTGCCCTACATATGCGACATCCCTGGAGGTCTGAAAGCCAACAGGACCATCACAGTACGAGGCACTATTCCGAAGAACGCTAAAAGGTCTTGGCTCTCTTTTTCTGCATGCATTTTGGGGCTTGGGCAGAGGAATGGAACTGTAACCATTGTGCCCACTGTCCTTCTATAGTTGGTGCCACAGGTCCCACCCTGCTGGTGTCTCCCTGACATCATATATTTCAGCCCATCTTGCCTTCAGCCTTCAAGTTGGACACCAGGCTCCAGTTTGGCTTTGGCACAACAAAATGACACTGTTAGGGCCTGTCATAGATCTTTCCCAGTTCATCTCCTTTCTCCAACTCTCCCATCTCTCCTGAATGTCTGCATGCTCAGCCCAGAGAACAAGGAAGTTGTGGGGAGTGGATGCACAACTCCACACATAGCCTGAGGAATTCACTACCACAAGAAGAAGTAAGGGCTATTAGCAGGCTTTGATTTTATTTTATTATTTTGCTTTTATTTACTCATCAGACAAAAATCACAAACTTAAACAAGCAAAATAAGAAAATTAAAATGTGTAAGTGACAATAGGCACTTTAGTGCACTTATGCATGCCTCCTTAGGGACCTCTTAAATATGGAGTGAGGGCCATAGAAGTTAAGTTAGAATTAAAACTGTGAAAGCTAATGGCTGGGACAACTGAATCAGGTCAAACATTCCAGATTTTGACAACTCTGTTACAAAAAATGATTTTTTTACAATTGAGTTTAGAGCAGTTTACATTATTTAAAGCAATTGTTTGCACACATTAAAGGTAAGGTAAAGGTTCCCCCGCACATGCGTGCTAGTCGTTTCCAACTCTAGGGGCTGGTGCTCATCTCCATTTCAAAGCCGAAGAGCCAGCGTTTGTCTGGGGACAACTCTGTGGTCATGTGGCCGGTATGACTAGACGCCAAAGGCGCACGGAACGCTGTTACCTTCCCACCATAGTGGTCCCTATTTTTCTACTTGCATTTTTACGTGCTTTCGAACTGCTAGGTTGGCAGAAGCTGGGACGAGTAACAAGTGCTCACTCTGTTACATGGCACTCGGGATTCGACCCGCCAAACTGCCGACCTTCTGATCGACAAGCTCAGCATCCTAACCCACTGAGCCACCACGTCCCACATTACATTACAATTAAAGCTAAAGAAGTCATTTGCAGATAAAGCATTACTCTGTACAATTTACAATTACTATATGCTATGCCATACCTAAGTCTGACCACAGGTGTTGCAATTCTAAACTATCCAAGCCAAGAATTTCAAGCCTAGTAGCGTAAGGTATTCTATTATGGACAGAAGAATGTACGACTTTCCTTGTAAAGTACTTCTGAACTCGCTCAATTGTATTAATGTACGATATGCGGTAAGGATTCCAGACAGTTGAACAGTGTTCTAGAATTGGCCTAATATGTGTGTTTTGTCAGTTCTAATGAGCCAACCAAAGTGGGGAATCTGAAAGTTCATGAAGGCATTGACAAGTTAAAGGGTTTGGGGAACTCTGGTTTAGGAGGTGCCTTTAAAGGATGATTAGGACCCAAACTGTCATTAAGCAGGTGTTCAGCTGTTCTTCATCAGAAGAATGCTATTCACTGCTAAACGGCTGCTTAATTTGCATTTTAATGCGTTTGTCTGATTTATAGAGTTGGTTTGATTGTGGCACAACATAAATGCAAAGAATAAATATCTAAAATACCAAAAATGCTAAATAGAATTTACACATTTAGCAGCAGTCTACTAATAAATAATATTTACAAGGAGAAACAACAGCTGTTTGTTTGTTTTTTTCTTTAGCCTTCATCCATGGAAGCATCTGACAGGCTGCTATTGGATTAAGAGTCAAGAGGAAATCAGATTTCCTTTTTAGTTATTCCAAAGGCCTGCTTTTTTTTTCTCTTTCCAAGGTTTGAAATCAAGTTGACGGCTGGCCAGGACATCGCTCTGTCCATTAGCCCACACCTTGAAAAGAAAACTATGGTGTGCAACAGTTTTCTGAATGGCAACTGGGAACCTGAGGAACGCAACCTGCTCTTTAACCTTTTCCAACCTGGGAAATACTTTGAGGTGAGTTGGTTTTGATTCCAGCAGGGTGGTGGCTAAAAAAAATATGGCAACCACAGCTATGCAATTCATGTATCACCCCTATTTTACCTGGCTTATGAGCTGTGGTGGCGCAGTGGTTAGAATGGGGTACTGCAGGCTACTTCTGCTGACTGCCAGCTGCCTGCAGTTTGGCAGTTTGAATCTTACCAGGCTCAAGGTTGACTCAGCCTTCCACCCTTCTGAGGTCAGTAAAATGAGGGCCCAGTTTGTTGGGGGCAAATATGCTGACTCTGTAAACCGCTTAGAGAGGGCTCTAAAGCACCGTGAAGCAGTATATTTTTTTTATTTTATTTTAATTCCATTTATATCCCGCCCTTCTCCGAAGACTCAGGGCGGCTTACAAGCTTAGCAGTAGCCTTCATTCTATGTATATGCCTGCTTATTAGGGCTTTCATACCCACCCACCCCAAGCAGCATTATTACAAAGTCAGCTTAATTGCCCCCAACAATCTGGGTCCTCATTTTACCTACCTTGGAAGGATGGAAGGCTGAGTCAACCTTGAATATAAGTATATAAGTATATAAGTCTTAAGTGCTATTGCTAACTCATCTATCTATCGTATCTCTATGTCTTGTCTATCTTTCTGTCTTCTGTCGGTCTCTTGTCTCTATCCATCTGTCTGTCTCTTTCTCGCTCTCTTTCTCTCTCTCAAGAGCCCTGGTGGCGCGGTGGTTAGAATGCAGCATTGCAGGCTAACTCTGCTCCCTGCCGGCAGTTCGATCCTGACTGGCACAGGGTTGACTCAGCCTTCCACCCTTCCGAGGTCAGTAAAATGAGGGCCCAGATTGTTGGGGGCAAATATGCTGACTCTGTAAACTGCTTAGAGAGGGCTATAAAGCACTGGGACACAGTGTATAAGTCTAAGTGCTATTGCTATTATGCGCACACCCCTAGATTCCAGCAAAGGGCTTGGCTGGTTGGCCAGGAAGAAGATAGGCAGATAGGCAGTGGGGAATGGAGAGAAGATCCAGCTGGTGCCTTCCATCTGCCATAATTCCCAAATAGCATAGCTTTGAAGAGTTGAAATCTGAACCTCCAGAAAGCTGGTGGGATTAATGCACCCTCCAGAAGGCATCTCCAGAAGACCGTACAGAATCCCGTTTTTAACTCCCTCCTGGAAAATTGTCTTTGTATTCCCAGGAGAGAGGGGAGAAAACAGGATGGAAGGTAAAAGCCTTGAGCCTTGGTGGAGCAGTGGGCTAATGCCTCCTTCAGTAACACCAGCTGCCTGCAATTAGTGCAGGTTCGAGTCCCACCAGGCTCAAGGTTGACTCAGCCTTCCATCCTTCCGAGGTAGGTAAAATGAGGACCCAGATTGTTGGGGGCAATAAGCTGACTTTGTAAAAAATGCCGCTGGGGGGGGGGCGGCGAAAGCCCTAATAAGCAGGCATATACATAGAATGAAGGCTATTGCTAAGCACATTGATTTGTGCTTTAAATTGTAAACCGCCCTGAGTCTTCGGAGAAGGGCGGGATATAAATGGGATTAAAAAAAAGCACTCAAAATTCTTTTCAAGTGCTTGGAAAGCAATCAAAGCCTCCAGCCCCTTGATTACTGTGCTTTTTGATTTTGATGCAAGCTGCAGATTGTGTGTACTATGGACCCTCTTCAGTGGAATATCGGAGGTGATTCAGATGTGTTGATTTGGCCACATTAAACATCCTTCCTCTCTTCCCAGCTCTCAATCCACTGCGACAACCACAAGTTCAAGATTTATGCCAACAGCCAGCCCTTCTTCAGCTACGCCTATCGTTATGTCCCTATTGAAAACATCAAAACTATCAAGATCACAGGAAATGTGACCCTTTCCTACATCACGTACTAAGTAAGGGGCGGGAGAAGAGATCAGTAGTAGCAGAGACCAGCTTTTCGCTCTCTGGCGGTACACAGAATCCTGCTGAATTTGAGTGGTCTGCAAGCTCCAGTAACTCAATCAATCAATTAATCAGTCAGATACTCAAGAATACCATGTTTTCCCCAAAATAAGACCTGGTCTTATATATTTTTTTTTGCTTCCAAAAGAGGCATTAGGTCTTACTTTCAGGGAATGTCTCTTTTTTCCCCAGGAGCTGCCAGGAGTTTTTAAATTTGGTTCTTGATTGGTTTAAACTGTTCTTATTTCTCATATTGTTTAATCCCCTTTTAATTTTTGTATTTATATCTTTTAACTTTTTATTGTTGTGAGCCACCCTGAGTCCTCAGGGAGAAGGGCGGCATATAAATTTAATAAACCTAAACCTAACCGCACCTGCTTATAGTGCCACAGGGCTCCTGCTGTTGTCACCACTACAAAACCTATTATGCTGCGGCTGCTGCTGTGAGGCATATCCTGCCCACATTGCCACCGCTGTGAGGCACATCCTGTCACCATTGTTGCTGCTGCAAAATGCGTCCTGCCACCATTGTCATTGTCATTGCCGCTGCCACCGCCATGAGGCATGTCCTGTTGGTATTGCTACCACCACCACAAGGTGTGTCCTGCCTTTGCCGCCTGCACTGGGAGGCGTATCCCACCTTTGCTGCCCCTGCCGTGAGGTGTGTTTTGGTGTTGCCACCGTGAGGTGATCCCTTCCGTTATTGCCGCCATTGCGAGGCACGTCCCATGACATGCATCATAATGGTGGTGGCAATGGTGGGATGCATTTTGCAGTGGCATGATGCACCTCATGGCAGTGGCAAAAATGGTTCTTGTGATGGTGGCGGGACACACCTTGCAGTGGTCCGATGCACCTCGCAGCAGCAGCATTAGCAGCATGACACACCTCGCGGCAGGAATAACAGTGAGATGTGCCTCGCGGTGGCACAGCAACAGGAGTCCTGTGGCATGGTAAGCAGGTGTGGGGCATGTGGGGCAGCTCCCCTCTCTCCCTGCTTCACTCACCTTATGTCTTAGAAAGTAAGTAGGGCTTATTTTCAGGGTAAGGCTTATTTTCAAGGAAACATGGTAGTTGAGAATATTATTCAGCATTTTCAATAAAGCATCTTGATCAAGCAATGCAACAGGCTTACTTTACCATTCATTCCCCCAAACGTGGGAATTCAGTAGTCTATTAAATATGTTCTGAGGACCCAACCCAAGTAGGAACTAGATTGGAAATCAACTACTTTGCTTTGCTTCCAAATGAGGCCTTCCATCATTACTCAGGAGTCACATTCAAGACCCACGGGACAGCCTGATTGTACAGCACGCACTACAGGAGGAAAAAAAAATGAGGTGACTAGTCGTGCACAATGTTTCTAGTCCTCTTGAGGACAAAGACGGGTGTTTACTCTTAAGCAGTTCAAACACCTCTGTAGCCAAAATGATTGGTCTGTAGCTTGTTGGGGAGAATCTACAGAATCCTCATGGAGCCTGAGAAACAAAAGAGAATTGATGGATCAGGATTCCCATCAGCAGTTTCCATAATCTGCCAAACACTTCTGAAGGGCTAACTAAAATTGTTATGTTTATATAGTCTTGCAATTCCCAAATAACCCACCTTATGTTTAGTTCAATTACTCCAAAAGTCCATTTAGCCTACTTTGTTATGGAATCCTGCTAAGCCTTATGGGGTTTAGGAAAGCCATTAAGATGGCTCCCGCTGGGACTATACAGCTCGTCCTTGCTAAATGACCACCACTGGGACTGACAACCCATGCTCATTAAGTGAGACATCATTGACCATAATGTGTGATTGTACTGCCAGCTTTTCTAATGTCTTTGCTTGTTGGAAATTGGCTGTGGGACAAATGGTGATCACACGACCATGGGATGCTGTGACAGTCATAAGTGTGAGCACTGGCTGTAAAGTTACACTTCAGCACTGCTTCAAATGGTCACTAAATGAGAAAGTTACTAAGCAAGGTCTACCTCTAATGTATTATACTGATTTATGAAATGATGTGGTAGGTGTGATGGGAGAATTGTGTGATTGGGCTTTGCTTACCTTGGTTGTTTTGGCTACAATTGTCAGCCAATCACAAGAGAAGTGGAATCTCAGCTTGAGGAAACAAGTAAATAAATCAAGTCCAGTTCTGGACTGAATTTAATTGAAGAGGAATCTGCCTCCATCCAAATCTCTATCCCTTGTTCATTCTGTCCTGGAACTGGTTTTACTGTGACTGAAATCTTGGTGGCTCCCAACCTGTCAGATGAGTCTCAGACATTTTCTGGGACTTATATCAAAAACTCTTCATCTACCAAAACAAAATTATAGGGGTCTTGCTTATGGCTAAATTAAGGGTCTCACTATGGGTGTAATTCAAGGTGCTGTTTGTCACCTATAAAGCCCTTATGTTGTATGGCCTGCTTATCCATGGGACTGACCGTCCTCAGTTGCTACAACCTGTCTGGTATCTTGAGACAGAGTGGATGCACTCCAAATCCCCTCAACTATACATAGCCATTCTTCCCAGAAAGAATGACTTTGTCTGTCACTGCTGCCCACTTTACTGGGGTTAGTATGTCAATAATACCCTATGTGAGTTAACTAGGAATTTTATGTTGTAAAATAAACCCAAATATGTGGGTTTGGCTTATCCATTGATAGACTTCTCTCCGAGTATATATGGTAATACCTTTTTTTCAAAGAATCTGGATACACTCACAGATAAGTCCATTCATGGATAAGTTGAAACTCAAATTTTTAACCTGAATGCCAGAGAAAATGTACTACTTTTCCTGCAAAGAGGCAAATTGTGAAATTAAAAGATACAGAAATTTCTGCCAACAATTGAGCTGGGGCAGTTTTTATGATAAATGACTTAAGAATTACAGAATCAGCTTATCCTTGGATGGCCTTATCCAATAATAATTCAAAAACAGAATAATAATAACTGGAATAACATTCTATTTATGTTGCTGCTGTAATTAATGCTACTGTATTATCCCATTAAAAAAGAGTCTTGGAATCCACAGATTGTCATGTTTCCGGCAGATGATGTTGGCAGCATTGACACAGATGATATGATTGCAAAGATATGATGTATAAAAATGAGATTCAACTCTGTACACCAGGAAGGCAAAGGGCATTAGCACATCGTGGGGATGCCAAAACGATGACACAGCTGCTGGAGTATTATCACATACCTAGAGAAATTTCCTCCTTGATGATACATGTCACCGCAGCTCAGCAGACAGCATCATGTACATGTCATATTTCCCCACATGGATATCCATAGATCTCCCCCACACACACTTTTGATCCTCAGTCCACAGGGGGAATCTTCACCCTAATACGTCTGCTGGATTGATTTTTTTAACAGTTCAGTTAATTGAAAGGAAGTTAAAAACAGGCCATATATTAGTCACTGCTTGTGATTATGCTCTAAAGACTCTGGAGAGGCTTCTGGCAAAGGAGGAAGAAAGATAAAAAGGGTGCTTGTTCAGATGGAAGAAGATTATGAAAGAAAGCAATGGCAGAGAAGAAACAAAGGCTATTTATCCTCATTCCACCTCCCCATCCTCATTCAAGTTCTAAAGGGAAACAAAAGCTAACCTTTCTACTTGGACATGGTTACATCCGTGACTTCTCAAACTATGCCATCACTACCATCTTCATTATCTGGTATATATATAATAAATATATGCATTCCTTCATTCTCCAGATTTTTTTTTTAAAAAAAACATGCATTCTATCACTCAACAGAGAGGGATAATCATTTAAAAGATGCATTTGGGTTAACCTAAAGATGCTTTTTCATGAGGCAACTGGACTTTCTTGTTTTTCTTTGAAGATGTGTGGCTTCTCATCCAAGAAGCTTCTTCAGCTGTCTTGGATGAGAAGTGAAACGTCTTCAAAGAAAAACAAGAAAGTCCAGTTGCCTTGTGAAAAAGGATCTTTGGGATAACTATGACCTGGATGACTAAGAATCTCCATAGGAATTTGTGCTAACTGTTTGAAGAAACTTGTTTCTTTTTTTTCAATATTCTTCATGAGGCAACTGGACTTTCTTGTTTTTCTTTGAAGATGTGTGGCTTCTCATCCAAGAAGCTTCTTCAGCTGTCTTGGATGAGAAGTGAAACGTCTTCAAAGAAAAACAAGAAAGTCCAGTTGCCTTGTGAAAAAGGATCTTTGGGATAACTATGACCTGGATGACTAAGAATCTCCATAGGAATTTGTGCTAACTGTTTGAAGAAACTTGTTTCTTTTTTTTCAATATTCTTCCATGTTCACACACCTACCATGTGAAAGAGAAAAATGCTTGCACTGAATTCCTGCCTTATGGCATTAAGTCCATTGCTGAGAACCGAGGACCTTTAACAAACATAGCTCTGGAGTTAATGCTCATTCAGGAAGCTTGTACAATGTGATCACATTTCACACGTGAATTTGAGTTCACGTTAGCTACCAAGCCAAGTCAAGGAGAAATTTAACATCTCTGCTGACACAACGACCTCAAACCTGGATATGTTTCGTCTTAGGTTTCTTTAAACTGTTCTATGGATTACTATATCGTGTACAGGTGAACTATTTTGCCTGTTTACCACTCCATATAATGAAAACTGTAGAAAGATGGATAGATTAATAGCCAGAATAAGCATGTTGCGTGTGCTTTGTAACATGAAGTAGTAGACGAGGTTACCAAGGTTGACTTGAAAAATTTCCCTTTCTGCATTCCACACAACTTCTAGATAAACACTGGGAAAGAAAGTGAAGGGAATCATTGCATCTGAAATCCATCCCATGCAAAATTATATCTAATGGGAAGACCTTTTTTGGGCCATGTAGATGGGTCAAGACCATTAAGGGGAGAAACAACCAACAGATGAAAAAAGAGTCCTGTGAGAGGATTCAGAAAAGGGTTTGCTCTCACATATCCCAAAATGAAGAGGGATTGGCTGATTTCAAACAAACAGTTGGACTCTGGGGGGAGGAGTTCTAAATGGACATTTTGATGTACCATTTTCTGCAGGATTTCTTCATACCTTGCTTCGGTCTCTTGCTATCACTAACTCAAAATAAAACTTCATTTGGAAACAATGCTTGTTTCAAGAGTTCTACTTTCTTGGGAGACCTAGTTGAGGCAGGTCCTTACATTTTGCTTGTTTGTGTGGCCCAGTTTTGGGCATGCTGTGGCCCGGTGTTGGTCCATGGACTGGGGGTTGGGGACCCCTGCTCTAGTGAACAAGGCAAGAATCAACATAATGTGCTCTCTCATGCTTTCCATTTCCTGGGCATAGAACATGTTTTTCCCCCAAACCCTCTCTCTAACTTCTCAATGGTTCTCTAAAATTCATCCTTTAAAAATTCCTAATGATATCGGAATTTGTACTGGAATTGCTCTTCCAATATCTGGAGATGCTTTAGGGGAGTCAGTCTCAAGAGGTGGGCTGTGGTTATGTGCACTAGGAAATGAGTGACATCCAATGGACATCAAGGAAATGAGTGACATCAAATGCATATGGGACTTGCCCCCTGGTTACTTGGCAATGTACCACCACTCTTGATGCCATATGAACTCTGCAAGAAGGACAAAAAAAAAAAGAAAACAGTCAGCCTGGATTATAGATCCCTTTGGATATATTTTGTCATGTTTTCAGCACATGTGAGAGCCATCCCTAGGCCACTGAACTTTAGATCAATCAAATGGGAGGGGGGCTTTGAAGCCCTCAAAGGGTATTATTATGTTTTAAATGTAATTTATCTAATTTACACACCATCCAATCACAACAATGAAACCAACATAATAATAATAATAATAATAATAATAATAATAATAATAATAATAATAATAATAATAATAATAATAATAATAATAATAATAATAGAACTGAACAAATCATGGGAAAAACATGACTCTTCCTGATCCCACAAAGCACTAAACCCCTTGACCTTTGGCCAGGCAATGAAAATTTGCATGATGCCCCCCCAACATTGGGGCCAGTAGCGAGTGGGGCCAAAGATATTCATTTGTAAGTTTATTTATTTATTTATTTATTTTATTTAAAGGTAAAGGTAAAGGTTCCCCCGCACATGCGTGCTAGTCATTTTTGACTCTAGGGGCCAGTGCTCATCTCCGTTTCAAAGCCGAAGAGCCAGTGCTTGTCCGAGGACGTCTCCATGGTCATGTGGCCAGCATGACTAGATGCCAAAGGCGCACGGAACGCTGTTACCTTCCCACTAGTGGTCCCTATTCTTCTACTTTCATTTTTACGTCCTTTGGAACTGCTAGGTTGGCAGAAGCTGGGACAAGTAACAGGTGCTCACTCTGTTATGCGGCACTCGGGATTCAACCCACCAAACTGCCGACCTTCTGATCGACAAGCTCAGCATCCTAACCCACTGAGCCACCGCTTAGTTATATGATATTTGGATGGTTACACAACGATCATTTTTCTTTGTGTTTTTGGTTTGGTTTATAGAAGATTTAATCATTTTGAGGTAAACTGAAGGCACCAAGTCACAGGTCCAGACAAGCATGAATTACAGGGCTCACTTCCTCTGATTCAGACCCAGTGAACAGCTGCCTATTCATGCTGAGCCACGCTCGCTTGGTTATCCTCATTTGTCTTAAGTCACAGTGGGCTACTTTATTTAATTGTTAAAAGCATTCTTTAACTCCTAAAGACAAGGCTGCAAAAATGAGGCCTGGAGACCTTTTGAGCCTAGAGTTCTCTCCAAAGCTGATAGGACCAAATTTTGCACCCCATTTTAATACTTATTGGACTCAGCAGCCAAGTGAAATTAGCATATTATATTGGAGGCATCTCAAAGCAAGCAAGCACCGGGTCCCCTCACAGCCGGTATTTATACAGCTTATAGGTGATGTCAGCAGTTTGTGATTGGTCAAATTAGCTTACCTCAGTTTTGGCGGGCTTTCTCTGTCTCCGGGCAGATTTTCCTCACTCCTTCAGGGGGCGCCTGGTCACCAGAAATGTCAAGCAGACTCTTGTGGTGCCCTTAATGTGGCCCATCACATCCACACCTACACTCCTCACACTCACACCCAGCTCTCCCTGTCTAACTCAACCTGGCCCATTCCCCGTTCTTCAGAATGCAATCCATGCCTCCCTCCTGGGAGTCTGCTAGTCTATCTGGGCTTCCCTCCATTTACGACCCCCAGCCAAAGTCCCTTGGAGGCTCCAGGCAGGTGGAGACTTTGCTCAGCATTCATTCATTCATTCATTCATTCATTCATTCATTCATTCATTCATTCATTCATTTATTTATTTATTTGGTTTCTATATACAGCCATTTCAACATTTGTTTGTTTGTTTCTTTGTTTGTTTATAAAGATCCCTTCCAGCTCTATTCTATTCTATCTCAGTGGGGCAAAACATTTAATCATGGTGATCGATTGTGTTCCATGCAGGGCATGATTAATTATTTTTATCGCATTCTCAGAACTAGAACTGCATTCAAGGTACAATAAACACAATGTTATTAAAATAATAAGGTGAGGTGTTGAATGTTGAATGTAGGATCAGGCAGACACAGATGATGGGGCACTTTGCACCAAGTAGTTTCCATATTTGGATCAATCACGCTCTTAGCCCCAATTTTGCAGGGAAAAATTAAAGGAAGATGTGTTATCTGTATGGTGTTAGCACTTCACAGTAATGATGCAATGAAGCCTTAAGATTTCATAAAGGAACAATAGAGGCATTGGGTTTGGCCAACGAGGCCTAAGGATTAAGGTATTAAAATGTGCCAGTGCTACTAAATAAAGTCACTTAGAAGAACAGAAAGAACCAGAAGAGCTGAAGAGCAACAAACGAGATGCGTCTCCTTTTAACCTTTGCTTTGACTTTTATGCTTTCTGCACAGCAGGTAAGTCTAAATTTTGTGGATTGCAATTGCTTTTCAAATGGGGTGCCTGCAGATGAAACAAGTTAGCATTTTTTTTGAGCTTGTCTCCATGCTTGTCCCCAACAGCCTTGAGCTGTTGGAGCTGGCCCGCTGAAACTTGCGTGAGCATTAGCAGTGGGCTAATGCCTCCTTAAGTAACACCAGCTGCCTGCAATTAGTGCAGGTTCGCATCCCACCAGGCTCAAGGTTGACTCAGCCTTCCATCCTTCCGAGGTAGGTAAAATGAGGACCCAGATTGTTGGGGGCAATAAGCTGACTTTGTAATAATGCCGCTTGGGGGGGGGCAAAAGCCCTAATAAGCAGGCACATACATAGAATGGAGGCTATTGCTAAGCACATTGGTTTGTGCTTAAATTGTAAGCCGCCCTGAGTCTTCGGAGAAGGGCGGGATATAAATGGGATTAAAATAAAAATAAAATAAAATAATCAGGCAAGCACATGCTCCATTTATTAGGCACTAGTGATTGCCTAACTAAGTTTAGTTCCAGTGCCAGATCCAAATCCAAATCAGCGTTGGGTTCCTGAGCTATGTATCGATCTCACTAGATTCAGGCAGGGATAGAAATATCTATCCTGTCAACAATATCTATCTACCCTGTTAACAAAAGTGCGTATAGTCAAGGCTCTGGTCTTCCCAATTGCAATGTATGGCTGTGAAAGTTGGACCATAAGAAAGGCTGAGCGCCAAAGAATTGAGGCCTTTGAACTCTGGTGCTGGAGAAGACTCCTGCGAGTCCCTTGGACTGCAAGGCGATCCAACCGGTCAGTCCTAGAGGAGATCAACCCTGACTGCTCTTTAGAAGGCCAGATCCTGAAGCTAAAACTCAAATCCTTTGGCCACCTAATGAGAAGGAAGGACTCACTGGAGAAGAGCCTAATGCTGGGAAAGGTGGAGGGCAAGAGAAGAAGGGGACGACCGAGAATGAGGTGGCTGGATGGAGTCACTGAAGCAGTAGGCGTGAGCTTAAATGGACTCCAGAAGATGGTAGAGGACAGGAAGGCCTGGAGGAACATTGTCCATAGGGTCACGATGGGTCAGACACGACTTCGCAGCTAACAACAACAACAACAACAACAACAATGAAATATCTGTTCTGGTCAACATTAAATCACAACGGATATATCAGTATTAGATGTCTCCTGACTGAAGATGTATTTTTGGGCCAGGCCATGTCATCATGAAGGATGCAGGCATACCACACACTTATCCTTTTGTATAGTTTCCATTTCTTTAGATCCATTATTGGTAAGATTTTGGATCAGAAGGGTTTTCCATTCCAGGCATATTTTAAGAAGAAAGAAAGGAAACCTGAAGTTGCTGAAGATATCAGTCGGAGAGAGAGGAAGCACATAAATCATGTGCTTTTCTTCTATCCTCAAGGCAATTGCATTGAATCTAAGAGGTAAAAATGAGAAGGAAATAAAACAGCCCAAAGGTACACTTTTACTCCAAACCAACCAGCATAGAATAAAAAGGCAAGAATTAAGAGAAAGATTGTTAGCTGGAGTAGATGTTACCTTACAAATGAAAAAGTGAAGAAGCATGTTTTCCGTTGTCACCAAAGGAAGGATAAGAGAGGATTATTATTATTTTTTTGCTTGTTGCCACAGCAAGAAGATCCCAAAGAGATCTCTGCTATAAAATGTAGAAGTACCAGATCTGGCTTCAAGACTGTACAAATCCCTGGTACCAATTCCAGTCTTGTGCTACCATTTAAGTGGTCATCTGGATTTATGCAGCTCAGCTCTTTTTTTATTATTTTTATTTTTTTTAATTTTATTTATATACCGCCCTTCTCCCGAAGGGCAAATATAAAAAATACAATGAAAGGTTATAAAATATAAAAAATACAAAAATACAAAAGTTAAAAGAAAATTAAACATATGCCCAACTAAAAACAGTAAATACAAATATTAAAAATGACCATAAAACCCAACCCAATCCCCATCAGGCCAGGCCGGCTTGTTCAAATAAGAATGTCTTCAGATCGCGACAGAAGGAGCGAAGGTTGGGCGCCATCCGGAGCTCAACCGGCAGCCGATTCCGTAGCTCCGGGGCGCCCACAGAGAAGGACCTCCCCCTGGGGGCCACCAACCGACATTCTCTGATCGGTTGCACCCTGAGGAACCTCTTAGACAAAGAGCTCCATCTGAGTACTCCTTTCATAACATTAGAAATTCACCGTGGGCAGAGAGACGACTTCTGCTTTTTAGCTTCAATTTGGTCATGGATGATGGAATAATGATGCACGATGCGATGGAAGCCTAACCTTTCATTGTGAATGAATTGACAATAGAGGCATTGATTTTGGATAATGAGGCTTGTGGACTAAAAGAGCAAAACTTGCACCGATGGTAAATAAAGTCACCTGGAATAATAGCAAGGATCAGAAGAGTTCAAGAGCAAACAAAGGGTTTGCAGTTCCGGGCGTATTTTAAGGAGGGAGAAAGGTACCTTAAAATTGCCCAAGAAATCAGCCTGAGATAGCACAAGCACATGTAAATCGTGCCTTTCTTTCTATGCTGAAATCTGTAGCGGTTTCCTTTTCAGTAACAATAATTACTGTATTTCTCAAGTTTTCGTTTGCTTTCTCTTTTTTAGGATAAAGAGAAATGTTCCATTTGGTTTAGGAGAGAGAGAAAAAATGAAATGAAATAACAGTCAGGACTAGGCAGGGCTCTCTCGTTACTGGGACCACCACCTCCTCTGTTTGTTTCCTCTTTGTTTTTGGAAATACGTAGAGCTTCCCTGAGAGCAAATAGGGCAATGATGGCAAAACCTTTCAGCCTCTCCACAATTTGGAAAATGCCCAATACTTTGACTCTGTTGGGTGTCACTCCCTCCCCTGAACACAAGAGAAGCAATTCTATATCTCCCCCTCCCCATCTAGGCCACCCTGAACAGGGGCACTGGGAGGGAAAGAGAAGGGGGGAAGATTGTTAGGGTTAAGCTTAAAATTCTATATCTTACAATATATGCACACATATTGGTATTTTATTAGGGATGCGGTGGCTCAGTGGGTTAGGACGCTGAGCTTGTCGATCAGAAGATCGGCAGTTTGGCAGGTCGAATCCCGAGTGCCACGTAGCAGAGTAGTGAGCGCCTGTTACTCGTCCCAGCTTCTGCCAATCTAGCAGTTCGAAAGCACGTAAAAATGAAAGTAGAAAAATAGGGACCACTACGGTGGGAAGGTAACAGCGTTCTGTGCACCTTTGGTATCTAGTCATGACCACGGAGACGTCCTTGGACAAGCGCTGGCTCTTCGGCTTTGAAATGGAGATGAGCACCGGCCCCTAGAGTTGGAAATGACTAGCACGCATGTGTGGGGGAACCTTTACCTTTTTTTATTGATATTTTAATTAAATTATTACAATACAAAAAAATTTAAAAAGAAAATTAAAAAAAGAAAATAGCGTGGAAATTGAATAAATACACAAATTTAATTAAAAAAGAAGTGAAGAAAACCAAATAAAGTCTCAGAACACTGTTAATTCAGATTTGTTTTTTTTTTTGGTCCTAGCACTCCCTTTTATGATAACAAATATGTGTTTCCCGACTGGAGAGAAACAGCAGTTCATGGATAGGATATCTAAGTTGCCAGCGATAACATGGGTGCAACTGAGAGGCCCTGGATGTCCTGAAGCCTCAGGTTTCTTTATGCATATTGTGCTTGTGTGAATGTGGAAGAATATTGAAAAGAGAAAGAAAAGATTAAAAAAAGGTCTCAGAACACAATTAATTCATGTTTGAGTGTTTTGGCCTTGACACTCCCTCTTGTAGCAAGACATATGTGATTCCTGTTTGGAGAATGCAGCCATTTATATGTGTTGGGATCTAGTGTTGAAACAGTTGGAGAAGTCATATATCTTATCATGAGAGCACCAAACTGATACCCTTCATTTCCCTTGTAGGAAAATGCCAATGAAATGATGGAGAAAGTTACGGTAAGTTGTTCACTGTGCTCTTATCTTGTGCTCTTTTCTTGGGTCATTTCAGTCCTGGATTAGCAAATTTCTTGGAGGGTAAACAGCAATCGTCATCAAGCTATGGATTCTTATTCCCACCCACACTCACCAAACACCAGTTCATAGTTGCTGCCATGAATTTGAGCTCTTTCATTTTTAAAATTAAATGTACATCTTCACTTCCCTGCTTAACTGCTCATTTCAGAACAAAAAAAAAATATGAGAAAGGAACCACAGGCCACAAGGAAAATTGCAACTTGTGCCATATTCTGGCATGCCCATAAACGTCCCCTTCTTCCAGGTAGGCAGATAATTCCCCCATTGGCTGCTAGTGCCCCCTAACCAGCCCCATTTCAGTAAGTGCCCCCAGTCAGCCTCACCTCACTGGCAGCTACCTCATTTTCCTTCCCCAGCCATCACCATTAAGAGATTTCAAATTTTGGGCTTGGTTCCAAAACAGCCAATGGCCTCTAACCCATCAGTCTTGCTGCCAGCTGATTGGCCACAAGGGAAGGTGGGAAAGAGGTCATCTTCCCTTGCGCCATGCAACCTATGGGTTTCTGGGAAGTGTAGTCTGCAGCTTCCCCAAATTTCATTTCCTGGGTAGTCAGGGGTCTCATCATCGTGTATGTTACCCCATTGGAATTACTTTGGTTCAAGAATGGTCGCCAGTTTGGCTCAACTGAAGTTTATAGATGAACAGACTCAGGTATTTGAGTTGTAGCCAGATGAGGAAGGGAGACACAAAGGAGATGATGGGAAGGAGATGAAGCTTAAAGTCGCCGTGGTTGAGAAATACTTCTCTAGTGGTAGTTTCTGTCCCTGAAGGTTGAGACTCATCAAATATTCCTGTGTCAGATGCAATTTTGCTGGTAAGATGGATTTCCTCCCTTCCTTTTTCCAGAGATTATTTTATTGAGTCATCTTTGCAAACCCCTAAAGATTTTTTTTTAAAATAATCCAATTCAAAATATTTCATGGAGTCAAAGTCTTAGTATTAACGGAGCTCATGGAGTGCACATATCCTGGTTACAAATTTCTCTAGTTTGCATAATACAATAAATGCCACAATGATGAAGTAATCTGAATTTAACCAGTTAAGTAAACCACAAAAAAATGTATAAATATCTAATCCAGATTACCAGTCTTCCAAGTATGGGAAGTTTTGCCAATGCAGCTGTTAGTGTTTTCATTGGCTTGATAACTGCAATGACTCTAGGTTCGCATATGAAATGAAGAGTAGTACCTATTCGCAGAAGTATTTTAATCCCAAGGAATATGTCTGTTAAAGGACTGATCCTTTCATATTAGAAGAAGGAAGAAATTCATTTTTATCATATATGAGATGGCAGAGACACCATGGCTGGAGATAACTTATATGTTCTCATGTGAAAAGAGAGATGATACAGTACCCTTTGTTTCCATTGCAGAATGCAATTGGTGAGGAAGGTCTTACAAAAGTAATGGTAAGTAGCTCTTTGATCATCTTCTTTCTTTTCCATGTGAAATATCTTCCTTGCATGATATCAGGCAAGCCCTTTTGGGATTCTACCCCACCAAAATTTAGCAGATATATATATACAAAGTACTGAGCTGTATTAAGATTATATACAGTATTTAGAAGAATAGGTACCTTGTTTTTTATGAAAGCTATGATAGTTATTCTTAAAAATATATTGCATGCTTCCACCCACCTCAAAGCTTGGGATGTGTGTTAGGGGTTTGTGGAGTAGTTAAATAAGGTTTTCAGGGCTCAGGATAGCCTAGATCTTTTTTAAAAAAATCTTTTTCTGACCAGAAAATGCTCTGAATCTGAGCTGACATTCTTGGAGCAATTAGGAAAGGAAATACTCTCTTGTGGGATTTACAGAATTATAGAACAATGGAATTGGGAAGGACCTTGGAGATGTTGTAGTCCAGAGGTCTCCAAGTCTTTCTGGGCTCGCGGCCCAGAGGAAAGGAAAGCAGTTTCCAAATTGGCATTTGTGTGCACTCATGCAAATGAGACCGCGCACCCCAGCACAGCTCTAGCAACCTCATTCGTGCATGCGCAAATGGGCCATGCACACCCGCCCAGCTTTAGCAGCCCTGTTCTTGCCCATGTGCATGTACAAATGAGGCTGCGGGCACTAGCGTGAATGGGGGGAGTGCACGCAGTGGCCACCCATTTCTTCAGCCTGCTGGCCAGGGGGCTGTGGCCCGGTGGATTGGGGACCCCTATAATAATAATAATAATAATAATAATAATAATAATAATAATAATAATAATAATAACAACAACAACAACAACAACAACAACAACAACAACAACAACAATAATAATAATAATAATAATAATAATAATAATAATAATAATAATAATAATAATAATAAAGTTGGAAGGGACCTTGGAGGTCATCTAGTCCAACCCCCTGCTCAGGCAGGAAACCCTATGCCATTCTGGACAAATGGCTGTCCAGTCTCTTCTTAAAAACTTCCAGTGTTGCAGTATTCACAACTTCTGGAGGCAGTTTGTTCCACTGGTTAAATGATCTAACTGTCAGGAAGTTTCTCCTTAGTTCTAGGTTGCTTCTCTCCTTGTTTCTCCCCTGTTTTACTCCAATCCTGTTCAAGCATGAGACCCTTTACTAGGGGTTCCCAGCCCCCAGTCCAGGGACTGGCGCCCATCCCTGGCGTGCCAGCAACTGGGCCTCACAAACAAGTGAAGCCCCAACTGTGTGTTGCAGGCCGCACATGAAACCACTCCCTCTCTGGTCCATGAAAAACCTCTCTCTTTAATGGGAAATGGAGACAGAATAAAGAATTAAATATATTTTCATATAAAACGTCCCACAGTGGAAAAACAAACAAGTCTGCATATTAAATGATGAGTATATTTTACATTTGGAGAGGGTAGACAAGAAGGGGGCTAGGTGAAACGGAGAAAAAAGCCAACATTCCGTCATAAGGGTGTTTTATCTGTATAGGTGTATAACTAAAGTGAATCTAGATTCAGGTATGAAATGTAGACATGTAGGACATTCTTCTCAAAACAGTGTTGTCCCTCAAGTTCCATGTCTGGTAAAGCTTCTCTTTTCTAAGCAATCATATTGTTTGCTGATGAAACCCTAGTGAGACCACACCTGGAGTACTGCAACCAGTTTTGGTCACCATGCTACAAAAAAAGATGTTGAGACCTTGTAAAAATTCAGAGAAGAGCAACTAAGATGATCAAAGGCCTGGAGACTAAAACATATGAAGAATGGCTGCAGGATTTGGGTTTGGCTAGTCCAGGGGTCGGCAACCTCGGCTCTTTTATGACTCGTGGACTTCAACTCCCAGAATTCCTGAGCCAGCTATGCTGGCTCAGGAATTCTGGGAGTTGAAGTCCACGAGTCATAAAAGAGCCGAGGTTGCCGACCCCTGGGCTAGTCTAAAGAAAAGAAGAAATGGGCAACATAATAGCAGTATTCCAGTATTTGAGAGGCTGACACAAAGAATAGAATAGAATAGAATAGAATAGAATAGAATAGAATAGAATAGAATAGAATAGAATAGAATAGAATAGAATAGAATAGAATAGAATAGAATAGAATAGAATAGAATAGAATAGAATAGAATAGAATAGAATAGAATGTAAAATTATTCTCCAAAGCACCAGAGGGCAGGACAAGAAACAATGGTTGGAAACTGACCAAAGAGAGAAGCAACCTGGAATTAAGGAGAACTTCCTAACAGTAAGGACAATAAACCAGTGGAACAGCTTGCCTTCAGAAATTGTGGGTGCTCCATCACTGGAAATTTTTAAGAAGAGGCTAGCTAGACAGTCACTCGTCTGACATGGTATAGGTTCTCCTGCTTGAGTTGGGGGCTAGACTGGAAGACCTCCAAGGTCCCTTCCAGATCTATTCTATTTTACCTCCGGTTTCTCAATGCATATTATACTTTGTAGAATGTGAAAAAAACGTTGAAAAGAGAAAGATTAAGGGGAAATAGCCTCAGAATACTGTTAATTCAAATGTGTGTTTTAATTCTACCACTCCCTCTTATAATAAGAAATGTGTGTTTCCTAAGTGGAGGAAAGCAACAATTCAGGTAAATGATATCTTAAGATGGTAGTGATGGCAAGGAGAGAGAGATCCTCGGTGTCTTCATGTCAGAATATAATTTAACTTGCTTGTTTCCCCTTTAGAATGCTTTGGATGACTACGATCTTGAAAAATTAACGGTAAGTAGTTCTTTCTTCAACTTCATCCTTTTGTTTTGAATAATAAACTTCTTGCCTGCAATGAAGCATCCCTGTGTTATAACAACACTGACCCCAAACCCACTTAATTTAGTTGTATGTGTGGACAAAGCTTTTTCAGAGCTTGACCCCAAGGATGTTTTGCCCTGGGGAACATTGTTCTGGACAATTTCTTTCTCCCTGTAATTTCTGTCCCTTTTTGGTGTGACTCATCAGTGTGGTCCTAATGCAGTTCTGTTGATCAAGTGATGTATTTTCTCATCTCCTTTTCCAGGGTCTGTTTTATCAGGAAATGCTATGGAAGGGAAAAAGAGGAATTTTTCAAATGATCCAATTTTTTTTAATGAAGCCTAAATCTTTCTCTGGGTTACTTAGGCCACACTTTTACTTTTTATGCAACCCTCTTATTTTGGCTACAAATACATCTGCATTTCTGGAATTTGCATAATATATTAAATACTAAGATGATCAAATAATCTGCATTTCCATAATATAGTAAACCATAAAAAGAAATCTAAGCAAGATTAAAACTATTCAAGTTTAGGAACTTGTGATAATGCAGTTACTATGTTATTATCTTGTTCTAGGATCATATTCAGGTAACCCTTGACTTATGTCTTATGACCACAATGAAGCCTGCCCATCACAGGCATAACTTTTGACGGATATAAATTTTGTCACCCATGTGACCAATCTGTTTTTATGACCATTTTTGTGGCAGTTGTTAAGAAATGGCACACTCATTGGAATGCATTTTCAGCAAAACTATTGTAAAACGTTATCATATGACCACAAAACACTACACACAGCCATAAATGTGGGCCAGTTGCCAAGTGCTCAATATGCAGAGACATGACAGCAATGGAGATGGGTCTGGCTGTTGGAATTTGTAAGTACCCTCAGGGAAGTTTGTTGTAACTTTGCACAGTTACACAGTGACCTGTCGTAAGTCAAGGACTACATATATGGAATGCAGAGATTTAATGCCAGGTTCCAAAACAGCCAGAGGTCCACAGCCCTCATTTGCCAGCAAGCATCTTATCTTTTCTAATAGTAATTTAATACAAGCATTATTCCACTGGATTCTCTGTCAGATTTTGATTGTGTGAAAGTGGAAGAATATTGAAAAGAAATCGAAACCAAGTATTTCACAACACAATTCATCCATGTGTGCCTTTTTCTCCTGTATCAAAATCTGTTCTGAAATGTTAGTATCTCATCTGTAGAATGAAGCAATTCACATGTACGATATCAAAGGTGGTAGTAATGATGTGGCTATTTTTTTTTTGGTTTCAAAGATTCATATATGGTGCCCATTTATGCAGCAGAAACTGGGTTAGAGAAGTCATATGTGATGTCATGTCAAAATAAAAGTCATACCTTTTGTTTTCTTTTCAGGAATGTATAGAAAAACATTGTGAAATGGCTGATTTCGTGGTGAGTACCTTTTTGCTTATCCTCTGTTCTTTCCTTGTGAAATATTCTCCTTGCATGTAATGAACTCCCCTTTTTGTGAGTCTGCTCCCAACCATTGTCCCCAGAGCATTGTTCTGTACCAGCCTGCTACCGGCCCTGCAGAAAAGGCAGGGACAACCCCTTTACAAACGGCAAGAGGCTGGAATTAAGCCTGCCAAATTTATTAAGATAAAACAGAGCAAAACAAGACACCAACCATGAAACAGGAGCTATGAAACAGCAACTAATCAAGCGGTTGCCTTCAGCAAACCAGCCCTCCCACGCATTCCCCTTTTATACAGTTCAGGGCATGGCTTCTCTCTGCTTCCTTCCAAGGTGCCCCATTGCCTTCCTCTGTTTACTCCTGATTGACTGCCTCCTGCGTCGGGCATCCTTGAACAGGGCCAGCTGTGGGTCATCTTCATCCACACTGTCAGGCTCACACAGCTGGGTCTCCGTGGTGACCAGGTGGGAGGGGCCTGGCTGAGGGCTCTCATCAGCAAGACCTTCAACCCCCTCAGCAAGCTCTTCAACACCCCCCTCCTCCTCTGAGTCGTCTGACCCAACTGCCGAACCCACAGGCTGACCCTGAATCACAACAAGCATCAAGAAAGAAGGCAAGGCTAAAATCCTGGGCCAGGTTTGGTAAAGGTCCTTGAGGCACCTCTTTACCCCTTAAAATGCATCCACCACCTGCCCTATTATAAAACCAGATGCCCTAAAGGCAGGGAGGGTCAGAGGGATTATCAATTATTGTTGTTGTTATTCATAGTACTATTATTTAAAGTACAGATAGACAGGAATTGGAACCAGGAATTCTGTTGCTAAGCAACACAGTCAGAAAGCGTGAGGTCACATGATCATGTTACTTAGCAACAACAATTCCACCAATTTTGCTTCTGTTCTTTGTATATTTTTTATTTTTATTTTATTTATTTTAATTCCATTTATATCCCGCCCTTCTCCGAAGACTCAGGGCGGCTTACAAACTTAGCAGTAGCCTTCATTCTATGTATATGCCTGCTTATTAGGGCTTTCACACACCCCACAAGCGGCATTATTACAAAGTATATAATTATTACAAAGTGTATAAGGATAGGTCATTAAAGAAGTACCTTGTGTGATTGCAGCTTTTGATTTCCTACCAGCTTCCCCATTGAATTTGCTTGTGGGAAGTCAGTAGGGAACATCAGAAATCACAATCACATAACTGCAGGGGTACTGTGTGGAACTCCAAGGAGCCACTGTACATTCCTCTGATTCAGCGCCATTGTCATGGTATTCAACAGTCGGTGAACAAATGGTTGTAATGCAAGGACCACCTTCAATATTTATTAAATTATTTACATTTAATAAATGTTTGGGCTCAATGAACAATTTGAAACTTCATGAAGGGGTCAATGAGCTGAAGATGTTGGGGATTCCTGGTGTAAAGAGCCACCCTGGTGATTGAGTAACAAAGGAAGTGCCATGGGCTTCCCTGCAAGAAGGGGTCAAGCAAAGATTTAGGTATGGTGATGTCATCCTGCAGCTGTTGGGACATAAGAAAGTAATTTAGCTTCTTTGTGAGATCATGTCATTTGAGTAGAGATGAGAGTGGATTTTTGGAGGAGCCCTTCTATTTTAATTACTGTTTTTAATTAATTTATTGTATTCAGGCACAATTGTTTAATTTGTTTTTAATTTTCGTATTTTGTACTTTTGGTATTTATTGCCCTGTACACCGCCCTGAGTCCTTCGGGAGAAGGGTGGTATATAAATAAAATTAAATAAATAAATAAATAAATAAATAAATAAATAAATAAATAAATAAATAAATAAATAAATAAATAAATAAAAATTTTAACACCTCTTGCTATATTTAACAGCACAGAATCAGCAGCAGAGTCCTTCAAGTTTTGGGGTTCACTAATCTCCTAGGACTTGAAATGGATGCTTAACATTAGAACCATTGTTAAAAAGGTACCACAAAGTATATTCTCCCTGAATCAACTCAGGGAAGTTCAGACAGTCCCAGGAGCTGTCGATAAGAGTTTTAAAAAGGAATTATTGAGTCTGTCATTTGTACTTCTATAACTGTCTGGTTTTGTGCAGAAACCAAAAAACAACAGGTATAGACTCCAACAGATAGTTAGGACTCCAGAAACAACAATTGCAACCGGCCTGCCTTCCATAGAAGACCTCTATATTGCACAGGTCAGAAGGAGGGCTGAGAAAATTATCTACAGACCCCTCATATCCTGGACATAACTTGTTTCAACTCCTCCCCTCAGAACACTGCTGAACTTGCCTACCTCAAAGGGTTGATGTGGCTTTACGTACCTTCTCTGGTGACATGAGACCATTCAGATCAATATCCTCCATGGCCCTCAAAGGCCTATCAGTTTATTTTAATGCACTGCAGTGGCCCAGGCAAGACCCACCGAGATGCTCATATCATGCTCTGGCACAGTCTATTTATGAAGGAATCCATAAAAGAGCCTTGGTGGAGCAGTGGGCTAATGCCTCCTTAAGTAACACCAGCTGCCTGCAATTAGTGCAGGTTCGAGTCCCACCAGGCTCAAGGTTGACTCAGCCTTCCATCCTTCCGAGGTAGGTCAAATGAGGACCCAGATTGTTGGGGGCAATTAAGCTGACTTTGTAATAATGCCACTTGGGGGGGGGCGAAAGCCCTAATAAGCAGGCGTAAACATAGAATGAAGGCTACTGCTAAGCTTGTAAGCCGCCCTGAGTCTTCGGAGAAGGGCGGGATATAAATGGAATTAAAAAAAAAAAGAAGGTAATGTTTTGTTTTGTTTTCTCCTTCCTTGAAGGATCTCATGGAGAAGATGTTAAATGCTCTTAAGGAAATACCACATGGTGAAAAACTGATATATAAATTGATAGTAAGTAGATACGCACTTACGTTCTCTCATTTCTTCTATGTCTTCTATGTTATCCTTCTTAGATGTGGCCACAGCAGTCCCCTTGAGCCTCACTCCACCCCAAAGGATCTCCAGACATTTCAGTAATAATCGCGGCAGGAAGCTATAAGCTTTTGGGCACATTTAAAGGAGGGCAAAGCTTTGACTATTGTCGGAAGTTGAAAGAGTCTGGCTTCATAGATTTTCCCTGTGGCTTAGGAGAAAGGTCTAAAAGAGGGTATAGGAAAGCTTTTAGAAGAGTTGCATAATAATGTGTCTTTTAAGGGAAACAAAATAATAAAAAATCAACTCTTTGCTCACAATAACAAGACAAAGAATGCTATTAAGTAGGCTTTATAACTCCATTTGTGCTTAGAAAGGCATAATTCCTATCTGGAAAATGAAAGATATAGGTGAAATCAATATATGGTGTCGAAGTTATCTGTCATGGTATAGTTATTGATAGTTATCTTATCAGAATAGAACTGATCCCCTTTTCTTTCCTTTGTAGAAGGGACTTGTAAAACATGGTCCTCTGGCTGAATTGGTAGTAAGTAGCTTTGATTTATCTTCTTCCATTTCTTTCTTTAAATTCGTCTTGCATCTGAAGAAGGATCTCCTTCATTTTTCTTCACCCAGCACTTAGCACCTCGAAAGTCCAGAGAGTACAAACACAATAAATAGGATGAAAACATTTGGCTTTTTTATACATTTTTTAAAGCAGCTTAAAGCAACCAATTGATCTTCAAAATAAAAATAAAAATAAAAATAAATGAGCAGCTAAATTGGACAGAAGTTTCCCCCTGGGGCTGAGTATTAAAGAAAAAAGATTTTGATCCCTGACATTGATGTCCTGAGGTAAAAGAAGGACAAGTGATCATTTGTGCAAGCTGATGTCATGCTACAGTTGTTAGTGATGCCAGCCATTAAATACCTGAGTGCATTATCTGATGTCATCATTTTTGCATTATTATTAGTTGTGGATGCCTGTTTGAACAGTGTAGATCCTGATTTTCTTATACCTATTTGTTAATAATAGACTGAATTTCCTGCCATTTACTGATATAATTCATGGGCATGAAATCAATATCAAGGCATGTATAAGAAAGATTGTTGCTGTTTTTTGTAGTCATGTCAATGGGTAGAATAATCTTTCCCCCTAGATTATGTTAATTTTTCCACAAATCCTTGCCTGGTTCTTCCAATATCACCATTTGTTGGAAGAGAGCAAATAACTACCATCCACTTAGTACCGTATCCTAATTCCATATACACTCCATCTCTTGGGTGTTTCCCCCCCCCCCATCTCCAGTATTTTTCCACATTGACACAATTAGTTAATTTTGTTTTGGTCGCAGATCACTTCCTCATTTAATAAATAGTGTATCTTTGCTACTTGAAGAATGAAGAAATTCATTTTTATTAGATATGAAATGGCAGAAGTAAGATGGTTGGAGAAGTTATAGATGTTCTCCTGTGAGTATAGAGCCGATACCCTTTGTTTCCATTGTAGAATGAACTGAGTGAAGAAGATGCATTGGAAATAATTGTAAGTTAATTCTTTGACCATCTTTCTCCCTTTCCTTGTGTAAATATCTTTTTTTTTTTGGTGTGCAATCAAGCAACCCTTTTCAGATTTAACCCCAGTTCCACAAAAATTAGTAGTTATATACAAAGCACTGAGATTTACCCAGATTATATATTTAGGAGGATAGTTATCTTGCTTTATGATAAAAGATATAATATTTATTCTTAAAACAATATTCACTCATCCCCAAAGTTTGGGGAGAGGCTGGTGGTGTGCGGAGTACCTAAATAAGGCTTTTAGGATTCAGGATAGCCAATTTTTAAAAATCTTTTTCTGACAGAAAATGCTCTGAATTTGAGCTGACTTTCTTGTAGCAGTTGGAAGAGGGACTGGAATGCTATTGTGGAATTTCAATAGTCCCTTTTCCTCACATGAAAATCAAGTAGAGTGCATAGAAGTGAAGACATAAATCTGCATATTCAATTTACACATATACATTGCATATTTTGGCTGCAAATATTGCAGCCAAAAAAGATAATACAGTCCTGGATTGTATAAACAGAGGTGTGAGATTTAAAAACCCAAAATTTGATACTCACAACTCAAAGACAAGTCTGGTTAACAAAAACAAAGATTTATTGAAAAGAAATTGAAAATAATAAAGAAAATAAAGAAAGAAAACGTTTGCAAACGTGGCCTCTTAGACCCTTCCCAAGTTGGATTGGGTTCGAAGAGCGCACTGAGCAAGTTTCAAACTAGGCATTTATACTTTCTTTTCTCGATACATGCCCCCCCAAGAAACTTAAGTTAGTCTTTGAAGTCATTTACATTTCTAAAAGATCTTCTTTGAACTTTTACATCCAAAAGACTTATTGTAACAACTTCCTTACATCCGTCACTACACTATCTTGTTTTACTCACCTTCTTGAGGTGAGTATCCTTTTTAACATTTCAAAAGAACTTTGTGCAGGAAATACTTCTTAGTGTTACATTTTATACAATTCATTGGTGTTACATTTGGTACCATTTATAAAAGAATAACCTTTATTTTTTCCTTTAATTCCACCCTTTTTCTCTTCTACCTGAATTATTCTTTTATACTTTTAGGAATTCATCATTCCCTAATTTTTCTTCAAATTCCTGTGGAAGCAAGTTATTATATTCTGAATCTTCTTTCCCCAACCCTTGTTTTCCTACCTTCATTATTAACATTGTTTATTTCTTCCCACTCTTTTGTTGTTATTAAAGTCATGTTCTTTTCATATAAGCAATCACCTGTACCTAAAGCATGAAACATTTGCTTTTATATAACTAATTTCCCAATATAAAGCACCTACAAAGTTGCTTGCACATAATCAAAGATACATATACATGATTACAAGCTTTCACATTTCTGTCAGTGACTTATTTGACATATTCCTTATATGTAATATTGGACTGGGGTCTAATAATACAGTTTAGGGCCACAATGACAAAATAGAGAACCCATTTGGTTGGACAGTCCTTTTCTTTCTAAGTCAAATTAAAATAAGAAGTGATGTTCTCTCAAACTTCACATTTGAAAATGAAACAATTGTTTGGGCCAGATCAATAAAAAAAATGTCTTTGATACTGAAGGAATCTCAAATGTGGTTTCCAGTTCAGGAAGATCAACTTGAACCCATATTTGTATCTGGTTCAATTGATAGCAAGTTCAAATGATACTGAAAAATCCATTGGTCTGGTTATCTTGAAGCACACCAGGTTGCAGGAATCCTTTGATTATGCCAGGTTGGGTAGGATGTGCAAACATATTTGGCATTTAATGAGTACGCCTGTCTCCACACTTAGTCCATTTAGCTTGATTACAGTCAATAGCTTTACATGCATCAAAAAAAAAAAGTTTCTGGCACCTGTCCATAAGTCTGGTGTTATTCTTCCCCAAAAGGTAATGTTTGTATGTTCCTCCATATGTCCATATTTAAAGTTGTTGTTAAAGCTGCACTGTATTGACAGGAGCATAACAAGTGACCCTGTTGCCCCTTTGCAAGTGGAATACGTAGCCTTGTTATAAACACAACTCCCTTTTGCCCGTGGTCCTTCCTTCTACCAAAGAAGGTACGAGGGAAACAACAGTAGCAGAAGAAAAATATTGCAATACACAGTCCAGGTTCCAGGAACATGATTTTCAGGGTAGTCCAATCCATTGAGGTTTTTCTCATACTTGGATAGAAACAGTTCAACAGGCGAAGCAGGTTGAAATTTCATTTGCAGGCCGTCCAGCTGCAGAGCTTGTCACTGGAGAGGGAATGATGGGACTTTCCATGGACTCACGCCTTGATTCCTTAAATCAGGAGGACTTGTCATGGTTGAGACCACTCAGGACTGGTATTTTTAGGTGACAGTTCTTTTCACCTGAACCCACTCTCCAGGAACAACAATGGCCAGAGACAGGTGGTAGGGCAGCCTGGGCCTGTACTGAGATAGAAGAGAAAACCTATGCCAGATTAAATATTGAGTAATTTTCTACTCTTCCTCATTGACATTCTTGAAAGTAACAAAAGTCTCCCATACATCATTTGAAAGGGACAAAGACAGTTTTCCCATTGAGGCCTATATTGAAATAGCCTCAACGCCAAACTTTGTAAAGCTTTTTATTTACTTCTATTTATCACAGATTTGTTTAACTAAAATATAACAAAAACAAAGATTTAATAGTTGCTTCACAGTTTCTATTATAGGAATGAGAGAACTTGTGAACAAGAATGGAATGACAAACATCATACAGATATCTCCACTTTTTCAACACAATTTGAAATTAACATTCTTCATGGCAAAAATCTCAGAAGTTTCTGATAAAGCAAGCCAGTCTTTCATTTATTACACATCCTATGAGGAGTGTTCATTGTGTAGTATCACCAGCATTTATCTCTTTTTTTTTCTGTCTTTTCAACATCCGACTCCCATCATGCAACATCCACCTCTCACTTTCTTCTACTTCCCATGTTTCTCCCTTTCCATATTTCTATAGTACATTCTTGTGCCTTCAGCATTCTAAGGCTTGTGTTAAGGCATACAATTCACACGTTTAGGATGACCCCGTTAGTGGCAATCCCCTTGTTTCCAACAATTTTAATGCATGCAATTCACAAATCTGTGCAAACCAACTTAAAAACCACTTTTCTGTTTCTCCCTTCTATTATCCATTCATTCACTGCTCTTCTGCCACTCTGGCCTAACTTCTGTCTTTTCTGCTTCCACAGCTTCTATCAACTTTTGCATGAGCCAACTGTTTCCCTTAGCTATTAATCAATCCTCTACATTTCTCTTCTCCAAAAGTATTGAAGATTCCATAATCATATTTGGAGTCAGTGTATATGTTCCCCTTTTCCTTTATTAACAATCTCAGAGCTTGTTGTAAGGCATAAAATCCACAGGTTAGTGCTGATTAAGGGAGGGAAATTCTCCCAGCTTCCACTTCCATTTTATCCCACCTTCATTGTGTCTTTTTTCTTCTTTTTCTTTTCCCAACTACTTTGCTATGAGCAAGTGGATACCTCCTTTGGGCTTTCTGATTTAAAATTACCCACACTTAACAAGAAATGCTAACCACCAAGACTTCCCCAAATGTCAATTTAAGACAAAAATGCCACTGGCTGCCTCTTTCCCTAATAGTTCTGCATGCAAATCATTAGTCAAAACAACATAGCCATTCACAATCCTAAAAAAAATCTTCCCAACTCCTTCCCTGTTCCAAACAAGGACAGAATTGCAATTCCCCCAATTCTCCCAGATATCACCTTCCATCAATGTGTCCTGCACACAGACACAAAAATATCAAAAAAAACAACCAACTCCACAAAAAGATCAGAGTAATTTCTTTTGGGTGATGTTTAACTAAAACTCAAAGATTTCCAAAAAAAATTGTCCAACAATTACTGTATCCTCTTTCAAAAAAAAATTACAAGCTCAAACTGCAAGAGTGGGCATTACATTTCACACCCACCCCCCTTCCTCAGACCAGAATTCTAAGCAAAAAAAATGGTTAAAATGACCAGCCCCCCCCTCTCTCTCTCTCACTTTACAGGGGAGGAGGGGGGAAAGAGAAAGAGACAGGAGTAAAAGAAATTTTACAAAAATCTCACCACTAAATTTTTTTGCTGTCCTTCACATGCATTTTCCATAAATTCTCTCACACATTGTCCATGAAACTTGTCGTTTTTTTTTTCATTTACTTTTACAACAATAAAATCTGCAATTTACTATTCCTTTCACAGCCTGGGACTGGTGGGGGTGAGTGATGTTTGAAGGCTAACACACACATTTACATATCAGCAAATTAACTCATTCACTTCCATTCTGACTGCTTGCATAAACAATTTCACATACAAAAATTTCATTTCATACTTTCTCCAGACAAACCATACATTGTTAAATAAGGCCTTTTTGTTTGGTGTTATCAGAGAGGATTTTGACCCTCTTCCAAGTCTTGGAAATAACACAGAACAACACAGACAGACATATATACACAGATACTATTAAAACAACATTTATTTAGACACATGGCTTGTCTTACAAGAGGTGAGAAAAATCATGAGGTGATTCCAACCGAACATGGTTTCTATAGGGCCCTTTAACCATCTCCTATTTTTCTCACCATTCCAAGTCCAAGCTTAATGTTCCAAATGTCCAAATATATATATAACAAAACAAAACACACATATCAATTTGGGGTTTTAGGCCAAAACAAGGTCTCCCCTTTTAATTAAAAAAAAGGGAAAACATTTATGGTTACCTCCAATTTATCCCACCAACTTCAAAAGACAGTGGGGAAAGACTAAAAGGAATTTTGAACCTGGGGTCTTTTGGAGGTGTAAAGGGGGAGGGGAAAAGTAGCACCCTCCTCACCTCACCTTTGACAAAGGGAATTGAATAGTCCAAAGAGCTAGATTAAAAGAAAAAGATAGAAGAAAAACTTGCTTTTATTTCTTTGAATTTTCTTTTCTTTAGGTTTACAACAACAACTACAACAATTGCCCATCTTGTTTGAGAGTTTCCCTGATTATGGTTCCCTGAGGTTCTCGATCTTATGGCCACTCAAAATTTTCAACACCAGTTCGCTTCCCTTCAGGCTGTCCTTTCCCCTCGCAGGTTAAGGAAATGCAACCTTTCAGGTCCGCACTTGCTTTGGACTTACCAGTGTTCCCAGAACATAGCCCATCACACTCACACAGCCATTATCGCAGAAACCTCCCACAATCGCTCTCCTGACCACCCAGGTACATTTGCGTGCTTCCCTCCTTCGGGGCAAAAGTTTCTTACCTGGGCCAGTGCACTGGGTTACCTGGTCCTGGGCCTCAGTTGTTGACTCTCTTCCTTTTTCCTATTCTTTGATTTGGTAGACCAGAATTGTTAATTTAGTTTGGCTCGGAGCCTGCAATGGGAAGCTAGATCTCAGACAACTCCAGGCAGTTGAAATCAACAGGCGCGCCCCTGGACTTTACTGAGAACAGCTCGCCCCAAGAGGCTCTTTCAAGCCCCACGTTTGGTCGCCAAGATTGTGAGATTTAAAAACCCAAAATTTGATACTCACAACTCAAAGACAAGTCTGGTTAACAAAGATTTATTGAAAAGAAATTGAAAATAATAAAGAAAATAAAGAAAGAAAACGTTTGCAAACGTGGCCTCTTAGACCCTTCCCAAGTTGGATTGGGTTCGAAGAGCGCACTGAGCAAGTTTCAAACTAGGCATTTATACTTTCTTTTCTCGATACATGCCCCCCCCCAAGAAACTTAAGTTAGTCTTTGAAGTCATTTACATTTCTAAAAGATCCTCTTTGAACTTTTACATCCAAAAGACTTATTGTAACAACTTCCTTACATCCGTCACTACACTATCTTGTTTTACTCACCTTCTTGAGGTGAGTATCCTTTTTAACATTTCAAAAGAACTTTGTGCAGGAAATACTGTAGATAGCCCCACATCTTAGTGTTACATTTTATACAATTCATTGGTGTTACATTTGGTACCATTTATAAAAGAATAACCTTTATTTTTTCCTTTAGAGGCATAGAATCAAGATCATGCAAAATATTAGTACCGCTTTATAAAACCCTAGTGAGACCACACCTGGAATACTGCAACCAATTTTGGTCACCATACTACAAAAATGATGTTGAGAGTTTGGAAAAAGTTCAGACAAGAGCAATTAAAATGATCAAAGGCCTGGAGACTAAAACATATGAAGAATGGCTGCAGGACTTGGGTTTGGCTAGTCTAAAGAAAAGAAGAAATAGGGGGGACATGATAGCAGTATTCCAATATTTAAGGGGCTCCCACAAAGAAGGGGGGGTCAAACTATTCTCCAAAGCACCAGAGGGCAGGACAAGAAACAATGGTTGGAAACTGATCAAAGAGAGAAGCAACTTGGAATTAAGAAGAAAGTTCCTAACAGTGAGGACAATTAACCAGTGGAACAGCTTGCCACCAGAAATCGTGGGTGCTCCATCACTGGAGGATTTTAAGAAGAGACTAGACAGTCACTTGTCTGAGATGGTCTAGGTTCTCCTGCTTGAGCAGGGGGCTGGACTAGATGACCTCAGAAGTGCCTTTCTATTCTATTCTGTGCTGTTCTGTTCCATTCCATTCTGTTCCACTCCACTCCACTCCACTCCACTCCACTCCACTCCACTCCATTCCATTTTCTATTCTATTCTATTCTATTCTATTCTATTCTATTCTATTCTATTCTATTCTATTCTATTCTATTCTATTCTATTCTATTCTATTCTATTCTGCTCTAGTTCTATTCTATTCTATTCTATTCTATTCTATTCTATTCTATTCTATTCTATTCTATTCTATTCTATCCTATCCTATCCTATCCTATCCTATCCTATCCTATCCTATCCTATCCTATTCTATTCTATTCTATTCTATTCTATTCTATTCTATTCTATTCTATTCTATTCTATTCTATTCTATTCCAATTTCCTATTCTATTCTATTCTATTCTATTCTATTCTATTCTATTCTATTCTATTCTATTCTATTCTATTCTATTCTATTCTATTCTATTCTATTCTATTCTATTCTATTCTATTCAATATTTTTTTTTAATCCCATTTATATCCCGCCCTTCTCCGAAGACTCAGGGCGGCTTACAATCTAAGCACAAATCAAATGTTGATATGCTGATATGATTATATGTATGTATATGTATATGTACATCTCACATTTGAACTTACATGGAGGAGGAAAAGGCAGAGAAGGTAGAAGAGAAGGTGCCTAATTGAAGTGGAATAAACAAAAGTTCCATTATAAGGATGTCTTACCTATATAGGTTTATGATTAATGTGAATATAAATTCATGCATGAAATGTGGATCTGTAGAACAATGTTCTCAAAAGAGTGTTGTTCCCCCAAGGGCCATATCAGTTAAAGCTCCCCTTTTCTAAGCAATCATTATACCCCAGGATTCTAAATGCATATTTTTATTGCATGAACGTTGGAAAAAAAATGAAAAGAGAAAGAAAAAGGAAAAGAATCCTCTGAAGACAGTTAATTTAACTTTGGTTTAGAGTTGAAGTATTCCCTGTTGTGATAAGAAATGTGTGTTTCCTAACTGGAGGGAAGAAGCAATTCATGCAAATGATATCCAAGATGGTAGAGGTGGCAGGGATAGAGAGGACCTGGGTGTCTTCTTCTCAGAATAGGATTTGATGCGCTTGTTTCCTTTCTAGAATGCTTTGGATGCAAGAGAAATTGAAAAAATAATGGTAAGTAGTTTTTTTTTCATTTTCTGCCATTTTGTTGAGTGATATTCTTCTTGCATGGAGTGAAACTTTCCTTCTGTGACTCTGCTCCTCCCAAAAAACATCTCCAGAGTTTCCAGAGCATGAATAGAGCAGGCAGGGCCAAAATATTTCACCTATTTTCTTTTTGAAATAATTTATCCCTTAAGAAAATTCCCCACTGCCAAATCGGGTGATGTTTCCCCTGGGAATGAGTAGCAAAGTCAGGGACCAGGTCTCAGCCATGGGGTGTGCCTTTGGAAAAGAGGGGCGAACTGTGCCATGTGTGTAATTTTGTCGTTCTGGCAGTTGTTAGGATTCGTGTCATCCAGTGCTTTTTTTGTAAAAGAAAAAGGTGCCGGAACTCACACACGTCATACAACCCGCCTTGCCTACCCTACAAGGTTCCATCCAAAAAAGGTGCCGGAACTCCGTTCTGAGCGTTCTATGACAAAACGCAGGTAGATAATTGCAGCTTTTTTGTGATGATACTGTATCATGCCATGCATATCATTATTTATAAATCTCTGATGATCTAGCTTGCATGAGCAGAGGACTGCCAGAACATTTTATCACATGCCATTTGCCATAGCATCTTCTGTTTTTAAACTCGGGTGCCCCCAGTATTAACTCATCTGATAGTAAACTTTAAAATGTGCATCCCTTTTACATCAGGTAAAAGCCACGTGTGGTATCTTTTCAAAAGAAAAGTAACGCTTTTCTTTCCATTCTAGAATATAGGTAAACATCAAGTTGATAATTTTGTGCTAATGGTAAGTACCTGCTTGTTCATATTCTCTCCTGTCTTTGAATCATCTTCTTGCATGCAATAAAACATCCCTTTTGTTATTCCAGATCAGGGGTCTTCAAACTTGGCCCTTTTATGACTTGTGGACTTCAACTCCCAGAATTCATCAGCCGGGCACGCTGGGTGAGGAATTCTGGGAGTTGAAGTCCACAGGTCATAAAAGGGCCAAGTTTGAAGACCGCTGTTTCAGACCTTCCAGAAAGCATCTTCAGATACCCCAAAGCAGAAACCAAGCAGGCACAACCAAAACATTTCACCTGTTTTAAGTTTCCTTTTAAAACTGCTTCAAATACCTACTATATTCCTTATAACAAGACCGACTCCCAAACTGCAATGATGGTATCTCTGGGTACCCATCAGCAAAAGGAAAAACTTAGATTTTTCAATTGTCCCCAAGGGATGCTTGTTTGAATGGGGAGGGTTTCTCCAAAGTTACTTTTCCCTGATTGTGTGTTTTCTCTCTCTCTGCAAAATGGTAGGTTGTGAGTTCAAACGGTCTTTCTGTCAGATGCTATTTTCTGCTAAAATATATTTCCACATTTCCCTTCTGAGGATCAATTTTATCAGTTTATGGTTTGGAAACCAACTTGACTTTGTTCTCTTTGGAAAGGAGCGGTGAAGTTCAGGATAGGCTTTCAAGATTCTGCTAAGATACCCCACAACATTATAGTGCTTTTCCATGAATCCCTGCCATTGCTTTCCTTACCTCAGAGGTTGATGTGGCTTTATGTGCCTACTCTGCTGTTGTAAATTCATTCACACCAGTGTCCTCCATGGCCCTCAAAAGCTCAACAGTTTATTTTAGTGCACTGCAGTGGCCCAAGCAACGGCACTCATATTATGCACTGGCACAACCTATGAAGGAATCTATAAATGCCTTTTCTTCTTCTTCCTTATAGCCTTATAGGGAAAAAATAATGCCTATTATCATGAAAGCTAATGATGGCAAAGGACTGCCTAAACTGATGGTAAGTAAACACAAAGTTAAAAGCTCTCATTTCTTCTATGTCTCCTAGGTTACCTTTCTCAGCTATGATCACAGTAGCCCCAAGACATTTGAGAAAATTCCAGCAGGAAACTATAAACGCTTGTGAATATTTAAAGGAGAGGATTGATTTACAATCAATCCTGAACCCACATTTTCTGCTGCAAGAAAGATAGTTGATAAGTGAGTTTTGGAGTGGTTTTGGAGTGGACAGCCAATTTGTCTGAAATGGTATAGGGTTTCCTGCCTGAGCAGGGGGTTGGACTAGATGACCTCCAAGGTCCCTTCCAACTTTATTATGATTGTGATTAAATGATTATCTACTTTGCTCAAACCATGCCATTGATATTAATACCCTCTGTGGCCCACATGGACCCACTCTTGATTTGAACAAAATGTAGTCTGAGATGGTGTAGGTCCTCCTGCTTGAGCAGGGGGCTGGACTAGAAGACCTCCAAGGCCCCTTCCAGATTCTATTCTATTCTATTCTATTCTATTCTATTCTATTCTATTCTATTCTATTCTATTCTATTCTATTCTATTCTATTCTATTCTATTCTATTCTATTCTATTCTATTCTATTCTATTCTATTCTAGGCCAGATGCATAGAAATCCTCATAGTATACATTGCCACATCATAATTATAAAGGTATCCTTTTTTTCCATTTTAGAGTATGCTCACTGGTGATACAAATGCAAAACCAGTAAGTAGCTTTTGCTTATTTCCTGCCATTGCTTTCTTTCATATGCTTTGATCTAAACAAGCACCCCTGTTATCTTTCTTCTGCCTAAACCAAAAGGATCTCTAGAGCATCATCACAGCAGGAAGAGTCAAAATATTCTGCCCGTTTTTACCTTTCTTTCCAATAACTGACCTCTCAAAAATAGATCCAACAGCCATATTGCGGGGGGGGGGGAGATTTCCCCCTGGGGACTGAGCAGCAAAGGGGAGGATTTAGATTACAGCCAGGGATGTCCATGTGGGGAGGATGGGAAGGCATGAGATGGGCTTGATGGTGTCTGCTGATTTGTGGTGATTTTTTTCAGCAAGGAAGCAATATCACAATTGTTATGATAATATCTCACACATGTGTCATTGTTTTTCAATTATCAATTGAAATTTTCAATTATATTGTTCTCTGGCTGCATCCAGCCAGTCTGATCAACCCATTGAGTTAAAGCAGAACCAGTTGGTGGCTGCAGTTCTTCTGCTTCCTCCAGGCCTTCCTTTCCCTACCATGTTGGGTGGGGGGATTAATTGTTAGCAGAGGCCCTCTTGGGAAGTCTTTGTTTGACTCAGAAGCCAAATGGAAAAGCTGATACAAGGCACAGGTACAAAAAAGCCAACACAGTCCTAGGCTGCATTAACAGAGGGATAGAATCAAGATCACGTGAAGTGTTAATACTACTCTACAATGCCTTGGTAAGGCCACACTTGGAATACTGCATCCAGGTTTGGTCACCACCATGTAAAAAAAGATGTTGAGACTCTAGAAAGAGTGCAGAGAAGAACAACAAAGACGATCAGGGGACTGGAGGCTAAAACATATAGGGAACGGTTGCTGGAATTGGGGATGTCTTATTTATTTATTTGTTTTTATAAACCGCCCTTCTCCCGAGGGACTCGGGGCGGTGTACAGAATAAGGTAGGTATACAGATTGAACAATAGTGAAAAAACAATAGTAAAAACAAACTGGGACCCCAATTAGAGCTATCAGGCCAGGCCGGACTGCTGGAACAGGTAAGTTTTTAAGTCGCGCCGGAAGGTGCGGAGGTCGGGGGCCATCCGGATTTTGGTTGGCAAGCTGTTCCAGAGGGCTGGCACACCCACTGAGAATGCCCTCCCCCTGGGGGCCACCAGCCGACATTCCTTGAGCGGTGGCACCCTGAGGAGGCCCTCTCTGTGGGAGCGCACAGGACGGTGGGGTGCTGACATTGGCAGAAGGTGCTCCCGTAGGTAGTCCGGACCCATGCCATGTAGGGCTTTGTATGTCATTGTTAGCACCTTGAACTTTAATGAGAATTAAATAAAATAGCCCAATTACAATAAAAAGTTAATTAAAATTACAATTAAAACACCCCAACCCATCAGGCCAGGCCGGCTTGTTCAAATAGGTGAGTTTTCAGGTCATGGCGGAAAGAGCGAAGGTCAGGAGCCATCCGGAGCTCAACCGGTAAATGATTCCAAAGATCTGGCGTGCCCACAGAGAACGCACTCCCCCTGGGGGCCACCATATAACGTTTGGGTTTCTGGAAAGTGTAGTCAGAAAAATGTTGAGCTGTCCACAACTTGCCAAATTTCATCCCTTAGGAGTCAGGCATCCTGGCATTGTGTATGTTACTTGATTTGAATTACTTTGATTCAAGAATGGTTGCCAGTTTTGCCCAATTGATGGCTACAAAGAGACACAGGTGTTTGAGTCGTGTCCAGATGAGGAGGAGAGAAGCAAAGGAGAAGGAAGGAGGGAGGGAGGTGAAATTGAAAGGGAAACAGTTTCCCAATGACAGAGATATCCTGGGCCAAGAAAGTTCTGATACACTGGTTGGTTCACAGAACCTGCAATTCACAAAATGCAGTAGGTGCCTTCAAATAACCCTGAGTCCCACACTCTCTCTTTTGGGGGTCTGTGTCAGCAAAGACATTATGAAACTTTCCAAGCGTTGCTGGAATTGGGTATGTGTAGTTTAACAAAGAGAAGAGTGAGGGGTGACATGATAGCAGTGTTCCAATATCTCAGGGGCTGCCCCAAAGAAGAGGGAGTCAAGCTATTCTCCAAAGCACCTGAAGGCAGGACAAGAAGCAACAGATGGAAACTAGTCAAGGAGAGAAGCAACCTAGAATTAAAGAGGAATTTTCTGACAGTTAGAATAATTAATCAGTGGAACAACCTGCCTCCAGAAGTGGTGAATGCTCCAACATTGGAAGTTTTTAAGAAGATACTAGACAACCATTTGCCTTAAATGGTTTAGGGTTGGACTAGAAGACCTCTAAGGTCCCTTTCAACTTTATTATTATTATTATTATTATTATTATTATTATTATTATTATTATTATTATTATTATTATTAATAATAATAATAATAATAATAATAATAATAATAATAATAATAATAATAATAATATAAAGTTATATACATTAACTGTATTATATATTTTATATGCGACCCAAGCCAATTCCTCTTCACCCAATGCAGTAGCCCAGGCAAGGCAAGAGGTTGGACGTGCGTAGACTGAGTGGGTGCGCTCCAGCCCTCCCTCCCCCCCATTCTATTTGACTGGTTCAAAATTCAAGTTTTGTTTTGGTTTGGTCCATTATTTTCTTCTCTTCCAGACTCTCCCTTACCATCAACCTGTGCCTGGTGGACTTCATCCTGGGATGTCTGTATATATGCAAGGCACAGTGCCCAAACATGCCAACAGGTAACTTTCCTTTGTGGGGTCACAGGAAGGGCAAGATGCTACCCTACTCAAAACAATAATAAGATTATTATTATTATGTTAAGGTAAAGGTAAAGGTTCCCCCGCACATGCGTGCTAGTCATTTCCGACTCTAGGGGCCGGTGCTCATTTCCGTTTCAAAGCCGAAGAGCCAGCGTTTGTCCGAGGACGTCTCTGTGGTCATGTGGCCGGCATGACTAGACGCCAAAGGCACACGGAACACTGTTACCTTCCCACCGTAGTGGTTCCTGTTTTTCTACTTGCATTTTTACGTGCTTTCGAACTGCTAGGTTGGCAGAAGCTGGGATGAGTAACAGGCGCTCACTCTGCTACGTGGCACTCGGGATTCAACCCGCCAAACTGCCGACCATCTGATCAACAAGCTCAGCATCCTAACCCACTGAGCCACCGCGTCCCTATTATTATGTTAGGGGTAGTTTATATAATCCAAATTCTGTGCCAAGTTGAAAACCTTTCTTAATTCTCTGGATAGTTACACTTCCTGCTTCTTCCAACACCAGTTAAGCCATTGACTCTTCTCTTCAAGCAAAAAAACCAGCACCCGGTAGTTCAAGCAAAGGAGAAGGGAGCAAAACTCTGCTCTGAGGCCCCATTTAATTTTCGTCTTCTGTTTTCCTTTCTCTTCCAGATTCCTGTTGGACTTTGCCTGTTGCCAGCACAATGGGTCTGACATTCCCTTCCACTTCAGCCCTCAATTCGATGCAGGGGATATTGTGCTCAATACGTTTCAGGCTGGCAGGTGGGGAAAGGAAGAGAAATACAAGATGCCCTTCCAAAATGGCGAGCATTTTGAGGTCATCTTCCTCCTCAGTGGGGCCGGATACCAGGTTGGTACATGTAACAGAAGCTCCTTTGGGACTGCAGGTGCCCTTCCATTTCCCCCCCCACCTCCCCCAGAATTCACCCTTTGTCTGGAATGAACCACAAATGTATTTAATACTGACTTTCCCAAGTTCATATCTTCCAGATAGGGTTTATGTAATGTACAGGGACACGGTGGCTCAGTGGGTTAGGATGCTGAGCTTGTCAATCAGAAGGTCAGCAGTTTGGCGGGTCGGAAACGACTAGCACACATGTGCGGGGGAACCTTTACCTTTACCTTTAATGTACAGGTAGTTCAGGTTTAGCAACAACTGGGATTAGCATCTCAGTCATTAACTGATGGTTCAGGTTTAGCAACAACTGGGATTAGCATCTCAGTCATTAACTGATGGGGGTCACTAAGTGAAACTAGGACTGTGTTTATGATCAAACCTCAGCGTTTCTTTGCTTGAAAGACCTGTGAAGATTGTAAATGCATGCTTTGGTCGCAAAGTTTTTATTTTATCACTATCCTATTTGCAAACAGTCATTAAATGAGGATGACCTCTAGCTGAAGGGAAAACCTTTTGGAGGTAGTTGGGGTGTGTGAATAGGTATCAGTGAAATAAAGGCCTCTCCATCTTACATGCACACATATTCATATTTTTGACCCCCTTCTATTGCTCCCTTGGGGTGGCATGTGCTCCTTGCGAGAACGAACTGTTTTTTCCCCCTGCAAATAAAGATGGATGATCCCAATTGCGACTTGATCCCTTCATCTTTGCCCTCTGGCAGATAATAGTGAACAAGAAGCTCTTCTGTACCTTCAAGCACAGAATGCCACTCCAAAGCGTGCAGAACATCCATGTCGATGGAGACCTGGAGCTTCAAACTCTGGCTGTCATGGAAGGTCCAATGATGGGAAACGTGGTCAGCATTTGCTATGGACAAGTTGTCACCTCCTGACCCTTGATCTCTCCTTGGGAACTGATTCTGGGTTTTGTTCTACCTTCAAGCTGCCGCTTTCTCTCTTTTTTCTCTCTCCAGTCTCTCTTCTTCTAACCTTCTTGCCCCTCAAATAATGGCTGTCCTCAGCGTTCTTGTCCTCCTATTCTGCACACTCGCAAAAATAACCATTCCAGAATGACGCTAGGAACAGCAACTGAACAAGGAGCCAAGGTTTAGAATAGAACAGAGCTGGAAGTGACCTTGGAGGTCTTCTAGTCCAGGCCCCTGCTCAAGCAGGAGAACCTATAGCATTTCAGGTCTTGCTCTCTGTCTTGCAGATGTCCATAAAGTGGTATTTCTTGATCTGGCACTTTTAAGATATGTTGCCTAAACTCTCGGAATGGCTTAGCAAACACCCGTACATCTTTACTAACTGTCAGGACCCACCCCAATCCATGTCTTAGGAAAACAAAAACTCTTGGAGTCAGTTCTAGTCCAAAAGGAATTTTTACTAGGACATGCTTGGTTGTGGAAATACAAGACAGGACTTGGTATTGTTTTACAAATTGAAACTTTATAAAGGGTTCCCGGTTCAACCCCCCCTTCCCTCAACCCCATTTGGTCAGCCCCCATCCTTCTACTTCGTGTCATCCCTTTCGTGGGAAAAAGGGAACTTTGAATCTTTATGGTTGTTGCTTTCTTCCTCTACAGAATTAAAAGAAGACACAGGCCAGATGCCTTCTTCCCTAACCCTCCCCTTTGTTCCCCCAGTTCAAAAGGTTTCCCTTGGTCTTTGAAATAACCTAAGGCAGGCTGAATCCACATCCGTTCCTCCTTCCTCGGGAGATGGCAGAATCCATGGGGGGGGGGATAATGTTTTAAACATACATTTATGAATGTGATATAAATGGATTCTGACAGTAACAAAGGCCAGGAAGGGCGCAATGGCTAAATATGACAACCTGCCTCTTCAGTCAAAAGATTAGAAATCTGTTTCCTGTGCTTTCTCTATTGAAAAGCCAGACTCTTAGATGCAGGATGGTTACCTTCTGTGAAATACCTACAATAGATAGTCAGGTCAATGCCACAGTGTAATTTTTGGCTTTGTCCAAATTACCTTTCTAGGTTTTTGTACAACAAAGGTGACAATCCCCAACTGTGTCTTAAGAGCTGAGTTCAGTTGTTTTGTCCTGGTGGAGACTTCAGACACACACACAGACACACACACACACACACAGAGAGAGAGAGAGAGAGAAAGAGAGAGAGAGAGAGAGAGAGAGAGAGAGAGAGAGAGAGAGAGAGAGAGAGAGAGAGAGAGAGAGAGAGAGAGAGAGAAACATACTCATACACACCCAAAGAGAGGGTGAGTTTGAGTAATCTAGGACATTCAAGGTTGACTGAGCCTTCCATCCTTCCGAGGTCAGTAAAATGAGGACCCAAATTGTTGGGGGGAATGTATAAACCTCTTAGAGAGGGCTGTAAAGCACTATGGAGTGGCATATAAGTCTAAGTGCTATTGCTATCTATCAGTTTACCACAAGGCTGAACCATTTACAGTGAACAAATGAATGTAAAAAAAAGCAAAAATTTGCCTGTAAAGTTTGCTTTGTGAATAGGAGCATGACGAAGAGTCATCCAGAGTCAACCCAATGTTTCAAAGTCAGATTTTCAAGAAACAGAATGGAATGGAGTAGAATAGAATAGAATAGAATAGAATAGAATAGAATAGAATAGAATAGAATAGAATAGAATAGAATAGAATAGAATAGAATAGAATAGAATAGAATAGAATAGAATAGAATAGAATAGAATAGAATAGAATAGAATAGAATAGAATAGAATAATTTAATTTAATTTAATTTAATAACATTTATATACCGCCCTTCTCCCTGAGGACTCAGGGCGGTTCACAGGGCAGAATAAAATAGCAAATACAAACATTAAAAAGAGATTAAACAATTGCCCTAGTTAAAAACAATAAAAGTACAATTCTAAAAAACCCCAAGATAAAATTAAAAGACCAAAGATAAAACAACCCCACCGATCCCCATCACTTGTCCAATAAAGAATAGAATATTCTTTATTGGACAAGTGATGATCGGACACACAAGGAATTTATCTCCGGTGCATAAGCTCACAGTATACGTATAAACAGCTAGTAATTGGTCATAAATCATAGTTACAATTATTAATCATAAGTTGCAAACAACAATTGTTAAATCATGAGAAACCAATAGGAAAAGATAGGAAAGATGAAAAAATGAAAAAAGATAAGAAGTGAGAACAGAGGTGTGGGAAATAAGTGTTCAGCAGAGTGATGGCATGGTATTGTCAATGTCATATGGTATTCCCAGCGCATGGGATAGAGGCAGAGTAAGTCTCTTCTATAGGCTGCAGTTGTTGTCACTCATTAGAAAGTCTACTCCTTTGTTTGGCCAGTACCCTAATAGACCTTCTCTACTCTGCTTTCTTTTCTACTAATCTGGTACTATCTGGACTGTCAGCTGGACTATCTCTGACTCAGAATCTGAGTCCAGAGCCTGGGCCATTACATTGCTGTAGTTTTGTATTCCTCTGTAGCATGTTAAAATTCCTGGCACACTTCGGCATCACTCAAGTTAGATAAGGGTCAAAGGAATTTAAGGGGTGGGGAGTTGGACGTAGTCTGCTTGTGGCTACATAGCAATTCTAGGCTGATTAAGAGGCTTCAGCTGAAGCCAGGCAAGGTGAAATGACTGTGGGAGCAAGGGACCTGAGGATCGACCTGTTTATCATCATTAATTCTGGGTGGGTTTGCACTATCCCAGACAGACCTGGTGCACCTCGTGAGAGTCATCCAGGACTCACAACTCCTGCTCATAGAGTAGGTAGTAGTTGTGGGTAAGAGGGCCTTTGTACAACTTCATGTTGTGTACCAGTTGCATCCTGACTTGGAACATGAGGCTCTGCACATGGTCACTCATCTCCTAGTCATCTCTCAGATGAATTACTGCATCATGCTCTACAACAGGGGTGTCAAACTCAATTTCATGGAGGGCCGCATCAGCATTGCGGTTGCCCTCAGGGGGCCGGGTGGTTATGGCTGGGTGGGCGTGGCCTACTGGGTGGGCATGGCTAGAGTGCGTATGGCCTACTGGGTGGGCGTGGCCAGCTCTACATCGTTGGCATCAAGGGTGCCTATGGGGGCCTGGGCAGGAGTGGGACAGATCTGATGGTCTCTGGCAGAAGGAGGGTCTCTGGGCCAGGGCCAAGGCAGTGGGGGCCGTTCCCTCACTGTTTCCAGGATGGCTTCACGGGCCACATGAAACCACTTCGCGGGCCGGATCTGGCCCCCAGGCCTTGTGTTTGACATGTCTGCCCTACATGCTCTACCCTTGAAGAATATTTGGAAGCTGCAGCTGGTGCAGAATGTAGCAGTGCCACACAAATGTGGGAGTCTGGAGTCTAAGAAAGTAGGGTAGCGCCTACTGCTCCTGCTATTGCTGGCTCGGCCTCTGTGTGCAGACAACAAAGCCACCCATTATATCCTAACCGCCGTCTCAGAATTTCCATAGTGCTGATTTCATGCTGCTGATCAGACCAACCTGGTAGGGGTTAGATGTTTGCTAGGCACATCTCAGTTTCAGAGCCCACCAAATGGTTATTCCTCGGTAAAGTTCAAGGAGAAGCGCAAGTGGTGAAAATGTTAGACAAAACTTTGACAAAGTTGGTGGGGAAAATGTGGATCAAATCTAAGAATGGAGGCCACTTATGAGCCACACAAGGTAGACCAAACTAGGAAAGCAATGCTCTATAGATCAGGACTAGTTTTATTGTAACTGCTTTAAGGGGGTTGGACTACTGTAGATGAACTCCAAGGTCCCTTCCAAATAATTATTATTATTATTATTATTATTATTATTATTATTATTATTATTATTATTATTATTATTATTATTATTATTATTATTATTAAACAGCATCTCGCAAGTTGTCCTTATGGATTTTTAGCATGAAACAGAAAAAAATAATAACATGATTTATGGTTTTGATGGTTATATAAATTATAGAAAGAAAAGAATCATTTTGTAACCATAACATAAGAGGTAAATTTATAATTTATTTAAAACTGCTATCCAAAAAAAAATGGAAGCTATCTTTTTTCTACTTCTTTTCTTGCACTTTTAGCTTTTTCTTTTATTTCTTCCTTCTCTTTTTCTCACTTTAATTTGTATTAGTTTTACCTTCTTTTAAAAATATATAACAAAAGTATACATTCAAATATATAAAAAGAATCTTGTACACCTGAATTTTTATTTTTTTTTATTTTTAATCCCATTTATATCCCGCCCTTCTCCGAAGACTCAGGGCAGCTTACAATTTTAAGCACAAATCAATGTGCTTAGCAATAGCCTTCATTCTAATTTAATCTATTTTTAACTTTTGTATGTTATATTTTAATTGCCCTGTACACCGCCCTGAGTCCCTCGGGAGAAGGGCAGTATATAAATCTAATAATAAATAAATAAATATATGCCTGCTTATTAGGGCTTTCGCCCCCCAAGTGGCATTATTACAAAGTCAGCTTATTGCCCCCAACAATCTGGGTCCTCAATCTGCTTCCCCCTCCCTCCTTTTATCTTCGTTGAACTAGGTAGGGCTTGTCTGAGAAGCTTTTCTCATGACATTCTTGGCTGGGCTTCAAGCCCCTCTTCACTGACCAATTTTTAATAACAATATTTTTTAAAAAAACTTACTGTATGTAGAATACAGTAAGAATCCATCGCATTTGGGAGAAAAATGGCTTTTCTCTTAGTCATTCAGTATCTTGTCTGTCTAAACTTCCCTTTCTGCAGAACTTGGTCTCACATCCCTAGAACACCCTGGCTAGTAAAAAAAAAAACTGCTTTGAGCATTTCTACAAATACATATAAATAACTAAACCCCCCTTTAAATCTTTGGAGGGGAGGATGTTAAAAGAACAACAAATTAACTTCTGCCTCTGATGAAGACCAATGTTGCATTTTCAATCCATAATCCCTCCCCGAATTAATTCCTCCCAAATTAGGGAATGTTTCTCTAATGATCACATTCAGCAGGAGATGTAAACTTATTAATTGGTTTTATCATTTTTCTCTTTTTCTTTTCCAGAATCTCCCTTACCATCAACCAGTCCCTGATGGACTCCATCCTGGGATGGCTATATATGTCCAAGGCACATTGCCTAAATACACTAAAGGGTAACATTCTTTTGGGGATTCATAGGAAAGACAAGATGCGACCATAATTAAAATAATAGTAGAAAGATTATTATGTTTTTAAGGTTGTTTATACAATCCAAAAAGGGACGCGGTGGCTCAGTGGGTTAGGACGCTGAGCTTGTCGATCAGAAGGTCGGCAGTTTGGCGGGTCGAATCCCGAGTGCCGCGTAACAGAGTGAGCGCCTGTTACTCGTCCCAGCTTCTGCCAACCTAGCAGTTCGAAAGCACGTAAAAATGCAAGTAGAAAAATAGGGACCGCTCCGGTGGGAAGGTAACAGCGTTCCGTGCGCCTTTGGCGTCTAGTCATGCCGGCCACATGACCACGGAGACGTCCTCGGACAAGCGCTGGCTCTTCGGCTTTGAAACGGAGATGAGCACCGGCCCCTAGAGTCGGAAACGACTAGCATGCATGTGCGGGGGAACCTTTACCTTTTACTATACAATCCAAATTTGTGCCAAGATTAAAGCCTTTCTTAATTCTTTGGATAGTTCCACTTCCTGCTTCTTCCAGCTCCGGCTAAGCCATGAGAGTGAGGAGCTTGATTCTTTTCCTCAAGCAAAAATCCAGCATCCTACAGATTCCAGATTCAGGCCAATGGAGAAGTGAGGAGGACCGATCTCTACTCTGAGATCTCTGCACATCTCATTTAATTTTCCTCTACTTTTTTCCTCTCTCTCTCTCTCTTTTCCAGTTTTTCAGAGTTGTTTCGTGTGAACTTTGCTTGCGAGGGGGCTGATATTCCCCTCCACTTCATCCCTACCTTTGTCTGGAATCACATTGGGCTCAACACATTTCAGGATGGCAAGTGGGGAAGGGAAGATAAACGCAACATGGTCCTCCAAAAGGGCGAGCATTTCGAAGTCATCTTTATTGTCACTGAGGCCAGATACCAGGTTGGTAAATGTGACGAAGGCTCTTTTGCAACTGCAGCTGCCTCTTCATTTCCTCCCTAGAATCCACCATTTATCTGGAATGAACCAGAAATGTATCTAATATCGACTTTCCCAACTTCATATCTTCCAGATAGGGTTTAAGTGATGTACAGGCAGGCCTTGTTTATGGACCACTGAGGCCAGCAGATTAGTCATTAAGTGATGTGGTCACTTGATGACTGTGTTTATGATCAACTTTTTTTTTCTTTGCAGTCCTGTGAAGGTTGTAAATGCCAGGATTGGTTGCAAGGTTACTATTTCATCAGTGTCCTAACAGTCACTAAATGAGGATGACCTGCTGCAGAATGTTTGGTCCAGGGGAAAAATAGATATGAGGGAAATGAAGGCCTTCCCCCTTTTTACATGTACTCATTTTAACCTTTTTTGATCCCCCTCAATGACTCTACTTACTCTGCTCAGCTCTGGGGTGGGATGTGTCCCTGGCAAGAATAAACATGGTTTTTCTGCAAAGAAAACTGATGATCCCAACCAGGGCATTTTTTGTCATATAACACTCAGAACGGAGTTCCGGCACCTTTTTTGGATGGAACCTTGTAGGGTAGGCAAGGCGGGTTGTATGACATGTGTGAGTTCCAGCACCTTTTTCTTTTACAAAAAAAGCACTGATCCCAACTGAGACTTGATCTCTTCTGCTTTGCCCTCTGATAGGTCCTGGTGAACAGGAAGCCCTTTTGTACTTATAAGCACAGAATCCCACCACAAAGCGTGAGGGACATCAATGTTGATGGACACTTGGAGCTGCAATCTTTAACCGTGATAGGAGGACCAATGACAGGGAACATGGTAAGTGTCTACTAAAACAAATTGGCACCTGCTGGTCCTTGATATCTTTGTGAATTGATTCTGAACAAGTTTGATCTCTGCTAGTTTCTCATTAGAAGGGATGCAGTGGCTCAGTGGGTTAGGACGCTGAGCTTGTCGATCAGAAGGTCGGCAGTTTGGCGGGTCGAATCCCGAGTGCCGCATAACAGAGTGAGCACCTGTTACTTGTCCTAGCTTCTGCCAACCTAGCAGTTCGAAAGCACATAAAAATGCAAGTAGAAAAATAGGGACCACTACGGTGGGAAGGTAACAGCGTTCCGTGCGCCTTTGGCATCTAGTCATGCCGGCCACATGACCACGGAGACGTCGTCGGACAAACGCTGGCTCTTCGGCTTTGAAACGGAGATGAGCACCGGCCCCTAGAGTCGGAAACGACTAGCACGCATGTGCGGGGGAACCTTTAACTTTACCTTTAGTTTCTCATTCTGAGCCAGAGCCATGATATCACTGTTCTTTTATCTGACTCTGTAGCAGGATAGAATTCCTGACACCTTTAAGTACCGCAAGGTCAACATAACATTAGTCCATTTCCTCCATTCACACAGCAGAGTGATATGCAACAGGCCGAACTGTCTAACCCCGTGGTGGCGAACCTATGGGACAGGTGCCACAGGTGGCACGCAGAGCCCTCTCTGTGGGCACACATGCTGTCACCCTAGTCCTAGGTCTTCAGGTGGGTTTTATAAAACCTTTTTTGCTTTAGGCCTCCGCCGCCGTGTACAAAAAAATAAGTTCAATCAATCAATCAATTTCAACTTCTCATGGGGAAAAAAAAGTTCTCACAAAGTTGGGATTGATTGAACTTTTTAGTCCCACCCAGTCTGCTTTACCAGTGCAGCCACACCCACCCAATTGGCCACACCCACTCAAGGGGCCACGCCCACCCGGCACCCGATGATACATAAGTGGGTTTTGGGTTGCAGTTTGGGCACTCGGTCTCTCAAAGGTTTGCCATCACTGGTCTAACCAATCCAGGTTAAAACTGAGTTGAACCAGTGATACAAAAGCACCCATGAAGGCTTCAACTAACTTGGGTAAATGTACCACACAGACTCAGCCTGTTATGTACTGATATTAACCGTTAATGTGTTTTGGTTTAAATGTGACTCCATCTGTTTTGGAGGGAAACTAAAGTTTGTATTTGAGGGGGAAAACCAGCTTCAAATCTGATTGGTCACCGCCTAGTGGCGGCACGTATAAATGTCTGTCAGTCTGTCGGTTGAGTTCAGTGCTGTTATTCTCGTAAATAAATAGGTTGCATTAGATTGGTCCGATCGATGTCTCCAAGAACCCACTACACAAAACAGCCATTGTTGATGAAGATACTCATTCATCCAGGTAGACCTCTCTGGAAGTTGAGTCACAGCAACTGGACCTCTTTTTTTTTTTTGCTTTGAAATATTTTGCTGCTTATCCAAGTAATAATAATAAACCTTTATTGTCAAAGTACAACATGTGTACATTGAGATTAGCTGAGCCTCCCCCCGTGTTCTCTCTCCCCCCAACTCACAGTGACAACAAACCCTCCATCCCACCACACCATGTGAACCAACTACACCACACACCGGCCTCCCAAGTCAATTCTGCATAAGATTATGTCCCGTTTAAAAGCCTAACAGCCCACGGATAAAAGCTATTTTTCAGCCTGTTGGTACGGCTGGCTATACTCTTGTATCTCCTACCGGATGATAGGAGAGTAAAGAGATACCGACCAGGGTGCGAGTCGTCCCTGAGAATTTTCCTCACTCTTCCAAGGCAGCGGGCCCTGGCGAGGTCATCCAGTGGCGTCAGGGGACAGCCCACAATGTCTTGTGCTGTGCTCACTACCCTCTGTAATAATAATAATAATAATAATAATAATAATAATAATAATAATAATAATAATAATAATAATAATAATAATAATAATAATAATAATAATAATATAAAGTTGGAAGGGACCTTGGAGGTCATCTAGTCCAACCCCCTGCTCAGGCAGGAAACCCTATACCATTTCAGACAAATGGCTGTCCAGTCTCTTCTTAAAAACTTCCAGTGTTGGAGCATTCACCGCTTCTGGAGGCAGGTTGTTCCACTGGTTAATTGTTCTAACTGTCAGGAAGTTTCTCCTTAGTTCTAGGTTGCTTCTCTCCTTGACTAGTTTCCATCCGTTGCTTCTTGTCCTGCTTTCAGGTGCTTTGGAGAATAGCTTGACTCCCTCTTCTTTGTGGTAGCCCCTGAGATATTGGAAGACTGCTATCATGTCACCCCTCACCCTTCTCTTCATTAAACTACACATACCCAATTCCAGCAACCGTTCCCTATATGTTTTAGCCTCCAGCCCCCTAATCATCTTGGTTGCTCTTCTCTGTACCCTTTCTAGAGTCTCAACATCTTTTTTACATCGTGGTGACCAAAACTGGATGCAGTATTCCAGGTGTGGCCTTACCAAGGCATTGTAAAGTGGTATTGGTACTTCACTTGATCTTGATTCTATCCCTCTGTTAATGCAGCCTAGCACTGTGTTGGCTTTTTTGGCAGCTGCAGCACAATGCTGGCTCATATTGAAGTGATTAATACTTTCCTATCCGCGGCTGTCAGACCAGCATACCAAACCACAATACCATACGAGAAGACGCTCTCTATAGTAGACCGGTAAAAGAGGGTCATTAGCTGTTGTTCTGCCCTGTTCTTCCGCAAGACCCTAAGAAAGTGAAGCCTCTGTTGGGCCTTTCTAGCCACCTGGGTTGTGTTAACTTTCCAGGTCAGATCTTCACAGAGGTAGAATCACAACTCACAAGTAGCTTCACAACGAAACATTTCAAACCCAAAAGAATAGAAGTCCAATTGACACGACTCAGCTTCCAGACTCAGCCATTATTGTTTTCCTACCCTTTAGAGTATGCTGCCAAACAATGGATATGGAACACCAAAAAATCTTCCTGTAAGTACTCAGAAGGGGAAAAAATGCAGTGGGCAGTGGGCAAAGACATCCAGGTCTACGGCTACGGATTTTAGCTCTGTTAACATGGCATTGTTAACAGCCTCTTTGGATTTTTTTTTACCAGATGCTGATGGGTCCCGTGATCTACTACCCAGTAAGTACCAAGATACGTGCTAACCCAGCTTGTCTCTCCTTACATTAGCCCAGATTTGCAGGATGGGATAGAAACCAAGAGTGGAGAGTCTGCATGCATTCAGGTGGAATTCAAGGAGCCTTGTATGTCCTTGTGTTTTGGCTTAGATCATGCTCACAGTGAACAAGAACAAGGACTGCCAAATACTTAAGTACCGTATATACTTGAGTATAAGCCGAATTTTTCAGCCCACTTTTTGGGCTGAAAAATTCCACTTCGGCTTATACTCCAGTCAACAAAAAAACTTACCGAGGACTTGTGCGCGGCCGAGGCTTTGGTGCTTCCGGGATCGCCCGCACCTCTCCCAAGCCACCGCCGTCCGAGACCTGCCGAAGTTTGGGGAGGTTTGGGGAGGTGCGCGCGCACCTCCCCAAACTCCGCGCCTTGCCTGCCTGCTTCTTTCCGCAGCGGAAAGAAGCAGGCAGGCAGGGCGCGGAGGAACGGAGACTTGCCGACGTTTGGGGAGGTTTGGGCGCCTCCCCAAACCTCGGCAGGTCTCCGTTCCTCCGCGCAGACCTGCCGACGTTTGGGGAGGTTTGGGCGCCTCCCCAAACCTCGGCAGGTCTCCGTTCCTCCTGCCGACCTTTGGGGAGGTTTGGGCGCCTCCCCAAACCTCCCCAAACCTCGGCAGGTCTCCGTTCCTCCTGCCGACCTTTGGGGAGGTTTGGGCGCCTCCCCAAACCTCCCCAAACCTCGGCAGGTCTCCGTTCCTCCTGCCGACCTTTGGGGAGGTTTGGGCGCCTCCCCAAACGTCCCCAAACCTCGGCAGGTCTCCGTTCCTGTTTGGGGAGGTTTGGGCGCCTCCCCAAACCTCCCCAAACCTCGGCAGGTCTCCGTTCCTCCGCGCAGACCTGCCGACCTTTGGGGAGGTTTGGGCGCCTCCCCAAACGTCCCCAAACCTCGGCAGGTCTCCGTTCCTGTTTGGGGAGGTTTGGGCGCCTCCCCAAACCTCCCCAAACCTCGGCAGGTCTCCGTTCCTCCGCGCAGACCTGCCGACGTTTGGGGAGGTTTGGGCGCCTCCCCAAACCTCCCCAAACCTCGGCAGGTCTCCGTTCTTCCTGCCGACCTTTGGGGAGGTTTGGGCGCCTCCCCAAACCTCCCCAAACCTCGGCAGGTCTCCGTTCCTCCGCGCAGACCTGCCGACCTTTGGGGAGGTTTGGGCGCCTCCCCAAACGTCCCCAAACCTCGGCAGGTCTCCGTTCCTGTTTGGGGAGGTTTGGGCGCCTCCCCAAACCTCCCCAAACCTCGGCAGGTCTCCGTTCCTCCGCGCAGACCTGCCGACCTTTGGGGAGGTTTGGGCGCCTCCCCAAACGTCCCCAAACCTCGGCAGGTCTCCGTTCCTCCGCGCAGACCTGCCGACCTTTGGGGAGGTTTGGGCGCCTCCCCAAACGTCCCCAAACCTCGGCAGGTCTCCGTTCCTGTTTGGGGAGGTTTGGGCGCCTCCCCAAACCTCCCCAAACCTCGGCAGGTCTCCGTTCCTCCGCGCAGACCTGCCGACCTTTGGGGAGGTTTGGGCGCCTCCCCAAACGTCCCCAAACCTCGGCAGGTCTCCGTTCCTGTTTGGGGAGGTTTGGGCGCCTCCCCAAACCTCCCCAAACCTCGGCAGGTCTCCGTTCCTCCGCGCAGACCTGCCGACCTTTGGGGAGGTTTGGGCGCCTCCCCAAACCTCCCCAAACCTCGGCAGGTCTCCGTTCCTGTTTGGGGAGGTTTGGGCGCCTCCCCAAACCTCCCCAAACCTCGGCAGGTCTCCGTTCCTCCGCGCAGACCTGCCGACCTTTGGGGAGGTTTGGGCGCCTCCCCAAACCTCCCCAAACCTCGGCAGGTCTCCGTTCTTCCTGCCGACCTTTGGGGAGGTTTGGGCGCCTCCCCAAACCTCCCCAAACGTCGGCAGGTCTGCGCGGAGGAACGGAGACCTGCCGAGGTTTGGGGAGGTTTGGGGAGGCGCCCAAACCTCCCCAAACAGGAACGGAGACCTGCCGAGGTTTGGGGAGGTTTGGGGAGGCGCCCAAACCTCCCCAAAGGTCGGCAGGTCTGCGCGGAGGAACGGAGACCTGCCGAGGTTTGGGGAGGCGCCCAAACCTCCCCAAAGGTCGGCAGGAGGAACGGAGACCTGCCGAGGTTTGGGGAGGTTTGGGGAGGCGCCCAAACCTCCCCAAAGGTCGGCAGGAGGAACGGAGACCTGCCGAGGTTTGGGGAGGTTTGGGGAGGCGCCCAAACCTCCCCAAAGGTCGGCAGGAGGAACGGAGACCTGCCGAGGTTTGGGGAGGTTTGGGGAGGCGCCCAAACCTCCCCAAACAGGAACGGAGACCTGGGGAGGTTTGGGGAGGCGCCCAAACCTCCCCAAAGGTCGGCAGGTCTGCGCGGAGGAACGGAGACCTGCCGAGGTTTGGGGAGGCGCCCAAACCTCCCCAAAGGTCGGCAGGAGGAACGGAGACCTGCCGAGGTTTGGGGAGGTTTGGGGAGGCGCCCAAACCTCCCCAAAGGTCGGCAGGAGGAACGGAGACCTGCCGAGGTTTGGGGAGGTTTGGGGAGGCGCCCAAACCTCCCCAAAGGTCGGCAGGAGGAACGGAGACCTGCCGAGGTTTGGGGAGGTTTGGGGAGGCGCCCAAACCTCCCCAAACAGGAACGGAGACCTGGGGAGGTTTGGGGAGGCGCCCAAACCTCCCCAAAGGTCGGCAGGTCTGCGCGGAGGAACGGAGACCTGCCGAGGTTTGGGGAGGTTTGGGGAGGCGCCCAAACCTCCCCAAACAGGAACGGAGACCTGCCGAGGTTTGGGGAGGTTTGGGGAGGCGCCCAAACCTCCCCAAACGTCGGCAGGTCTGCGCGGAGGAACGGAGACCTGCCGAGGTTTGGGGAGGTTTGGGGAGGCGCCCAAACCTCCCCAAACAGGAACGGAGACCTGCCGAGGTTTGGGGACGTTTGGGGAGGCGCCCAAACCTCCCCAAAGGTCGGCAGGTCTGCGCGGAGGAACGGAGACCTGCCGAGGTTTGGGGAGGTTTGGGGAGGCGCCCAAACCTCCCCAAACAGGAACGGAGACCTGCCGAGGTTTGGGGACGTTTGGGGAGGCGCCCAAACCTCCCCAAAGGTCGGCAGGTCTGCGCGGAGGAACGGAGACCTGCCGAGGTTTGGGGAGGTTTGGGGAGGCGCCCAAACCTCCCCAAACAGGAACGGAGACCTGCCGAGGTTTGGGGACGTTTGGGGAGGCGCCCAAACCTCCCCAAAGGTCGGCAGGTCTGCGCGGAGGAACGGAGACCTGCCGAGGTTTGGGGACGTTTGGGGAGGCGCCCAAACCTCCCCAAAGGTCGGCAGGTCTGCGCGGAGGAACGGAGACCTGCCGAGGTTTGGGGAGGTTTGGGGAGGCGCCCAAACCTCCCCAAACAGGAACGGAGACCTGCCGAGGTTTGGGGAGGCGCCCAAACCTCCCCAAACGTCGGCAGGTCTGCGCGGAGGAACGGAGACCTGCCGAGGTTTGGGGAGGTTTGGGGAGGCGCCCAAACCTCCCCAAAGGTCGGCAGGAGGAACGGAGACCTGCCGACGAGCCTTGGCCACACAGGGTATTCCTGTGTATTCAGGCTTGCAAAATGGCGGATCGAGCCTCTGCTGGCGGCAGAGGCTTGCAGAACGGCGGATCGGCTTATACTCGAGTCAATAACTTTTTCCAGTTTTTGGGGGTGAAATTGGGGGTCTCGGCTTATACTCGAGTCGGCTTATACTCAAGTATATACGGTACTTGGTCTTCCAAGCCTCTAAAATCATATAGAAAGTGTGTGTGGGGGGGAGAAATAGTGAATGGAATATTTATGGGCTGAGGAGGAGGATTATTCTTAGTCCCTTTCGTCCATGTTAAAAGCTACCCATTCCCCATTGCCAAGAAATTTCTAGTTGAACAAGAGAAGTTGGGATGAAAGAAGGCTGTTGGGCCAATGTGGGGCAGAGTAGAAAGAAAGACCTATATTTATTTATTTTTTATTTTTTTTATTTTAATTCCATTTATATCCCGCCCTTCTCCGAAGACTCAGGGCGGCTTACAAGCTTAGCAGTAGCCTTCATTCTATGCATATGCCTGCTTATTAGGGCTTTTGCCCCCCCCCCCAGCGGCATTATTACAAAGTCAGCTTAATTGCCCCCAACAATCTGGGTCCTCATTTTACCTACCTCGGAAGGATGGAAGGCTAAGTCAACCTTGAGCCTGGTGGGACTCGAACCTGCACTAATTGCAGGCAGCTGGTGTTACTTAAGGAGGCATTAGCCCACTGCTCCACCAAGGCTCTATATATTGCACAAGGAAACCAGCTCTAAAAACCAAGGTTTATGATTTGATCTAGGAACTCCGTCTTTTATGATGCAATAAACTAAGGGCATTCACAGCATGTGATTAAAAATGTCAACACAGCAGCCATGCTGACATCATCACAATCCCATCTATTTTTTTTTTATTATTCATTGCACATAAAGCAATAGACTGGACTTCGATGGCACCAACCAGGTTGCCATCTTGACTGTTTTGACCACATCCTTGGGATAGCCCTGCTGAGCAAACAAACTGCTTGAACCAACTGGTATCTTACTTTTGAGCCAAAAATTACTACTTACCTGGTTAAAGGAAGAGATGCTTGCATCCACAAAGGAAGGCAGGAAAAATCCATCTGAGACAAGATTCCAGAAGTTGCCTTCCACCCATTTTGTGTGTCTCCTGCTCGGTATCCCAAGACTTACTGGATGACAACTACCTTTACCCCCCCCCCCCGCTAGCAGGGATAGGGGACACAGAGTCAAAGGAGTGTGTTAAGTATAACCTGGATTCTTGTCTATTTCAGCCGATGCCTTACATGGGCTACATTCCTAGAGATCTGGGAGCCAGCAGAACCATCTCACTGCAAGGCTTTATTCCAAAGAACATTAAAAGGTCTCAGCTCTCTCTTCTTCACATGCATTTTGGGATTCAGGCGGAGGAATGGAAATGTAACCATCACACATGACTGTCCTTCCATAGTGAGGGCCATGGATCCCATCCTGCCAGTTTTTTTTTTTCTGGCATCACATATTTCAGCCCCACTGATCCCCTGCCTGCGAGTTAAACACTAGGGCTCTAGTTTAGCTTCGGCACAGCTAAACTCCAGCATTCGGGCCTATCATAGACCTTTCCTGATCTATCTCCTTTCTATGAGTTTCCCATCTCCTTGTTCTGTACCAGCCTGCTACCGGCCCTGCAGAAAAGGCAGGGACAACCCCTTTTACAAGAAGGCAAGAGGCTGGAATTACGCCTGCCAAATTTATAGCTACAAAAACAAACAAGACACGAACCAAGAAACAGGAGCTTTAAGACCAAGAAACCAAGAAACATACTTTAAGCGGCTTTTGAAGATGGCGGACGTGTCAGGCTGAGCTGCTTGTTATTTTACTGATAGGGCTGCCCTTTGTGCGGGTTCTGAGTTATTGCTGACGATGGAAGTGGCGATGGCGGCGGCGTCCTCGGGCTGCTTTGGGCGGTGGAGAGGACGACCATGGCGACAGCGATTCGTTGGTTTTTGGCTGCTTGAGATGATGGCAGCAGCAACGACTTTTGTGACAACGATGGCGATACAACGGACTGCCAACTTACTTATTCACTTATTTATTATCTTATTTATTAACTTTCCATTTGCCTCCTTCTTTCCCCTTTGGACTGGGACGGACCTGGGTACAGGCCACAGTGGGAGAGTGGCCTGTTTTACATCGGCAGCCCCATAGAGGTGGGAGCTCTGTGGGTGCTGCCCCACCCAGGGTGGGCATTTTGGACCATCCCCGGAGGCAGACTCGCGTCCCGTTGTGAGAGGACGGGTTGTGGTATGCCTCTGGGAGCATCCAATCAAGTGGCAGTGGTTGGTGGATGGCCCAAATGTCCCACTCCTTTCCTTTGATCCTCCTGTTGGTTTCAATCATTGGACTTCCCTCTCTGGACTTGCTGACTGGATGCATCAATATTCCGACACGGACTTGCTCGCCCTCAGGGGTGCCCCCCTCTCCTGGGTGCGTCCCGCCTTCTTTTCTTTCCCTAATCTCGATGAGGGGTCCAATTGTTGGGACCCTGAGAGATGGCCGGGAAAGGCCAGGGGCTCTCGATATAAACCTAATAAGAGGCCCCTGGTTAATTTTTTAGCTAAATTTTTTAGGGGGTTGGGGAGGGGGGTGGGGGGTAGTGGTTGTCTGGCGGTGGGGGGTAGCCAAACAACTTTGTTGCAGGCCAGGCCTGGGTCTGACGGCGTTCGGGGGGAGCGGGTTGTGGTTACATCTGGGGCTCTTGAGCGGGTCGTGGGACTACCAATTCCCACGACGGGGAAAGGCAGCAGGCGGATAGACAGGGGGCCATATCGTTACCGGGAGGGCCGTCTCCGCTGTCTTCAAGCGGTGAAGCGCTCCGACCCTCTGGTTCTTCCCCGAGGTCCCGGGAGCGGGGATGTGCAGCCTCCTGAGCTCCGGCTGGTGTACCTGAATGCCAGGTCCGTGGTTAATAAAGCTCCCCTCGTTAGGGATTTAGTTGAGGGTGAGCATGCGGACCTGGCTTGCATCACGGAGACTTGGTTGGGCCCAGAGGGTGGGGTCCCTTTGGTTGACCTCTGCCCACCAGGTTTCCGGGTGCTACACCGGCCACGAGCTCAAGGTAGGGGTGGGGGAGTGGCGGTTACCATTAGGGAGACCTTATGTCCGCGGGAGGCCACCGTTTCTCAGATAGTCGGGTGTGAGTCTCTCTTCATGAGATTTGGTCCTGGGGCGCAGTTGGGCTTGCTGCTGGTGTACATTTCGCCTAGTTTCACAGCGGCAGCCCTGCCCGAGCTGCTCGATATCCTCTCGGGTTTGGTGGTTGAGTTTCCCAAACTTATAGTTTTGGGAGACTTCAATCTACCATCCCTGGGAGGTTCATCTGAGCTAGCTCGGGAGTTCATGGCTTCCATGGCGGCCATGGACCTGACGCAAGTAATTTCAGAGCCAACTCATGAGGGAGGCCACACCCTTGACCTGATTTTTTTATCTAGACGGTGGTTGGATGATCTAGGTGGGGGCTCTCCATTTATTATGCCCCTGTCATGGACCGATCATCATCTCCTGCGGCTGGTCTTCCGCTTTGCCACCCCCCGCCGTGGGGGTACGGAGCCAATTAGATGGTACCGCCCCAGACGCTTAATGGATCCTGATAGATTCCAAGCGGCGCTGGGGTCCCCACCTGCCTCCACTGCTCACAGCTCGGCTGATGCCTTAGTGGAAGCCTGGGGAAGGGCAGCCACTGAGGCACTTGACCGGGTTGTACCCTTGCGGCCCCTGACCCGGCGCAGATCCCAGCGAGCTCCATGGTTTTCCGCGGAGCTCCGGGAGATGAAGCGCCGGAAACGGGGCCTAGAGAGCTGCTGGAGGTCTAGCCGATCCGAACCCGACCGGTTGCGGTTAAGAACCTATATTAGGTCTTATCTCGCAGCGATGAGGGTGGCGAGGTGTAATTACTTCTCCACCCTCATCGCGTCCGCAGATAATCGCCCGGCCGCCTTGTTTAGGGTGACTCGCTCACTTCTCAATCAGGAGGTGAGGGAGGATCCCTTGCAAGGTCGTGCCGAGGAATTTAGTCATCATCTGTCGGATAAAATCGCTCGGATTCGGACCGGTTTGGACTCCAGCTGGGCAGAGTCAGGCGATCAGGACACGGGCGGTCTTGTCAATGTTATCTGGGAAGAGTTTGATTCTGTGACCCCTGATGAAGTGGACAGGATTATGGGGAGGCTGAGCTCCTCCACATGTTTGTTGGACCCGTGCCCTTCCTGGCTGGTTTATGCAGCTAGGGAGAGGACACGAGGCTGGCTCCAGGCGGTTATATCTGCTTCTTTGAGTGAGGGTTATTTCCCCACCGTCTTGAAGGAGGCGGTGGTGAGACCTCTCCTCAAGAAGCCTGCCCTGGACCCAGCCGTTTTGAACAACTTTCGTCCAGTCTCCAACCTTCGCTTTCTTGCGAAGGTTGTTGAGAGTGTGGTGGCGCATCAGCTCCCTCTGGTCCTGGATGAAGCGGATTATCTGGACCCCTACCAATCGGGTTTCAGGCCCGGGTACAGCACGGAGACGGCATTGGTCGCTCTGGTGAATGATCTCTGGAGGGCGCGGGATAGGGGACATTCCTCTGTCCTAGTCCTATTAGACCTCTCAGCGGCTTTCGATACCATCGACCATGGTATCTTGCTGCGGCGTCTCAGGGGATTGGGAGTGGGAGGCACAGTTCTTCAGTGGTTCTCCTCCTATCTCCTGGGACGCTCGGAGTCGGTGTTGGCAGGGGGGCAGAGATCGGCCCCTAGGTCTGTGGAGTTCCTCAGGGGTCGGTTCTCTCGCCTCTCCTGTTCAACATCTATATGAAACCGCTGGGTGAGATCATTCGTGGTTTTGGAGTTGGGTATCATCAGTATGCCGATGATACCCAACTTTTCTTTTCGACCCCAAACCACCCCAGTGATGCCCTCGCCGTGATGTCCCGTTGCCTGGAGGCGGTTCGGGTCTGGATGGGGAGGAACAGACTTCAGCTCAACCCTGACAAGACTGAGTGGCTGTGCATTCCGGCATCCCGGGACATTCCAAATGTTCCATCTCTTTCTATGGGGGGTGAGCTCTTACCCCCCGTGGATAGGGCTCGCAACTTGGGAGTCCTTCTAGATTCACGGCTTACTTTGGAAGAGCATATAGTGGCCGTGACTAGGGGGGCTTTCGCCCAGGTTCGCCTGGTGCGCCAGTTGCGGCCCTATCTGAACCGGGATGCCCTGTGTACAGTCACTCATGCGCTCGTGACCTCTCGCCTTGACTACTGTAATGCTCTCTACATGGGGCTTCCCTTGAAGACCACTCGGAGGCTCCAACTGGTACAGAATGCGGCCGCGAGAGTTGTCTTGGGAGTTTCCCGGTACTCCCATGTTACACCTTTGCTCCGCGAGCTGCATTGGTTACCAGTTGTCTTTCGGGTGAGGTTCAAGGTGTTGGTCACGATCTTTAAGGCCCTACATGGCATGGGTCCGGGTTACCTCAGGGACCACCTGCTGCCGGCATCGACTCCCCTCCGCCCTGTGCGTTCCCACAGAGAGGGCCTCCTCAGGGTGCCGCCAGTCAGGGAATGTCGACTGGTGGCCCCCAGGGGGAGGGCCTTCTCTGTGGGGGCTCCGGCTTTATGGAATCAATTGCCGGTGGAGCTCCGGATGGCACCAGACCTTCGTACTTTCCGTCGGGGCCTGAAGACCCATCTGTTCGAATTAGCTGGTCTGGCCTGATGGGGGATTATGGGCTTTTAATTGTTTTTAATCTGTACTTCTGTTTTAATTGGGCATGGATTTAATTCTTTTTAATTTTTGTATAGTGTTTCTTATGTATGCCCTGTGAACCGCCCTGAGTCCCACCAAGGAGAAGGGCGGTATATAAATCAAATAAACTATAAACTATAAACTATAAGAAACAGGAACTATCCAAGCGGTTGCCTTCAGCAAACCAGCCCTCCCACACATTCCCCTTATATAGAGTTCAGGGCGTGGCTTCTCTCTGCCTCCTTCCGAGGAGCCCCATTGCCTTCCTCTGTTTACTCCTAATTGACTGCCTCCTGCGTCGGGCGTCCTTGAACAGGGCCAGCTGTGGGTCATCTTCATCCACGCTGTCAGGCTCACACAGCTGGGTCTCCATGGTGACCAAGTGGGAGGGGCCTGGCTGAGGGCTCTCATCAGCAAGATCTTCAACCCCCTCAGCAAGGTCTTCAACACCCCCCCCCTCCTCCTCTGAGTTGTCTGACCCAACTGCCGAACCCACAGGCTGACCCTGAATCACAACACTCCTCTGCATATCTTCAGGCTCTGCCCAGAGGACAAGGAGATTAAGGAGAGTGGGAGCACAACGTGGAATGTAGTCTGTGGAACTCATTGCCACAAGAATAAGCAAGGGGTCTTAGCTTAGGGCAAGGTTCCCCAAAGTGGGAGATCTGAAACTTCATGAAGGCATTGACAAATTGAAGAGTTTGGGCAACTCTGGCTTGGGAGGCGGCTTTAAAGAATGATTAGGACTCAAGCTGTCATTAAGCAGGATCAGGAATAAGCAATTCTTCATCAGAAGAATGCTATCGTCTCCTAGAATGCTGCTGTTTGTATGCTTTTAGTATGTTTTTGTCTGATCTATAGCTCACTGAGAGTTGCTGCGATTGTCAGGATGTAAATGTAATGCCTAAATGCCTAAAAAGCTAAACATACTTTCCACATTTGGCAGCAGTCTACCAATAAATAATATTTGGAAAAAGGAACAAGAACTGTTCCCCCCCCCCCTTTAGCCTTCATCCATGGAAGCATCTGGCACGCTACTGTTGGATTAAAAAGTGGGGGAGGAACCAGATTTCCTTTTATTTATTCCAAAGGTCTAGTCTTCAATGTCTGTTTGTTTCTCTCTTTCCAAGGTTTGAAATCAAATTGATGGCTGGCCAGGACATCGCTCTGCGCATTAATCCACGCATGAAAGAGAGAACTGTGGTGCGCAACAGTTTTCTGAATGGCAGGTGGGGACCCGAGGAAAATTACCTGCCCTTTAACCCATTCCAATGTGGCCAGTACTTTGAAGTGAGTTGACTTTGATTCCATTAGGGAGGGGTATTGGCAGGGACTAGGACTAAGTCAGTCCTAGAGGAGATCAACCCTGACTGCTCTTTAGAAGGCCAGATCCTGAAGCTGAAACTCAAAATACTTTGGCCACCTAATGAGAAGGAAGGACTCACTGGAGAAGAGCCTAATGCTGGGAAAGGTGGAGGGCAAGAGAAGAAGGGGACGACAGAGAATGAGGTGGCTGGATGGAGTCACTGAAGCAGTAGGCGTGAGCTTAAATGGACTCGAGAAGGTGGTAGAGGACAGGAAGGCCTGGAGGAATGTTGTCCATGGGGTCGCGATGGGTCGGACACGACTTTGCAGCAAACAACAACAACATTGGCAGGGAGGTCAAAAAAGTCATTATGGCAGCTACAGCTATGCAATTCATTTATCACTCCTATTTTACCCAGTTCAGGCAGACAGACCTGAATTCCAGCAAAGTGGTTGGCTGGTGAGAAGGTAGGCAGGCAGACAGTGGGGAATGGAAAGACAATCCAGCTGGTGCCTTCAGAGGTTATAAGACTCCATCTTCCATAATCCCATAGAATTATCGGTTCTATACCATAGAGCCAGCGTGGTCTAGTGGTTTAGAATGAGGCTAAAAAGCAAGATACTGAGAGTTTAAATCCCAACTTAGCCATGAAAACCAGCTGGGTGACTCTGGGCTAGTCACTCTTTCTCAACCCACCTCAATCAGGTGTAATAATAATAATCTGGTGGAATATGCAGAAGATTTTTAAACAGAGGATAAAGTTTTGTCCGCAACTTTTTTTGTTGGGAATAATTACAGATGCTACAGTTGTGGACACTAAGTTGATGTTGAATTTTATTACGGCAGCAAGACTTTTGATAGGTCAGTATTGGAAGAAAGAGGAACTGCCGACCATAGAAGAGTGGACTTTAAAGGTTTCCGACCTGGCAGAAATGGCGAAGATTTCGGCCTATTTGAAAGATCACTCGCAAGAACGCTATATTATGGAATGGAGAAAATGGATTGAGTTTATCCAGAACAAGTATAGGGTTAAGAAGTTTTATGTAGCATTTGAATAAGTCTTCTTTCTTTTTTTCTTTTTTTCTTTTAGTTTTTTTATATATATTCAATATTACTAAGGTTTGTTTTATCCTATATAAGCTAGAGAGTGATGGATTTTAGAGTTTATAGTTGTTAGTATATGGTTGTTTATGATTGTTTTTTTTTATATACCTTGTATTTAGCTCTGGGAAGTCGGGGGGGAGGGGGGGAGGGGGGAGAGGTAGGGGGGGAGGGAGAAGGGAGGGGGAGGGGGGTTTTAAAGGAAAATTGTATGTTAAAACTTTTCAATAATAATAATAATAATAATAATAATAATAATAATAATAATAATAATAATAATAATAATAATAATAATAATAATAATAATAAACCTTTATTATTTTTTGTGTTGTGGGGAAAATACAAGGAAGGATGTGTATTGAATTTGTTTGCCATCTTGAGTTATTTATTTTTTTAAAAAAATTAATAATAATAAAGGCAGGATACAAATAAACAAATTAAATAAATTCCCAGCTAGCACAGCCTTGAGGAACTGAAATCTGAACCTCTGGAATGCTGGTGGGATAAATAAAATACTCCCCCTAGTGGAGAAGAGTGGAACTGCCACTCCAGAAGGCCATTCAGAATCCCAAAGATGCTTTTTCACAAGGCAACTGGACTTTCTTGTTTTTCTTTGAAGACATTTTGCTTCTCATCCAATGTCTTCAAACATCTTCAAAGAAAAACAAGAAAGTCCAGTTGCCTTGTGAAAAAGCATCTTTGGCATAACTATGACCTGGATGGCTGAGAATCTCCATAGACATTCAGAATCCCTTTGTTATCTCTCACTCTAGAAAATTGTCCTTATGTTGCCCTTTGGGGGGTGGGGGGGAGACAGCAATGTGTGGCAATTGAGAGTCCCCCATCAAAGCACCCACCCCTTATGCATTGGAGGTGTGTAGCAAGCTGCGGATGGTGTGGACTGCAGACCCTGCTCCATGGAGGATCAAATGTGCTGATTTGGCTGCAATAACATCCTTCCTCTCTTCCCAGCTCTCAATCCACTATGACAAGCACGAGTTCCAGGTTTATACCAATGGCCATCCCTTCTTCAACTATGCCCATCGTTATATTCCTATTGAACACATCCGCACTCTCAAGATCACAGGAGACGTGACCCTTTCCTACATCAAGTACTAAGCAATGAGTGGGAAGAGACCAATACAAACAACAGATCCCCTCCTCTTTCTTTCTCTGTCTGCCAGTATACTTAAAATCAAGTGATATACAAGTTCCAGTAAATCAATCAATCAATCAGACACTTAAGAAAAATTGAGATTAAGCAACATCTTCAATAAAACATCTTGAGCAAACAGCGCAACGGGTTTACTTTACTGCCTTCTGAATCTGACATGAAGAGGATACAAAGCATTTCTTTTTAAAAATTGGTGCCCTTCAGATGTATGGGAACAATATTTCTCAAGCTTGGCAAGTTTAAGATGGATGGATATCCCCACCCCCTGTTGGATTCTGATCTAACTTATAATCTACAAATTGCAGGGTGGATGGATTGAAAATGGAGCTTTTCAAAGGTGCAAACAAATTCTCTATTTTCCTAGGACACCCATAACTAGATCAGTTAAAGACCAGGCAGCTCCATTCACACAACTCATTTTAACCTTGGTTAGCTTGGAGGAAGATTAGAGTAAACTCAACCCACGTGGCAAATTTACCATTGATTCCCTCAAACATGAGAATTCAGTAGCCAATTAAATGTATCATGTGGACCCAACCCATATAGTTGGAGTGTCCATTCAAAGGGATTGGTACCCATGTTTTGCTTCAGAATTAGGCCTTCCAGCATCACCCAAGAGGTCCATCTCCAAGCCCCACAGGACAGCCTGATTATACAGCATATGCTGTAGCAGAGAAAAATCAAGATGACTAGTGATGTACCATGTTTCTAGTCCTCTTGAAGACAAAAAAACTGTGCTCATTTTTAGAAAGGCCCAGCAGTTCAAACTCCTCAATAGGCCAGAGGTTTTGCTCTGGGGCTTGAAAAATGTGGCTTCAAACTGCTGGGGAGAATCTACAAAAGCCTGAGAAACAAAAGAGAGTGAATAGATCTGGATCACCATTAGCAATTTCTATAACTTGTTGAACACATGTCAGGTTAGCTGAAATGGCTCTTCTGTGATATACTGCTCCAAGGGAAAATTATCAATGGGATGCATGGATGGATGGAAAGATATAGCTAGAATAAGATGGGCCCTATTTCATTGGCTTCATTCACACAATCTCCAGTTCCCAAAGACATCACATTACGGTTTAGCAGAGGGACTCCAAAACCCCAGTTAGTCTAGATCAGGAGTGTCAAACTCATCACGTCACATGACGTGTTGAAACTTTTTCCGCATTGCCATAGCTGAGTTGGGCGCGGTTTCGGCATGACGCATCCGGCCCGTGGGCTGGCAGTTTGACACCCCTGGTCTAGATAGTTATTGAATCCTACCAACCTGATGGGATTTAGGAAAGCCATTAAGACAGGTCTCCTTGCAGTTATATATAGCTAGTCTTCACTTAACAACCATCACTGGGACTGGCAACTCTCTTACTAAGTGACAGAGTTATGAAGTGAGACATCACACCATGATTTGTGATTATACTGCCAGCTTCTCCATTGATTCTGCTTATTGGAAGTCAGCTGCGATGTGTGCAGAGGGCGGTCATGTGGCGACAAGACATTGTGACAGTCATAAGTGCAAAGACCAGCCGTAAAGTTACACCTTCAACGACACCGTAACTTTGATCAGTAAGTGAGGAAGTTGCTAAGCAAGGTCTACTTCTAGTGGATTATGCTGATTTATGAAATGACATGGTAGGTTGGATGGGTGCATTGTGTGATTGGGCTTTGCTATGTTGGTTATTCTAACCTTTTGGCTGCACCTGGGAATGTAACTAGTTACAAGGGAAGCAGCAGCTCAGCTTGAGCAAAGTAGATAAACCAGTACTGGGCTGAATTTAATAGGAATTTGGCTCTGTGCAGGTCTCTATCCCTTGTTTATTCTGCTCTGGAATTTTCCAGTTGATTTTCTGGCTCCCAAACTGTCAGTCTCTACCTGGCAATAAAATTTCTCTAACCTGCTCTTACCTCTATTTCTGCCGTTGCAGAAGGTCGATGTTAAGACCATGTCATCCACCTTGAGAGCTGGTGCAAAAAAAATGAGTCAGAGTGCTGAATGAACGTGGTTGATTCTTCTCTTTAAAAAGAGATCAAATTTCCAAATTGCATGTCCTTCGGTACACTGTACACTGACGATGTTAGTCTGGTAATGAAACTTCTCCAAGAAAATGGCCAAGCTCAGAGACGACCAAGGAATCCCCAGTTCAATCCAGAGCTATGTATATTTACTTCTATTGGTATGGCTGTTTACGTGTATTCACTTTTATTGGCACAGCTGTTTACTGTTTATGAGCAGCATCAGAGTTACTAAAGGGAAGCTGCATCCTCATTGATCCAGTCACTCTGAAACCTCTGATGAGTCCTCCTCAGATTCTCAAAACGTTTTTCACTTGGGAAAGGCATCACTTGCACGGCTGGTGTGCCCCCAGTTAGAACGATCTTGCATCCATTTCCTGCCCCAGAGATGCTTCAGATTGCATTGGGTGGAGGTGTTCTGTACCAGCCTGCTACCGGCCCTGCAGAAAAAGCAGGGACAACCCCTTTACAAACAGCAAGAGGCTGGAATAAAGCCTGCCAAATTTATTAACATAAAACAGACACCAACCATGAAACAGGAGCTATGAAAAAAGGAACTATTCAAGCGGTTGCCTTCAGCAAACCAGCCCTCCCACGCATTCCCCTTTTATACAGTTCAGGGCATGGCTTCTCTCTGCCTCCTTCCGAGGTGCCCCATTGCCTTCCTCTGTTTACTCCTGATTGACTGCCTCCTGCGTCGGGCGTCCTTGAACAGGGCCAGCTGTGGGTCATCTTCATCCACGCTGTCAGGCTCACACAGCTGGGTCTCCGTGGTGACCAGGTGGGAGGGGCCTGGCTGAGGGCTCTGCGGAGCCTCAAGGCCATCATCAGCAAGCTCTTCAACACCCCCTTCTTCCTCCTCTGAGTCATCTGACCCAACTGCCGAACCCACAGGCTGACCCTGAATCACAACAGGAGGTCCCAGCAGAGCCCCCCAGAGGGAAGGGAGGTAGGGATCCCCCGTGGCTCCTTTGGGGGCTTCAGCCCCAGCCACAAAAGAGGTCTGCCCTGCTCAAGTTCTCCAGCTCCCCCCTGAAAGGGACAGAAGGAAGAGGGGAAGCCGCTGCCTCGACAAGTCAGGTCAGGGAAAGAAATCCAAGTCCAGCCAGAGAGCAACTCAGGCCAGGCCAAAGAGGAAGGCGGGAAGCCCAGCCAGGCTTGGAAGATCCTGAGGCTGCAACCTTCACATGAAAGTGGCATTTATAGGCAGACTTTGATGTCTCAGCCTGGCCTGCCTCTCAGGGCTGGCACAGCAAACTCCCCAGGATAGACTACCAGACACCGAGGAGGGAGGCATGGATTGCATTCTGAAGAATGGGGAATGGGCGAGGTTGAGTTAGACAGGGTGAGTGGGTGTGCGTGTGGGTATGAGTGTGGATGTGGTGCACCAAGCTGAGGTACCACAAAGGGCTGCTGGATGTTTCTGGTCACAAGGCGCACCCTGAAGGAGTGAGGGAAATCTGCCTGGAGACAGAGAAAGCCCGCCAAAACTGAGGTAAGCTGATTCGACCAATCACAGACTGCTGACGTCACCTACGAGCTGTATAAATACCGGCTGTGAGGGGATGCAGTACTTGCTTGCTTTGAGGCACCTGCAAGAAAAGATCATAATTTCGCTTGTGCTTCTGAGCAAAGTCATTCTTTCTCAGTCTTACAAGAAGGGTTTCTATAATTTGGGGTGGGGAGCTGGAGCGTACCCACTAAGTCTAAACCAGGCATGTCCAACCTTTTGCCTTGCCTGGGCTGCATTGGATAAAGAGGAATTAGGTTGGGCAATGTAATATATGAAGAACGACTGCAGGACTTGGGTTTGGCTAGTCTAAAGAAAAGAAAGAAACAGGGGTGACATGATCACAGTATTCCAGTATTTGAGAGGCTGCCACAGAGAAGAGGACATCAAACTATTCTCCAAAGCACCAGAGGGCAGAACAAGAAACAATGGTTGGAAACTGATCAAAGAGAGAAGCAACCTGGAATTATGGAGAAAGTTCCTAACAGTGAGCACAATTAACCAGTGGAACAGCTTGCCACCAGAAATCGTGGGCACTCCATCACTGGAGGTTTTTAAGAAGAGGCTAGACAGTCACTTGTCTCAAAGGGTATAGGTTCTCCTGCTTGAGTGGGGGGCTGGACTAGAAGACCTCCAAGGTCCCTTCCAGATTCTATTCTATTCTATTCTATTCTATTCTATATAGCCTTGGTGGAGCAGTGGGCTAATGCCTCCTTAAGTAACACCAGCTGCCTGCAATTAGTGCAGGTTCGCATCCCACCAGGCTCAAGGTTGACTCAGCCTTCCATCCTTCCGAGGTAGGTAAAATGAGGACCCAGATTGTTGGGGGCAATTAAGCTGACTTTGTAATAATGCCGCTTGGGGGTGTGTGTGAAAGCCCTAATAAGCAGGCATATACATAGAATGAAGGCTACTGCTAAGCTTGTAAGCCGCCCTGAGTCTTCGGAGAAGGGCGGGATATAAATGGAATTAAAATAAATAAATAAATAAAATAAAATAAATATTCTATTCTATTCTATTCTATTCTATTCTATTCTATTCTATTCTATTCTATTCTATTCTATTCTATTCTATTCTATTCTATTCTATTCTATTCTATTCTATTCTATTCTATTCTATTCTATTCTATTCTAGACAATTAACCAGTGGAACAGCTTGCTTTCAGAAATCATGGGTGCTCCATCACTGGAGGTTTTTAAAGAAGAGACTGCACAGTGACTTGTCTGAGATGGTATAGGTTCTCCTGCTTCAGCAGGAGACTGGACTAGAAGACCTCCAAGGTTCCCTTCCAGCTCTATTCTCTTCTTATTCATATAATACTGTTAATGTATATAACTAACAACTTCCTTTAATGTTTCATGATCTTGTGGGGGTCTCATTGCCAGCTGACCAGGGTTGCGAGTTGGACACACCTGATCTCAACATACTGCACAGGTCCTAACAACTTATGGACTCGCTCTTGATTTGAACAAACTGCAGTGGCCCAGGCTTGATGCACACAAATCCTGATAGGATACACTGCCACACCATAATTATAAAGGTCTCCTTTTGTTTCTATTTTGGAGTAGGTTCACTGTTGATGAAGATGGAAGAACTGTAAGTAGCTTCTGTTTATTTTCTGCCTTTGCTTTCTTTCATATTCTTCTTTGATCGGAACAATCACCCCTTTATCTTTCAACCATATCCGTAGAATGGTTACCTTTTGTTTCCTTTAGAGCTTGAGTAGTGACGCGGTGGCTCAGTGGGTTAGGACGCTGAGCTTGTCGATCCGATGGTTGGCAGTTTGGCGGGTCGAATCCCGAGTGCCGCGTAACAGAGTGAGCGCCTGTTACTCATCCCAGCCTCTGCCAACCTAGCAGTTCGAAAGCACGTCAAAATGCAAGTAGAAAAACAGGGACCACTCCGGTGGGAAGGTAGCAGCGTTCCGTGCGCCTTTGGCGTCTAGTCATGCCACATGACCACGGAGACGTCCTCGGACAAGCGCTGGCTCTTCGGCTTTGAAACGGAGATGAGCACCGGCCCCTAGAGTTGGAAACGACTAGCACGCATGTGCGGGGGAACCTTTACCTTTACCTTTTAGTGATGGTGGAGGTAGAATGAGGCCTTTCTTTCTGTTCTGCCATTGCTTTCTTCCATCTTCTTCTTCTGTCTGAACAAGCATCCCTCTTATCTTTCCTCCACCTGCTGGGGTTAGGGCACAGACTGCATGTCCTTCTGACACATACATCTTATACATTTCCTTTTTTAGGTTGCCGACCCCTGGACTAACCAAACCCAAGTCCTGCAGTCGTTCTTCACCATTTATACCAACTTCTCTGAGAAAGTCCTCTCCCTTTTACTGTTAATGAATGTGATCACCCTTCTTGACTTATTTCCCTGATAAATGGCACAATTTAAAAAAAAAAAATCTTCAAGTAGCAAGGAAGCAATTGAGCATTAGCATTCACAATTTGTATTTTTTTTGTATGCCAGTGCTACATGGAAGGAAACTGACGACAACTTCTTGTTACGCTGCTTTTTATTTCCTCAGGTGAGAACAAGCAAGGTAGGTGGTGATTTCAATTGCTGGATGCTGCCGTATTAAAATAGCATTGAAAAAGGAAGAAAGGTGTTGGGAACAATTCAGAAGGGACCCTCCCTAATTTTTCAAAGAATAAAAGGAAAAGAGGGGAATTTTTTTTTTCAGCCTTGCAAGATTCTATTGACGTAATTTTACAGTAAAGATAGTGTAATGTATGGGTCTAATTACAGTACAAGAACTACAGGAGGCGCTGTTGCTGGACAGCGCCGGTAAGAAGCAGCACTGGCGGGAAAACCACGGAAGCCTATTGGCTGACCGCCAGGTGGGAAACCAAGGTTTGAACCTATTGGTCAGTGCCTGCCTGGACAGGTATAAGAAGACCCAGGTAACCCCAGTTCCCCAGTCTTGCTACTACAACCTGCCATCCAATAAAGATTCTGTTGCAGCCATCGCCTATGCGTCTCTTTCTTCCGCGATTTAACAGATAGAATACTTCTGGTAGTGTTTTTGGATTATCTCACTGGGCTAAAAATAATAGATGTGCACATTTTGGAAAAAGGCAATGAGAAACCCATTTCCATGCAGTTCCTAAGAAAACTATATGCTGGGGTCTGGGTGAACGTCCTTGCTTTTTGTCTTGCAGAAATTTCCTTGGCTATCTTGGGAATGAAACCTTGCAAGAAGAAAAGCAGGCTCAAAGAAAGTCAAGAACCTAACAGTTCGGCCTTGAGCTACACATGGAGTCATCACTGTGGAAATGTCCCTGAAGTCACAAGAGCTTGGATGAAGTAGCTGAAATACTTCTCACTGTTTAGCAAACTTGTACATACAGTCCATCTTTCCTTAAACTCTCAGAGCAGAAAAATGCATATATTATATGCAGTCATGCTCTCCTTGTATGTGTTTTGTATGACTTTCATCCTAACTCTTGGAGGGGGATTTCTCTATTTGTAGGCAGTGCATATCCTGTGTGGTATTTTCAATTATCTTAACTACTAAGAGGAATAGAATAGAATAGAATAGAATAGAATAGAATAGAATAGAATAGAATAGAATAGAATAGAATAGAATAGAATAGAATAGAATAGAATAGAATAGAATAGAATAGAATAGAATAGAATAGAATAGAATCTGGAAGGGACCTTGGAGGTCTTCTAGTCCAGCTCCCTGCTCAAGCAGGAGAACCTATACCATCTCAGACAAGTGACTGTGCAATCTCTTCTTAAAAACCTCCAGTAATGGAGAACCCACGACTTCTGAAAGCAAGGTTAATTGTCCTCACTGTTAGGAACTTTCCCCTTAATTCCAGGTTGCTTCTCTCTTTGGTCAGTTTTCAACCATTGTTTCTTGTCCTAACCTCTGGGGCTTTGGAGAATAATTTTTTTTGAATATATTTTGTATTTTATTGAAATCATCCACAACTACATCATAACAATACATCACAGTGCTTATTAAAATTCTTTTTTAAAAAAAATACAAAACGTAATAATAAACATTCTAATGATTTAGACAAGTTGCTGTTACATTGTATAATCAATCCTTCCCGTAACCATCCCTTTTTGTCAACCATTCATACCACGGTCTCCAAGATAAATAATAATCTGTATCCCCCTTATCTTTCAACAGCATGGTCAAACGGTCCGATTCCTCACAATCAATAAATTTCTTGATTAACAGATCCTCGGGAGGACTAACAGAATTCTTCCAATATTGAGCCCATAATATCCGTGCCGCCGCTAACAAATGCGAATATCAAATACCATGCAGATCTATTTAGATTGTCTGGTTTTAAGCCTAACAAAAACGTCTCAGGAGTCAATTTAACAGAATGTCCTAAAATCTCATTCAACCATATATGAAGCCGATGCCAATACTTCCTCGCTTCGCTGCAGGTCCACCACTGGTGGTAATAGGTGCTCTCTCTTTGTGTCAGCCCCTCAAATACTGGAATACTCCTATCATCTCTCCCCTGTTTCTTCTTTTCTTTACACTAGCCCAGGGGTAGGCAACCTCGGCTCTTTTATGACTCGTGGACTTCAACTCCCAGAATTCCTGAGTCAGCTATGAGAGTCCACAAATCATAAAAGAGCCAAGCTTGCCTACCCCTGCACTAGCCAAACCCAAGTCCTGCAGTCGTTCTTCATATGTTTTAGTCTCCAGGCCTTGGATCATCTTAGTTGCTCTTCTCTGAACTTTTCCAAGGTCTCAATATCTTTTCTGTAGTATGGTGACCAAAATATTGGCCGTACCAGTGTGGCTTCAGTAGGGTTTTTTAAACCAGTACTAATACTTCACTTTTTCTTGATTCTATGCCTCTGTTGATAATAATAATAATAATAATAATAATAATAATAATAATAATAATAATAATAATAATAACAACAACAACAACAACAACAACAACAACAACAACAACAATAATAATAATAATAATAATAATAATAATAATAATAATAATAATAATAATAATAAAAAAGTTGGAAGGGACCTTGGAGGTCATCTAGTCCAACCCCCTGCTCAGGCAGGAAACCTTATACCATTTCAGGCAAATGGCTGTCCAGTCCCTTCTTGAAAACCTCCAGTGTTGGAGCATTCACCACCTCTGGAGGCAGATTGTTCCACTGGTTAATTGTTCTGTCAGGAAGTTTCTCCTTAGTTCTAGGTTGCTTCTCTCCTTGACTAGTTTCCATCCATTGCTTCTTGTCCTGCTTTCAGGTGCTTTGGAGAATAGCTTGACTCCCTCTTCTTTGGGGCAGCCCCTCAAATATTGCAACACTGCCATCATGTCCCCCCTCATCCTTCTCTTCATTAAACTACACGTACCCAATTCCAGCAACCGTTCCCTATGATACATTATGTGACTGGCTTCATCCTGTTTAGGACTTTCCAGATGTAGGAAGTTAGATGTTATTTGAAATGGTTCACAATTTGTATTACAATGCTGAGCACCAGAATCTAGATGTCTCCTTAAACTAATGTACTGTTGTCTAAAATGAAATTGGGCATGGGTTCAATTCCTAGTAGAAGTTTAAACCCCATTTAATAATATATGGCTATCATACAGTATGTCTGAAGAATCCCAAATAGGATTCTGCTGGTAGGCAAGTCTTATTATTTATTTATTTATTTATTAATTTAATTTATATACCGCCCTTCTCCCGGAGGACTCAGGGCGGTAAACAGGGCAATACATAAAAACTAGATACAAAAATTAAAAATTATTAAAACGTGATTAAACAATGCCCATAATAAATTAATACAGATTAAAAATTGAAGTCCATTTATAAAAATCCCACCCCGTCCCATCAGGCCAGGCCAGCTTGTTTAAAGAGATGGGTTTTAAGATCGCGCCGGAAGGAGCGGAGATCGGGCGCCATCCGGAGCTCGACCGGAAGATGGTTCCATAAATCCGGTGCACCCACAGAGAACGCCCTCCCCCTGGGGGCCACCAGTCGGCATTCTTTGACCGGTGGCACCCTGAGGAGGCCCTCTCTGTGGGAGCGTACTGGGCGGAGGGAAGTTGACGCCGGCTGCAGGTGCTCCCCAAGGTATTCCGGACCCATGCCATGAAGGGCTTTATAGGTCATTACTAACACCTTGAACCTCACTCGGAAGACAACTGGTAGCCAATGCAGCTCGCGGAGCAAAGGTGTGACATGGGAGTATCGGGAAACTCCCAATACAACTCTCGCGGCTGCATTCTGTACCAGTTGGAGCCTCCGAGTGGTCTTCAAGGGTAGCCCCATGTAGAGAGCGTTGCAGTAATCAAGACAAGAGGTCACGAGCGCATGAGTGACCGTACGTAAGGCATCCCGGTCTAGATAGGGCCGCAACTGGCACACCAGGCGAACCTGGGCGAAGGCCCCCCTAGTCACAGCTACTATATCGTCTTCTAGGGAGAGCTGTGAATCTAGGAGGACTCCCAAGTTGCGAGCCCTATCTACAGGAGGTAATAACTCACCCCCCATAGTGAGGGGTGGGATATCCTGAATATCCCGAGATGCCGGTACGCACAGCCACTCAGTCTTGTCAGGGTTGAGTCGAAGCCTGTTCCTCCCCATCCAGACCCGGACCGCCTCCAGGCACCGGGACATCACGTCGAGGGCATCACTGGGGTGGTTTGGGGTCGAAATGAAAAGTTGGGTATCATCAGCATACTGATGATACCCAACTCCAAAACCACGAATGATCTCACCCAGCGGTTTCATGTAGATGTTGAACAGGAGAGGCGAGAGGACCGACCCCTGAGGGACTCCACAAACGAGAGGCCTCGCGGTTCCATGCAGGACTCATTAATTATTTTTATCTCATTATCCTCAGAACCAGAACTGCACTCAAGGTACAATAAAAATAATCTAATAAAAATAATAAAGTGAAGTGTTAAATGTTGGAGTAGGATCAGGCAAATCCTGGTTATGGGGCACTTTCAGCCATGAAGTTTCCATCAGTGACTTTGGTTTAATCACTCACTTAGTCCAATTTTGTATGGTGACATTAGAGGAAAATTGCTGTACAAAAAGACCCAACCTCTGTCTTTTAGCTTCAATTTGAACATGGATGATAGAATAATTGTGCATGATGCAATAGAAGTTTAATATTTCCTTGTAAATCAAGTAACAAAAGAGTCATTGGATTTGGGCAATGATGCCTGCAGATTAATGTGTTAAAAAGTGGCAATGGAGCAGAATAAAGTCACTTAGAAGAACAGCAAGGACCAGAAGAGCTGACCAGCAAGAAAAGGGAATGTGTCTCCTTTTAATCTTTGTTTCGACGTTTACACTTTCTGCACATGGGGTAAGGCTAAATTTTCTGGGTTGCAACTAGGATGTCTGTAAATGCAATCAATAAGCATTTTGTTGAGTTTGTCCCCCTGCTTTAATGAATACTTTTCTTCAGGAAGGGGTTGAAAAATCAGCCAGAAGGCTTTGAGTACTCAGTCTTTTAATCATTGGGAATTCAACTGTACCAGAGGTTCTGAATTCAGATTAGCATCCTATTCTCTGGATTGGCTTTCTCAATGTTAGACTTAGCATGAGTGTCAGATGAAACCCCTTGTTGGACCTACTGAGTTGGAACAATGCAAAATGCTTAAAATTATTTTGGTTGAACAGAAATCAGTAACTGCCAGGACCCACCCCAAACCATGTCTTAGGAAGACAAAACTCTTGGAGCCAAATCTAGTCCAAAAGGAATCTTTACTATGACATGCTTGGTTGTAGGAATACAAGACAGGACTTAATATTGTTCTACAAACTAAACCCTTATAAAGAGTTCCCGGTTCAACCCCCCCTTAACCCCATTTGGTCAGCCCCCCATCATTTACCTCGTATCATCCCTCTCGTGGGAAAAAGGAACTTAGGACCTTTTATGTTTATTGCTCTCTTCCGTGACACAAGCCAGGTGCTCCTACCCTAACCCCCCCTTATGTTCCCCCAGTTCAAAAGGCTTCTCTTTTCCTTTGAAATGCCTAATACAGGCTCAATACACATTCGTTTCTTCCTCCTCGGGAGATGGCAAAATCCAAGAACAACGTTTTAAACATACATTTATGAATATGATATAAATGGATTCTGACAGTAACTGTGCAAGGTTATGGGAAAAGTTTGAGATAAATAAAAATAAGGGATAGAGCAAAATTCACAGGTTCTTTGGCACCTGAGCTGCATATCTTATGTGGTTATGTTACTTGTAAATATCTAAAGAAGCTTAATGTTTGACTTTTAATTCACATATTGTGTCAAGACTTATTTTGGATACCAAAAAACTTTATGTATTTACTTGGCTACGTCAAGAAAAACTTGGAGACAATGCTTGGACGAAGGGCCGCAGTACTGGGGGCAGACAGATCCCTTTTTACGGTTTTTATTCTGCAGTGGAGTCTAACTGGAAAAGGATGTAGCAATTTCTCAATAGCTACTGGATTCATTTTCCCAAGTGCTTCTGATCCAAATTTAATTGGTTTGGCCCATGTTTTTTTTTGAAGAAAGAAACTGAAGGAGATTTTAGTGAAAGAGAGAGTTATCTTAGTTTTAATTTAATTTATTAGATTTATATACCGCCCTTTCCCGAAGGGATATCTGGCCAATAATATACTGATCTTACATAGAAAAGAGAAATCTCAAGTTCTTAGACAGACATGTCAAACACAAGGCCCGAGGGCCAGATCCGGCCCACGAAGTGGTTTCATGCGGCCCGCGAAGCCATCCTGGCAACAGTGAGGGAAGGGCCCCCACTGCCTTGGCCCTGGCCCAGAGACCCTCCTTCTGCCACAGACCCTCAGATCTGTCCCACTCCTGCCCAGGCCCCCATAGGCACCCTTGAGGCCAACGATGTAGAGCTGGCCACGCCCACCCAGTAGACCATACGCACTCTAGCCACGCCCACCCAGTAGGCCACACCCATCCTGGCCATACCCACCCAGCCCCTTCAGGGCAACCGCAATGCTGATGCGGCCCTCCATGAAATTGAGTTTGACACCCCTGTTCTTAGAGAAGGAGATAGATATTCTAGCCATCTATGTCTTTATATCTGTTTGACATATCTGTACATGGAACAGACTTCTTTAACCATAGTTTGAATTTACCATGGTGCTGGAAAAAAAAACTTTGACTGTCCTCAAAGTTACAGTCATCACACTATCCCTGCAGTCATGTGATCATGATTCGGGTGCTTGGCAACTAGCTTGCATTTATGATGATTGCAGTGATCTGAGGTAGTGATTGTGATTGTGATCTACAACCTTCTGACAATCAAAGTCAATGGAGGAAGCCACATTATCTTAACAATTCATTTAACAACTGCAGTGATTCACTTAACCATGGCAAAAAAAGATCATAAAATGGGACACAACTCACTTAACAATTGTCTTGCTTAGCAACAGAAATGTTGGTCTCATAAGTCGAGGACTATGCTGAAGTCTACTGCATTTTCCTTTTTAGTAAAATTTTGGCAGCATGGTTGAAAATCTTGTGTCTCCTTTTGAAACAGAAGTGCAGATGTATTTTTCTATATCCTGTGCACATTAGGTTCTCAAACGTGATGTCTTCCAGATTTACCAGTCTGTAATTCTCAATATAGAAGGGACGTGGTGGCTCAGTGGGTTAGGACGCTGAGCTTGTCGATCAGAAGGTCGGCAGTTTGGCGGGTCAAATCCCAAGTGCCACGTAACAGAGTGAGCGCCTGTTACTCGTCCCAGCTTCTGCCAACCTAGCAGTTCGAAAGCACGTAAAAATGCAAGTAGAAAAATAGGGACCACTACGGTGGGAAGGTAACAGCATTCCGTGCGCCTTTGGCATCTAGTCATGCCGGCCACATGACCACGGAGACGTCCTTGGACAAACGCTGGCTCTTCAACTTTGAAACGGAGATGAGCACCGGCCCCTAGAGTCGGAAACGACTAGCACACATGTGCGGGGGAACCTTTACCTTTACCTTTAATTCTCAATATAACATGCTGAGAATTTTGTTATAGTCCAATACATCTGGAGGATACCATATTTGGGGATACTGCATTTTGCTATGGTTGACAATTCTAAGGGCGATAATGCCTGACTCCTTGTCAACCTATTGTCCAAAGCAACTAAAGGCAGGACAAGAAGCAATGGTTGGAAACTAATCAAGGAGAGAAGCAATCTAGAACTAAGGAGAAACAATTAATGGAACAACTTGCTTCCAGAAACTGAGGGTGTTTCAACACTGGACATTTTTAAGAAGAGATTGGCCAACCATGTGTCTAAAATGGTATAGGGTTTTCTGCCTCCGAGGTCCCTTCCAACTCTTGTTATTCCTCTGTATGTTTCTTTGTGTTTCAAAAATAACTACTGTATTTCTAAAATGTGCACAAAAATTCTGGTGTCTTCTTCCTTTTCCTCATTTTGCTGATGGTGTAATTCTTCTTTGATTTGCAAATGGGCAAATGACTATAAGAAAACCAGTTATCAGAAACTGCAACAGTAAGGAGATTTTCTTGTTTTCTTTTCAGTATAACTATGCAGAGGCTAATGCTGATGCAGAATATATGGTAAGTAGGTTACATTAGGCTGTATGTCCTGATATTTCCTTTGGCAGAATGTACAGTATATGTAGAAGACCACTCGGAGGCTCCAACTGGTACAGAATGCAGCCGCAAGAGTTGTGTTGGGGGTTTCCCGATACTCCCATGTTACACTTCTGCTCCGCGAGCTGCATTGGCTTCCAGTTGTCTTCCGGGTGAGATTCAAGGTGCTGGTAATGACCTACAAAGCCCTATATGGCATGGGTCCAGAATACCTTAGGGAGCACCTGCGGCCGGCATTAACTTCCCTCCGCCCAGTACGCTCCCACAGAGAGGGCCTCCTCAGGGTTCCACCAGTCAAAGAATGTCGACTGGTGGCCCCCAGGGGGAGGGCGTTCTCTGTGGGCGCGCCGGATTTATGGAACCATCTTCCGGTTGAGCTCCGGATGGCGCCTGACCTCCGCTCCTTCCGGCGCGATCTAAAGACTTATCTCTTCGAACAAGCTGGCCTGGCCTGATGGGATGGGGTTGGGTTTTACTACTTTTAATGTGTTTTAACCTATTGTAAGAGTTGTGGGCACTATGTTTAATCTCTTTTAATTTTTGTATTCTGTCTTTTAACATGTACTGCCCTGTTCATTGCCCTGAGTCCTCCGGGAGAAGGGCGGTATACAAATAAAATTAATAAATAAATAAATAATAAATATGTCCCTTTTTCTCCAAAAACAGCTCAAAGTTGCATCTAGTTTTAGAGAGAAAAGTCAGTATAAATCACTCAGTCCATAATAGTCTGCAAGAGTTTCCTCTCTGGTGTTGTTGCTCAATTGATGGGCAATGCAGATAGCCTCTGCCTGAGAATTTTGGGAGGCAGAAATTATTTTGGGGAGGCACACTTCCCTTTGTTAAATCAACTGAAAGAGTAGGTTGTAATCCTCCCTCATCTAGGAGACTTTGGGCCAATCACTCTCTTTCAGCCCTGTTGTTGTTGTTGTTAGCTGCGAAGTCGTGTCCGACCCATCGCGACCCTATGGACAACGTTCCTCCAGGCCTTCCTGTCTTCTACCATCTTCTGGAGTCCATTTAGGCTCACGTCTACTGCTTCAGTGACTCCATCCAGCCACCTCATTCTCTGTCGTCCCCTTCTTCTCTTGCCCTCAATCTTTCCCAGCATTGGGCTCTTCTCCAGTGAGTCCTTCCTTCTCATTAGGTGGTCAAAGATTTGAGTTTCCACTTCAGGATCTGGCCTTCTAAAGAGCAGTCAGGGTTGATCTCCTCTAGGACTGACCGGTTTGATCACCTTGCAGTCCAAGGGACTCGCAGGAGTCTTCTCCAGCACCACAGTTCAAAGGCCTCAATTCTTTGGTGCTCAGCCTTTTTTATGGTCCAACTTTCACTGCCATACATTGCAACTGGGAAGACCATAGCCTTGACTATACGCACTTTTGTTGACAGGGTGATGTCTCTGCTTTTTAGTGTGCTGTCTAGATTTGCCATGGCTTTCCTCCAGAGGAGCAAGCGTCTTTTAATTTCAGCCCTAGGAAGGAGGTAATGATGTTACTAAGAAAACTGTATGGATTTGTGCAGGAAATCTCCGGGAGTCATATTTCTAAGGGCTGCTCTCACAGTGGCAAATGCTGCTTCAGTCCCAGTAAAGGCTTATCACTTTTTAAAGATATAATTGTGAAGGCTTCTGTAACTGGAACTAGAAAAAGAAAAAACCATGGTGCTGGAAAAAAAAACTTTGACTGTCCTCAAAGTTACAGTCATCACACTATCCCTGCAGTCATGTGATCATGATTCGGGTGCTTGGCAACTAGCTTGCATTTATGATGATTGCAGTGATCTGAGGTAGTGATTGTGATTGTGATCTACAACCTTCTGACAATCAAAGTCAATGGAGGAAGCCACATTATCTTAACAATTCATTTAACAACTGCAGTGATTCACTTAACCATGGCAAAAAAAGATCATAAAATGGGACACAACTCACTTAACAATTGTCTTGCTTAGCAACAGAAATGTTGGTCTCATAAGTCGAGGACTATGCTGAAGTCTACTGCATTTTCCTTTTTAGTAAAATTTTGGCAGCATGGTTGAAAATCTTGTGTCTCCTTTTGAAACAGAAGTGCAGATGTATTTTTCTATATCCTGTGCACATTAGGTTCTCAAACGTGATGTCTTCCAGATTTACCAGTCTGTAATTCTCAATATAGAAGGGACGTGGTGGCTCAGTGGGTTAGGACGCTGAGCTTGTCGATCAGAAGGTCGGCAGTTTGGCGGGTCAAATCCCAAGTGCCACGTAACAGAGTGAGCGCCTGTTACTCGTCCCAGCTTCTGCCAACCTAGCAGTTCGAAAGCACGTAAAAATGCAAGTAGAAAAATAGGGACCACTACGGTGGGAAGGTAACAGCATTCCGTGCGCCTTTGGCATCTAGTCATGCCGGCCACATGACCACGGAGACGTCCTTGGACAAACGCTGGCTCTTCAACTTTGAAACGGAGATGAGCACCGGCCCCTAGAGTCGGAAACGACTAGCACACATGTGCGGGGGAACCTTTACCTTTACCTTTAATTCTCAATATAACATGCTGAGAATTTTGTTATAGTCCAATACATCTGGAGGATACCATATTTGGGGATACTGCATTTTGCTATGGTTGACAATTCTAAGGGCGATAATGCCTGACTCCTTGTCAACCTATTGTCCAAAGCAACTAAAGGCAGGACAAGAAGCAATGGTTGGAAACTAATCAAGGAGAGAAGCAATCTAGAACTAAGGAGAAACAATTAATGGAACAACTTGCTTCCAGAAACTGAGGGTGTTTCAACACTGGACATTTTTAAGAAGAGATTGGCCAACCATGTGTCTAAAATGGTATAGGGTTTTCTGCCTCCGAGGTCCCTTCCAACTCTTGTTATTCCTCTGTATGTTTCTTTGTGTTTCAAAAATAACTACTGTATTTCTAAAATGTGCACAAAAATTCTGGTGTCTTCTTCCTTTTCCTCATTTTGCTGATGGTGTAATTCTTCTTTGATTTGCAAATGGGCAAATGACTATAAGAAAACCAGTTATCAGAAACTGCAACAGTAAGGAGATTTTCTTGTTTTCTTTTCAGTATAACTATGCAGAGGCTAATGCTGATGCAGAATATATGGTAAGTAGGTTACATTAGGCTGTATGTCCTGATATTTCCTTTGGCAGAATGTACAGTATATGTAGAAGACCACTCGGAGGCTCCAACTGGTACAGAATGCAGCCGCAAGAGTTGTGTTGGGGGTTTCCCGATACTCCCATGTTACACTTCTGCTCCGCGAGCTGCATTGGCTTCCAGTTGTCTTCCGGGTGAGATTCAAGGTGCTGGTAATGACCTACAAAGCCCTATATGGCATGGGTCCAGAATACCTTAGGGAGCACCTGCGGCCGGCATTAACTTCCCTCCGCCCAGTACGCTCCCACAGAGAGGGCCTCCTCAGGGTTCCACCAGTCAAAGAATGTCGACTGGTGGCCCCCAGGGGGAGGGCGTTCTCTGTGGGCGCGCCGGATTTATGGAACCATCTTCCGGTTGAGCTCCGGATGGCGCCTGACCTCCGCTCCTTCCGGCGCGATCTAAAGACTTATCTCTTCGAACAAGCTGGCCTGGCCTGATGGGATGGGGTTGGGTTTTACTACTTTTAATGTGTTTTAACCTATTGTAAGAGTTGTGGGCACTATGTTTAATCTCTTTTAATTTTTGTATTCTGTCTTTTAACATGTACTGCCCTGTTCATTGCCCTGAGTCCTCCGGGAGAAGGGCGGTATACAAATAAAATTAATAAATAAATAAATAATAAATATGTCCCTTTTTCTCCAAAAACAGCTCAAAGTTGCATCTAGTTTTAGAGAGAAAAGTCAGTATAAATCACTCAGTCCATAATAGTCTGCAAGAGTTTCCTCTCTGGTGTTGTTGCTCAATTGATGGGCAATGCAGATAGCCTCTGCCTGAGAATTTTGGGAGGCAGAAATTATTTTGGGGAGGCACACTTCCCTTTGTTAAATCAACTGAAAGAGTAGGTTGTAATCCTCCCTCATCTAGGAGACTTTGGGCCAATCACTCTCTTTCAGCCCTGTTGTTGTTGTTGTTAGCTGCGAAGTCGTGTCCGACCCATCGCGACCCTATGGACAACGTTCCTCCAGGCCTTCCTGTCTTCTACCATCTTCTGGAGTCCATTTAGGCTCACGTCTACTGCTTCAGTGACTCCATCCAGCCACCTCATTCTCTGTCGTCCCCTTCTTCTCTTGCCCTCAATCTTTCCCAGCATTGGGCTCTTCTCCAGTGAGTCCTTCCTTCTCATTAGGTGGTCAAAGATTTGAGTTTCCACTTCAGGATCTGGCCTTCTAAAGAGCAGTCAGGGTTGATCTCCTCTAGGACTGACCGGTTTGATCACCTTGCAGTCCAAGGGACTCGCAGGAGTCTTCTCCAGCACCACAGTTCAAAGGCCTCAATTCTTTGGTGCTCAGCCTTTTTTATGGTCCAACTTTCACTGCCATACATTGCAACTGGGAAGACCATAGCCTTGACTATACGCACTTTTGTTGACAGGGTGATGTCTCTGCTTTTTAGTGTGCTGTCTAGATTTGCCATGGCTTTCCTCCAGAGGAGCAAGCGTCTTTTAATTTCAGCCCTAGGAAGGAGGTAATGATGTTACTAAGAAAACTGTATGGATTTGTGCAGGAAATCTCCGGGAGTCATATTTCTAAGGGCTGCTCTCACAGTGGCAAATGCTGCTTCAGTCCCAGTAAAGGCTTATCACTTTTTAAAGATATAATTGTGAAGGCTTCTGTAACTGGAACTAGAAAAAGAAAAAAAAATTGTGTAGCCTTGCCTAACTATTGCTATCTCGCTTTTCTAGTCAGAGTTTGTGTCAGGGACAAAATTCATGCAAGCGTGAGAAACATGTACATGGATGTGATGTACTGAAAGAGGGGATAAGGGAATGTACAGTAAAGATTGATGTCTTCCTTATATTGTAATAACTCTATTGTCTGATTTTCATTGGCTAACAAAGTTTATAAAGCGTTTTTACTAACTTTCTAAGGTGGGGCACTTCTGAACATAACTGCTGCCAGTATTCAGATTGTGTTCCCGCCCAGGACTTATTTTGATCACAAATAAAGTACTGTTCCTTTAAGAAGCCTCTGCTTGAGTTCTCATGATTGGATTTTTATGATTTCTCAAGTCTGGCCAAGGGCCAGCCACCTTACAATTGTAAAAAAAAAGTGTAACATTACTATAATCATTTATGTCTTTAAAAGGGGCATTTGGGGCAGTGGATTAGGACGCTGAGCTTGTCGATCAGAAGGTCGGCAGTTTGGCGGGTCGAATCCTGAGTGCCGCATAACAGAGTGAGCGCCTGTTACTCGTCCCAGCTTCTGCCAACCTAGCAGTTCGAAAGCACGTAAAAATGCAAGTAGAAAAATAAGGACCACTACGGTGGGAAGGTAACAGCGTTCCATGCGCCTTTGGCGTCTAGTCATGCCGGCCACATGACCACGGAGACGTCCTCAGACAAGCGCTGGCTCTTTGGCTTTGAAACGGAGATGAGCACCGGCCCCTAGAGTCGGAAACAACTAGCACGCATGTGCGGGGGAACCTTTACCTTTAAGTTGATCCAGATCCATGTTTCTCTGAAGAGTCCATTGGGGGAATAGGGAAAATGAGTGAAGAAGTCCTGGATGACCCCTCTGCTGAGTTATGGGCACAAATGATTACCTAACCAGGCTTAGTCCCAATAACAGATCCAAATAAAAGTCAGTGTCAGGTTTCTGAGGGGTCTCTTCTGATTAATATTATATTACCAGAGATAGAAAAGTATTAGATTATATTACCAGAGATACAAAAGTATTAGGAAGCAAAGAAAAACCTGACTGACTACATCTTCTCATCAGACAGAATACAAAAAGGGGAAAAAAAGTAAAGTGAGAAAACTTTTGTAGACATGCGCACTGAACAGCAGTGCTAGGCATGAAACCATAACATGGCTGGACATGTGACAATCACCCTGGTTACATTGATAAGGTTACTATGCAGCTGGCAGAGAAACAAAGTGAGACGTGCGGAGCTGACAAACACTTAAAAAACAACGCAGTGACATGGCTGAAGAAGCATTTTAGAGTTAGGCCACGTCTAAATGAAGGATATAGGCATACAGCATACTTTGTCCTTTTGTAATAGTTTCCCTTTCTTTAGATCCAATATTTAAAGATTGTGTATCAAAAGAGTTTTCCATTCCAGGCATATTTTAAGAAGAAAGAAAGGCGACCTTGAAGTTGCCCAAGATATCAGTCTGAGAGAGTGGAAGCAGAAGTACCGTACTTTCCTTCTATGCTGAAGTTTATTAGTATTTTATTTATTTATTATTATCATTTATTAATTTAATTTGTATACCGCCCTTCTCCCGAAGGACTCAGGGCGGTGAACAGTGCAAGACATATTAAAAAACGAGATACAAAAATTAAAAGTGATTAAACAACAATGCCCATGAATAAGTTAGTACACATTAAAAAAGTTAAAACAGATTTATAAAACCCGACCCCATCCCATCCCTTTCCCTTTCAGAGAAAATAATTATTTCTAAAATATGCACATATTCACGAACAATCCTGTGCTTTGTTTCTCCTCATTTTTATTTTTAATTGTGTAATTTCTCTCCGTCTTAAAGGTAAAAGGTAAAGGTTCCCCCGCACATGCGTGCTAGTTGTTTCCGACTCTAGGGGGCGGTGCTCATCTCCGTTTCAAAGCCGAAGAGCCAGCGCTTGTCCGAGGACGTCTCCGTGGTCATGTGGCCGGCATGACTAGATGCCAAAGGCGCACGGAACGCTGTTACCTTCCCACCGTAGTGGTCCCTATTTTTCTCCTTGCATTTTTATGTGCTTTCGAACTGCTAGGTTGGCAGAAGCTGGGACGAGTAACAGGCGCTCACTCTGCTACGCGGCACTCAGGATTCGACCTGCCAAACTGCCGACCTTCTGATCGACAAGCTCAGCGTCCTAACCCACTGAGCCACCGCGTCCCTTTTCTTTCCATCTTACAAATGGGCAAATGGCTACTAGAAAAGCAGTAACCAAAAACTGCCTATCTAAGATTTAAGAGTAAAGAACTTTTCACGCTTCTGGTGGGCGCGAAGAGACTCAAGACTGATGATGAGCTTCACCCCAATGCCTGGGCTCAGACTGGTCACCTCTTATAGTCCCAAAATACTATTAATTAATTGATGTCACTTCATTTTTTAGTAAGAATTATATGTTTCCTACTTGGAGAATGCAGCCATTCATGTGTGTGTTATCTAGTGATGGATCAGTTGGGGAACCTGGATATGTTAGGATCAGACTGATACCCTTCTTTTCCCCTGTAGGAAAATGGCGATGTAGTGATGGCAAAAGTTATGGTAAGTAATTCGTTCTATATCTTATGCTCTTTGCTTGGATATTCTCAGTCCTTCATAACCAAATTTCCTGGAGGGTAAAAAGCAACTAGGGATTCTTATTTCCACCCACACTCATCAAACACCAGGGTGCCACCGATCAGAGAATGTCGATTGGTGGCCCCCAGGGGGAGATCCTTCTCTGTGGGCGCCCCGGAGCTATGGAATCAGTTACCGGTTGAGCTCCGGACGGCGCCCGATCTTCGCTCCTTTTGCCGCGAGCTAAAAACATTCTTATTCGAACAAGCCGGCCTGGCCTGATGGGGGATTGGTGGGGTTTTTTTACTGTTGTTTTATTGGGGTTTTAATATTGTATTGACTGTTTTTTTAGTGGGCATGTATTTAATGCTTTTTTTAATTTTTGTAATTCTGTATTTTTATTCTTGCCCTGTTCACCGCCCTGAGTCCTTCGGGAGAAGGGCGGTATAGAAATATTATTAAATAAATAAATAAATAAATTCCTATTTTCTGCCATGAATTTGAGCTCCTTCATTTTTAAATTAAACACACCTCCACTTCCATGCTTAACGGATCAATTCCACTCCAGAAAATAACAAAAAGGGAGCCACAAACCTCCGGGAAAATTGCACCGCATTCTCCATTCCAGCATGTCCCCACAGCTCCCTTTTCTACATGTAGGCAGAGGGCCACCCGTGGACTGCCAATGCTCTTTAGATAGCCCCACTTCAGCCAGTTCCCCCCCCAGCCAGCTCCACCTTGCCAGCAGGCATCTTATCACCCCCCTCGTGTCCCCTCACCAGTCACCGGCATTAAGAGATTTCAAATTTTGGCCTTGGTTCCAAAGCAGCCAATGGCCTCTAGTCTGTTGGCCTTGCTGTGAGCTAATTGGTCACAGGGGCCAGGGTGAGGTGGGAAAGAGGGTAGGCATAGGCCCCTCCCATCATCCCTTGCACCATATTTATTTATTTATTATTTATTTATTAATTTGATTTATATACTGCCCTTCTCCCGAAGGACTCAGGGCAGTGTACAGGGCAATAAGATGCAATAAAAATACAATATATAAAAGTTATTTATTTATTTATTTATTTATTTGTTTTTATAAACCGCCCTTCTCCCGAGGGACTCGGGGCGGTGTACAGAATAAGGTAGGTATACAGATTGAACAATAGTGAAAAAACAATAGTAAAAACAAACTGGGACCCCAATTAGAGCTATCAGGCCAGGCCGGACTGCTGGAACAGGTAAGTTTTTAAGTCGCGCCGGAAGGTGCGGAGGTCGGGGGCCATCCGGATTTTGGTTGGCAAGCTGTTCCAGAGGGCTGGCGCACCCACTGAGAATGCCCTCCCCCTGGGGGCCACCAGCCGACATTCCTTGAGCGGTGGCACCCTGAGGAGGCCCTCTCTGTGGGAGCGCACAGGACGGTGGGGTGCTGACATTGGCAGAAGGTGCTCCCGTAGGTAGTCCGGACCCATGCCATGTAGGGCTTTGTATGTCATTGTTAGCACCTTGAACTTTAATGAGAATTAAATAAAATAGCCCAATTACAATAAAAAGTTAATTAAAATTACAATTAAAACACCCCAACCCATCAGGCCAGGCCGGCTTGTTCAAATAGGTGAGTTTTCAGGTCATGGCGGAAAGAGCGAAGGTCAGGAGCCATCCGGAGCTCAACCGGTAAATGATTCCAAAGATCTGGCGTGCCCACAGAGAACGCACTCCCCCTGGGGGCCACCATATAACGTTTGGGTTTCTGGAAAGTGTAGTCAGAAAAATGTTGAGCTGTCCACAACTTGCCAAATTTCATCCCTTAGGAGTCAGGCATCCTGGCATTGTGTATGTTACTTGATTTGAATTACTTTGATTCAAGAATGGTTGCCAGTTTTGCCCAATTGATGGCTACAAAGAGACACAGGTGTTTGAGTCGTGTCCAGATGAGGAGGAGAGAAGCAAAGGAGAAGGAAGGAGGGAGGGAGGTGAAATTGAAAGGGAAACAGTTTCCCAATGACAGAGATATCCTGGGCCAAGAAAGTTCTGATACACTGGTTGGTTCACAGAACCTGCAATTCACAAAATGCAGTAGGTGCCTTCAAATAACCCTGAGTCCCACACTCTCTCTTTTGGGGGTCTGTGTCAGCAAAGACATTATGAAACTTTCCAAGCGTTGCTGGAATTGGGTATGTGTAGTTTAACAAAGAGAAGAGTGAGGGGTGACATGATAGCAGTGTTCCAATATCTCAGGGGCTGCCCCAAAGAAGAGGGAGTCAAGCTATTCTCCAAAGCACCTGTAAGCCGGACAAGAAGCAACAGATGGAAACTAGTCAAGGAGAGAAGCAACCTAGAACTAAGGAGAAACTTCCTGACAGTTAGAACAATTAACCAGTGGAACAACCTGCCTCCAGAAGTGGTGAATGCTCCAACACTGGAAGTTTTTAAGAAGAGACTGGCCAGCCATTTGTCTGGAATGGTATAGGGTTTCCTGCCTGAGCAGGGGGTTGGGCTAGATGACCTCCAAGGTCCCTTCCAACTTATTATTATTATTAAGGGGACCCTTTTGGAATAGAGGAGGGGGCCTATGTAGAGCTTCTTCTTTAGTGAACCGTTTCTCAACCTTAGCAGTTTTAAGATGTGTGGACTACAAAATTCCCCAGCTAAGAAAGGGAAGTTATTGGAAGTTATACAGTATAGACCTGCATTGACCCAACTTAGTAAACCAGAAACCAATGCATGAAAAACTATCCCAGATTACAATTCTCCAAGTTTGGGCTGTTGTGCCGATGCAGCTGTTAGAGTTTTTGATTTGATGAGATAATGAGCATGAATCTAAGCTTACATATGAAATGAAGACACATAGTGGACATTCGCAGATAAGCT